>NC_083237.1:36501892-37135392 GCF_032191835.1 Heteronotia binoei | reverse complement strand
GGCGAGCCTCCCTGCTGGGCCTGCCTAATGGGAGCTGTGGGCTCACAGCTCCAGCTGGGGGGCCGGGTCTCTCGCCCGCTTGAAAAGGCAGGGGAGCGGTCTGAGGAAACCCCTGGCCCTGACCTGGCCACAGTTCGGTTGCCCTTGCTGTTGCTGTATTATTTAATAAAGTGGCCCATAGTTTCACCAATTTAATTGTGTCTGTCTCTTTATTCCAACTTGGGGGGGGGGGGCGCAAAAAGTTAAAAAGTAACTCAAAAACTCAGTTAATCTATCCTTCCTAATCTCCTCCAGCCATGTGTTTTGATTGTTTTCATTTCAGTTCTACTCAGGCAGCAAATACAAATCTCTCTAAAATATATCTTGTTTTTGTTCAGACCAAATTAAAACTGGGTAATGGTCTCCTTATCACTTATTCAATCATAAACCGGGTTGATTTAAGTATTTATATTCATTCTAATTCAGATTGTTGCAAATGCTCAAAGTTGTTCTTTGTCTTTTTGAAGCCACACTCACGGAAAAGTGGGGGGGGGGGAATTCACCTCTTTCCCTTCCTTTGAACTGTCCCATTTGTTGTTATGTAAAATAACCCATTAGCTGATGGTATTGAAGAGCTAACTTACTTGTGAAGTAGAATTGCAATGCTTAAGGTAGAAAAGTGATGCATCAGAAGTATGTTAGAAGAAGAAAGCAAGTGGCCAGGTGTTCACCTCTTTCTGCCGTAATGGCAACCATGACGGCAGAGCACTGGAGCACACAAGAAGGACAGGGAACAGCTGCCACGATTTCCCTGGCTCCTTGCAAAGCCCCATGCTAACAGAAAACCCCTCCAGGGTCTCCCTAGAGATGCCGCAACTGTGGAACCTCTCCAACCACCCGGTTGAGGGGAGTCTCTAGAGACAAGCTCTGTGGTCCCCCACTGAGCTTAAGGCGACAAAGCCCAGAAGTCCCTCACTTCCCATATTTTATACATTTATTATTTTTTATTTTTATAAATTTACAGATACTGTCTAGAAGAAAAAAATTGAAAATGCAAAAAAAAATCAAGACAGAATATAACAAATACATTCAAGTCAATCAGTACATATTAATTTTCTGTTTGTTTCCACTGAAATTGAACAAGGATTTGTGATCTCCACAATATGTGTCTCCCATGCTGTTTTTTTGCTACTCTAGGGGAGTGCAAATGAAGCAAAACCCAGGTAAATGTAAACATATTATTTTGAATGGATGAATAGTGACCTCAACCCATTAGGAGACAAACTGTGCCAAATGGCGAAGCTTTGGATTATTAGTAGAGCATCTGTTTAGCAAAAAGTTGAAAGTCCAATCCATTTCAGACTAAAAGGATTAGGTGGCCGGTGATGTGAGAGACCACTGCTTGATAATTTGAGGAGCTGCTGTCAGTCAGAGTAGACATGACAGACCTTGAAGGACCATTGATCTGATTCAATGTAACACAGCTTCTCTCTCTCTCTCTCTCTCTCTCTCTCTCTCTCACTCCCTCCCTCTCTCAGTGGTACACAGAATCAATGGGTAGAAATATGATGCCTAGTGCCTTCCTGTGAAACTAGAAGACCTCATGCCATCATAGGCTGAGGTAATGGTTTTGATGCCTTCCTCTCCCTAATTTCAGGAATCTGTTTTAAATGGTTTTTGTTCCATGAGAGACCTGTGACCTCCTGGGCCCCAGCATCACATTTTCAGTCCTCTCAGTTGGGTATGTCTGAGTGTCCTACCACCTAATATCATGTAGACATCAAGGTACAAAACCAATAAAGAAAATCATCTAGAACATTCAGTGCAATTTTAGTAAACAAATTTTGTGAGATATGGTTTTGGGGAAATGTCCAAAATCAGTAAGTTTTAACAATGCAGTCTTGATTTCTTTGTTTCTCATGCTATAGATGAATGGATTCAGCAAAGGAGATAATACAGCATAAATCAGAGCACAAATGACATTTAGCTCAGAAGAAGTGTTACCAGGAGGCCTCGAATAGGCAAAGATTCCACTAAATACAAGCAAAGACACCACAGTGAGGTGGGGAATGCAAGTGGAGAGAGCTTTTTTCTGACTGTGCACAGAAGGCATTCTGAGTACTGTTGTAAAAATCTTTATGTAAGTTACAATGATGTAGATAAAACATCCTCCACCTAAACTACAGCTAAATATAAGAAGTCCTACTTCAACTAGATATAAATCTGAGCAAGCAATTTTTAGTAGCTGTGGAACTTCACAGAAGAACTGATTGATCCTATTGGAACAGAAAGTGATGGCAAAAGTGGTACAGGTGTGCAATGTGGCAGAAAGTATACCAGTAAACCACGCACTTAGAGCCATCTGAATGCAGGCTCCTTTATGCATAATGGTCTCATATTGCAATGGATTGCAGATAGCAATATGCCGATCATGTGCCATTATTGTTAGGATGGCAAAATCTGCTCCTACAAATAGGAAGAGGCCAAAAACTTGAGAGACACATTCAGAATAAGAAATGAATCTCCTGTTCAGGAGAGAATTGGCCATAGGTCTGGGTAGCATGACACAAATTAAGCCAAGATCCAAAATGGCCAAGTTCATTAGAAAGAAGTACATGGGGGTGTGCAGATGATGATCAAGCACTACAGTAGTGATGATGAGAAGATTACCAGAGGCTCCAATCAAGTATACTGCTAACAATACAAAAAAATATAAGATCTGTAGTTCTCGAATGTCAGAAAATTCCAAGACCAGAAATTCAGATGTGGAGGTAAGATTGAGCATATTGCTCTCCATATCCAGCTGCAGGTTACCTATAGAGTGGAATAGATGAAATATTAAAGAGACCAATCCTCAGTGAGTGTCCTCAGAATCTGACCCTGATTTATTTAATGAGGCTCTCTCTGTCAATCAACTAAAATCAGTAAACAGTTCTTCTGGATTCCTTGTTTGACCATCTCAGCTTAATAGATAGCCTTGTGTTGAATGAGCAAAGAATTATGGGACTGTTTGCACATGGCCAAACTGAACAGACAATCACTTCAACATCTCACTGGCTGTCCCCAAATTCCACATATTAGTTTGCACAGGCTGAAGCTTGTACCGCTTACATGCATATAGATCCTGGATGTCTGATCAGCTACCATACTGAATTTCCTGATCTCAGTATGATTTCCTGATCTCAGTATGAATTTCCTGATCTCAGCTGATGCTTACAGCAAGCGCCAGGATTGCTCCCTCCGCCCTCCGATCCCAGCGCTTGCTATAAGCAGCAGCTGAAGCCAGGCAGACAGGCACAGAGGAAGCACCCGCCCCCTCCGCAAACCCAGCGCTTCATGAGCGCCGGCTGTGGAGGGGGCAGTGTACTTTCTCCCTGCCTGTTTGCATGGCTTCAGCACTGATGCTTAAAGCAAGCGCCGGGATCGGAGGGCAGAGGGAGCGATCCTGGCGCTTGCTGTAAGTGTCAGAGCTGGAGCCAGGCAGGCAGGCGCGGGGAAGCGCCGGGACAGAGGCAGCGGATCCCCCCCCCCCCGGAGGAAGGTACGTACGGTACCTTCGCTCTATAAGACGCACACACTTCCCCCCCACACTTTTTTTGGGGGGGAAAGTGCGTCTTATGGGGTGAAAAATACGGTAATTGCAAAATTGCCTGAGCTGATAGATAGACAACAAAGACACGTATGGACGCTTAGTACTAAATGTGAATTAAAAACCAATGTTGTTGTTGTTGCTTTTCTTCATTTTACTCTCTGCTATTTTCAAAATTGAGCTTGATGGCAACAACAGACATATGTGCTACAAAGAAATGATGGCCTCATGTGATAGTTTGGATGCCACTGAACTGTCTTCCAATAAGCTCACCCACAACTAAAGAGCAAGGCATAGTTAATTATGGGCTATCCTGTCTTTTTGTTTTAGCACTAATAACATTTGGAAAGAAATTTCCATTATAATTTTTGAATGATACTATTTTATATGGTGGTAGTGTTTTGTTTTGGTCATTTGGTGTTATGGGGACTGTTATGGAGAAGAGTGTCAGAACTTGGACGAACTTCAGACGATTCCAAGACTTGTTACAAAGTTAGGATCTTTATTGAAGAACTACAGTACTAGAGCAACGAAATAACAGTAATGCCAATTCTTGGCAGTTGGTTACATTTTATGCCATCAGTAAAGTACAATAAAGCTATCATTCACACGGTCACAGACAAGTGTCTCTTTTCCCAGCCTTCGTTATCAGAAGGGAGGATGCTCCCCTGTTGTGAAGGCCAAACGGCCTGTCTTCAAAGGGCACCTGTGGATGTTAAGCAGAGACTATCTGCCGCCTGCCTTGCTGCCCTAAATATTTGGCATAGCAAAGGGGCTAGGGTTAATTGCTGTGGCCAGGCACTCTATGTTATTACTAAGTTACAGCATGGAGTCAGTTTGGTCAAGGCAAATAGAGCAAAAGTTACAAGTTCTGACATACTGCCCCCCCTTAGCTCTTCGCCTTGGGCTTGTGTGGGTACAGTAGGTGAAATCTTTTGAGCAGTTGCGGAGCGGATACATCACTAGCCTTTACCCATTCATCACAGCTCGGAGGGAAGTATTTCCACCTGATAAGGTAGTACAACACACCCCGTTGGACTTTGGAGTCCAAAATTTCCTGCACCTCATGGTGACTATGACCCTTCACTAGGGTCGGAGGCGGCTCCGGGGGGCGAGGATGGAAGGACGTAGCTCCAGGATCTTTGCAAAGAAGGCTGCAATGAAAAACAGGATGGATCTTACTCAAGGATTTGGGTAGCTCCAACTCTACAGTTACCTTGTTGATAACCTTTTTTATTTTGAATGGTCCCAGATATTTTAGAGCGAGTTTGCGGCATCCCTGCGGGAGTGGCAAGTTCTTTGTGGACAGGAAAACTGTCTCTCCCTCTTTCAGTTCCCATTGGGGGGCGTGCTTTTTGTCAAAGTGCCGTTTGTACTCTTTTTTCGCCTCCTCCAGGTTTTCTTGAATCACTCTCCACCCCTCCCGTATCCCTTCCCACCATTGTTGACAGGAAGTTGGCTCCGGGGACCCGGATGGTAGGGGAAGGTTAGGGAAGGGTTTTCCCTCGTAGCCATTGACTATTTGGAAGGGGGAGGTTTTGGTGGAACTCTGGAGGCTGTTGTTGCACCCATATTCTGTGAAGGGGAGGAGTTCCACCCAATTCGTTTGCTGGTAATTGATATAGCACCGCAAGTACTGCTCGAGAAGCCCGTTCACCCTCTCCGTCTGTCCGTCCGTTTGCGGATGGTACGCGGAGCTAAGCCCCTGCTCAATTCCCGCTAGTTTACAAAACTCCCGCCAGAAGTTGGCAACGAACTGTGGGCCGCGGTCGCTAATGACCTTCTCTGGGAACGAGTGTAGGCGGACCACGTGATTAAAGAATAGCTGGGCCAATTTCTTGGCTGTGGGGAGTTTCTTGCAGGGGATGAAATGGGCTTGTTTGGAGAATGTGTCTACTACCACCAATATCACCATCTTCCCTTGGGAAGGGGGGAGTTCTACGATGAAGTCCATTGACACTACGGCCCATGGGCGGCTCGCTGTGGGGAGGGGAACTAAATGGCCAGGTGGCTTCCCCCCCCCTCCGTTTTGATATGATGCAGGTGGGGCAGGCGAGCACAAACTCAGAGACGTCCCTCTTTAACTTGGACCACCAGAACTGTCGGGTGATTAAATTGAGGGTCATTACATACCCGAAGTGGCCGGCCAGGCGGCTAGAGTGGCTTTGTTCAAGGACCTCTTTTCTTAAGGACTTGGGCACGTAGATTTTCCCTTTGTGAAACCAGAGCCCCCCTTCTCCTCTCTCGAGCCCATCGGGTCGTTCCGTCCCCTCTAATTCTGCTTCTGTCGCGAAGCGTTCCTTTTGCTGCGGATCGGGGCCCCCGGTTTGCTTCCCTGAACGGGTAGTGACCCCCCCGGCGACGGCGGAGGGGGGAATGAGAGAATCGATCACCTCCTCCCTCTGGCTCTCGTGTTGGGGCATGCACGATAGTGCGTCAGCCAAAAAGTTTTTAGTGCCGGGGATGTGTTTTAGCACGAAGTCGAATTTAGCAAAGAATCCCGCCCACCGGATTTGTTTTGCAGTCAGTTTGCGGCGGCCGGTGAGGGCCTCCAGGTTTTTATGATCGGTCCAAATTTCGAAAGGGACTCGGGCCCCCTCTAGCCAGGATCTCCATGTTTTGAGAGCAAACATTACTGCAAAAGCCTCTTTGTCCCACACCAACCAATTCCTCTGTTCATTGGAAAATTTGTGTGAGATGTAGGCGCAGGGACGGAGTTCCCCCTCCTCGTTTCTCTGCATCAATATGGCTCCTACGGCGACGTCGGAGGCGTCGCATTGCACCACGAAGGGTTTTAGTTCATTGGGGTGAGCCAGTATTGGTTCAGAGGTGAAAAGTTGTTTGAGCTCCTTAAAAGCTCGGTGGCACTCCGGCGTCCACGTTAGGCGCGCGCCGGGTTTTTTCGCCTCGTCCCCTTTTCCCTTCGTCTTGAGGAGTTCAGTGAGGGGGAGCATTACACGGGCGAACCCCTTGATGAATCCGCGGTAAAAATTTGCGAACCCAAGAAATGATTGTAACTGCCGTCGGGTTCGAGGGGGTTCCCAATCTAGAACCGCCTGAATTTTAGCGGGATCCATTGCTAGTCCCTCCCCGGACACTCGAAACCCCAGGTAGTCTAGTTCCGTCTTGTGGAACTCACATTTGGACAGTTTAGCATACAATTTGTTTTTGCACAAAGTTGTTAACACTTTTCTCACCAAGGGCACATGCGATTCAAGATCTTTAGAATAAATAATGATGTCATCAAGGTACACCACCACCCCCTTGTACAAAAATTCTCTCAACACTTCATTGATAAAATTCATGAATACCCCCGGTGCCCCCTGAAGCCCGAAAGGCATCACCAAATATTCAAATTGTCCCATGGGTGTATTGAATGCCGTTTTCCACTCGTCTCCTTCTTTAATCCGCACGCGGAAGTACGCGTCGCGGAGATCGAGTTTGGTGAAGATTTTACACTCGGCCACAGTGTTCAATAGGTCTCTTATCAGTGGGATCGGATAAGCATTGGACATGGAAATCCCGTTTATCCCACGAAAATCTGTGCAAAGCCTCAGCCCCCCGTCCTTTTTCTTGCGGAATAGGACCGGGGCTGCTTGGGGGGCCGTGGCCGGCCGGATGAAACTCCGTTTCAAATTTTTGTCAATGAATTTTCTCAGTTCGGCTTTCTCTGCCCACCCCATTGAATACAGTTTTGCCTTGGGTAGCGCCTGCCCTGGGATCAGCTCAATGGCACAGTCTTAGAAGAAGACCCTGACAAGACTAAGAGCATGTATGACCACATGTATAGAGTCAATTCGTTATATGCCAAAAAAAACAACTTACCAAGAGATGTTGTTGTAAGATTTATGACAAAGGAAATGGTGGGAAGGATTATGAAGAAAAACTTTGAACAGTCATTGATAGTAAGAGGTAGCAGAGTGAGAATTATGAAGGAGCTACCCAAAGAAGTGATAAATGACAGGAGAACATATAAAAAGTTGACAGAAAAATTGAAAGACAATGCCACAAGGTACAGATGGATAATCCCCGAGGGTTTGAGCTTTGAACTTCAGGGGAAGAGAGTAACAATTACAAATGCCAGAGAGTTGAGGAGATTTTTTGAAGAAAATAAAGAATTTGCACCATGATGGATTACAAATTATTGTCTTGGAATGTTAATGGACTAAATTCACCACAAAAAAGAAGGGCAACTTTTCATTGAATTAAGAAGCAAAATTGTAATATAATTTGTTTGCAAGAAGTCCACATCAAACAAAAGGATTATAAATTTTTATGGAACAAACAATTGGGAAGGGAATTTTTTTCATTAGCTGAACAGAAAAAAAGGGGAGTAGTTTTTTATATTAAACAGGACTTGGAGCCAGAACTGGTGTTTAAAGATAAAGATGGAAGATTTGTAGCAGTGGAAATAACATCAAATGGGAAAAAAACGCTGTTATTGGGACTATATGCACCTAATGGTGCAAAAGATGCTTTTTTTAAAGACATTATACAACAACTAGATGAGTTGACCTACGATCAAATACTCTTAATGGGAGATTTTAATGGAACAGTTGAGAACTCATTGGATAGATCTGGAGGGAAAAAAAATAGTGGGAAAGAAGGGAAATTGCCAAAGTCTTTTTTTGAACTAGTCAAACAGGAAAATTTGGAAGACATATGGAGAAAGTTTAATCCTGAAGTGCGGGATTATACTTTTTTTTCTACAAGACATAAGACTCTTTCTAGAATTGACATGCTGTGGGGAACTAGAGACTTAGGCCTTACAACAAGGAAGATAGATATTTTGCCTAAAATTGGTGCTGACCATAACCCAATAATGTGGATTACAAAATTGTCCAAAAGACTGAGAAGATGGAGACTGAATGAAGATTTGCTACAGAACAAAGGAACAGTGACTTTCCTAGGAAAAGAAACTAAGGAATTTTTCCAAGTGAATGATAAAGAAGATATTGACTTCCAGACGGTCTGGGATACTTATAAAGCAGTAATGAGAGGGCTGTTGATTACTTTGAACAACAAAGATAAAAGGGAAAAAGAAAAACAATTATTGGACATTCAAAATGAAATAAAGAAAAAAGAAGGAGAGCTGAGGAAAAGACCAGGGAAAAAGAAGATTCTAAGGGAAATTTCAATATTGCAAACTCAATTAAGACATTTACTAAACAAAGAAGTGGAATGGAATTTGAAAAGGCTTCAGCAGAAATCGTTTGAAGGAGCAAATAAGACGGGGAAATACTTGGCGTGGCAGCTGAAAAAAAAGAGGGAAAATAGAACAATTAGTAGAATTGTGATAGATGGAAGAGATGTAGTTACTCAAGAGGGAATAAAAAGAGAATTGTTTAAGTATTATGCCAAGTTGTTTAAAGGTGCTGAAGTAAAGAGAAAAAAGATAGATGAATATTTACAGAAAATAAAAATTGAGCCTTTAACTGAAAATATGAGAAAAATTTTGAATGACCCAATTGAAAAAATAGAAATTGAAGCAGCAATTAATGTGATGAAGAATGATAAAGCTCCCGGGCCAGACGGTTATACAGCTAAATATTTTAAAAATTTTAAAGATGAATTAATACCAAAATTACAGAAGCTGATGAATGTAATAAGAGCTAAAGGGAAGGTACCAAATACATGGAAGGAAGCTGTTATTTCTTTGATACCTAAAGAAGGAAGAGACGTTACAAATGTGAAAAATTATAGACCAATTTCACTTTTGAACAATGATTATAAAATATTTACAAGAATTCTGGCGGAACGACTTAAGCAATATCTGATAAATTTTATAAAGGAGGACCAAGCTGGTTTTCTTCCCAAAAGACAAATAAGAGACAATATTAGAACTGTTGTAAATATTGTAGAATACTATGAAAGACATCCAGAAAAGGAAGTAGCACTATTCTTTGCGGATGCAGAAAAAGCATTTGACAATTTAAATTGGGACTTCATGTGTGCAGTGATGGAAAAAATGGAGCTTGGAGAAAGTTTTATAAGAATGATAAAGGCAATATATTTTGAACAAAGGGCAAGGTTGTGCATCAATGCAGATCTTACAGACGAAATGAAAATTAGTAAAGGTACTAGACAATGAAAATTAGTAAAGGTACTAGACAATGGCTTTCGCCATTGTTGTTCATAATGACTCTTGAAATTTTACTGATGCAGATCCAAGATGAAAAAGATTTAGAAGGACTACAAATAAAAGGGTATACCTATAAATATAGAGCATTTGCGGATGATATAATGTTTATAAATGAAAATCCCTTACAAGCTACACCGTTGTTGTTAACGAGAATACAAGAGTTTGGGGAGTTGGCGGGACTTTACATAAACAAAGAAAAATCAAAAATTTTATGTAAGAATATGCAGAAAAATAGACAACAAGAACTACAAAGACTAACGGGTTGTGAAGTTACCTCTAAGGTAAAGTACCTAGGGGTAGAGATAACAATGAAAAATATTGATCTGTTTAGGAACAACTATGAAAAGCTCTGGCGTAAAATAGAAGAAGATATGCTAAAGTGGAACAAGCTCAATTTGTCATTGTTGGGCAGAATAGCTGCAGTAAAAATGAACATCTTACCAAGGATTATGTATTTGTTTCAAACCATCCCCATTGTTAAAAATGCTAAGCAATTTGATAAATGGAGAAGAAAAATTTCGGAATTTGTGTGGGCCGGGAGGAAACCTAGAATTAAAATGAAAGTCCTGATAGATGCAAAAGAGAGAGGTGGGTTTCAATTACCAGATTTGAAACTGTATCATGAAGCAATTTGTTTAGTATGGTTGAAAGAATGGATAATGCTATTAAATAAAAAACTTAGAAGGCCATGGAAAAAAATTCGGCTGGCATGCCTACTTGTATTATGGGAAAAAGAAGATGGATGGTCTTTTCTCTCACCATTATATAAGGAGCAGCTTATTAAATGTGTGGATAAAGTACAAGAAATATGGCGATGAGAGAAGACCTTTGTGGATAGTGCCGGCTGAAGTGATAAAGTTAACGGCCAAAACAGTTAAGGAAAAACAACTATCATACAACCAACTACTAAAAATACAAAGTGGGAAAATAGAACTGAAAACTGCAGAAGAATTGAATTATAAATATGATTGGTTTCAAATGCAACAAATAAAAAGCTTGATGGAGAATGATATCAAAGCTGAAGGAATAAGGAAAGAGTAAACAGAAATGGAAAGAGTTCTGCTTGGAGATAATGAGAAATTAATTTCAAAAGTGTACAAATTACTTTTACAATGGACTACAGAAGATGAAGTAGTGAAATCTCAAATGATAAAATGGGCAATTAATGTAAATAAAGAAATAAAGATGGAATCTTGGGAATATCTGTGGAAAAACTCTATGAAACTCGCAACATGTCATAGCATTAAAGAGAACTGTTTTAAGATGATGTATAGATGGTATATGACTCCAAAAAAATTAGCAAAGATGAACAATAAGATGCCAGATAGGTGCTGGAAATGTAAAAAGCATGAAGGTTCTTTCTACCATATGTGGTGGACTTGTGAAAGAGCTAAAACGTTTTGGCAGATGATTCAACAAGAGATTTTTTTTTTTTTAATAAAAATTTTTATTGTTATGTATTCCACCACCAATCCACCTCTGTGAGAGTCCCAGGCCATAGATACATTATAATAATCCATAAATTTATAACTATTAACATTCCGTCCAAATACAACTCCGTCACTCTATTTAAACATCTTATCCATTCATTTTCTTATTAACCAACCAATCGTCTTAAATTGTTTAAACTTTTCCAAATATCTCACCATCTTCCTAAACCATCCCTCCTCCTGTTCCCTAACCTTTAATCCATTCATTCTTCGTATCTTCATCGTTAAATACTCCAAAATAATTATACTATTCATTCTATCCCTCCAGTGATTAATTGTCAATTCCTCAGCTTCTTTCCAATTCCTTGCTATCACTTGTCTTGCTGCTACTAACATCAAATTAATCCATTTACTATCCTCTTTTGATCTTAATCCCACACCATCCAAATTAATAATTGCCATTGCTTTGGATATACTTATTTTCCATCCCATAATCTTTGTCATCTCTATGCCAACCTGCATCCAGAATTTTTTCACTAAGGGACAATCCCACCACATGTGACTGAAAGTTCCAATTTCTCCACATTTCCTCCAACAATTTTTACTCCCTGATTTAGAAATATAATACATCTTAATGGGTGTATAATACCATTTCTGTATCATCTTCAATCCCTGCTCCTGCACTAACCTAGATGTTGTAACAAAGGGAGGTAATCTAAACATCCTCTCCCAATCTTCATCTAAAATTTTATCTCCAATATCTGTTTCCCAATGTTCCTTCAAAAATTCTCTCGGGGATTTCCCTGTACCTAATAAAATCTTATACAATTTTGAAACTATTTTTGACTTATCTTCTCTATACTCTTTCACCAATTTTTCAAAGGGAGTATTAATTCTTTTACCAATATTTTTAAGTTCTTCCTCCTTCAGCAATGAGGAGATTTGACTTTTTAACAACCAATTAATATTATTCAAAATATTATACTCCTCTTTCTTCACCCCATCAGTACCCCAACCCTCTTTCAATTCTTGAATCGTAATCCTCTTCAGTTTATCTCCTACTTCCTTTGACAGTGATCCCCTTAATGGAGCAAATTTATCATAGTACCACATTTTAATAATAGATGATATCTCCGGAGCGAGTTCTATCTTCCACTTCTCCCATACCCTACTGGGCCCTATAAAAGTTGATAATTTATCACCTATCTTCTTCCTCCTTTTCGTTCTATCAAATAAACTTTCCTTTCCTCCTACTACCTCTAAATTTTCCTTTTCTATCCCGTTCAGCTCTTCTCCTAACTCTCCCTCCAACCAAATCATTAAGTGCCTTAATTGATATGCATCATAATAGTAAATTATATTGGGAATCCCCCATCCCCCATCTTTAATACCATAATATCTATACCTATTGGCTGTCCTTGGTTTCTTTGATGCAAAAACAAATCTATCTATATCTCCTTGCCATCTCTTCAGTACGTATTCTGGTATATGCCAAGGCAATACATAAAATAAATAAGTCAACCTAGGAACTAGAAACATTTTAACCATGGCATTCCTTGTACTAATTGACTCCTTCCTCTTCCTCCAGTCTCTCATTTTAACTTGAATTCCACTCCAGATTTTTTTATAATTATACTCAAATATTTTTTTAATATTCCTAGGAATATTAACCCCTAAATATTTCACCATTTTATTTGCTATGGGAATACCCAAAATTTTTGAAGCTGCTAATTGTAACCCTGGTTTTACATTAACACACATCATTGAAGATTTTGAAAAATTCACTTTTAACCCTGACACTTCCTCAAATTCCTGTAGTATCTTTTTTAAAGGTGCCACTGCGGGCTCCACATCCTTAATTGTCACCATCATGTCATCTGCATACATTGTTAAGAGATTCCCATCTATTTTCCCTTTCCCTGGAACTTCAAAGCCTATAATTCTTTTATCCTTTTTTAATATGATTGAGGCAATATATTCTAAATCTAAGGCGTTGATAGGAGTTGGTGGTTCAGTAGAGGGATATGTTCAGGTATTGAGTGGTACGAAGCAGGGATGCCCTTTATCCCCTATGTTATTTATTTTAGCATTGGAACCGTTAGTGAATAGATTCAACAAGAGATATCTAAGATCCTGGGATATGAATTTAACAAAGAAGCAGAGACTTTTCTGCTGGGATTACAAATGGAAAAATTTCCAAAAGAAGATAGAACTTTAATATGGTACTTGCTCTCAGCTGCTAGGACATTGTATGCACAGTTGTGGAAGCAAGAAAAAATACCAGAAAAATGGGACTGGACTATAAAAGTTATGTCATGGAGTGAAATGGACAAATTAACAAGAAAACTAAAAGACTGCGATTTAGAACTTTTTAATCGGGAGTGGAAGAAATTCAGAAGATATGTAGAAAAAGAGTGGAAAATAAAAGGACATTGGACAATTTTTGATGATTAAGACTTTTAAGATAAGAATATAACTTTTGAAGGGGGGATCCTTTTCTTTATCAATTTTTGTTTTTTCTTGATAGTTAAAGGTACCTTTAATATCTGTTTTTTTTTTTAAAAAATAACACTGGCGGGGGTCAAGTATTGGGGGAGGGGTGGGAGAAAAGTAAGATGTGGGGTAGAATGATGGTTTTTTTTTTTTATCTTAAGCTTTTTATAAGTTGTAGATACAGTTCTACTACCATATGTTACTAATAAAATTGTTTATACACAGCTCGATGGCACAGTCTGTAGGGCGGTGTGGAGGGAGCTCGTCTGCTCCCCGTTCACTAAAGGCTTTCCTCAAGTCCCTGTATTCCTTGGGGATCGACCCTATCTCTTCAAGGGTGAGGCAGAGTCTCTCGTTTTGGGGAAGTGCCTTCGGGCCCCATTCAGTCCTCCAGTGGTGGTGCTCACACCGCCAGTCCGGGAATCGTACAATCTGCTCAGCCCATCGAATGTCCGGTTGGTGCCTGGCAAGCCACCCTGCCCCCACTACCATGTCAAAGGAGGAGGACGGGGCTATGATGAAAGTTTCTATCCCCCAGTGCTCCTCCGTTCCCACGGGGGTAGCTTGGGTCTCTAGGGTGCATGGTTCCCCCCTCATGGTTGACCCGTCCATCTGTTCGAATTGGATGGGGTGGGGAAGGGGGGATGTGGCCAGTCCTAACGCCTCCACTAGGCGCGGGGTGATAATGTCTCGGGTGCACCCGGAATCAATCAGGGCGCGGGCGTGCATAAATCTCTTAAGGTTGGGGTTCAGGAGGGTGACTGCCATGAATAATAGCCCCCCGGTAACTCTCACCGTTAGTAGTGCCGGCGTTTCTTGGACCTGCTTTGCGGCACCGATTAAAGCAGGTCGCTGTCGTTTCCTGCCGACTCCTGGTCCCAGGACTCCTCACTGGATTCTTCTATGGTGGTACCATCCTCATCAATCGCCAAGGAAGTGGCGACGGCGCCCCGACTGGGCTCCTTAGAGCGGCTGCCTTTCTTCTTCTGTGCGGTGGGCGCCGGCTTGGGTTGAGTAGGGGTTGGCGTCGGCCTCACTGGGCAGTTGGCGGCCAGATGATTCGGGTCCCCACATCTGAAGCACTTCCGAGCTGCGGTAGTGGGGGTCGAGGTGGCGGGGGCCCGCTTCCCTTCGGGTTTGCCAGGTGCAGGACTCTGCTTCCCCCCCTTCTTGCCTTGTTGCTGGCGCCGCATCCCAACATGTTGGAGGTCGGTCTCTACCTCTCCCGCCAGTTGAATCCATCCCACCAGGGTGTCAGGTCTCCCTTGGTGGTAACACCGGTCCAGAATGTTCGCGTTCAGACCGTTTTTGAACGCGGTGTATTTCATTACTTTGTTCCAGCCCCTGGCTGCCGCGCAGTGGCCCATGAATTCAGTGGCGTACTCGCGCGTGGTGCGGTTCCCTTGTTCGATCCTTTGTAGGGCCTCGATGGCTTTCTCCTCCCTCAGGGGATCTCCGTACTGTCGGAGCATCGCCTGCAGGAAGTCGGCCACCATGGCCAGCTCGGGCTTCCTCCCCGTGTAAAGCCCCACGTACCATTTTCGAGCCGGCCCCCGTAGCTTGGAGGCGATGTGGTCGACCCAGCTCGCTTCTGTGGGGTAACACGCTCCCCAGTGCGTAAAAAACGTATTGCACTGGATTGTGAAGTATTCGACTTCGTCCCCGTCTCCGTTGAACGTAATCTTTAGCTCCCTGGCCCCCCCGCCATCTCCCCCGGCTGGGGTGACAGGGGCCGCGGGGGCCGGTACCACCGGGGCAACGGGGACCGGGGCCGCCAGCACGGCCGGAGCCACTGGGGCCGCGGGTGCGGGGGGTGCCGGTGCTGCTGGTATGGCCGGGGCCGCTGGAACCACGGGCGGCACGGGTGGGGCGGGCCCGCCCGGTGGTGGAGCCGGAGGGGCGGCCGGCGGTGGGGCCAGAGGGCCAGCCGGTGGTGGCCCCACCGGACCTCCTCCCCCCGGAATCGGGCCCACGGACACGGTGCCCCGGAGCGTGCATATCTGGTCGCGATTCGCTCCTAGGTTATGCTGCATCTCCTCGGCCATCAACGCCCTGGACGCGTGGACCTCGTCGTGTATTTCCTTCACCCAATCGAACAGCTCGTTGCGTAGCGTTCGGATCGGGTCCCCTCCGCCGTAAGTGCCGAGCCCCTCGTCTCTGGTCTCTTCCTCCTCTCCTTCCCCTCCGCCTGTGGCGAGGACCCGGTATCGTTGTTCCGTGGCTTCCATGGCTGCCGTGGACTTCCTCAGGCTCCAGGTTCGCGGAGGGAAGGCGTCGACGGAGAAGGGTGCGGGGACTTTAAGTTTTCGTCTCACTCCCGCCACCTTCGGGTCGAGAGGTTCTTCGTCGGGTGGGATGCTGGGCTCTCCGTTGTCTGGAGCCTTTGCCGCCATCGGCCAGGTTGCCAGTACAGATAAGTCCCAAATAAAGGATTACTGTTATAATGTCAGAACTGGGACGAACTTCAGACGATTCCAAGACTTGTTACAAAGTTAGGATCTTTATTGAAGAACTACAGTACTAGAGCAACGAAATAACAGTAATGCCAATTCTTGGCAGTTGGTTACATTTTATGCCATCAGTAAAGCTATCATTCACACGGTCACAGACAAGTGTCTCTTTTCCCAGCCTTCGTTATCAGAAGGGAGGATGCTCCCCTGTTGTGAAGGCCAAACGGCCTGTCTTCAAAGGGCACCTGTGGATGTTAAGCAGAGACTATCTGCCGCCTGCCTTGCTGCCCTAAATATTTGGCATAGCAAAGGGGCCAGGGTTAATTGCTGTGGCCAGGCACTCTATGTTATTACTAAGTTACAGCATGGAGTCAGTTTGGTCAAGGCAAATAGAGCAAAAGTTACAAGTTCTGACAAAGAGTTCTCCAGTCTTCAGGATATGAAAGTTTGTATGAATTGCTATTTATTCAAGTTAAAGAAGTCAACAAGGTTACAAAGCACCCTGGGAGAGCAAGTTTAGTGTCTTTCTGCAGTGTTTTCAAATGTTTATTTTTTCAGTGCATTGTTAGGACAGTGTAAGTGGCAAAATTCATAGCTCTTTTATCTGGTATTCCCTCAGGACTGGACTAAAGTATTTTTTGTACCGTAGATGAATTGTGCCTCCCCTGCAATGGTATAGGAAAAAAAATACCAATGACAACATACATAAATATATATTAAAAAGATAAAAACAAGGAACTAATATCTGCTTGTTTGATGACCGTTAAAGCTTAGTACCCCAGACAACCACTTAATTCACTTATGATCAGACCAACCTAGGATTCCTTGGAATTTACTGTCCTCCAGTTCCACAGGTCTGATTTGAAAAACCTGAATTAAGTTCTGAATACTTTTTAAATTATTTATTTCTATTTGTATCCTGCCCTCCCTGCGAACATGCTCAGGGCAGCTAACAGCATATTAGCATAATAAAATACAACAATCTATTATAAAACTATATTAGTATAAAACATTAAGCAATTATTAAAACCATAATATATAAAATTAACTTCTTTAGTGCTATCTCTGCTGATATGTAATGTATAAGATAAATAGATAAATACCTAATAAATAGTCACTCCTAGCTTCTAAAACACCTAGAAGATCCAAGAAATGGTACACCTGCCTTGCCCTAATGGACCTTGACTTTGTCAGACTAATTGCAAGAGTTGAGCTACCATAACAGACTCCATATGAGGAACAAAACTGTGGATTGGGAATTAGAAATTAGAAAGATCCAGTTTTAGGTTTTGGGAGGGCATGGAAAGAATAGCTAGGGTTAATTCTTTTATGAACAGTAGGTCAGTTCCTTATTATGGATGTGCAGCTCAACTTTTCTTTCACTGTTTTCCTGTCAATGATGGTATATGATTGGTGCTTTGCGATTTGTAATCCTTTATAACATGAGATAGTTATGCACAAAGGAGACTAAATTCAGATGACAGTATCTGCGCAAATGAGAGGTTTGTTCATTGCTACACTACATACTTTGGGAACTGATGCCATCACCTGCTCAAGTGTGGTCAAATCCTTTCTTCTCTTAGGTTACAAATTAATTGAAGTTTTTTCTGTAATATCATATGCATTACACACATAGGTAACAAGATTTGTTTGTTTGCTTCCTTGTTTATCTATGGAATCAGATTCAAAGCCAGTCCTTCTCTACATAGTTTGGTTCAGGGTAGGCAACAACGTTTAAAATCAACATAACAATCTTTATAGATAGAAAAGGGAAGCTGTGTTGCAGATGTCTCAACTCGCTTTCCATTGGCTGAGCCACATGTTGCTCAGTCTCCACAGAGAGAAATTCCACTCTCCAGACCCCGGACAGATGAGTATTGGGTTTCTGGGGAAGCTACCTTCACATTCTATTGGCCTGTGTCACTGGCTCCTCTTTCCTCTCAGTGGCTGTTGTTATGCAATCATAGTGTTCCAAGCTTAGTTCTGTCAGTAAAAGGAGGTGGGTGAGGTCCTTTCTAGGTCTATTTTGGCCTTTGAGGGAGAACTCACTGGGGCCTGTCCTGACTCAGGTTGGCGGGAAACTCTTGAAGATTTTGTGGTGGCATCTAAGGAAGCCAGAGTTTGAGGAGGGGAGAGGCCTCAGCTTATAATGCCATAGAGTCCACCCTCCAAAGCCGTTATTTTCTCCAGAAGAGAGAGATTTGTTGTCAGGAGTTCAGCTGTGATACCAGGAGGTATTCAGGCTCCACCTGGAGGTTGGCTACCCTAGGCCTGGCGACAACCTCTGGGTGTCTTGATGCCTCCTTATTGGCATTACTTAACTAGGCCTGGCTGCTTGCTTCTTTTCAGGAGAAGTCCCCTTATGACAGCCAGTGCAGCATAGCAGTTAGCACTTTGAAGCAGGGTCTGCCAGACCCAGGTTCTTGCCATAGAAACTGACTGTGTGATTTCGGACCAGTTACAGACTTTCAGCTTAACCTGCCTCACAGGGTTGATGTGCTGATCAAAAGAGGAGAATGATGTAAACTGCTTTGGTTCCCACTGTGGAGAAAGTATTTGTCCCTGACCTTAGAGAAATGAGGTCAGCCACTTCAAGTCTGGGGATTGGATTGGCTACTGTGGCAGAGTTTTAAACTGAGGGCACCATGTTGTTTATGCTATGCACTAAAATGATTTCATGTGTATTTTAAAATTTGTTTTAATTGTTTAAACTGTTGTAACCCACCCTGAGTCCTATTGGGGGGGGGGGGATGGAATAGAAATCAAAATAAATAAATAAACAAAGGCTGCCCCATGAATCCCCTCATCAGCAAGGTGGTATGTCATAAGATCATGGTCAGCAGTGTCAAATGCAGCTCTAAGATTTAAGTTACAACAGCAGCGATGACCCACCTTGATCCAGCTGCCTATGGAGCTTATCTGTGAGAGTGACTAATGCCATCTCCATCCAATGGCTAGGGTGAAGCAGGACTGGAATGGATATAGGGCCAGTGAGTCATCCAGTAAAGTCTGGAGTTGCTCTGCCACTGCTCTATCAACTACCTTACCTGCACAGCATTCTGGAAACCTATGGGGTCCATATGTCGCTGTAGGTGAGCATAAATCAACTCATTGCCTATGCAGGAAAGGGTTGGAATGCCTACACAGGGCTTAAGGACAAAGCAGGTTAATCATGGCACCCCATCAGTCATGATCAGGTCAATCTCCAATCCTGTGCTAAAGATCAAATCTATTTGCTTGATGTGTGGGAGCTGATACAATCTGGGAGAGTCCAAAGGCTGCCATGGAAGACATCAGATCTTTGGTCTGCAAAGAGGCAGAATTGTCTACATGGACACTGAAGTCCCTCAGTACTACCATCCTTATGCACTCCAAGGTCCAGCCTGCCTCTAGCACACCAGACAAGCTGTCTGCTGGTGTGCTAGGTGAACACTACACCCAAAGCACTACACTACACAGCAAACTCTCCTCAGCATTCCAGGCCAGGCCAGAACAATCAATAATGGAGATCTTTGGAGTTGGGGATGACTGGAAGGAGAAAACATTGTGAATAAGCATTGCCACTCCCACTTTCCTTTGTCTGGGACTGATGGAGGACCAAAAATGCGGGGGAGGGGGGAGTTTTTTCAAGGTGACTGTCTCACCCTCCCTTACCCAGGTCTTGGTCACACAAACCAGGTCCACTTCTTGCACTGAAACATAACTCTTCAGTGTGGTGGTCTTATTGTTAATAAACCTGACATTGCATATATTCTTTTACTTTACTATTTGAAAGTGCTGTTTTGAGCACAAATGCTGGTTAAAAATTACAGTTACAGCACAGCCTTTAAGTATGGAATAAGAGTGCTCAGGGAAGTATCCATTGTCCCATTATCTATGTATAGCTCATTCTGTATGCACAATGCTAAACATGCTCAAGCTGCAAACAGAGTGTCTTTGTGAAGTTTGATATAGTTTCAGATCAAGTGGCTGGCATTTATTAACATGCAAGCTAAGTTCATGGAATTTAGTATGAGAAATGTTGTGTTTGAAGACAGGAAGTGAGAAATCTTGTAACCAGTTCATTTTGTCCATGATGTAGAATATCCCATTCCCACCCCCAATGCAATTCAATGAAGGGCTGTCTCCTAGGCTGAGAAGACAAAACAAGAAAGCCAAACTAATCGTTTATTGACAATCATATAATAAAATGGTTTTGCTAATATGTCCTACAGCTGCAGCTGGAAGAGGCAGTATCGCAGTAGTTCTTCCTCTTTTCATCAAGGGATCTCCTGTGTTAATTTTGACTGAGATTGTAGCTGAGTTCGCAGATGGTGGGTCTTCATTCCATCTGCTCATATGGTCAGATTGATGAGTATCATAGATTATAAAGCATCAAGATAGAAGAGAGCTCTGAAAGCTGTGATACAGAGCAAAAGGCATTACCAGTGCCCAATGTCAGACAATGGAACTTCAAAGTAACCAGACTTCATTTGTTACAATGTTTAAGGTTTATTTTGATAGTTCAGAGTTTCTGCGTGCAGCAAGATTGGAACTGATACTCTTCCCTAGGTGCATAGATACTTTAAACATTTGACATCAAAGACTTCTAAGCAAATCTACATTCCCACCATGAAGCGATACATTTCACACGGTTGCTTTCTCTTATCTCTTTGTGGTTCCCATTCTCACAGGAATGGCCAAGCCAGCCTTCCCAGAGGCGCCTTATCTTCAAAGGGATGTTGCCTTTGTTAGTATCGGGGACAGGAATTCACACCAGTGTTAGTAACAACTATGCTTCTACTTTGATATGCAAGGATTCTCCTTGAGGTTAATATCATGGGTTAGAAAATGGAGTCAGTTAAGCTAAGCATTTCATTACAGTTTGAACCAAGCAGCATATCATATCACAATAGCTTTCCAGTGTCTGACATACTGCCCCTCCCCCCTAAGCTCTTGCTCGGGGTTTGTCTGGGTGCAGTAGGTAAAACTTTTTGAGAAGGGAGGGGGCCCACAGGTCTGATTGTCAAGTCTGTGTATAACTCTGGCTCAGTTAAAGAGCATTCTGCGTAAAACCAAAGTATATTCAAATGCTGCTAGCTTAACCTTTCCCTACCCCCCTTTTTTTCCTGTACTGGGTAGTTTTGCTTTGAAATGGAAAGATGTGAAAGTCTTATCTGTGCCTTCTCAGGCCTGGCTCAGAAGGAAGTCAGGAGTCTACTACAATCAAGGCCAAAGCAGGCCTGAGAACGAATTGGTAACATCAATGTGTGAATGTTCCCTGCATAACCCCCCCCCCCCGTAGGAATTCCTTTGAAGTATCCCTTATATGCTGGTATCTACTGTATGTTCTTCAGTCTTTCAATATTGGCCTAGCCTCAAGTATCAGTATCAATAAACTACTTTCTTTGTATCAACAACGACTCGTTATTGAATCTGCCGACTTGACACTGATGACTTGACCGATTCATCGCAGCTTGGGGGAAAGTATTTCCAGCGGACTAGGTAGTACAATGTCCCTCTTTTTATCTTAGAGTCCAGCACCTCCTGCACCTCATGGTGACTCTAACCCTTCACTTGAATAGGTGTGGGCTCTGGAGGGCGGGGGTGCCATGACCTAATTCCAGGGTCTTTCCAGAGTAAACTGCAATGGAAAACAGGGTGAATTTTACTAAACATCTTAGGCAGTTCCAACTCTACAGTCACTTTATTTATCACCCGTTTTATTTTGAATGGTCCCAGGAACTTGTACGCCAGTTTCCTACACGTTTGTGGCAAAGGTAGGTTTTTGGTAGACAGGAACACACTCTCCCCTCCTTAAAGTCCCACTCTGGAGAGTGTTTTTTATCAAAATAAGTTTTATAGTCTTTCTTGGCCATTTCCAGATTCTCTTGAATGGCTACCCAGCCTTTCCTTATGTCTTCCCACCATTGCTGGCAGGAGGTAGGTGGCGCTGTTCCCTCAGAACTGGGTAGTAAGGGAAAAGGCTTTCCTTTGTAGCCATTCACTATTTGAAAATGCGAGGCTTTGGTGGAGCTGTGCAAGCTGTTATTGTACCCATATTCCGCAAACGGGAGCAGCTCCACCCAGTTAGACTGTTGGTAGTTTACATAGCACCTTAAATACTGTTCAAGAAGACTGTTTACACATTCCGTCTGTCCATCCGTCTGGGGGTGGTAGGCGGAACTCAGTCCCTGCTCCACCCCCGCCATTTTGCAAAACTCCCACCAGAAGTTGGCAATGAACTGCAGCCCGCAGTCACTAATGACCTTGTCTGGAAATGAGTGTAGTCTAACAACGTGCTGGAAAAACAAGTAAACCAGCTTCTTAGCCGTGGGGAGTTGTTTACAAAGAATGAAATGTGCCTGTTTTGAAAAAGTATCCACTACCACCAAAATCACTGTTTTCCCTTGTGAAGCTGGAAGCTCTACTATTAAATCCATCAAGACCACCGACCATGGCCTGGCCACTGTGGGGGTGGGTTGGAGTAGTCCCGGTGGTTTTCCCCCCGCCCTTCGTTCAGCCATGATGCAAATAGGGCAGGACCCGACAAATTCAGAAATGTCTTTTATCATTTGCGGCCACCAGAACTGGCGATTTACTAGATGTAAGGTCTTTACATAGCCAAAGTGGCCCGCCAGTTTGCTGCAGTGGCAGTGCTGCAATACTTCGGACTGGAGGGTCTTGGGCACATATAGTTTCCCCTCGTAGTACCAAAAAACCCCTTCTCCTTTGACTGTTCCCTTCGGCCTCCCCTCCCCCTCCCTTTCAGTCTCTTAGATTAACTGGCTGCCTCCCCAGGCCTCCGGCTTTCCTGTCTTTTTTCCGGAGCGGGTAGTTGCCCCCCCCCCCCAGTGACTGCGGAGGGAGGGATGATAGAGTCTATGATTTCCTCTCTTTGGCTCTCGTGCTGTGGCAAGCGTGAGAGGGCATCGGCCAAGAAGTTCTTTGAGCTGGGAATGTGCCGGAGGACAAAGTCAAATTTCGCAAAGAATCTGGCCCACCGAATTTGTTTAGCGGTTAATTTCTTCCGTCCCGTGAGTGCTTCTAGGTATTTGTGGTCGGTCCATATTTCAAATGGTACTCTCGCCCCCTCTAACCAGGACCTCCAAGTTTTTAGGGAGTACGTTACTGCGAACACCTCTTTATCCCAGACCGACCATTTGCACTGCTCATGGGAGAATTTTTGGGAAATATACACACACAACCTCAACCTCCCCTCGTAGTCTTTTTGCATCAATATTGCTCCGACGGCTACATCGGAAGCGTCACACTGGACCACGAAGGGCTTTAGTTCGTTGGGGTGGGCCAGTACTGGTTCACTAGAGAACAGTCTGTTAAGTTTGTCAAATGCCGCTTGGCACTTGGGCGTCCACGGCAGACGGGCCTCGGGCTTTTGGGCTTCCGGCCCCTTCCCCTTAGTCTTTAGCAAGTTGGTCAGGGGCAACATTACTTGGGCGAACCCCTGAATGAAACCCCTGTAGAAATTGGCAAACCCGAGGAAAGATTGGAGCTGTCTACGTGTCCTCGGGGCTTCCCAGTCCAGCACTGCCTGTATTTTGGCTGGGTCCATCGCCAATCCCTTCCCGGATACCCGGAACCCTAGGAAGTCTAGTTTCGTTTGCTGGAATTCACATTTGGATAGCTTCACATACAGTTTGTGCTGATACAGGTTAGAGAGCACTTTTCTGACCAGCGGGACGTGGGAGGCTAGATCTTTCGAGTAGATAATGATGTCATACAGGTACACCACCACCCCCTTATACAGGTATTCTCTCAGTACTTCATTTATAAAGTTCATGAAGACCCCAGGAGCCCCTTGCAGTCCGAACGGCATTACTAAGTACTCGAACTGCCCCATCGGCGTGTTGAATGCCGTTTTCCACTCGTCTCCCTCCTTGATCCTGACTCGGAAATAGGCGTCCCTCAGGTCCAGTTTTGTGAAAATGGACCCCTCGGACACCATGCTTAACAAGTCTTTGATCAATGGGATGGGGTACGCATTGGACATTGAAATCCCGTTTATCCCGCGAAAGTCTGTGCAGAGCCTAAGACTCCCATCCTTCTTCTTCCGGAAGAGGACAGGGGCGGCGTGCGGGGCGGTGGCCGGCCTAATGAATCCCCGATTTAAGTTTTTGTCAATGAATTTGTGCAACTCCGCCTTCTCTGCCCACCCCATCGAGTACAGTTTTGCTTTTGGTAGCTCCTGCCTCGGGATCAGCTCGATGGCGCAGTCGGTGTCCCGATGGGCCGGTAACTCATTTGCTTCCTCCTCACTAAACACCTTGCACAGGTCCCGATACTCCTTTGAGATCGATTGGACCTCTTCCACCGACACACACATCTTTTCATTCTTAGGGGCTGGGGTTGGCCCCCATTGCCCCTGCCAATGGTGGTGGGTGCACCGTCAGTCGGTAAAGTCTATCATTTGCTCCCCCCTTTGTATGTCCAGCTGATGTCGGGTAACCAGCCCACCCCCAGCACTACATCAAATGAAGAGGAAAGGGCGATGACAAAAACTTCCACCTCCCAGTGTTCTTTGATTCCCACCGGTAACTCTTGGGTCTCCACGGTGCATGGTTCCCCCCTCATAGTGGTCCCGTCCATTTGTTCGAATTGGATCGGGTGGGGAAGGGGAGTCCCGGATAGCCCCAGGGCGTCTACTAGTCTCGGGGTTATGATTTCGCAGGTGCAGCCCGAGTCGACTAGGGCTCTGGCGTGCATAAACCGTTTCAGTTTTGGGTTCAACAATGTCACCGGTACAAAAAGTAGGGCCCCAGTTATCCTCACCTGTAGTGGTGCCATCAAATCCATGACCTGCCGTCTGGCACCCTTCAGTGCAGGTTGCTCTCATTTCCCGCCGTCTCCAGCTCCCATGACTCCTCACCCGAGTCGTCGATAGTTATAACATCCTTGTCAAGCGCCAACGAAGTGGCGGCGCTGCCCCAACTGGGCTCCTTAGGCTTCCCCGGTGTCTTTTTCGACCCCGCGGCGGTCAGCTTTGGGGTCGGGGGGCGCTCAGGGCTTCTCCGGGCAGTTGGCGGCCAGGTGCCCTGGGTCGCTGCATCGGAAGCACTTCCGCCCCGGGGTTGGTTTGGTCACTCCCCCCGAGTCAGTGCCTTCTTTGGTTCAGATTTCGCCCCCAGCCGGGCCTCATGTCCCCCCTTTGCTCCTTGCTGTTGCTGCCGCTGTAAGGCAATGTGTCTCATGTTGGTCTTGACCTCTCCTGCTAGTTGTATCAACCCCACCAGAGTAGTCGGTCACGCCTGGTGGAACGCCCAATCCAGGAGGCTTGCGTTGAGGCCCCGTTGATAGGCCTCGATCCTCATTCTTTTGTTCCAGCCCCGAACCTTAGCACAGTGGGCTCAAAAGTCAGCGGTGTACTCTCTCACCGACCTCGATCCTTGTTGCAAGTCGCGCAGCGCGGTGAGGACCCTTACTTCTTGGAGAGGGTCCCCATACTGATGTAGCATTGCCTGTAGGAAGCCCTCCATGTTGGTTAACTCAGGGGCTCGGCTCTCGTACAGGCTCATGTACCATCGCCTAGCCCCTCCTTTCAGTTTCAACCCCAGGTAGTCCACTCTGCTGAGCTCATTGGGGAAGGTGTTCCCCCAATAATGCATGAAGCTGTTGCTCTGGATGGTGAAGTATCCCACCTCCTCTGGGTCACCATCGAAGGTGATGTCCAGACCCCGGCCCCGGACTCCTCCCCAGGACCCTGGCATCAACAGTTGTGGTGGGAATGGCCCGACCAGCAATGCTGGCGGTGCCGCCAGGACTGGTGGGGCGATTGGGCCCGGGACCACGGGAGGGGCCCTTGGAACTGCTGGCCCGCCCGGTGGGATTACTGGCGGCTCAGCCGGCGGCGCTGGTTGATCGGGCTGCGATGCTGGAAGGTTGGGCTCCGGCACCAGCAGGTCAGGCTCTGGAGCGGGTGGGTCGGGTTGAGGGACCAGCGGGTCAGTCTTGGACCGCGGCTGCTCTCGCATCTAGTCTAGCTGCCACTGCACCTCCCGGGCGATGTGCCCTGTGTTGGCCTGGCTCTCATTCCAGATCTCCTTTACCCAATTCTGCATCTCATCTCTCAGCTGTTTGATGCTTTCTTCCCCCCTTGAGGTTCCTCCACCATCTCAGTCCAGGCCGGCCCCTTGCCCGTTCTCGGCATCCTCCTTTCTTGGGACGCCGTCCCCGCCAGCATCCGGACTAGCGAATATATTTTCATACCATCCCGCCACCTCATCCATGAGGGTGGTTGAGGTGCGGGGTTTCCACTTCTGCAGCGTGATGAAAGGCGTCTGGAAGTGTAGCGGGGACCCCCCTTTCCATCAGGTAACAGTAACTCCAGGAGGTGTCTTCAGCTCTTTCACAGGTTTGGTGGGTTCTCCGTTATCTGGAAATTTGGCAGCCATTCAGCTTAAAAGTTGCCGGTTTGGATAAATCCGTACTGGATCAGTTCCAAAATGTCAGACAATGGAACTTCAAAGTAACCAGACTTCATTTATTACAATGTTTTGTCAAGTCTGCTTTAACTCTAGTCAAGCCTGCATTCAATCTTTGGTTCAGGAGCGGTGTATCCTGGGTAAAGCCACACTGTATGCCAATGCTGCTAGCATGAACTCTCCTCACCCCCCTCCTCTCCTTTGTTATGTAGTGTTGCTTTGAAATGGGAATTTGGGAAAGAGATTATGGTGCCTTCTCAGGCAGAGCGTTGGGGGAGTTTTGGAGTCGGGGAGACACTCAAGGCCAAGCCAGGCCTGGGAACAAAATAGTAACATCAATGTGTGAATGTGCCCTGCATAGAGTGCCCCTTCCTCAAGAATCCTTTTGATGTGTACCTTATATGATTGCTGTTACTGTATGATCTTTAGTCTTTCAATCTCCCTGTAGTCGAGAACAATGATAATAATAAACTAGAAACTTTGTATCAGCAAAGCCTCATTATTGAATCAGCCGACTTTACATTTTGAAAGACTCCCCTTCGAAGTTCAACCTTTCCGGCAACTTTAAAGCCTCATGGACGAACAGATTCCGGACAACGGAGAACTTCCAATCAATGTGGAAGGGGCCGAGGCGCCGTGGCACTTCCTTGATTCCAGGAGAGCCGCGGAGTCCCCCGCCCCTGCAATTCCAGCTGGTGATCACACCCCGGCAATATCAACTGAGGACCTGCAAGAGGCGCGGCTCCTCAGATACCGGCAGCCCCCCAGGTACCAGCGGCTCCCCGCGATGCAGGGAGGGGGCGAGAGCTAGTTGCCACCTTCGACGGGGACCCAGAGTAGGTGAACTACTTCACCATCCAAGCGAACAGTTTCATGTACTACTGGGGGCACTCCTTTCCGGATGAATTCAGCCGAGTGGACTACTTGGGCTCGAAGCTGAGGGGGGGCAGCCAAGCGTTGGTACATGAGCTTCTGTGAAGCCATGAGTCCTGACCTGGACCACATTCACATGTTCCTACAAGCTCTGCTGACACAGTACGAGGACCCCCTGTAGGAATCCCGCACGCTGGCGGCCCTCCGCAACATGCAGCAGGGGGCACAATCCATCCGCGACTACGCCGCTGACTTCCAGGCAAATGCGGCGTGGGTCCGGGGTTGGAATGAGCTAAGTTTGGAACGAGAGCCAGTTTGGTGTAGTGGTTAAGTGTGCGAACTCTTATCTGGGAGAACCGGGTTTGATTCCCCCCTCCTCCACTTGCACCTGCTGGAATGGCCTTGGGTCAGCCATAGCTCTGGCAGAGGTTGTCCTTGAAAGGGCAGCTGCTGTGAGAGCCCTCTCCAGCCCCACCCACCTCACAGGGTGTCTGTTGTGAGGGGAGAAGACATAGGAGATTGTAAGCCGCTCTGAGTCTCTGATTCAGGGAAAAGGGCGGGATATAAATCTGCAATTCTTCTTCTAATGAAGATCGAGCACTTCACCAACGGGCTGAATGCCAGCATCCTGGATCGGGCCCTCACCCAGGCTCACCCAGACACCTTAGTGGGGTGGATTCAGCTGGTGGAGAAGTCGAGACCAACCTGAAGCGTGTGGCGATGCTCCGCCAGCACCAGTCAGGCAAAGTCCAACCAAAACCCGGCCCCGGGAAAGCCGAGCCCCCGAAAGCAAAAAAACCAGCTGCCGTGGAACCACCCGAACCACCTCGGGGACCCGAACCACCTCGCCTCCAATTGTCCCCAGCCGCCCGAGCTCCCCTGCCAGCCACCAAGCCGGGCACCCCGGGGCCTAAGAAAACACCCAGCTGCCCTAAGGATGCGGCGAAGAGCAGTGCGTTGGGGGTTCAGGAGGAACTGCTGGATGAGGAGGTGCTACTCTCCATGGAACTGGCCGACCTCGCCTGGGTGGAAGAGCCGGCGGGAAAAGAGCCCGGCCTGCTTTGAACGGTGCCAAACAGCAGGTTGACCGGGAAGAGGCACCACTGACGGTGAGAGTAACGGGACATTTATATTTTGTAATGGTGAAGCTACTGAACCCCAAGCTGAGGAGGTTCTTGCAGATACAGGCCCTTATAGACTCAGGGTGTAACCAGGAGTTGATCTCCCCCAAGGTAGTCGAGGTGTTAGGGCTCAAGAGCTCGCAGCTGCCTCACCCCATGCTGTTTGAGCAGATGGACAGGTTCGTGATGTGCGGGGAACCGTGCACGCGCGAGACGCAGCCCTGCCCCATGGGGATCGAGGAACATTGGGACCAAGAGATCTTTGTCATTGCCCCCTCGTGCTCCTACCCGGTAGTGTTGGGGGTGGGTGGGCTGGCTGGAGAAGCACAAGCCCCTCATCTGTTGGAGAGCCCAGACCATCAGGTTCCTGGACCCCCTGTGCAAGAACCACGTATGGAACCCGGCGTGGTTCCATCCCGTTGCCAAGGAGAGGGCGTGCGTGTCGGTGGAGGAAGTACACCCCATCCCGAGCACTTACCGTGACCTGATGGGAGTGTTTAGCGAGCAAGAAGCCAACCAGCTCCCCCCCCCCACCGGAGCACTGACTGTGCCATAGAGTTGATCCCAGGGGAGAACTTACCCAGGGCTAAACTTTACCAAATGGGGTGGGTGGAGAAGAAGGAACTGCACAAATTCTTAGATCAGAACTTGGAGCAGGGCTTCATTAGACCCGCCATGGCCCCCCATGCTGCCCTCGTACTATTCTGCAAAAAGAAGGACAGCTCGCTTAGACTTTGCACAGACTTTTGCAGAATAAACGTAATTTCTATGTCCAACGCTTACCCCATCCCCCTCATTTGGGACCTACTGAACACAGTATCGGGGGGAAAAATTTTCACCAAGCTGGACTTGAGGGACGCGTACTTCCGAGTACGCATCAAGGAGGGGGATGAGTGGAAAACAGCATTCAATACCCCGATGGGTCAATTTGAGTACTTGGTCATGCCGTTTGGGTTGCAGGGGGCGCCGGGGGTATTTATGAATTTCATAAACGATGTGCTCAGAAAGTTTTTGTACAAGGGGGTGGTGGTGTATCTGGATGACATCATTATTTATTCGCCGGATGGACAGTCCCATGTGAATTAGTGAGGGAGGTGCTCAGCACCCTGCTGAAGCACCAGCTGTATGCCAAACTGTCAAAGTGTGAGTTCCATCGGACCGAGTTAGATTACTTAGGCTTCCAGGTGTGCCCCCCCCCCTGAGGACACACAAACAGCTCCAATCATTTCTCGGGTTTGCAAATTTCTATAGGGCATTCATAGAGGGGTTCGCCCAGATCACCCTGCCCCTGACTGAACTCCTAAAGACTAAAGGTAAGGGGCCAGAAGCCAAGCAGCCAAGCAGCCAGGCGCCCGGTTAAACTGGATGCCTAAGTGCCAAGCCGCTTTTGATCAGCTAAAATGCCTGTTCACTAGCAAACCGGTCCTGAGCCACCCCGATGAGCAAAAAGCCTTCGTGGTTCAATACGATGCCTCCGACGTGGCCGTGGGAGCCATTCTCATGCCGAGAGATGGGGAGGGAAAGTTATGGCCATGCGCTTATATATCCTGAAAATTTTCAGATGAGCAGAGGAATTCGTCGGTCTGGGATAAAGAGGCGTTTGCAGTCATGTTTGCGTTGAAAACCTAGAGGTCCTGGTTAGAGGGGGCTAAGGTGCCATTCGAAGTGTGGACGGACCACAAAAATCTGGAAGCCCTGACAGGGAAACGCAAACTGAGTGAGAAACAAATTAGATGGGCGGGATTTTTTTCTAAGTTCGACTTTACCCTGAAGCACATCCCGGGGACCAGGAACTTCCTAGCCGATGCGCTTTCCCGGCTCCCGCAGCACGAGAGCCAAAAAGAAGAGGTGGTAGACTCCCTAATCCCTCCTTCCCAGGTAGCGGCCATGTTCACTACCAGAGCCCAAAAGAAAAGAGAGCTGGAGGGGATCAGCCGTGAATGCATCGCCTTGGAAACCGAAAGGGAGGGAGGAGGGCGGCCCGAGGGGGTGCAGAAAGGATGAGACAGGCTATGGTACAAGGGAGAGAAACTCTGCATTCCTGAAGGATTGAGGAGGGAAGTGTTGCAGCTTTACCACTCCGCCAAGCTGGCTGGGCACTTTGGCTATGTAAAAACCCTGCACATGGTCAACCGCCAGTTCTGGTGGCCGTCCTTAAGGAAAGACGTATCAGACATCGTGACCAGCTGCCCGGTGTGCATCATGGCTAAACGCAGGGGGGGGGAAACCACCGGGGCTACTGCACCCGATAGAGACGGCCAAGCGGCCAAGGTCGGTAGTGTCCATGGACTTCATAGTGGAACTCCCTCCCTCCAGGGGGAAAACAGTGATCCTGGTAGTAGTGGACACGTTCTCTAAACAAGCTCATTTCATCCCCTGTGCCCAACTGCCTACCACAAAGAAATTAGCGGCCCTGTTCTTTGATCACATGGTAAAATTACACTCATTCCCTGATAAGGTCATTAGCGACCGTGGGCCGCAGTTCATTGCCACCTTCTGGCGGAGTTTTGCAAATTAGTGGGAATGGAGCAGGGTCTGAGCTCAGCCTACCACCCGCAAACGGACGGACAGACAGAGAGGGTGAATGGGGTGCTGGAACAATATTTACGGTGTTTCATTAACCAGCGCCAGTCCGACTGGGTAGATCTTCTCCCCTTTGCAGAGTATGGTTACAACAATAGCGTGCATAGTTCCACCAAAACCTCTCCTTTTTACATGGTGTTTGGGTATGAAGGAAAACCAATTCCTATGCTGCCAGGAGGGGAAGGCCAGAACACCCCCTCAGCGTTCGAACAGTGGTGGCAGGGACCGAGCCGCAGCTGGCTGGCTATCGAAGAAAACTTAGAGGCTGCAAAAGAGACTGACAAAAAGCAGTATGACAAGTCTCATGTTCCGGCTTGGGACTTCAAAGCCGGAGACTCTGTATTTCTATCAACCAAGAACCTACCTCTCACACAACCCTGGAGGAAACTGGCTTATAAATTCCTAGGGCCTTTCAAAATCAAAAGGGTAATTAATCCAGTAACTGTGGAGCTAGACTTGCCACCTGCCCTTGGTAAAATCCACCCTGTATTTCATTGCAACCTGCTTCATCGGGACCCCGGGTCTTCGAGCTGGCATCCTCATCCACCAAGAGCCCCCCCCCCCTCTCAGAAGGGCGACCAAAGCTGTTCGATCCAGGAAGTCCCGGACTGTAAAACCCACCAGCCTCTCCCACGGCCGAGGGCTGTGGAGGGAGCTTAGGGGGAGGCAGTATGTCAAGTCTGCTTTAACTCTAGTCAAGCCTGCATTCAATCTTTGGTTCAGGAGCAGTGTATCCTGGGTAAAGCCACACTGTATGCCAATGCTGCTAGCATGAACTCTCCTCACCCCCCTCCTCTCCTTTGTTATGTAGTGTTGCTTTGAAATGGGAATTTGGGAAAGAGATTATGGTGCCTTCTCAGGCAGAGAGTTGGGGGAGTTTTGGAGTCGGGGAGACGCTCAAGGACAAGCCAGGCCTGGGAACAAAATAGTAACATCAATGTGTGAATGTGCCCTGCATAGAGTGCCCCTTCCTCAAGAATCCTTTTGATATGTACCTTATATGATTGCTGTTACTGTATGATCTTTAGTCTTTCAATCTCCCTGTAGTCGAGAACAATGATAACAATAAACTAGAAACTTTGTATCAGCAAAGCCTCGTTATTGAATCAGCCGACTTGACATGTTTAAGGTTTATTTTGATAGTTCATAGTTTCTGAGCACAGCAAGATTGGAACTGATACTCTTCCCTAGGTGTATAGATACTTTAAACATTTGACATCAAAGGCTTCTAAGCAAATCTACATTCCCACCATGAAGCGATACATTTCACACGGTTGCTTTCTCTTATCTCTTTGTGGTTCCCATTCTCACAGGAATGGCCAAGCCGGCCTTCCCAGAGGTGCCTTATCTTCAAAGGGATGTTGCCTTTGTTAGTATCGGGGACAGGAATTCACACCAGTGTTAGTAACAACTATGCTTCTACTTTGATATGCAAGGATTCTCCTTGAGGTTAATATCATGGGTTAGAAAATGGAGTCAGTTAAGCTAAGCATTTCATTACAGTTTGAACCAAGCAGCATATCATATCACAATAGCTTTCCAGTGTCCGACACCCTGGGCTTATGGCAAGGCTCACTGCCACTGGACTCTGCCCACATACCTGTTCTGCTACCTGCCTGAGTGCCCTTCCTTTGCCCACAAACTTGCAAGTGCTTCAGTGCTCACAGCTACCTGGGCTGCCCACTGTTCCCAGCAAGGAATTGGCTGATAGTGACACACCCAGCCACACACACCTCATAGTCCCATTGTGGAAAGGCCATGCAGGTGACTGTGGGAGTGGTTTGGAGCATGTCGGCAAAGGATGAACCTTTGGTAGGGAGTATGCTATAATTGGCAGAGGTGACAGTGATGGACATATGAAGAGAGCGGAGACCTTGAGTACTGTTCACCCAAGACTCATCAAAACATGAAACTGGCTCTCACCTCTGTTAGCACATCCCAAACTAATTCAAAATAGTCAACATCATCTATTTAAAGGTAAAGGTAGTCCCCTGATGTTTTTGACTCTGGGGTGACGTTGCTTTCACAATGTTTTCATGGCAGACCTTTTCACGGGGTGGTTTGCCATTGCCTTCCCCGGTCATTACACTTTCCCCCCAGCAAGCTGGGTACTCATTTTACTGACCTCAGAAGGATGGAAGGCTGAGTCAACCTCGAGCCAGCTACCTGAAGCAGCTTCCACTGGGATTGAACTCAGGTCGTGAGCAGAGGACTCCGACTGCAGTACTGCAGCTTTACCACTCTGCGCCACGGGGCTCTTATCATCTATCTAGTCTACTATATATGAGGTTTTTTTAAAAAAGAAAATCTCTGAACAAGATTATTCAATCCCATTTTTGTAGAAAAGCTTTGCTTGCAATTTTCTTCGGGAAACGACCCAAATCATAGAGCTTCAACAATGCAGTTTTGATTTCTTTGTTTCGCATGCTGTAGATGTATGGATTGAGCAAGGAAGGGCTGATAACATAAAAAATTGCAAAAAGAACATTCTGGTCAGATGAATTTTGACTGCGCGGCCTCATATGGGCCAAGAAGCCAGTAAATAGAAACAAAGTCACCACAGTGATGTGGGGAAGGCAAATGGAGAGGGCCTTTTTCTGACCATGAACAGAAGGGATTTTGAGCACTGCTGCAAAAATCTTCATGTAGGAGACAATGATGAAGATGAAGCATCCTAGTCCAAGGGAACAGCTAAACATAACAAAACCAACTTCTACTAGATACATGTCAGAACAGGAGAGTTTTAGAATCTGTGGAGCTTCACAGAAGAACTGATTGATCGTATTGGAGCAGAAAGTATTGGCAAAAGTTCCTCCAGTGTGTAATATACCATTGAGTATACCAGCAATCCATGCACTGACTGCCATCTGAATGCAGGCCCCTTTGTGAATAATTGTCTCATATTGCAGTGGATTGCAGATAGCGACATACCGATCATGTGCCATTATAGTTAAGATGGCAAAATCTGACCCATCAAGGAAGAAGAAGAAGAAAACCTGAGCTACACAGGCAGGATAAGTAATGGACCTGGTGTTCAGGAGGGAATTGACCATAGCTTTGGGTACAATGATGGAAACCAAGCCGATATCCAGAAGTGCCAGGTTCACAAGAAAGAAGTACATTGGAGTGTGCAGGTGATGATCCAGGGCTACAGCAATGATGATGAGAAGATTCCCAATCCCTGCAGTCAAGTATACTGCTAAGAATACAAAGAAATGTAAGATCTGTAGTTCTCGTATGTCTGAAAATTCCAGGAGCAGAAATTCAGATGTGGAGGTAAGGTTGGGCATCATGTCCTCACGATCCAGCTGCAGCGTCTGTAAGACATATTAAAGAAACCATTTTATTCTAGAAATGTCAATTAACAATTAGTCTGGCTTTCTTGTTTCACCATCTCAGTCTATTAAACAGACCTGCATTGAATTGAATTGGGGAGAGGGGATGGGAATGGTATATTCTGCATCAGGGACAACATAGGCTGGTTATAAACAATATCCTCTCTAAGCTGAGTTAACTCACAAGTTTGCAGCCATGGGCTCACATACATTTTTGTCTTAGCTCAGGAAGGATAGCCCCAGAACAAACTAATTTATGCAGCAGCCAAATCGCTCACTCACAACTTTAATACTGGTAGCTCATCAAGCAGAATTTTTGTTCACAAGACTCTTCAGCTTACAGGGAGCAATGCTTACAAGATCTCTCACTTGCTGTTTTCAGACACAACATCTTCATACTAAATTCCTAAGCCTGTACAAGTTCCACATTTAAAGATTCTGGCCACATGATTTGAAACTATATCAAACTTTACAATGACACTCTATGTGTTTGCAGCTTGTGCATGCATTAACATTGTACATACAGAATGATCTGTACACAGACACTGGGATAGAGGATACTTCCCTGAGCACCAATCCATACTCTTATTTTACACTTAAGGGCTCTGCTTTAACTTTTATTTTTAACCAGGATTTGTGCTCTATGCAATACTTTCAAATAGTAAATTAAGACAACATATATGATGGGAAGAAGTAACTTTATCACTATAATAATTCTGTACACACATACATGCTTATTGATTGTCCAATATTATAAATGATTCAATAACCTTAAGAACATAAGAGAAGTCATGTTGGATCATGACAATGGCCCATCCAGTCCAACACTCTGTGTCACACAGTGGCCAAAAAACCAGGTGGCCATTAGGAGGTCCACCAGTAGGGCCAGGACATTTCAAGCCCTCCCACTGTGCCCCCCCAAGCACCAAGAATACAGAGCATCACTGCCCCAGACAGAGAGTTCCATCAATATGCTGTGACTAATAGCTCCAATCCCCTCTTGAAGCTGTCTATGCATGTAGCCATCACCACCTTCTGTGGCAGTGAATTCCATGTGTTAATCACCCTTTGGGTGAAGAAGTACTTCCTTTTATCAGTTCTAACCTGACTGCTCAGCAATTTCACTGAATTGTGAGAAAGGGAGAAAAATACTTCTTTCACTACCTTCTCTGTCCCATGCAAAATCTTGTAAACCTCTATCATGTCACCCCTCAGTAGATGTTTCTCCAAGCTAAAGAGCCCCAAGCGTTTTAACCTTTCTTCATAGGGAAAGTGTTCCAACCCTTTAATCATTCTAGTTGCCCTTTTCTGGACTTTTTCCAATGCTATAATATCCTTTTTGAGGTGCGGTGACCAGAATTGCACACAGTATTCCAAATGAGACCGCACCATCGATTTATACAGGGGCATTATGATACTGGCTGATTTGTTTTAAATTCCCTTCCTAGTAATTTCCAGCATGGCATTGGCCTTTTTTTTTTTTTTTTGCAGTCACACACTGTCTCGACATTTTCAGTGACCACGACCCCAAGATCTCTTTCTTGGTTAGTCTCTGTCAGTTCACATCCCATCAACTTGTATTTATAGTTAGGATTTTTGGCCCCAATGTGCATTACTTTGCATTTGGCCACACTGAACTTCATTTGCCACATGGACACCCACTCACCCAGCCTCAACATATCCCTTTGGAGTGCCTCACAACCCTCTCTGGTTCTCACCACCCTAAACAATTTAGTGTCAATCACAAACTTAGCCACTTCACTGCTTACTCCAAACTTCAAATCATTAATTAACAAGTTAAAAAGCTTGGGACCCAGTACTGAGCCCTGCAGTACCCCACTGCTTACCATCCTCCACTGCAAAAATTACCCATTTATACTCACTCTCTGTTTCCTATCAATTAGCCAGTTTTTGATTCACAAGAGGACTTGTCCTTTTACCCCATGACTCTCAAGAGCCTTTGATGAGGAACTTTATCAAAATCTTTGCTTTCTGGACATCAAGGTAAACAACATCTATTGGGTACCCTTTGTCCACATGTTTGTTCACACCCTCAAAGAACTCTAACAGGTTAGTGAGACAAGATCTTCCCTTACAGAACCCTTGGAGAAGGCAGTATTCCAAGTAGTTCTTCCTTTTTTCATCAGGGGATCTCCCATTTCCGTTTTAACTGCGATTGCAGCTGAGTTTGCAGATATTGGGTCTTCATTCACTTCATAGCCTCATATGGTCAGATTGATGAGTATCATTAATTATAAACATAAAATCAGGATAGACGAGATCTCTGGAAACTGTGATACAGAGCAAAATCAGATGTACTAAATGCATGATATAGTAAGAAAAATGTATAAGAACCTTGATAACTTCAGCTTCAATTTCTTTTCCAGCTGCTAAAATACATCTTTTCACCAAGGCAATTCCTTACATTTCATTGTGGGATTTGCTACAACATAAATTCCTAATTTCCATGTAACCCAAATCAAAAAGACTGTCTAAATGAGAAAGAAATCAATTTATATTCTGTGCCTGGCAAATTACTCCCAAGAGTACAGCTCACTTAATTGTGATCTGAGGCTGAAACTCGTTTCCCTTTGCTGTATTGTTTATTTAGTTTTTGTAACAAATAATGGATACAGCATGTCTGTGTCTGATTACATGAAATAAGATCAAAGTCACAAGAAGAAGAAGAAGATATTGGATTTATAGCCCGCCCTCCACTCCGAAGAGTCTCAGAGCAGCTCACAATCTCCTTTACCTTCCTCTCCCACAACAGACACCCTGTGAGGTGGGTGGGGCTGGAGAGGGCTCTCACAGCAGCTGCCCTTTCAAGGACAACCTCTGCTAGAGCTATGGCTGACCCAAGGCCATTCTAGCAGTTGCAAGTGGAGGAGTAGGGAATCAAACCCGGTTCTGCCAGATAAGAGTCCGCACACTTAACCACTACACCAAACTGGCTCTCCAGAAAAATCACACGTCCATTAATTCATCTGATTTCTTCTATGATGACCAAATCCAGCTGCTAAATGACATAGGATCAATAGGCCAGAATGTGCCAAGTTCAGGGGGGAGGGGACCAGAAGAAACATGAATAACATGAACAGAATAGAATCTCTTTGTTCTCTTATATTTACAGGAAAATATTAGGGTTTTGTATGGGAATGCTGAGAAGGGTGACACACACACAATCAGAATTTTCTGCTTTGTGGTGGTCATATTTGCAATTGACCTGTGAAAACATATCAGATTTGTTAGATATTGACTAAATGTTCAAAATTTAATTCAGATCTCTCAATTCAGGCCCTGTGAGTTGCAGGACAGTTGGTCCCAAGAGATCGAAGGCCAGCATGACAATACAGATAAATGAATTAGGTGGCCATCTGGGATACCTGGCTTTAAGAGGTGTAGAATTAAGGTAGAAGTTTCTTGTTTTTATTTTTTTTGCAAACTGAGGGCTTCCTTGACTGAATCAACCCATTTTGATGCTGAATCTTTTGTGGGTGCCCTCAACTTCTCTTGGAATTATTATCTTTTCTTATGACTCTTGTCTTCTTGTAATCTGACCAAAGTTTGAAAACCTCAGTTTAGTCATTTTAGCTTCTAGGGGGAGGTCAGACTTGATTTGGTCTCAGATCCACTTATTTGTCTTTTTGGCAGTCTGCAGTATCACATTTCAAACCACTTCACCATGTTACAGTGTGTGTCCAAGAGGAGGTAGATTTAAACATTGGTCAAAACTTTGATATTCAGATTCCTAAGGACAAAATACATGTGCAGCTGAGGTTTAGTGAATCCTGATACAAATTTGTTCATAAGAAAAGGCCAACACACATTCATTCCTCTTCCACAAGAGGGATCAAGGGGTGGGAGAGACAGCCGCCATCTACCTGGCCGCCCTCTGCCAAATCGCGGGGAACTGCAGCTTCAACAAGCTGGATGAAGCCCTGAGGGATCGCTTCATCTGGGGCCTCTGAGACAAAAGACTGCAGCAAAAGCTCTTCGCAAAGGAAGAGATCACCCTCCAACTCACCTTCAACGAAGCCACCGCATTTGAGAGAGCAACCAAAGGTAACAACAACCCACGAGCAGAAGCCGTCCACCAGGAGGAGATGGCACCAGGCAACCCAGAGGAGGAGAAGGCAAACCAGCTATGTTGCCAACCAGGAATGGGGCCGATAGCACCCACATGGCCACGAGCGACAGAGAGACCAGCCAACACCAAGTGCACCAGCTGTGGGGATCCACATGAGCGCCGGGACTGCCCCTACCTCAACGTGGACTGCAGGAACTGCAAAGTTATTCTGGATGTCTGCTGCCCCCAGTGTTTTTCAATGTTTTCAATGCTTTAAATGTTTTAAATGGTTCGATGTTTTAAATGGTTTAATGTTTAAATTTAAATGCTTTATGTTTAACGCCTATCTATGTTAGATTCCTGTGTTGTAAGCCGCCCTGAGCCACTTGTTGGGAAGGGCGGGATAGAAGTCATAAAATAAATAAATAAATAAAAGAGTGGGCCACATAGCGCGGGCTTGCCGGGCCGAGGCCACCCGCAGATGCCACTCCACCAACCACGACTCGACCGATGCCTACTCGACCGCATCGACTAGCCTGCAGGTAATGAACTTGCCCCTCACCACCCCAGATAAGGTCAGGGTGTCGGTCCTAATTGAGGGTGCTCCATGCCTAATGGAGCTGGACTCGGACTCCTCCATCTCCATAATTTTGAAGGAGTCTCTAAGAAAACTTTGTCCCCGTGGCCGGCCCTGGCTACGATTGACGGACTTCAAACTGCAGTACTTCCAAAAAAACCCTGTACAGATTTTGGGTTGGGCCACTGTAAGGGTAGAGTTTAAGAACTTTAAGGGCAAGCTGGACATTCTCGTGGTCAAACACCAGCTCACCATATTACTGGGGCTGGCCTGCTTTCGACCACTGGGTATTCAAATAGTGGGGGTGCAGCAGATGCAAACGCAAAATTTCAAGCACGTGTGCTGGGAATTCCCAGAAGTGTTTGATGGGTCCCTGGGGTGCTACAAGGGGCCTCCCATCACCTTACCCCTCTATCCCCACGTGAGACCGATAAGGCTGAAGGCCAGGCAAGTTCCATTAGCTCTTAAACCAAAAATAGAAGCAGAGCTTGACCACCTCATGGCCCAGGGAGTACTAGAACCGGTATCCTATGCTGCATGGGAAACACCCATAGTCACTCCAGTGAAGCCAAATGGAGATGTGCGCATATGCCCTGATTACAAATGCACAATAAATAAGGCACTTCAGGACAACCCATACCCCGTTCCGATGGTCAGCCACATACTGGCAGCCCTAGTAGGCTCTAAGGTTTTTGGGAAACTGGACTTGGCCCAGGCATACCAGCAACTCCTGGTGGACGCCGAGACAGCAGAAGCCCAGACCATTGTGACTCACAGGGGAGCTTTTCGGGTGCGGCGGTTGCAATTTAGGGCTAGTGAGGCTCTGGGGATTTTTCAGAGCATAATGGATGCTCTTCTCAAAGGGATCCCCGGAGTGCAACCGTTTTTTGATGACGTTTTGATCGCCGCCCCAGACGCTGAGGAGTTCAGCAGCGGTCTGCGTGAGGTACTCCGCTGTTTCCAGGCGGTGGGACTTAAAGTAAAACAGGAGAAGTGTTCCCTCAGGGTGTCAAGGGTAGAGTTCTTGGGGTTTGCAGTAGACGCCACGGGAATCCACCCAACGGCCAACAAGACTAGGGCTATTTTCCACACCCTGGCCCCCACGTGCAAGATGGAGTTACAAAGTTTCTTGGGATTATTACATTTTTTTCATTCATTTTTGCCCCACAAAGCGGACATTGCAGAACCCCTTCATAGGCTCCTTGATAAAAACACCCCATGGGTCTGGGAAAAGAAGCAGGCTGCCACTTTTCAGGCAGTCAAGGACCTCCTAGTTTCCAATGATGTGCTCCACCGTTCTGACGAATCCTTACCAGTGATTCTGGCTTGCGATGCTTCCTCGTACGGGGTGGGCGCTATTCCCGTGGCCTATTATTCAAGGACCCTGACCCCCGTGGAGTGCAACTATGCCCAGATAGACAAGGAGGCCTTGGCAATAGTGGAGGGTGTGCATAAATTCAACTATTACCTATACGGTAGGCATTTCACAATTGCCACGGATCATAAGCCACTACTGGGCCTCCCTGCCCCAGACCGCCAGACACCACCTCCTATGGTGGAACCAGTTCCTCAACACATATGCCCTGGTCCACCGCCCTGGCAAAGCTATGGGACACGCGGACGCCCTCAGCCGCCTGCCACTGCCCTCTATGGACCCGGATCCCACCGCCGCCCACCATGTGAGGCTTATAGAGACTCTACCAGAGAGGCCTCTCCATGCCGCCAAGGTAGCTAGGACCACGGATAGAGACCGCATCCTCGCACGTGTTTTAGACTGGGTGGGAAGGGGATGGCCAACGGCAAACTGGACACAGAATTCAGGACATTTGCATAATGCAGAGAAGAACTGTCCATGCACAAGGGGTACCTTCTCTGGGGTAGCAGGGTGGTGGTTGCAAGTGCTGGAAGCCCTACACGAAACACCCAGGGATAGTGAGCATGAAGGCCCCGGCACGTAGCTACGTATGGTGGCAGGGGATGGATGAGGAGATAGAAGGGGGGGTTCGAAGGTGCCAACCCTGCCAAGAGTCCTGACCTGATCTGCCCAGTGCCCCTGTCCACCGCTGGGAGTCCAATAGGAGGCCGTGGTCCCGGTTGCACCTAGACTTTGCGGGGCCATACCAGGGCCAAATATTCTTTATCTTAGTCGATGCATACACCAAGTGGTTGGAAGTGATTCCCGTAGCTTCAACCTCCACCGTGGTGGTGGTCAGAGCCTTGCGAAGGGTCTTTTGCACTCATGGGATTCCCAAGACCCTTGTCATGGACAATGGGACCACTTTCACCTCACGGGAATTCCAGGAGTTCTTGAATCGGTACCTCATCCAGCACATTCATTCCGCCTCTTTCCATCCAGCCACCAATGGCCAAGCAGAGCGTATGTTGTGCACCACTAAAGAGGCCCTGGGTCGCATTGTACAGGGAGATTGGGATCACCGCCTGGCAGCCTTCCTATTTGATAACAGAATCACCCCCAACCCTGTCACTGGGTTAAGCCCTGCCGAGTTACTAATGGGGAGGAAGTTGATCACAAGGCTAGACAGGTTGCATCCTGACCGGGCTATGGACCTCCGCAGTTCCCCCAAAACCAGGGAAGCCGCTAGGGGATTCTTTCCAGGGGATCCGGTATATGCCAAGAACTTTGCAAGCAGGCCGGAGTGGTTAGCCACCTGGGTGCTGCGGGTCACCGGGTCCCACTCCTATGAGGTTTCGTCGGAGGGGAGCCAGATCCTAAGGAGGCATATTGACCAGCTGCGCCGTCGCACATTGCCAGAAGAACCGACAGCGATCGGGGGAGCGGGAAGCGGGGGAGTACTCACAGCAACACCCCTGGAAGCTGCCCAGCCTATGCCGACTGCACTGACTATGCAGGTGGAAGAGCACCATAGCGAAGGGAGCACCCCCCCCCCAGAGAGGAGATTCTAGAACAGCAACAGGCGACAGACAGCCCTTTTCCAGCGTCACCCACCATGAGGAACCAGCCGCCCCGCCAGCCACGGTGACCGCTTCAACTCCCCAAATAAGCCCAAGGAGGTCGACCCGGGAACGCAGGGTGCCAGCCTACTTGAAAGACTTCATGTCTTGAACTAGGGGGGGAGGAGTGTTGTGTCTTGCATTTCAGTCCTGAAATTACAACACAGCGGACGCTATGGAAGTGACCAGTGAAAGTCCACTGGTCCCCGGATGCTCTGCTAATAAAGCATGTTGCCTTCAACACGTCTCGTCACTCAGTACATTACATTCACTACGAGTTTGATGTTTTGGTCAACTGCAAGAAACATTATGCTTTTCACTGTAAGTTCTTGCTTTCGAATCTTGTTTTAACCATGGTTGTTTTACCTTGGAATAATCCTGTTTATTTATTTTTATTTATTTGTTTAAAATCTTTATTAGACTGCTTTCCTCCTTATGGAACTCAATTTTAATATATATAAAACTGATTACATAAAAACATAAAATCAAAATTTAAAATTATGATTAAGGACTGCTTTAATTAAATCCAGTCCTAAATAAAACCATCTTCAGCTGCTTTCTGAAGTTTGAATGTGAAGGAGCTAGAGGCACCTCCCATGGCATGTTTTTCCGCAGGCATGGGGTTACCACTAAAAAAGACCCTTTCTTGTGTACCTACCAAATGAGCTTGTTTGACTGACAGGACAGTCAGTAGGAGCTCTCTCTGTGATCTTAATTTACAGACAGGAACAAACAGGAGAAGACTGTCCTTGACATAGGCTGGTCTCAAGTAGGGATGGACACAAACTGACTGAGGAACCAAAGTTTGTAATGAATTTTGGCCTGTTCAGGGTTTGTAAAACAGAGTTCATGAACTGAAGAACCAGGAAGAACTAGCATGAATTTTGCTGCTATTTGTGGTGGTTCATGAAGGTTCAATGGGTGCTTCAAAGAGCCTTTGAAGCTCCCAGGCTGAAACTGAAAGAATCTCTCCCTGGGAGCTTCAAAGAGCCTGGGAGCTGTAAGAGGACAGGAGGGGGGGGAGAGGGAAACAAGAGCCCCATGGGCCTGATCAAAGCCTTGGGCGGGCCTCATCTGTCCCATGGGCCAGGTGACATGCCTGGTATAATGGTTAGTTAAAGCTTCTTAACTGGGTTTAAGTTTTAGAGTTAAATCATTGTAGTGGATACTTCACTAAATAAATTAGTTCTAGTTATTGCTTTTCAGGCAATAGCAAATTTTGCTGAGTGATGTTATCTATACAGTGCCTTTTGAAAACTTTGTGGTCAATCATCTAGCAGATTGATCTACCAAACTACGGTATGTAAACATTTCAACTTGTCTAATACATGCATTTCTACACATTGGTATTTTTAAAAAATGTTAAAGAAAATTATGTATGTTTTAGGTTATTGAAAAACAAGAAATAGAAATGGGCATAATTGTTGGCTAGTCAATTTTGTGTGAGAGTTATCCTGAGCATTTAATAAGAAAGGCTCCAAAACATATGTCTGTGGTTTCTAGAAAGGACTTATTAACTGGTGATAAGTCCAATGTTAAAACCTCAATTACTTGTCCATTTCAATATTCCACAATGTCTTCTTAATGAGAAATATTTTGAATAAACATTGACATATTATTCAGCATTATTATAATTTATGACACTCATGGCCCAGCCCCACAAAGTCCCATATTATTGACTAAATCTTCCTGGGTTTAATTTATTCCTTAAGACTGGCTGGAGAAATCCTCTATTAGGGACCAGTTAGTTCACTTGGACATTAACCATTCATTTTAAAAAAAAATCCAACTTACCTGCAGGGTACTTCAGTCACGGCTTGTGTTCTATATCCCCTTAAGCCATGCAAATAAAGGAATTCAGTAACCCTTCAGTTAAATTTGTTTGGAAATTGACAAGGTTCAGTAATTCTCCATTCAGAGGATCATTTACGACATGGTCTGTCCTTACAATGTTGTGTACATACAGTCCAGTATTAGGAGTGCACATACTAGGATCCTTGAAAACAAATCATGTATTAGAGATGAATTGTAGCCCACATTAATGACTGTAAACATTCACCAGAAGATCTATGATTGTGCATGTTATATTCTTTACAAAGTCATCCCTACAACATTGTGGACACCACACAAATCCTTCTAAAGATGGAGACATTTGTGTATTATTTTCAAGTCTCAGACTTTCTCACCTATGGGTTTAAATTTAGAATTGGATCTATCTGTATTTTTGTAGTAAGACTGCCATGTGTTGCATGCCCCTTTAAAGATCATTTGTAATTGCAGCTGTTTGTAATCATTTTTGATGGTTTGTGCTGATTTACGCTAACAGCGTCACTTGCATGTTGAGATCCTTTACGCCTTTGAAGAATGTAAGAACAGCAGTTAAGAACAGCATTTGAGAAACATTTTTAGGCGTTGGGAATGTATGATTCTTGACTTTTTTGCCACTTACCATCCTTATGAAATTTATTGTACTGTACTTTTGTTTTTGATTTATTTTGATCATATTTGTTTCATTCCAATTGAACACAGAAAACAAGCATGAGCAGGAAGAAGATTTGAGAAACATGGCTAAAGTCCAGATACATGTTGTCACTTTCTACCATATTGGACATTACTGTATTGGACATCCTCATTACAGTTCTGTTGGAATTATTTGGACTTTTTGTCCACTAATTGGAATTAGGGACTGTGAGGACAGTTTTGTAAGTTTCTCCACCCGTGTCTCAGTCACATCAGATGAGCTTGGTCTCCAGTGTATGAGCTGGTGGTTCTTGCTGCTGGTGAAAGTTGATGTAATTGCTGATTGAAATTATAAATAAGTACATATTATGATATTCAAAGTTTCAATAATCTTTATTGTACATAATTTATACGTGTTTTGTTGGGTTTGCACGGTGATAGACAGAGAAGCAGTTGCTGTCTGCTGGACTATTGAGATCCTCTGGAGTACCTGTGAGACAACACCTGAACTCTGATGATCAACCACACTTCCTTGTTATGCCTCCAACACATGAAGGGCACGAAGCCTATGCTGACTTGCTGGTACCTGGCATTTCAGCCATACACATCCATAGTGTAACACAGAGCCAAGGTTCCCCATCTTAATGCTGACTTCTTCTCTTGGCAGGTGGAAGGAGAACTGGTGACCCTCCCCAGAAGGGGTCTAGGACTAGAGGGGCAGGAACTAAATGGCTATGGATGAGACACCCTGATTGGAGGTGAGAGTGTGCCCTTGAGAATGATGGGGGCAAAATGGTCCCAGGTAGAACCAACTGTGAGGGTAGAGAGACTGGGACAGTTGCTGGAGCATGTATTAAAGGAAATGGTGCAACATGCCGAGGACAGGGCTATTTGCTGGGGCAAACCTTACAGCAGTGATGCCTGTTAATTAAAGACTTCCACCCTATGGTTCAAGTGAAGTAGATTAAAACATCCAATTCTATGGGCTCCTGAACAAGATAACCACAGCAGTCTTTGATTTTTTCCCCCTATGCTGGGAAAATATCCATGTTTTCTTTAGGGCTAAGAATAGCTAAAGCCACAAGAGTGAGCAACCATTGACCAACAGCCTTCCACTGCAAACAGAACCAGGAAGCCCAACAGAACCAATCTCCCAACCAGAGGCCAATGAGGCAAGCCAATGTCAAACTAGAGAATCAAAGCCAAATAAACTGAAGCAAAGAAAAGCTAATATTTCCATTCCACCCCAACAGAACCAATGTGGAACTACAGCAGAACCTGCAGCCAATATGGGAACACAAGCCCAACAGAAACAATCCCTAACCAGGGAATCCCAGAAGAATGAGTCTGGCAAGCTTACCTTAATACATGATCATGTACCTGGGAGAGTTGCCTCCATCCCCCTTCCTTCCCCCTCCCTTCAGTTGTCCAGAAACCTGCAAAAGGGGAGGAAATATAGCTTTTGAACTTTACAATACCAGCCCAAGACATTCTTGAATATTACTGCTCACTCACAACAAGAATTGTGCCTGCAACGATATAGAGAAACATATAGGTTTTATTTGTAAAGATAATGACAAGAAACTCATTTTTGTTTATTTGATGCCTATTAAAGCCTTGTACACCAGACAACTACCTAATCCACTTATATGGTCAGGGTCCTCTGGAAACAGCTGTCCTCCAGCTCTACAAGTCTGATTTGAAAGACCTGAATTACATTCTGAATGTCTAATCAATAGTCACTCCTAGTCTCTAAAGCACTGTAGAAGATCAGAGCAATGATATACCTGCCTTGCCCTAGCGAACCTTGATCCTGTCAGACTAATTTCTACAGCATAATACTGTGAGGAACAAAACTGTGGATTAAGAATTTAAAATTAGAAAGGGCCAGTTCCAGGTTTTGGGAAGGCATAGGAAAATGGCTAGTGTAAATTGTCTTATGAACAGCAGGTCTATTCCTTATTATGGATGAACAGATCAATTTTCCTTTTCCTGTTTCCATGACAATGATGGTGTATGATTGGTGCCTCTAGCAGGCTGGACAGGTCATCTTTCAGTGCTCTAGGTGAACAGTACACCAGCCAGATAGCTACACTCTCCTCAGTAACCCAGGCCAGGCCAACACAATCAATAACAGAGATCTTTGGAGCAGAAAATGCCCTGAAGGAGAAAACTTCCCAAATAAGCATTGCTGCCACCATTGTTCCCTCTAAGCTGAGTTAGCGTGAGCTAGCTCACAGATTTTTAGCCTCCAGCTCACACATTTTTTTCTTAGCTCAGGAAGGATGACCTCAGAGCACACTGATTTATGCAGTAGCTCACAACTTTAACGCCAGTAGCTCACAAAAGAGAATTTTTGCTCACAAGACTTTGCAGCTTAGAGGGAGCATTGGCTGCCACCCCCATCCCTTTGTCTCGGATTGATAGAGGACCAAGAATCTGGAGGGGGGCAGTTTTTTCAAAGTGACTGTCTCACCCTCCTGACTCAAGTCTTGGTCATGCATGCCAGGTCCACTACCTGCACTGCAATATAACTGCAGTGTGGCGATCTTATTGTTATCAAAGATTTCAGGTTTTCATGGCTGGTAACATCATTAGGGTTTGTAGAGTCTTTCGGGATCAAGTGCCGTGTTCTACTGGAGAAAGTTTTCCTTCCAGACGTTTCGTTCTCAGCTGCAGAGAACATCCTCAGTGGCGTTGCAGCCGGAGCAGGTGCTCAGACCTTCTTGGCTGCTGTGCATTGAGTGGGACCTTCTTGACTCAATGCACAGCAGCCAAGAAGGTCTGAGCGCCTGCTCCGGCTGATCCCGAAAGACTCTACAAACCCTAATGATCTTATTGTTGTTTAAACAATTTTATTGATAACATATGGTAACAATATATAATTATATCATTACTATCTCTAACCCATATGATATTTTCCAATCCCCCCTCCCTCCGTTACTAGACTCCCGCCAAGGTTATATACTTAAATTCAGTTATAAAGGTACCCTTAACCAATCAAAGTTCAATATCTTTCTTTTCTCATATTCATATTAAAAATTGTCCAATGTCTTTTTACATTCCACTCTTTCTCTATATATCCTCTAAATTTCTTCCACTCCTTTTTGAACACATCCAAATCATAGTCTCTTAAAGTTCTTGTTAATTTGTCCATCTCACTCCACGATAAAACTTTCACAATCCAATCCCATTTCTCTGGTATTTTTTCTTGCTTCCACAACTGCGCATACAATGTCCTAGCAGCTGAGAGCAAGTACTAAATTAGAGTTCTATCTTCTTTTGGAAATTTTTCCATTTGTAATCCCAGCAGAAAAGTCTCTGCAACTTTTTGTCAGTGTTAAGTTGCTTTAAGGGAGCTATAACTGCTGAGTCATTGTTATGCAACTAGGCTATACAGGGGAGATTAAAGTCACGAGAGTAACAGGTGCAGCTAATGGCACAATCAGTGTTAGGATTGGATGGCTGCACTATAATAGTGAAAGCCTTGCTCTCAGCATTTGTGGGTGATAAGAAGGAGCAGAAGGACGTGCGTGAGTGAGGAGGAACATCTTGACTGAACTACTGTTACTCTGGAGGATTGCATGGCTATTGATGTAATGTATGGACTGGATTCTTGACTTCTCTTCTTGGATATTGGCTTGGTACTGTATATTGGAAGGACTGCCTTTATGTGTATGAACCATTGGAGTGTCTGTGACTGCTTCTAACGTCTTAACCCAAAATACAACTGTTTACTGGCTGTTTGGAGTTTTGTCTCTTTATCACAGTTTCTGGAGTGCACTCTACAGTTTGCTCATACAGGGGAACTCCCCACGCATTCAAACTCTGTCATCGGTTATGGGCCCAGCGTGGTCTCCTGGAGAGTAAGCATTATAAGTGCCAACAGTTCCTGTGTGTCTACTCGTGAGAAAACAGTTCCTGTGGTCTACTCATGAGTAACAGCCATTATTTGGGCGTGGCAGTTTTGTATTCACAGCACAATGGAGTCCTGTGTCCAAGTCTCCGGCTTCCTTATCAAGAGGCTGAACGGGGAGAATTACAGCACCTGGTCTGAGAAGGTCACTATGTTACTCAAGTATCAAGGTTTGTGGGAGTATGTGATGAATCCACCCGACTTAGCTGTGTTAGACGCTGCTGATGACGCAGCTGTTATAGCAAAGCATAAAAGTAATGAGGATAAAGCTTGTGCTCTGATCGGCCTTACCTTGGAAGACGGTCAGCTTATCCATATCAAAACCTCCAACAGTGCCAAGTCATGCTGGGACTCTCTTAAGTCTCTTTATGTCAGTGAGAGTGTGGGGTCCCATATATACTTAATGAAGAAACTCCTTAGTGCAAAATATGTGGCAGGTGGGGATATGAGTAACCACCTAGAATACATGCAACGCACCTTGCAGCTGCTGCAAGAGAAGGAAGTGGTTTTTTCCCCTCAGCAGCAGGCATATATAATCCTATGTTCCCTGGATACAAGTTATGATCAGTTTGTAGCCAACTTGGATATATTGCCAAGAACTGAGATAACAGTATCAAACATCACTCACCGATTATTGAATGAGGACATGAGGAGGAGGGACGCAGCCATGTTCCGGGAGTCTCCTGCTCATTCAGCCAAGTCTCCTGCCCAGGAGGATTTTAAAGGGGCAGACAATCATGCAGCTACTGATAAGGTTTACTCAGTGAGAAAATGTTATGTGTGCAAAAGCACAAAGCATCTCAAACGGGAATGTAACCGTCTTAAAGAGAAACAGTCTCCTGTTACTCCCAAGGGAGGAAAGCATGCACATCTTGTTATTGACACTCCTTATTACAGCAATCAGTTTCTGATAGATAGCGGTGCTACGGTGAATATAATAAAAAACAAGAACCTTTTCGACACCTACACCCCCGTCTCAGGACAATGTGTCAAATTAGCAGATGGAATCTGTGCCAAGGTAATTGGCAGTGGGTTTGTTGAATTTCCTAATCTTAAAAGGAAGTTGCAAATGCTTCATGTGCCAAGTATTAAGTACAATATGCTATCTGTTTCTGCTTTAACTGAGCAAGGATTTAAAGTCTCTTTTACAGCTGAAAGCTGCTTGATTTGTGCAGAAGGCATCTCTGTTGTGGCTAAAAGGCAAAACAATCTGTATTTCCTGGAGAAAGAAAATGTGGTACAGCATGTGAGTATGAACAAACCTCCTCACGATGAGTGTATACATATGTGGCACAGGAGATTGGGGCATATAAATTTCCAAGCTGTTAAGAAAACCCTGCAGGCAGCAGAAATTACCCCCAAGGCTTGCCATTGTTTTGTTGACTGCGAAATATGCAAGGCAACAAAATCTAAGGCCGCACCTACAATATCTCCAACAAAATTCCAGACAGAAGAAATACTGGACCTTGTATTTCTCGATCTGATTGGACCTTTTCCAACCAGAAGTTTGGGCGGAGCCAAGTACTGTTTGTGTATAGAAGATCACCATTCTCGCTACGGTTTTTGTTTCCTACTAGGATCAAAGGCAGAGACGTACCAAACTTTCAGCAACTGGCTTCGTTTCGTCAAGAGAAAAACAGATAAGGTTCCACGCGCTATTATTTCTGATAATGGTTCGGAATTTTGTAACGAACGAATGTTTTCTCTGTTTAGGAAATATGGGATCAGCCACCAGCGTACAGCTCCGTACCGCCCACAACAAAACGCATTTTGTGAAAGAAGAAATCAGACTCTTTACAATATGTGTATCTCTATGATTAGAGATAGCAACCTCCCAATGAGTTATTGGGGGGAGAGTATCATGTGCGCTTCCCATGTTCTAAACTACACTGGGTCTTCAGCAATAGGGAAGATACCGGCTGAAGTGTGGTATGGGAGAAAAGTTTCCATTAAACATATGAGAATCTTTGGGATACCAGCTTATGTTAACATCCCAAAGCAGCTCCAAAGAAAAGGGAGTAATTGTCAGAACTTGAAGAACTTCAAACGAGGCCCATGACTCTGGTTAAAGTCTAAGCATTTATTGAGAACAGTACAGGTAGAAGACGAGTTGATTCTGATGACGAGCTCAGCAGCAGTTGCATTCTTTAAGTTATTCTAGTTACAATAACAAACTGGTTCCCACCCCTCAAGAGGCCCTGTTTGGTTTCCAAGGCTTCTTATCGATGAGAGAGGAGAGGGGGAGGCAGCTTCAAAGGTTACTGGCAGATGTTTCCCAAGGACTCCCCGTCACCCTCCAGTTGGCTTGGAATGCGAAGCATTTGTGCACACTACTAGATACAGGGCTAGCTATTTCCTAACAGTTACAATATAGATTCAGCTAAGCTAAGCAGGCATTACAATCATAGAGTTCAATAATTACAAGTTCTGACATACTGCCCCCCCTAGGCCCCCTGCCCGGGGCTTGTGCGGGTACAGTTGGTGGAATCTCTTAAGCAGTTGTGGGGCAGACACGTCACAGGCTTTGACCCACTCATCGCAGCTCGGGGGGAAGTGTTTCCACCATATCAGATAGTGCAACACTCCACGTTGGACCCTGGAGTCTAGGATTTCCTGCACCTCATGGTGGCTCTGGCCCCTCACGCGAGTAGGGGGCGGTTCGGGGGGCGCGGGTGCCAGGGCGTGGCCCCCGGGTCTTTACGAAGAAGGCTGCAATGAAACACCGGGTGGATCTTACTAAACATTTTGGGCAACTCTAGTTCCACGGTGACCTTATTGTTCATGCGTTTTATTTTGAAGGGACCAAGGTATTTGTAAGTCAGTTTCCGACACTTTTGGGAAAGGGGAAGGTTCTTGGTGGAGAGAAATACTGAGTCCCCTTTTTTGAACTCCCACTGGGGGGAGTGCTTCCGGTCGAAATGCTTTTTATAATCTTCTTTAGCTCTCTCCAGGTTCTCCTGTATCACCTTCCAGCCCTTCTGGATCCCCTCCCACCATTGTTGACAAGAGGTGGGCTCAGTGGCGTTTTCGGTCGGGGAAAGGAGAGGGACGGGCTTTCCTTCGTAGCCATTGACGACCTGGAAGGGGGAAGTTTTGGTGGAACTGTGTAAGCTGTTGTTGTACCCGTATTCTGCAAATGGCAATAGCTCCACCCAATTGGTCTGCTGGTAGTTGATGTAGCACCTAAGGTACTGTTCCAGCAGGCCTTCACCCTCTCCGTCTGTCCGTCTGTCTGGGGGTGGTAGGCAGAGCTTAGCCCCTGCTCTATGCCCGTGAGTTTGCAAAACTCCCGCCAGAAGTTGGCAACGAACTGTGGCCCGCGGTCGCTAATTACCTTATCTGGGAATGAGTGGAGGCGGACCACGTGATTAAAGAAAAGGTGTGCCAATTTCTTAGCAGTGGGGAGCTGCTTGCATGGGATGAAATGGGCTTGTTTGGAAAAAGTATCTACCACCACCAGTATCACCGTTTTCCCTTGAGAGGGGGGTAGCTCGACTATGAAATCCATCGAGACCACCGCCCATGGTCGCGTGGCGGTCGGTAGGGGAATAAGGTGGCCAGGTGGTTTCCCCCCCCTCCGTTTCGCCATGATGCATGTGGGGCATGAACTCACGAATTCTGACACATCTCTTTTCAATTGGGGCCACCAGAACTGTCTCGTGACTAGGTTCAGGGTTTTCACGTAACCAAAGTGCCCTGCTAGCCTGCCTGAGTGGCAGTTTTCCAGTACTTCCTTTCGCAGGGTTCTGGGCACGTAGATCTTCCCATTGTAATACCAAAGCCCCCCTTCTCCCTTTTCTACCCGTTCGGGCCGATCCCCTCCCTCTGCTTCCGTCTCGGCCGCGAACCAGTCTCTCCCCTTCAGTTCCGGGGCTCCGGTTGTTTTCCCTGATCGAGTGGTGACTCCTCCCGCTACTTGGTCTGGGGGGATCAGGGAATCTATCACCTCCTCTCTTTGACTGTCGTGCTGGGGCATACGCGAGAGCGCGTCGGCCAAAAAGTTCTTGGTGCCGGGGATATGTTTTAGCACTAAGTCGAATTTAGCAAAGAATCCCGCCCACCGGATTTGTTTTGCAGTCAGTTTGCGATGGCCGGTGAGGGCCTCTAGGTTTTTGTGATCGGTCCAAATTTCGAAAGGGACTCGGGCTCCCTCCAACCAGGATCTCCATGTTTTCAGAGCAAACATCACTGCAAAAGCCTCCTTGTCCCAGACCGACCAGTTCCTTTGTTCGTTTGAAAATTTGTGAGAGATGTAGGCGCAGGGACGGAGTTCCCCTTCCTCGTTCCTCTGCATCAATATGGCTCCTACGGCGACATCGGAGGCGTCGCATTGCACCACGAAGGGTTTTAATTCATTGGGGTGAGCCAATATTGGTTCAGAGGTGAAGAGTTGTTTGAGCTCTTTGAAAGCTCTGTGGCACTCCGGCGTCCACGTTAGGCACGCGCCGGGTTTTTTCGCCTCATCCCCTTTTCCCTTAGTTTTGAGGAGTTCCGTGAGGGGGAGCATTACCTGGGCGAACCCCTTAATGAACCCGCGGTAAAAATTTGCGAACCCGAGAAATGATTGTAGCTGCCGTCGGGTTCGAGGGGGTTCCCAATCTAGAACCGCTTGAATTTTGGCGGGGTCCATTGCTAGTCCCTCCCCCGACACTCGGAATCCCAGGTAGTCTAGTTCCGTCTTGTGGAACTCGCATTTAGACAGTTTAGCATACAGTTTGTTCTTGCACAAGGTAGACAACACTTTTCTCACCAGGGGTACATGCGATTCAAGATCTTTCGAATAGATAATGATGTCATCAAGGTACACCACCACCCCCTTATACAAGAATTCCCTCAGCACTTCATTTATAAAGTTCATGAAAACCCCTGGCGCCCCTTGAAGCCCGAAGGGCATCACCAAATATTCAAATTGTCCCATGGGTGTATTGAACGCCGTTTTCCACTCGTCTCCTTCTTTAATCCGCACGCGGAAATACGCGTCTCGGAGATCGAGCTTGGTGAAGATTTTTCCCTCGGCCACAGTGTTCAATAAGTCTCTTATCAGCGGGATCGGATAAGCATTGGACATGGAAATCCCATTTATCCTGCGAAAATCTGTGCAAAGTCTAAGCCCCCCGTCCTTTTTCTTGCGGAATAGAACAGGGGCTGCATGGGGGGCCGTGGCCGGCCGAATGAAACCCCGCTTCAAATTTTTGTCAATGAATTTTCTCAGTTCAGCTTTCTCTGCCCACCCCATTGAATACAGTTTCGCCTTCGGTAATGTCTGCCCTGGGATTAGTTCGATAGCACAGTCCGTAGGGCGGTGGGGAGGGAGCTCGTCAGCCTCCCGCTCACTGAAGGCTTTCCTTAAGTCCCTGTATTCTTTGGGGATCGACCCTATTTCCTCAAGGGTGAGGCAGAGTCTCTCGTTCTGAGGAGGGGCCTTCGGACCCCACTCGGTGTTCCAATGGTGGTGCTCACACCGCCAGTCTGGGAATCGTACGATTTGTTCGGCCCACCGAATGTCCGGTTGGTGTCTAGCCAGCCACCCTGCTCCCACCACTACATCAAAAGAGGAGGACGGGGCTATGACGAAAGTCTCTATTCCCCAGTGCTCCTCCATCCCCACGGGGGTAGCTTGGGTTTCTAGGGTGCAAGGTTGTTAGAGTATTTTGCACGCAGCAGAAGAGCTGAAGGAGAGGGACAGGCAAAACACAGGAATTAATAGACAAGAGAAACAGCTGTATTCAATGGTAGATATATTTACCAGGAAAGTATCCAATATTCAGAGTCGTTGCCAGGCCAAGGGCATACACAGTAATCAATACACACTTCAGTAGATAACAGTATACAGCAGTAAGTATACACAGCACGATCCAAGCACAGTAGCCTAGGATCCAACACCAGCAGTGTCTGCTGCCACCCAGAAAGTGGGCCGCACAGTACCCACAATCCTTACAGGCAGACTGAGCAGGCTCACTGAGCTTCCCTAAGTACACGTACCAATCATCAGGGTTGCATCAGCTCTGTGAGTCAGCACAAAGCCTAATTACAGGTGAGGTCATCCCACCTTACCTCAGTAACAGGTAACAGCTGGATCATGATGCAGCATGACTCAGCATGACATTGCAGAAACAACATTACTATTACTAAGATGGAGTCAGTCAGCCATTTTAGGACTGAGTTCCAACATTCTCCTCTTAATAGTTCTGTTCGTTTCTCAATCCGAGCCTTTTACAGTGCTCATTATGCTTTTCCATAGTCTGGGGTTTGGTAAACATATCTGCTGTATTGTGGCCAGTATCACAATACCTTATGTTTATCAACCCTTCCATGATACATGATCGGACATTCTGGTACCTTATGTCAGTGTATCTATTCCTTGTCTTTACTCCTTCCGCTTTTGCAATCTCAATCACAGCTTGATTGTCTTCCAGAACTTCAACAGGCTTCTCTGCCTCTATATGCAGGTCCTTTAGTAGCTGTCTAAACCATTCTACCTCAGTACAAGCGGTAGAAAGGGCGCAGAACTCTGCTTCTGTGGTGGACAAGGCAACCACACGCTGCTTTTGTGTCTTCCAGCATACTAATACCTCTCCCAAATATATGGAAAGACCTGTTGTTGACTTTCTGGTTTCACAGTCACTTGCAAAACTTGCATCTGTATAGACTTTCAGTGCTAGCTCCCCCCTAGGTTCGATATAAAGACACCAGTCAGCAGTGTTCTTTAAATATCTCAACACTCGCTTAGCAGCAATCCAGTGATTCTGCTTAGGGTTCTGGGTAGCTCTTGCCAACAGATTACAGGCTACTGATATGTCTGGCCGTGTCCAATTACTGATATAGCTCAGACTACCAATTAACGACCTGTACATTTCAACATTACATGGTGGGCTATCAGTAACATCATTTACAAAGCCAGTCACCATAGGGGTTGAAACAGTTTTGCAATCAGTCATCTTGTACTTGTCCAACAAATCTTTGATTTTAGGTTTTTGTGACAGTTTAAAACCTTGTGTAGTTTTTGCAATATCTACACCCACATAGGTCTGTACAGTACCAAGATTTCTCAGTTTAAACTTCTTACTTAAGGCTGAAACAATATCATCTGTTTGTTTCTTTGTCTTGGTTAGAATCCCCAAGTCATCCACAAAAGTAAGAACAATACATCTTGTTTCACCACTTCCCTTGGTAAACACACATGGATCAGCAATGCTCTGGGTAAACCCAAGCTGTTTAAGTGTACCCACTAGGCATTTTGACCATTGATGACCACTTTGCTTTAGACCATACAAGCTCTTATTTAGCAACCAGTATCCCTTTCCAGTACCAGGAATACCTTCTGGTCTCTTTAAATAAATTTGGTGCTCCAAATTAGCATTTAGGTATGCCACACAGACATCCAAATGGGTAAAATGGAGTTTTTCTCTAGCTGCCACAGTCAAGGCGGTTAGAAGTGAACTGCTCTTTAACGTTGGAGCAAACACTTCGTCATAAGTCTCATTAGTCTGTCTGCAACCTTGTGCTACAAGCCTCGCCTTATACTTTTTTCCCCCAGACTGGTCTGTTTTCACCTTGTATACCCATCTACTGCCTATGGGTTTTACACCAGCAGGTACAGTATCAGTCTCAACATAAACATTTAAACGTTTCAGGGAAGAAAGTTCATCGTCCATAGCAGCCTTCCAGTTACACTGCTCTTCCTTGGACAAAGAGAAAATGTCAGTATATTTCTCAGGCTCATGTATAGCAGACATTACAGGACTAAATCTCTCAGGAGCTCTTCTTTCACGTGTAGATCTCCTCAATGCAGGCTCATCAGTTGGCACATTCCTCCCGGATGATTCCTCACGAGTAGGCTTCTCCTCCATCTCCTCCTCATCAGGCATCTCTTCTTTTGGGGTTAACTCAGCCGCCTCTCCCTCCTCTGGGTTGCTAGGCATTGAGCTGACTTGTAACCGGATTCCTTGGTCATCCTCAAGACAGAATGCTGACGATTGGGTGCAACGATCCCAGCCCTCTGATCTCTCCAGAAACGTGGCTGAAGCACTAATCACCACCTCACGACTGTCGAGCGTGCCAAAACGATAACAGCTCCCGTTTCTCTCATACCCGAGAAACCTCATACGTCTAGCCTTCAGTTGGCCTTTACGTCTGAGCTGTTGAGGAATATGAACAAAAGCTGTAACTCCAAATACATGCAAATTTGCCAAGTTAGTTACCTTGTCATGCCATAGGTTTGCTGGTATTTTGCCAGTAGATGAACACCAAACTCTGTTCAGGTTGTAGTTGGCACAGCACATAGCCTCTGCCCAAAATCTCCAGGGCATATCTGCATCACGTAACATACACTGGCACATGTCTTGCAATGTACGGCCTCTTCTCTCACAAAAAGCATTATGGGTAGGTCTGTACGGAGCAGTCAATCTGTGCTCAATCCCAAGCTCTGCAAATAAACTTTGAAAACGTTTATTAACAAATTCCGAGCCTCTATCAGAAATAATGCATGCAGGCACATTTCCAGTTTTTCTCTTAACAAACCTTAGCCAATTCTGCATATTTTGAAAGGTTTCAGTTTTAGCTTTCAACAGGTAAACAAAACCATACCTTGAATAGTGATCTTCTATACTTAAGACATATTTGGCCCCGCCCACTGACTCCTTAAAGGGCCCTATCAGGTCTAAGAACACTAGGTCAAGAGGTTTCTTACTAGTAAATTTACTTGGAGTACGCACAGGAGCTTTTGTAGACTTCACAAGCTTGCAGATTTCACAGTCAAGAAATTCCTTGCAAGGTTTAAGACTAAGGCCTTCTGCCTGTTCAACAGTCTTCTTTAGAGCAGGAAAACCAGCATGGCCTAATTTCCTGTGTAAAAGATGACAGCAATTATCATGCACTGGTTTATTCACACAGACGTTATTACACGTTTGTACCTTGGTATGCAAGAAGTATAAATCTTCCTTCAGCAGAGCCTTGACACACACACCATCACTGGTCCTCAGCTCACAGCACGAGGTGTCAAATTGCAGTTTGAAACCTTCCCTGCACAGAGCAGACGCAGACAGCAGATTCATCTTAAGTGAAGGAACAAAACCCATAAGCAGCTCCTTCCTTAGGCTTGGCAGGAACACTTTCCCTCTGCCAAAAACAGTTGCTTTAACTCCATCTGCCAAAACAACAGACTGGTTATCAACAGGTGTGTAAGAAGTAAACAAACTCCTCTCTCTACAGAGGTTCTCCGACGCTCCGCTGTCAATTAGGAAAGATTGAGTGTGGTTAATTGACTTACCAGTAGTAACGAGATGCACATTACCACTCTTATCAGCAGACCTCATTTCAGACCGTCTCTCTTTCCCTTTCTGGCCTTGACAATTCCTAAACAAATGTCTAGATGAGCCACACCGGAAGCATTTCTTCCTTACAGCCATTACATTACCTGTTTGACAGTCAGGATCCTCCTTAACAGTAAATCCACTGCCCCTCTCTGGCTTACAGACAGGCTTTTTCTCCACACGTAGAGAGGAATTGGACTGTCTCTTGCCATATTCATCAAGAAGCCGTCCAGTTACGACGTTCATGGTCAACCCCGTCTCAGGCAAACCCTCCAGGCTCGTTATCACAGCGTCATATGATGCATCTAAGGAACTTAAAAGTATGCACACCTCCTGTGATTCAGAAAACATTTGGTTATGCTCTCTTAGCTCTAGAAACATCCTACGCATAGACTCTATATGAGATAACATATCAGCATTAGCTGCCAGCCTGGTATGCAGAAGCTTTCTCACCAAACGAATCTGAGAACCGACAGTTCCTCGGACGTAAATTTCCTTCAAAGCATTCCAGCAGTCATTAGCCGTCTCCAGTCCTGCTATATGCACCAGCTGGGAGTCATCTAGAGAAAGACCTATTAAAGACAAAGCCTTAACATCCTTTTTACGCAAAAGGTCTACAGCTTTTCTGTCCTCAGCAGCTTCCTCTGCCTCCTCAGCAGCCTCCTCTTCACCCTCCGGGCTACTGATAGGAGCAGCCACCACCTCCCACAGCTCTTGGTGCTTTAATAACAGACTGACCTTCTGGGACCACGTAGCATAGTTAGTCCCATTCAGCTTAGTAATGCTGAGCCCAGAGAAGGAAATAACATTTGCAGCTTCCATCTCTGCTACTTATCACTGGACACCTGGGCAACTTGGCAGTCTGCCTCTGTCTCTTCCAAAACACTGTGTTGCCTCCTCTGTCTTCAGAACAGCAGCACCTCTGGAAACACTGGGAGCACTGGGAGCTCTGGGCCCATAACCAATGTTAGAGTATTTTGCACGCAGCAGAAGAGCTGAAGGAGAGGGACAGGCAAAACACAGGAATTAATAGACAAGAGAAACAGCTGTATTCAATGGTAGATATATTTACCAGGAAAGTATCCAATATTCAGAGTCGTTGCCAGGCCAAGGGCATACACAGTAATCAATACACACTTCAATAGATAACAGTATACAGCAGTAAGTATACACAGCACGATCCAAGCACAGTAGCCTAGGATCCAACACCAGCAGTGTCTGCTGCCACCCAGACAGTGGGCCGCACAGTACCCACAATCCTTACAGGCAGACTGAGCAGGCTCACTGAGCTTCCCTAAGTACACGTACCAATCATCAGGGTTGCATCAGCTCTGTGAGTCAGCACAAAGCCTAATTACAGGTGAGGTCATCCCACCTTACCTCAGTAACAGGTAACAGCTGGATCATGATGCAGCATGACTCAGCATGACATTGCAGAAACAACATTACTATTACTAAGATGGAGTCAGTCAGCCATTTTAGGACTGAGTTCCAACAAAGGTTCCCCTCTCATGGTTGACCCGTCCATCTGTTCAAATTGGATGGGATGGGGGAGGAGGGACGTGGCTAGTCCCAGCGCTTCCACTAGGCGCGGGGTGATAATGTCTCGGGTGCACCCGGAATCGATTAGGGCACGGGCGTGCATAAACCGCTTGAGGTTGGGGTTCAGGAGGGTGACCGCCATGAACAATACCCCCCCGGTAACTCTCACCGTCAGTAGTGCCGGCGTTTTCTGGACCTGCTTTGCGGCACCGATTAAAGCAGGTCGCTGTCGTTTCCCGCCGGCTCCTGGTCCCAGGACTCCTCTATGGTGGTAACATCCTCGTCAATCACCAAGGATGTGGCGAAGGCGCCCCGGCTGGGCTCCTTGGAGCGGCTGCCTTTCTTCTTCTGCACGGTGGGTGCCGGCTTGGGCTGAGTAGGGGTCGGCGTTTGCCTCGCCGGGCAGTTGGCGGCTAGGTGATTCGGGTCCCCACACTTGAAGCACTTGCGAGCCGCAGTGGTGGGGGTCGATGTCGCGGGGGCCCGCTTCCCTTCGGGCTTGCCGGATGCGGGACTCTGCTTCCCCCCCTTCTTGCCTTGCTGCCGACGCCGCATCCCCACATGTTGGAGATCGGTTTCCACCTCCCCCGCCAGCTGAATCCATCCCACCAAGGTATCGGGCCTCCCTTGGTGGTAGCACCGATCTAGAATGTTCGCGTTCAGGCCGTTCTTGAACGCGGTATACTTCATCACTTCGTTCCAACCCCTGGCCGCCGCACAGTGGTCCATGAACTCGGTAGCGTACTCACGCGTTGTACGGTTCCCTTGCTCGATCCTTTGCAGCGCCTCGATGGCTTTTTCCTCCCTCAAGGGGTCTCCGTACTGACGGAGCATCGCTTTCAGGAAATCGGCCACCGTGGCCAGCTCGGGCTTCCTTCCCGTGTAGAGCCCCACGTACCATTTCCGCGCCGGCCCCCTTAGCTTAGAGGCGATGTGGTCGACTCGGCTCACCTCCGTGGGGTAGCCCGCTCCCCAGTGCGTAAAAAACGTGTTGCACTGGATGGTGAAGTACTCAACTTCGTCTCCGTCCCCGTTGAATGTAATCTTTAATTCTCGCCCCCCCCCCCCCGTCCCGTTCCCGCCGGGGCGACCGGCACTGCTGGTGGCGGTCCCGCGGGGGCTGGGGCTGCTGGGGCGGCCGGCACCGCGGGGGGTCCCGGTGCTGCGGGGCCGGCGGGTGGTGGCGGCGCCGGCGGGGGTAGCGGGGCCGGCGCGCCCCGTGGTCCCTCTCGGGCTCCGGTCTGCCTCCGGATCGCGTCCAGCTGTTCCCGGATTTCTCGGGTGATTCGGACATGGCTGGCCTGGATCTCTTCCATCAGGGCCCAGAGATCCGCCTCCATGGGTTTGTTGGTGGGCTCTCCGTTACTTGGTGCCCTTTTAGCCATCTAGCCAAGGTTCCCAGTTCGGATAAGCTCCAAAATAGGATCAGAATCAAAATGTCAGAACTTGAAGAACTTCAAACGAGGCCCATGACTCTGGTTAAAGTCTAAGCATTTATTGAGAACAGTACAGGTAGAAGACGAGTTGATTCTGATGACGAGCTCAGCAGCAGTTGCATTCTTTAAGTTATTCTAGTTACAATAACAAACTGGTTCCCACCCCTCAAGAGGCCCTGTTTGGTTTCCAAGGCTTCTTATCGATGAGAGAGGAGAGGGGGAGGCAGCTTCAAAGGTTACTGGCAGATGTTTCCCAAGGACTCCCCGTCACCCTCCAGTTGGCTTGGAATGCGAAGCATTTGTGCACACTACTAGATACAGGGCTAGCTATTTCCTAACAGTTACAATATAGATTCAGCTAAGCTAAGCAGGCATTACAATCATAGAGTTCAATAATTACAAGTTCTGACAGTAATAAGGCCGTGAAGTTGTTATTTCTGGGTTATACAAATAATCACCAGTCTTACCGATTTTCTCAAGTAGGTGAGAAAAAAATAACAACATCCTGCTCTGCAAAGTTCCTGGAAACCTCTGTGGGCTGGGAGAGAACGTCATCTACAGTGTTCCTGCCTACAGCGGTGAAAACTGATACGCAGCTACCACCTAGAGGCGTGAGACGAAGTCCTTCACCCAGCAGCAGAGTAATCAAGCCAGAACCTGTAACACCCACATCTTCTGGAGCTGGAGTGTCACAGCAGCAGCAGCAGCAAACGGCGGACCAGCATGCAATGTCAGAAGGAGCAACAGCGCCAGTGCTCAGACGATCTTCAAGAGAAACACGTCCTCCAGATCGCTATAGCCCGGGGCAAGCGTGTGCAGTTCTTGCGGAACCTTCTTGCTACGAAAGCATCAAGCACCTGTCGCAAGACCAGCAAGCAGGCTGGACTGCAGCTATGAAGGCGGAGCTTGAGTCATTGAACAATCTACAAGTCTATGAAGAAGTTATGTTACCACCAAACCAAAAACTCTTAGGTTGTAGATGGGTTTACAAATTAAAATCTGGGGCAGATGGTAATGTGCAGTACAAGGCTAGGCTTGTTGCACAAGGGTACTTGCAGTCTGTGCAAGACTATGACGAAACCTTTGCACCCACGCTCAAAGCATCATCCATTTATTGCGCTTTGGCTTATGCTGCCAAGCACAACTGTTTTGTTAAACACCTGGATGTTAAAACCGCATATTTACATGCTCCTTTAGAACACACTATGTATATGAAGGTGCCACCAGGTGTCTATGGTGGAGATAAAAACGTAAATGTATGCTGGAAACTTAAGAAATCTTTGTATGGTTTAAAACAATCGGGTCACCAGTGGAACCAGTTTTTAACTGACAGTTTGAAAAAGCTGTGTTTCAGACAGGGTGTAGCCGACCCATGCATTTTTACCAAGGGAAAAGGGGAGCAGAAGTGCATTATACTTGCTTTTGTTGATGATCTGGCTATCATCTGTAAAAATGTAAAAATATTGAATACCATTGTTGAAACTCTGAACAACCAGTTTACTATAAGGGATCTGGGCAACATCAGACAATATGTTGGCTTAGACATAGGGTGTGTAAATGGTGGATATCGAGTTTCCCAAAGGGGTAAAACAGCTCAGTTATTAAAGAGCTACAAAATGGACCAAAGCAAAGGAGTTCAATGTCCTATGTTGCAGAATTTTGATTTAAATGATGATCAGAGTCCATTATTTGACCAAAGCATTTATCGGTCCCTGATTGGTAGTCTATTATATATAGCTAACTGGTCCAGGCCTGATATTGCAATGGCAACCAACCAATTGGCCAGGGCAGTGAAGCAGCCTAGACAGTGCCATTGGATAGCGGCAAAACACATTCTTAGATACCTGAAACATACTTTAGAATTCAGCTTGTATATAACACCTGCTGAGGATCTAAGAATCCATGCTTATGCTGATGCAAGTTTTGCCAACAATCATGACACCAGACAGTCAACCACTGGTCTAGCAATTTTCTTAGGTGGTGTACTGGTGGGATGGAAATCATTGAAACAGCGACACGTAGCTCTCTCGACATGCGAGGCCGAATATTCAGCACTCAGTACAGTGTGCAGTGAACTTACCTGGTATAAACAGTTACTATCTGACTTTGGTTTGTATTATGTAGAACCTATTACTGTGTATGAGGATAACCAGGCAGCTCTCAAGCAAGCGAACAGTCCTGGTATAAAAGCAAGATCCAAACACACAGACGTCAGGTTTCACAACGTGAAACAATGTTTAGAAGATAAGTTTATCACTCTTGAATATTGCGCTACGAATGACAACATTGCTGACATCTTTACAAAGGCTCAGACAGTGGTAAAGCACAAAGAAAACTGTTTGAAACTAGGTCTGAAGTAAAGAGGCAATGATACAACAATGTTATGAAATGTATATAGACTATGAATGTTGAATAGTTCTATAACTGTATAGCATGTTTAGTTACATAAAGGGGAGGATGTCAGTGTTAAGTTGCTTTAAGGGAACTATAACTGCTGAGTCATTGTTATGCAACTAGGCTATACAGGGGAGATTAAAGTCACGAGAGTAACAGGTGCAGCTAATGGCACAATCAGTGTTAGGATTGGATGGCTGCACTATAATAGTGAAAGCCTTGCTCTCAGCATTTGTGGGTGATAAGAAGGAGCAGAAGGACGTGCGTGAGTGAGGAGGAACATCTTGACTAAACTACTGTTACTCTGGAGGATTGCATGGCTATTGATGTAATGTATGGACTGGATTCTTGACTTCTCTTCTTGGATATTGGCTTGGTACTGTATATTGGAAGGACTGCCTTTATGTGTATGAACCATTGGAGTGTCTGTGACTGCCTCTAACGTCTTAACCCAAAATACAACTGTTTACTGGCTGTTTGGAGTTTTGTCTCTTTATCACAGTTTCTGGAGTGCACTCTACAGTTTGCTCATACAGGGGAACTCCCCATGCATTCAAACTCTGTCACTTTTTTAAAGTCGTATCCCAAAATTTTAGAAATTTCTTGTTGTATCATCTGCCAAAACTTTTTCGCTTTTTCACAAGTCCACCACATATGAAAGAAAGAACCTTCATGATTTTTACATTTCCAACATCTATCCGACATCTTTTTACTCAACTTTGCCAGTTTTTTCGGAGTCATATACCACCTGTACATCATCTTAAAACAGTTCTCTTTAATACTCTGACATGTTGGATATTTTCATCGAGTTCTTTCAAAGATACTCTCATGTATCCATTTGTATTTCTCTGTTCACATTAATTGCCCATTTAATCATTTGAGATTTTACTACTTCTTCTTCTTTAGACCATTTCAATAATAATTTGTATACTTTCGATATTAATTTTTCGTTATCTCCAAGCAGAACCCTTTCCAATTCTGTTTGCTCACGTCTAATTCCAACAGACTTAGTATCATTTTCCATCAAGCTTTTTATTTGTTGCATTTGAAACCAGTCATACTTATTATTTAACTCTTCTGCAGATTTTAATTCAACTTTATCACCTTGAATCTTTAGCAGTTGATTATATGACATCGCTTTCTCTTCATCAGATTCAGCTGTTATTTTTATTACTTCTGCTGGCACTATCCAGAGCGGCTTTCTCTCATCACCATATTTCTTATATTTTATCCAAGTGTTTAGTAAGTTATTTCTAATATAGTGGTGAGAAAAAAGACCATTCATCTTATTTTTCCCATAATACATATAAGCATGCCAGCCGAATTTATTCCCATGAGCTTCTAGCCATAAAAGTTTTTTATTTAACAGCATTATCCAATCCTTTATCCATGTCAGGCAAACTGCATAGTGATACAATCTTAAGTCTGGAAGCTGAAAACCTCCCCTCTCCTTAGCATCTGTTAAAATTTTCATCTTAATCCTTGGTTTCTTCCCAGCCCATACAAAATCGGAAATCTTCCTTTGCCATTTATTGAATTGTTTGCTATCTTTCACAATCGGAATAGTTTGGAACAATTACATTATTCTTGGCAAAATATTCATCTTGATTGCAGCAATCCTACCCAACAAGGACAAGTTAAGTGTTCCATTTCATCATATCTTTGTTCATCTTGCACCATAACTTTTCATAGTTATTTTTAAACAGATCAATATTCTTCATAGTTATTTCTAGACCCAAATATTTAACTTTAGAAGTAACTTCACATCCCGTCAAAGTCTGCAATTCTTTCTGTCTACTTGGTTGCATATTTTTACATAAAAATTTCGACTTCTCTTTATTTATGTATAGTCCTGCCAATTCTCCATATTCTTTTATCTTAGCTATCAACAAAGGTATCACTTGAATCAGATTCTCAGTTATAAACACAATATCATCTGCAAATGCTTTATACTTATAAGAAAATCCTCTAATTTTTAATCCTTCTATTTCTTTGTCATCTTGTACTTGTCTTAAAATTTCAAGAGTCATTATAAACAACAATGGTGAAAGCGGACATCCTTGTCTTGTACCTTTGCTCACCTTCATTTCTTTTGTAAGGTCCACATTTATACACAGTTTTGTATATTGATCCGTATATATTGCTTTCGTCATTCTTATAAAATGTTCCCCCAAGTTTATTTTTTCCATTTTTTTACTGCAAACATGAAGTCCCAGTTCAGATTATCAAAGGCTTTTTCTGCGTCCACAAAAAATAAAGCCGCCTCTTTTTCTGGGTGTTTCTCATAATATTCTACAATATTTACAACAGCTCTTACATTGTCTCTTATTTGCCTTTTAGGGAGAACTCCAGCTAGATCTTCCTTTATAAAGTTAATCAAATATTGCTTAAGTCATTCTGCCAGAATTCTTGTGTAAATCTTATAGTCATTGTTTAATAATGAAATTGGTCTATAGTTGTTTACATTTGTGACATCTCTATCTTCTTTGGGGATCAACGAAATTACAGCTTCTTTCCAAGTATTTGGAATTTTCCCTTTTTCTCTTATTGTATTCAACAATTTTTGCAATTTTGGTACTATCTCATCTTTAAGAGTTTTATAAAATTTAGTTGTATATCCATCTGGCCTGGGAGCCTTGCCTACTTTTATTACCTTTATTGCTGCTTCAATTTCAATTTTTTCTATTGGGTCATTTAAAGTCTTTTTCATATACTCAGTCAGGGGCGCTGTCTTGATATTTCATAAATACTCTTCCATTTTTTCTTTTCTAATTTTCACACCTTTAAATAAATTTGCATAATATTTAAAAAATTCTCTTTTAATTCCTTCTTGATCAACTATCTCTTTTGCATTTGCCATAATTTTGTTGATAATTTTATTTTCTTTCTTTTTCTTCAATTGCCAGGCTAAGTACTTCCCGGGTTTGTTCGCACCTTCAAACGATTTCTGTTGCAAACTTTTTAAATTCCATTCTAGTTCTTTATTCAGCAAATGTCTTATTTGGGCTTGTAGTATTGTAATGTCCTTTATTAATTTTTTTTTCCTGGCCTTTTTCTTAATTCCCCTTCTTTTTCTTTATTTCATTTTCTAGGTCTAGCAACCGCTCTTCTTTGGCCCTCTTATCTTTATTATTTAATGTAATTAGTAGTCCTCTCATAACTGCTTTATAAGTATCCCAAACTGTCTGGAATTCTATATCATCAGTCTCATTTTTTTGAAAGAACGCTGCAGTTTCCTTCTCTAGAAAGGTTGCAGTATCTTTGTCCTGTAGCAGGTCCTCAGTGTGGTGGCGATCTTATTGTTAATAGATCTGCCATTACACAACATCAGTGTCGGAAAAGGGCTTGGAGTCCTAGCCCCTCCACCAGCATGTCTTGGTATGGTACCAAGATTAGAAAAGGACAGAGCATACCCATATCTCTGTCTTCTTCTTTCATAATACCTCCTCTCACCATCATACCTCTCTTGTCCCCCAATCACTAGGATCCCTGGTTCATCCTCAATTTTACAAATGCCACTAGTCTCTGAGCAAGAAAACTTTACTAACTGTAGGAGTTTATACACAGATAGATTTATTGGAGAAGAAGGTGATTTTAAAAATGACAATACAGTTGTAATGTGGCATAAAGTATTCCACTAATGCATGCACTTTGAATGGGGCATTCAAAGAGAACCAATAAGGAACCATAATATGCTGCTGTCCTAGTGGATCAATACATTCAACATGTCATCCTTCCCTATAGAAAGTAATTAGATATTTATTCTCTGTGAGTTTTTAAAAATAAATTTACATATATTAATAGTATAAAGAAAAAAAGAACAAATGCAGAAACAATACAAAGAAACCTCAAGATGTATAACCTTTACATACATTAAAACTTAAATCCAGCTTTTCATGCCAGAATCCAATACATCTTAACTCCCTATCTTTGTTTACAATGAAATATTTTTGTTTACAATGAAATTGTATAAAAACTTGTGGTCTATTGGAGCTAGAAGTCCTTATGGGATCATAGCTGGTGGGTAATCTCAATGCTTTCCACTTCCTAATTTAGTTATCTGCTTCAAATCATATTTGTTCCAAGAAGGAACCCTATCTAAAAGCATCACATTTTCAGTCCTCGCAGTTGAGTACAGGAAGACAGAGAAAGCAAAAAGTCCTCTAAGTGTCCACCACCTTCTACTATTGCTTCACAGACTCAAATTAAAAATTAAAAAGTATGTTACATTGTGTATACCCCAAATTATTAAAGAAGTACATGGGGGTGTGCAGATAATGATCAAGCACTACAGCAATGATGATGAGAAGATTAACAGTCACTGCAGTAACATATAATACTAAGAATACAAATAAATTTTATTTATTTATTTATTTATTTATTTATTTATTTATTTATTCCGTAACTTATATCCCGCCCTTCCCACAAGTGGCTCAGGGCGGCTTACAACAAATAATAAAACAATAAAATCGGAACAAATTAATACATTTAAATTCAAACATTTAAAACCTAAAAACCTTAAAATTTTACATTTTACATTAAAACTGTGCAGTATAATCACAAAAATCTAAGATCTAGAAAGCTACATTTGTCTAGTCAGGCGTAGGCTAACCGGAAGAGGGTTGTCTTACAGGCCCTGCGGAACTGAGTAAGATCCCGCAGGGCCCTCACCTCTTCTGGTAGCTGGTTCCACCACATAGGGGCCGTTGTGGAAAAGGCCCTGTCTCTAGTTGTTTTGAGGCGCACTTCCTTGGGCCCGGGGATGGTGAGAAGATTTTGAGTCCCAGACCTCAGTACTCTCTGGGGAACGTGTGGGGAGAGACGGCCCCTCAGGTAGGCAGGTCCCAGGCCATATAGGGCTTTAAAGGTAATGACCAGCACCTTGTACCGGACTCGGTATATTATTGGAAGCCAGTGCAGAGCCCGAAGACCCGGCCGAATGTGCCCCCATCTTGGGAGGCCCAATAACAGCCGGGCCGTGGCATTCTGCACCAGCTGCAATTTCCGGGTCCGGCACAGGGGCAGCCCCATGTAGAGGGCATTGCAGTAATCCAACCTCGAGGTGACCGTAGCATGGATCACTGTTGCTAGGTCGTCGGGGTCCAGGAAGGGGGCCAACTGCCTTGCCCGTCTAAGATGAAAAAACGCGGACTTGGCAGTGGTCGCTATCTGGGCCTCCATATTTAGGGACGGCTCCAGCAGCACCCCCAAGCTTTTGACCCTGTCCGCCGGCCTCAGCGGGACACCGCCAAAAGCTGGCAGATCTGTAATGTAAGATCTGTAGTTCTTGAATATCTTAAAATTCCAGGAGTGAGAATTCAGATGTGGAGGTAAGATTGGGCATTTTGCTATCAATTTCCAGTTGCAGATTCCCTGTAGGGCTGAGTGGAGGAAATGTTTTAGAGAATGGTTCTCAGCAGGTCTACTCAGAATCCTACTGTAGTCTATTAGGCATGCTTTCTCAGAGAACTGTTCTTCTGATTGCAATGTTAATAAACTGATAAAAGCATATAGTTATGCTGGGGTCTCCTCTTTTGATAGGGGGAATTAGCAAGTGGTAGACTTAGGAAGAGCTATTTTTGGAATGGTATTCTCACACCAATAATACAAAGGTATTATTATTGTATTATTGTATACCAAGAATACAAAGGTATTATCAGAGACTCCAAATTTAAACTAGTTTAAAATGTTTTATTAGAAAAATCTGTAAGAATACAATCACACATAAGCAATCACAATACACAGAAACAAGAGGCTAGTAAAATAGCGGTGAGGTACAGAGGCTTTTAGGCTTTGTCTATGACAAAGTTGCTATTTACCTTGTGTTATTACAGAGGTGCTATTTACCTTGTCTTGAAGTCCATGGAAAATAAAAGATGGGAATGTGCACAGTCACCCTGCCACATCTAAGAGGCCCATTACTTAGAGAAATAGGGTTACAACCTTCTCCTGACATCCACAGGCTGAACCATGAGGTGTGGTTTGTTGTCATGTTTTATAGTATTTGGAGGGATGGGGACCCCCTCCTGGGATACAATTGGTCTTGATAATCATTGATGGGTTTTTCCTGGATACCTGAAAGGATTCCCAGTCTTGAGACAAAAGGGGAGAATTGCTTTTAATAGTTTGTCAGGAAGAGCCATAATGGTATAATGTTTGAGATTAATTTGACTTTGATACTCTGGGGAGGGGTTAGAATGGAAAGGAGGGTTTGTGCAATATTGGCATTAGGTAACACAAAAGATGCTGAGTTGGATCTGGAAGGCAGAAGAGATTAACTAGCAGTTGCTAGCCAGAAATTAAGAAATAAGAAATACTTCACCTGAGAACCCATTGTTTCACAGATTCCATTGCTGGGTAGAGGGGGAGGGGAGAGACAAGAATTAGCCTGGAGGATGCCTGCTTTTGCAACCTTATCCAGAGCCCTGTATACATGCTGACTCACAGTTACAGCATGAATTCTCTCTCTTGGCCTGTTTCTTCAGGTCAAGAAATGGGGACCCCACTGCTTATTACGGTGCTCCCATATAATAGGCAGTGCCTCCTGGTTACAGCATCAAGGATTACCCCTAAACTCTTGGTTGCTGGTGCTGGTGTTAGATGCACTTTTTCAAGATGAGGAAGTTGGCATCCTCCACTGGAATCACCTCAACCCAGCTACAGGACCTCTGTCTTTGATTAATTTAGTTTCAGTTGGCTCTGTTTCAGCCACCCATCCACTGCCTCCAATCCCTCAACCAGGGTAGATGGAGTAGTCTCCAGCTGGCCACTCATAAACACATATAGCTGGGTGTCATTAGCATATTGGTGAAGGTCCAGCCTTAAACTGTGTACCACTTGGGCAAGGGGCAGTCAGTCAGTCAGCAAGGGGGCACTTATAGATGTTAAATAAAATTGGAATGAGGATAGCTCCATGAGGAACAAGTATTTGTCCCTGACCCTACAGAAATAAGATTAGCCACTTCAAGGCTGTCCCATGAATCCCCACATTGGCAAGGAGGTGTGTCATCAGATCATGGTCAACAGTGTGAAATGTGGTTAGCCCCTCCACTAGTGTGTTTCGGGATAGAACAAAGGTTAGAAAGAGATGGAGATATCCATATCTCTGTCTTCTTTTCTCATCACCATACATTCCTCACCCCCAATCCCTGGGATCCTGAACCCAGCCTTTGATGTTACAAATGCCACCAGTCTCTGAGCAAGAAAGCTCTGCTAACTATGGGATTTTATACAAAAATAGATTGACCATATTGGAGAATAAGGTGACTGAAAAAATGACACCACTGCTGTAATGTGGCATGAAGTATACCACAAATCCATGCACTTAGTACCACCTGAATGCGTGCTCCTCTGTGAATAAAAGGACTGCAGATCAAAACATGATAATAATGCGCCATCATTGTTGCGGTGTGTATAAATTTAACCCTCCAAAATGAATATAAAAACCCAAGGAGATGGTCCAATATAAGTAATCCATCTGCTGTTTAAGAGAGAGCTGGCTATAGATTATGATACTATGACAGAAATCTAAAAGGGGCATTTAAGGGGATTCAGTTAGAAAGCATAATGTGATGTCATCCTGGTGGATTAAAGCTTTGGAAAAGTCATCCTTCCCAACTGAAAGGAATTAGATATTCATTTTTATGTTTTTTTAAAAAAATAAAATTACAGACATTAATACCATAAGGAAAAAGAACACAAAATCAAAAGAAGTATGACTGTTACAAACATTCAAACTTAAATTCAGCTTTTCACATAGGCAATCAATACATCTTAACTGCCTATGGGTGTTCACAATGAAATGGCACAAGAATTTGTGATAGAACATAAGAACATAAGAGAAGCTATGTTAGATCAGGTCAATGGCCCATTCAGTCCAACACTCTGTGTCACACAGTGGCCAAAAAAATTATACACACACAGACACACTGTGGCTAATAGCCACTGATGGACCTCTGCTCCAAATTTTTATCTAACCCACTCTTGAAGGTGGCTATGCTTGTGGCCGCCACCACCTCCTGTGGCAGTGAATTCCACATGTTAATCACCCTTTGGGTGAAGAAGTACTTTCTTTTATCCGTTTTAACCTGTCTGCTCAGCAATTTCATCGAATGCCCATGAGTTCTTGTATTGTGAGAAAGGGAGAAAAGTACTTCTTTCTCTACTTTTCCCATCCCATGCACTATCTTGTAAACCTTTATCATGTCACCCCGCAGTCGACGTTTCTCCAAGCTAAAGAGCCCCAAGCGTTTCAACCTTTCTTCATAGGGAAAGTGTTCCAGCCCTTTAATCATTCTAGTTGCCCTTCTCTGGACTTTCTCCAATGCTATAATATCCTTTTTGAGGTGCAGTAACCAGAACTGCACACAGTACTCCAAATGAGACCGCACCATCGATTTATACAGGGGCATTATGATGCTGGCTGATTTGTTTTCAATTCCCTTCCTAATAATTCCCAGCATGGGATTGGCCTTTTTTATTGCAAATGCACACTGTCTTGACATTTTCAGTGAGTTATCTACCATGACCCCAAGATCTCTCTCTTGGTCAGTCTCTGCCAGTTCACGCCCCCATCAACTTGTATTTGAAGCTGGGATTCTTGGCCCCAATGTGCATTACTTTGCACTTGGCCACATTGAACCGCATCTGCCACGTTGACGCCCACTCACCTAGCCTCAACAGATCCCTTTGGAGTTCCTCACAATCCTCTCTGGTTCTCACCACCCTGAACAATTTAGTGTCATCCGCAAACTTGGCCACTTCACTGCTCACTCCCAACTCTAAATCATTTATGAACAAGTTAAAGAGCATGGGACCCAGTACCGAGCCCTGTGGCACCCCACTGCTTACCGTCCTCCACTGCGAAGACTGCCCATTTATACTCACTCTCTGCTTCCTATTAGTCAGCCAGTTTTTGATCCACAAGAGGACCTATCCTTTTACTCCATGATTCTCAAGCTTTCTAAGGTGCCTTTGATGAGGAACTTTATCAAAAGCTTTCTGGCAGTCAAGGTAAACAACATCTATCGGGTCACCTTTGTCCACATGTTTGTTCACCCCCTCAAAGAAATGTAACAGGTTAGTGAGGCATGATCTTCCCTTACAGAACCCATGCTGAGTCTTCCTCAATAACTCATGTTCATCAATGTGCCTACTCATTCTGTCCTTGATAATGGTTTCTACCAACTTTCCCGGTATTAAAGTCAGACTGACTGGCCTGTAATTTCCCGGATCTCCTCTGGAACCCTTTTTAAAGATGGGGGTGACATTTACTACCTTCCAGTCCTCAGGAACGGAGGCAGATTTCAATGAAAGATTACAGAGTTTTGTAGGAAGATCCACAAGTTCAACTTTGAGTTCTGTTAGAACTCTCAGATGTATGCCATCCGAACCCGGTGACTTATTAGTTTTTAATTCATCTATCAGTTGTAGGGCCTCCTCTTTTGTCACCTCAATGTTTACAATATCTGTCATCCACCCTTTCTTGTGATAGTATCTCTCGGCTTGGCTTCGCGAACGAAGATTTAAGAAGGGTGCAATAGTCCACGTTTGCTGCAGGCTCGCTGGTGGCTGACAAGACCAATGTGGGACAGGCAGGTCCGGCCACAGCGGCTGCAGGGAAAAGTCTGATTTAGGGTTGGTCCTGTAGCAGTGCGATTCTTCCTCAATCTCCTTTTGTCCTCAAGACCAGCTATGCGTGCATTCTCAAAGGAAGAGACAGCCTGGTGGATGGTGTGCCTCCATGCTTTGCGATCTGAGGCTAGGTCAGACCACTAGTGATGGTTGATGTGACAGGTGCTAAGGGATTTCTTCAAGGAGTCCTTGTACCTCTTCTTTGGTGCCCCTCTATTTCGATGGCCGGTGGAGAGTTCGCCATACAGGGCAATCTTGGGAAGGCGGTGGTTTTCCATCCTAGAAATATGCCCTGCCCAGCGCAGCTGCGTCTTCAACAGCAGTGCCTCGATGCTGGTAACCTCCGCCCTCTTGAGGACTTCAGTGTTGGTCACAAAGTCACTCCAGTGGATGTTGAGGATGGTGCGAAGGCAGCGCTGATGAAAGCGCTCAAGGAGTCACAGGTGATGACGGTATAAAACCCACGATTCGGAGCCGTAGATGAGGGTTGTCATCACAACCGCTTTGTAAACATTGATCTTTGTGCCTTTTTTCAGATGCTTGTTGCTCCACACTCTTTTGTGCAGTCGGCCAAAGGCACGGTTTGCCTTTGCCAGCCTGTTGTCAATCTCCTTGTCGATCTTGGCATCTGAGGAGATGATGCACCCCAGGTAGCTGAACTGCTGGACTGTCTTCAGAACTGATTCACCCACAGTGATGCAGGGAGGGTGATAATCTTCCTGGGGTGCAGGCTGGTGGAGAACTTCTGTCTTCTTCAGACTAACTTCTAGGCCGAATAGCTTGGCAGCCTCTGCAAAGCAGGACGTCATATGCTGCAGAGCTGATACCGAGTGGGAGACGAGTGCAGCATCATCAGCAAACAGTAGCTCTCGGATGAGTTTTTCCATTGTCTTGGAGTGGGCCTTTAGTCGCCTCAGGTTGAACAGGCTGCCATCGGTGCGATAGCGGATGTAGACACCATCGTCATCATCTAGATCTACTGCGGCTCTTTGAAGCATCATGCTAAAGAAGATCGTAAAGAGAGTTGGCGCGAGAACGCAGCCTTGCTTTACACCTGTGCCTATTGGGAAGGGCTCCGAGAGGTCGTTGCAGTGTCTGACTTGGCCTCGCTGGTCTTCGTGTAGCTGGATGATCATGCTGAGGAACCTTGGGGGACATCCTAAATGTTCCAAGATTTGCCACAGGCCTTTCCTGCTAACGGTATCGAAAGCTTTGGTAAGGTCGACAAAAGTCACATACAGAGCCTTGTTCTGTTCCCTGCATTTCTCTTGTAGCTGCCTGAGAACAAATACCATGTCAGTGGTGCTCCTGTTAGCTCTGAAGCCGCACTGGCTCTCTGGGGGGAGTTCTTCTGCAATGGTGGGCACCAGTCTGTTCAGGAGTATTCTGGCAAGGATTTTGCCTGCGATGGAGAGCAGGGTTATCCCCCAGTAGTTGGAGCAGTCTGACTTTTCCCCTTTGTTCTTGTATAGGGTGATGATGATTGCATCGCGAAAGTCCTGTGGTAATTTGCCTTGTTCCCAGCAGGTGACAAGTACTTTGTGAAGTGAGCTATGTAGTACTGTGCCCCCATGCTTCCAGATCTCTGGTGGAATTCCATCAACTCCCGCTGCCTTGCCACTTTTCAGTTGCTTGATGGCTTTAACAATCTCTTCTAGGGTGGGGATCACATCCAACTCTGTTTTCACCGGTTGAAGTGGGGTGAGGTGGATTGCTGAATCTTGAACTACGCGGTTGGCACTGAAGAGAACCTGAAAATACTCCGACCACCGGTTCAGTATGGATGCCTTGTCTGTGAGGAGCACTTGGCCGTCTGCACTATGCAAGGGACTCTGAGCCTGATATGATGGACCATATACTGCCTTCAGGGCTTCGTAGAACCCTCTTAAATCACCAGTGTCTGCACACAGCTGGGTTCTCTCTGCAAGCTTGGTCCACCACTCGTTCTGAATGTCTCGAAGCTTGCGCTGGAGGTTGCTATATGCAGCGCGAAAGGTTGCTTTTTTCCCAGGACAGGAGGGCTGAGCAAGATGTGCTTGGTAGGCAGATCTCTTTTTTGCCAGTAATTCTTGGATCTCTTGATTGTTCTCATCAAACCAGTCCTTGTTCTTCCTTGTGGAGTACCCGAGGACTTCTTCAGAGATCTGCAAGACGGTAGTTTTTAGGTGTTCCCAGAGTGCTTCTGGAGAAGGGTCTGTGGGGCAACTGGGGTCCTCAATTCTTGACTGGAGTTTTGCCTGGAAGGCAGCTTTAACTTCGGCTGACTGGAGGCTGCCAACCTGAAACTTCCTCCGAGGGATACCTCCTCTCCTGGGTGTGGGTGTGATAGTCTAGAGGAATGCAAAATGAGCAAAACACTGGGAAAGAGGAGCTAACAATTTTGAATGGTGATATCTGACACAGACAGAATTATTGGCTTGGACCAGTGATGGAAGATGCTTTTCATTGGAGCTAGAACACATATGGGTTCATAGGCGGAAGGTGAACTCAATATCTTCCACCTCCTAATTGCAGTTATTTGTTTTAAACCATATTTGTTCCAAGTGGGAACTCTGTCTCCAAGCTCCACATTTTCCATTCTCACAGCTGAGTACTGGAAGAAGGGGAAAGCAAAAAAGTCCTCTAAGCATACACCACCTTCTGCTTCTGCTTCACAGAATAAGAATAAGTCTCATGTATATTATACTGTGTATACCCCAAATTATGAACCAATAAAGAAATCACCCAGAAAAAGACCATTCAGTGCATTTTTCCTAGAAGAATCTGGCTGGAGACAGTTTGCAGAAAATGTCTAAAATCAGTGAGCTTTAACAATGCTGTCTTGATGTCTTTGTTTCTCATGCTATAGATGAATGGATTGAGCAATGGAGGCAATATAGCATAGATAACTGCAAAAAGGATATCCAAATAGGATGATGTTTTAGCAGGAGACCTTAAGTAAGCAAACATCGCAGTTAAAACAGAGACACCACAGTGAGGTGGGGAATGCAAGTGGAGAAGGCTTTTTTCTGACCCTGCACAGAAGGCATTCGGAGTACTGCTGTAAAAATCTTCATGTAGGTAATGCTGATGAAGATAAAACATCCTCCAACTATGGTAGAACTCAATATAAGAAGTCCAACCTCAATTAGATATAAATCTGAACATGAGAGTTTTAGTAGCTGTGGAACCTCACAAAAGAACTGATTGATCATATTGGAGCAAAAGGTGATGGCAAAAGTGCAACTGGTGTGCAATATGGCATAAAGGGTACCAGCAATCCATGAACTGGCTGCCATCTGAAAGCAGGCTCCTTTATGCATGACTCTCTCATATTGTAATGGATTACAGATAGCAACATACCGATCATGTGCCATAACTGTGAGGATGGCAAAATCTGACCCTTCAAGTAGGAAGTAGAAAAATACTTGAGCCACACATCCTGAATAAGAAATTGACCTGGAGTTCAGGAGGGAATTGACAATAGCTTTAGGTACCATGACAGAAACTGAGCCAAGGTCCAGAACAGCCAAGTTTACTAGGAAGAAGTACATGGGGGTGTGCAGATGATGATCAAGCACTACAGCAATGATGACAAGAAGATTACCAGTCAGTGCAGTCACATATACTGCTAAGAATACAAAGAAATGTAAGATCTGTAGTTCTCGAACTTCTGAAAATTCCTGGAGCAAGAATTCAGATGTGGAGGTAAGATTGGGCATTTGCTCTCAATATCCAGTTACCTGCAGGGCTGAGCAGAGGAAATGTTTTAGTGAGCAATCATCTTCACTTCTACTCTGGATGCTACTCCGGTCTCTTCAGTGGTGCTTTCTCTCAGGGAATTGTTCTTCTGAAGGCACTGTTAATAAACAAATGTTATTTATATTTATTTATTTATAATTTAAATTTATAGAGCACTCTTCTCTGAGTACCCTGAGCTCGGGGCAGTGAACAACAGGAAAGGCATTAAACAATATCAAAAATTAAATGAAATAGCTAAAAACTATCTCAGATGGTGCTGAAATGTCCAAGTTCCAAGTTGTGTCACTGTCTCATGTGAGAGGTAGAGAGGAAGCAGGATGGGGAAGGATGAGATAGCCAGATAGGATGGTACAATTTCTGTCCTGAAACCAGAAGCCTGGCAGAACATCTTTGACTTTCAGGCCATGTGGAACTGCATTTGGTCCAGGTAGGCATGGATGTTTTTTTTTTCTCAGAGAATTCCGCCAAGTTGGAGCCAGGGCTCAAAAGGCCCTTGCTCTAGTTGAGGACAGTTGGATATCTTTTGGGCTGGGGATTACCAGTAAGTTTTTTCTCTGCAGGAGCCCCGTGGTGCAGAGTGGTAAGAGATAACTTTCAATCTAATTGGCTTATGTCTGTTCAGAGCCATATCATCAGGATTGGCTTCTCTCTTCATGCCCTCCTATCTTGTGGTTATGAATAGGCAAAGAGATTAGTTAAACAGAGGACTGAAGACATAGAATGTCAGACTGATATTGCTAGCTTGCTTAATGCATATGTGTGATCAAACTTTCAAAATATTGTGAAGCCAGTGTCAAGTCTGATGTTTCAATAACGAGACCATTTTGATGAAAAAAGCTTCTAGTTTATTGTAACATGTTGCAAGACTGTAACAGCAGATTGAGGAAGTGAAGAGCATGCACAAAGGGCAAACATTTAAGGTATACATCAAAAGCATTCCTTAGGGTGGGGGCACTCTACGCAGGGCACATTCACTCATTGTTATTGCTTTATTGTTCTCAAGCACCGGCTGGCCTTGGGCATTTTCTGAAGCACCGGCTATCTCTGAGAAGGCACCACAATCTTATTTCTAATTTCTCGTTTCCAAGCATTGCTACATAACAAAAGAGGAAGGAGGGCGGGGGGGGGGGGGGGGAGGAGAGTTCCAGCTAGCAGCATCTGAAGACAGTGTGGCTTTACCCAGGATCTCTTTCCTGAACCAGAGTTGGTGACTGAACCTCTAAACTACTAAAGCATCATAGCAGACTTGACAGCCAGCAGCTTATTTAATACATCTAGGAATAAATGGATTCAGAAGGGCATATACGCTGGCCAGGTGCCTGGCCCTCCCTCCTTGTTTAGAAAGACTGTGCTGTTGTCCACTAAGAGAGGTTGAAACTATAGAATGCATGTTTTTTAGTTGCCAATGCTACCAGGAAGCACATGACAAGATCATTACTCTGTTGTTAGACAAAATCTCTGGTCTCATTTTAAAAAGTTAAACTTATCCTCTATCTGATGCAAATGTCAAAATTACTAATCAAGTAGCAAGATTCTATTTGGTGATTTTTAGGTCTCAGAAACTGTACCGTAATTAAATCTTAAAGTGTTGTTTCTGTAATGTAATTAGATTTTGAATTGTTTTATCTGTACTGTACTCTAATTGGATTTTAAATCACTTAATTTGGTCTGTTACATGCTTTGAATTTTTAAGTATGTATGTGCCATTTGATTTGTCAAATGACCATAATAAAGAACAATTAATGAAACACTTCTGAATAGCATAGTAAAAAACTGTAGAAGATTGCATGAGGAACATTTGAAACTGTGCTAAAATCATTCTATACTCACACACTGATTTTCCAAAACCATACATTATTGAATACCTTGGAGTTCTGTTTCTTTTCCACATCTTTTCATCTTAGGTTCCCTTTCTCCATTGCACCTAAATTTCTGTCATCAGGTATTATTTCTTAATTCCTGATATGGATGTGGACAAATAGATACATAATATTAAGATCTGTGACAAATGAGAGAAAGTCTGGCTCAATTTCTTCAGATTTTTTTTTTTAAAAAATCATGTATCCACTAGATGGCTTGCTACAATGTACTCTGCTAATTTCTGTGAAATCATAATCAAAAAAATTTTGAGAGCTTAATTTATGTTCTGTTCTTGGCAACTTGTCCCAGGAGTTCACATCACTTAATTGTCAAGTGATTCTGAAGTCTTTTCCCTCTGTTGCATACTTTTTTCTATTTTTGCAACTAACCTAAATTGATAATTAGCGAGCATGCCTGCATGTGAAGTAAGACCAAGTACATCTAAACAAATACCCTTGTATTGCAGGCCGGGGATGACCTGACTGCTGTGCAACTCTGGTGGCTGGATACCAAGATTGTTTAGTTGGCCATGATTCTATGATTTGTGTGGTGTGGTGGATCATAAAGGAATTTAGAGAGCTCACCAGAAGGCAAATAGGGAGCTTCAGAGGGCACTCCAGTTTGGTTTGGGCCACTTTTTGCCTCATCCCCAGATTTGAGCTGATTGGAGCTGTAAAGGAGTGATGGCACATCTCTCCATGTTTAGTTTGTAATTTTGGAAGTTTAGTTGGGCAAAGGGGCCTGAACAGAGGCTTGGCCCTTGCGTTGGCAGTATTTCAATTGTTATTTAATTTGGTGGCTTGGTGAGCACCATGCAGCAGCCCCACATGGGCGTGCATTGTCACCTTTAGGGTTGTGTGGCATAGGGGAGAAATACAGAGTGCCTATGGGATGGCCAATTAGGCTGTGCAGTTTAAGGGGGGGTGGATCTCTAGGGCTAGTGCCAGGCACTGTACTGGCTGGACTTGAGCAACTGATGGTTGGCTCAGTCCCTAGGCAGGGTGTCTCACCCATTGTTCAGCAACGGAGGGGTCTAGGAATGATCCCTGACCTCTACCATGCCACTGAGTTGATGTTTGCCCTTTGCAGCTGGAATGTTAAAGTGGCCTTTAGTTTACCCAACTTATGGTTGTCTGCCTCTTTATTTCAACTGAGGAGGCAATTCTCTGATAATGCAATTTACAGTTATGGAAAGGTTATTGGATTGAGAGGACTGGGAGCCAAAGAACTTGGGGAAAGGGAAGTTTAACTTTCTCCTTTTGCACTGATGATACTGCAGTTCTCCATTTGACTGTTTTTTAACTCCAATAGGAGAAGAAGACAGACAACCATAACTATACTGTGCCTGATTTTATCCCTCTTGGGGCCAATGATAATAATTTCAATTGAAAAATGGCATGAAGAAAGAAACTTTTCTGTATATGACCCTGAAATACTCCGAAGTTTAACCATTTTTAAGGAAGATGTAAGATATACAAACTTGAAATACAATTCATAGCTGATTAAATTCCTGTTCACATTACAGAGAACGTATATACATTCTGAATGTACATGCACACATTTGTTCATAAAAAAGGCCAACACATGTTCTGGATAAACACAGAGGAACTGGATAAACACAGAGGAAAGGGAAATTACAATTTTGAATGATGAAGTATCAATTGATCAATCAGTCTTTATTGCATTAGCAAAGAAAAGCAATAGCAACAATACCAAATATTGTGGAGATTCCACCAAGATAAAATTAAAAGAGAAAAACATAAGTTGTGGGGAAATGCTGGCAATCTCAGAGATCTTCTGGACTTGTTGTCCCTTCATGGCTTAAGGGGATCACTGTCCGCAGGGTTTCTTGCATGCAGGGCCACTTGGCAACAGCTTTCCAGTTGACAGGAGCCAAGGGCCCAGTGCTCTCCCATTTTGGCAGAAAGGGACCTGGATGTATCCTTTTGCTTGCCCAAGATTGTATCTTTGCTGTTTTACTGTTTGTTGGTTAATTCATTAAATAACAGTTGCCCATTGTTCAACACAGCAATGGTATCCCTCTCTTTATTTCCGAGTATTTGGGCAATTGTGTGTGGCTGGGAGTGCCAGTATCTGCAAAATCTTTACTGCGAATAGTGGGCAGCCTAGATAGCTGAAAAGAATTAGGGCTGTACGTTATTTAATGTAGCCCTAACTTGTCAAATCTTGGAAATTAAGCAGTGTCTGCCTTGGCTAGTATTTGAATGGGAGACTTCCAAGGAATACCCTCCAAGGAATACCAGGGGTGTTATACAGAGGAAGGCAATGACAAACCACCTCTGACATGTTTCTTGCCTTAAAAACAAGTCTAGCTCACTATTTAGTGGTGTGTTATGCTAAAAGAGCTAGAAGCTGGCTGGCAGACAAATTTAGGCTCTTCCAGCTATGCTATACACATTGATACCGAAAACAGGGTTAGTAAAGGAAACCGTCTTTAAAAAGTCTCAGTTTGGTACGTTAGATTATTGTTCTGTGTCACAGATCTATACATCTGTGGTGAAGCAAATATTCTCCACCATTTCTGGAAGGGTTCCCGATTGTCATGAAGGGTTATATCCAGGGATCATTTTGTAGAAAAGTAGGTGGTGGAATTCATCCAGGGATTATTACGCAGATGCACACACTATTCAATGGATAAGGAGGTGGAACTCTCAGAAAGGTTATATCTCTCTAGAGTGCTTAAAATGGCTCCCTGGATAATGAACGTACAGGGTACAAAAAGTTCACTAACATATGCATCCTGAGTTGTTGTTGTTTTTTTACCTCAGAGATTGTTGTTGTTGTTTGTTAGTTTTTGGCTGGTTGGGTTTAAAAAAAAAATTGTGAGTGATATGGATGTATGCTAGGGACATTGTTTGCTATTGTACAGGTGACAATGTCCAAAGAGGGAAAGATTCTAGAGATACTTTTCCTTCCATTCTGCCAAACATGTACAATTGAGATAGCAATTGCAACCTCAGTGTTTTTTAGGGTTTTGCCCTCAAACCTCCTTTAAAAACAAACAAATTGTGTTTTGCATCGGCTATATTTGTGCTCCAAGCCAAATTCTGCATATAATGGTAAAAAGGCGTGCTATCTTTTTTTTTTTTTTTGCTTGTTGTGTGAGAGGTCACCATGTCTCACAATACTAAGAACCCAGAACTTGAAAACATACTTTGACATGAGACAGGTTTTTGTTTGTTTTGTTTTTTTGTAGATTCAGCATGATTACTATATAAGCTATATATTTTTGGTTAATTTGAAAAACAACAACACCCTAAGATATTACCCTAATCATCCTAATTATCACCCTAAGATATTAGACACCTGATGTAAACTTCCATGAAATTTAGCATGGAACAAAAAGGATGATATATTTGAATTCAACACTAATTTTGACAGGAAAGCTCAGAAATTGCTTTGAGGGAGTATATGGAGCTGACGTTCCAAATGTTGATATGCCCCGTATCTTCCACCTGTAAATGTATATGATTTCTGCAGTTGGGGGTTGACAGAGCACTGTACGTATATAATTTAAAAATGTTGGAGACATTTATTGAGAAAATCTTTATTTTTACCAGTAATAATAAAGCTGCTATGTCGATATTCAACCTGAGAAGTTCGTCGGCAACTAGAGCAGATGATCGTTCAGGGCGACCACTGCCTATTGTGTCAAGCATGGTTCTGATGTTCCAACACGCAAGCTTTAGTCTTTGCACACTTTGTGAGGCAGGTGCATGCCTTTTCTTTGTTGTTATTTTTCGACCACAAGTAAAGATGCCCGTTGACCGCGGCTAGCCAACTGGGGTGGGGGAGACAAGCTTTGTTTAGGCCACCTTTTCTAGGCCCCTCTCCGTGTGGAGCAAGCAGTGCTGTCCCTAGATAAGGCTGCTTGGTCGTTCAGGGTGCTGCCAAAAATGCTTTCGTCTCCGGGTTAGCATCAGGCGACCAATACCCTGAACCGCCTACATGCAGGATCGGGACTGCGGCTTCCAGTGGCACCTTCCACCTGCCGTTTCGCCCCTTGCCCATCGCTGCAGGACTTGATGTGTTGTGGGTTGTGTATGTGGATATGCCCTTCAGGCCTGCGCAGAGGAATTTTTGAGGTGAAGCGCAGTGTGCGTGGTACTGGCTCCACCCTTTCACCTGGGGGTCATCTGCCATGGCCCAGTAGGCCGGGATGCTGCAGTAGATCTAGATGATGACGATGGTGTCTACATCCGCTATCGCACCGATGGCAGCCTGTTCAACCTAAGGCGACTAAAGGCCCACTCCAAGACAATGGAAAAACTCATCCGAGAGCTACTGTTTGCTGATGATGCTGCACTCGTCTCCCACTCGGTATCAGCTCTGCAGCATATGACGTCCTGCTTTGCAGAGGCTGCCAAGCTATTCGGCCTAGAAGTTAGTCTGAAGAAGACAGAAGTTCTCCACCAGCCTGCACCCCAGGAAGATTATCACCCTCCCTGCATCACTGTGGGTGAATCAGTTCTGAAGACAGTCCAGCAGTTCAGCTACCTGGGGTGCATCATCTCCTCAGATGCCAAGATCGACAAGGAGATTGACAACAGGCTGGCAAAGGCAAACCGTGCCTTTGGCCGACTGCACAAAAGAGTGTGGAGCAACAAGCATCTAAAAAAAGGCACAAAGATCAATGTTTACAAAGCGGTTGTGATGACAACCCTCATCTACGGCTCCGAATCGTGGGTTTTATACCGTCATCACCTGCGACTCCTTGAGCGCTTTCATCAGCGCTGCCTTCGCACCATCCTCAACATCCACTGGAGTGACTTTGTGACCAACACTGAAGTCCTCAAGAGGGCGGAGGTTACCAGCATCGAGGCACTGCTGTTGAAGACGCAGCTGCGCTGGGCAGGGCATATTTCTAGGATGGAAAACCACCGCCTTCCCAAGATTGCCCTGTATGGCGAACTCTCCACCGGCCATCGAAATAGAGGGGCACCAAAGAAGAGGTACAAGGACTCCTTGAAGAAATCCCTTAGCACCTGTCACATCAACCATCACCAGTGGTCTGACCTAGCCTCAGATCGCAAAGCATGGAGTCACACCATCCACCAGGCTGTCTCTTCCTTTGAGAACGCACGCATAGCTGGTCTTGAGGACAAAAGGAGATTGAGGAAGAATCGCACTGCTACAGCACCAACCCCAAATCAGACTTTTCCCTGCAGCCGCTGTGGCCGGACCTGCCTGTCCCACATTGGTCTTGTCAGCCACCAGCGAGCCTGCAGCAGACGTGGACTATTGCACCCTTCTTAAATCTTCGTTCGCGAAGCCAAGCCGAGAGAGAGAATAATAAAGCATTTTTTAGCTGTGTTTAGTACAATTCTATCCCACCCTTGCTCCAGAAAGCTGAGGATACATACATGGTTGTACCCTTTATTTTCTCAACAGACTTTTGAGGCAAGATAAGCTGAAAGAGAGTGACTGGCCCCAAATCATATAGGGTGCTTTATGGCAGAGTAGGAATTTGAACCTGGGTCTCCCAGATCTGAGGTGGAAAATTTCCACTCTATGGCAATGGTAAATAGATCATGCAGATTCATATCTGATTGAAATATATCCCTTCATGAATACGAGCTAAATTTTCATCCACGTATAATACAACAGGTTCAGAAGAAGACACTTTCATTTCCTATTTTAATTTCCCCCCAAAACTATAGTTTTTTTTCCAGTACATGTCCTGTGTCCTGCCTTGTGCTCCCTTTGAAGAATGCAAAATAGCCAATCAAAGGAAATATGGACTAACAATTTTAAATGTGCTAGAAAGGTGAGATAATTATCTGTGTCATAAATTGAAAGATTATGTTGGACCTATGACATTTTTTTATCAGTATGTTCCATGCAAACCCATGGTCGGACATGTCTCTCGACCTAATCAAGGAACACACAGGGAGTCCTATAAGTAGGAGAAACCAATAGATTTATTAGTACTTATATATCTGGGGAGAACGGGCCCATGGGGTACCAAGACGTCAGGAAATCCCAGATTTCTCAGAGCACTACAAGGTTGACACGGGGTCTTATATCTTTTTGTGACATAAGCAAATAATTACAAAACATATATTATTAGATAAACACGTAACACACTACTTGATTTGGCATCCTTTCATTGGTGCATCCCAATTTTGGGATGGACACTGAGAAATTAGCAATAGTTTACATTTCAAAGAAGACTTCACTGGCACTTCTCTGACAACAATAAAACAATTCTTTTTCTGGAGATAGATTTTGATTCAAGGAAATTGGTGCTGTTTCTAGGCCTTCCATGTTCCTGTGTTATCAAAATTACATTCCACATTACTAGACCTTTCTCTTAAATCACTCCTTTTTGCTCATCAAATTGTATCAAAATTTATGTCTTTAAAGGGCACTAACTCTTCTCTTGTCTTCTTGGTCTAATTCCTCCCTAGCCTAAATTTGCTCTGGGTCTGTGGAGAGGAGGCCAAATGCTGTGTTAAGCAGAGTCATTAACATTTGTTTGCCAGTTTGGAATGTGGTTTCAATTTCTAAGCTGAGTCAAGCCTCTACAGAAATACACTTTAAAAGAGTATTTTATTCTAGCCTCTGTATTCTATCTATATCTCTTCTGTTGCTGCCAATACTGGTATGAGAAATCAATAGAGCTCACTGCCACCAGACCATGCCCACATACCTCCTCTGCCACCTGCCTGAGTGCCCTTCCTTTGCCCACTAGCTCACAAGTGCTTCAATGCTTTCAGCTACCTGGGCTGCCCACTGTTCCCAGGAATGACTTGTTCAATACTGATACTCTCAGCCACACACACCTCATGGTCCCATTGTGGAAAGAGCATGCAGATGGCTGTGGTAGTGGTCCAGACTCAGAACAGGTGGACAAAGGATGCATGGGCAGGTGGGGAGTATGCTGGAGGGGACAGAGATCATGGTGATGGACATAGGAAGAGAGGGGAGACCTTGACCACTCTTTCCCCAAGGCTCATTAAAATATCAAACTGCCTCTCACCTCTGTTAGCACCACCTTTTTAGTATACTATACCTGAGATTTTGTAAAAAAGAAATTTTCTGAACAGGATTATTCAACCCCACTTTTGCAGAAAAACTTTGCTTGTGATTATTTTTGAAAAAATGACCAAAATCAGAGAGCTTCAGCAATGCAGTCTTGATTTCCTTGTTTCTCATGCTATAGATGAATGGATTGAGCATGGGAGGGAGAACAGCATAAATTATTGCAAAAAGAACATTCTGGTCAGATGAAGCATAACTGGGAGGCCTCACATAGGCAAAGATGCTACTAAATACAAGCAAAGACACCACAGTGAGGTGGGGAAGGCAAGTGGAGAGGGCCTTTTTCTGACCATGAACGGAAGGGATTCTCAGCACTGCTGCAAAAATCTTCATGTAGGAGACAATGATGAAGATGAAGCATCCTAGTCCAAGGCAACAGCTAAACATAATGATTCCAACTTCAACTAGATACATGTCAGAACAGGAGAGTTGTAGAATCTGTGGAACTTCACAGAAGAACTGATTAATCATGTTGGAGCAGAAGGTGATGACAAAGGTTCCTCCAGTGTGTAATATACTGTTGAGTATACCTGCAATCCATGCACTGACTGTCATCTGAATGCAAGCTCCTTTGTGCATAATTGTCTCATATTGCAATGGATTACAGATAGCAACATACCGATCATGTGCCATTATTGTTAAAATGGCAAAATCTGATCCTGCAAGGAAGATAAGGAAGAAAACCTGGGCTACACAGCCAGAATAAGAAATGGACCTGGTGTTTAGGATAGAATTTGCCATAGCCTTAGGTACTATGACAGAAACTGAACCAAGGTCCAGAACAGCCAAGTTTGTTAGGAAGAAGTACATGGGGGTGTGCAGGTGATGATCCAGGGCTACGGCAATGGTGATGAGAAGATTGCCAGTCACTGCAGTCAAGTATACTGCCAAAAATACAACAAAATGTAAGATCTGTAGTTGTCGGATCTCTGAAAATTCCAGGAGCAGAAATTCAGATGCAGAGGTAAGATTGGGCATCTTGTCCTCAACATCCAATTGCAGTCTGCCTGTAGGACATATTAAAGAAACCGTTTTATTCTCGTAATGTGAATTAACAATTAGTCTGGCTTTCTTGTTTTGCCTTCTCAGTAATATGTCAAAATGTGGGAATGTCTGTTTATGACTCTATTGTTATAAGCCTGGGCCCAAAGGAGGGCATTTCTAAAGTTTTCCCATCCAACTAATTTACCTTTTAACATGTAACATACATATAGTTTCCCACTAGAAGAAAAAATACATTAAAATTTAGTGGAAGATAGATTCAGTATATGTAAACAACCAATATCCCTGTTTGAGCATGTCAATACAGCTAAAAGAGAAATATATTGGATAGTGATGTTCTTGTCCATTTAATCTACTTTTTAACATGTAAACATCATTCTAGCTTGCCACTAGAAAAAAAATACAATAAAATATAGTGAAAATGGGTTAAGTAACAACAAACAACACCACGCACAGCAGAATCTCAACCATGCTGAAATGAAGGAACTAAAGTACCCACCTGATGAAGTCAGGAAACAGATTAACAAAGCCAGAATGATACCCAGAGAAAACCTGTTACAAGACAGACCCAAAAACAACAATAATAGAACACCACTAGTGGTCACACACAACTCTCAACTGAAAACAGTTCAATGTATCATCAACAATTTACAACCTCTATTGGATAGTGACAGCTCTCTTTCAAAAGTACTGGGGGGTAAACCTTTTATTGTGCACAGACAGCCCCCTAATCTCAAACTCCTCACCCACAACAATACAACATCTCATCTGAGCATGGACACTGGTACCAAAGCTGGCAGTAAACCCAAGTGCCATCTTTGCTGCCACATACACACAGACAACACAATCACTGGACCTAACAGCATTAACTACACCGTCTCAGGCTCATTCACTTGTTCATCTTCCAACATTATATATGCCATTAAATGCTGACCATGCCCTTCAGTTCTCTCCATAGGGCAAATAGGACAAATCCTCCGCCAAAAGATAAATGGACATAAATCTGACACCAGGAATTACAGAACTGAGGAACCTGTGGGGGAACACTTTAACCTTCGAAAGCATTCAATGGGTGACCTCAAAGTAGCTGTTTTACTGCAAAGGAACTTCAAGAAGAGAATGGAGAGAGAAATTGCTGAATTACAAATTATTATGAAACTTGGAACAAACACCTCCCCAGGACTGAACAGGGATATTGTTTTTTTATCTCTTTACAGATCAAACAAAGTGATTCTTTAATGATTCTTGCCACCATTTAAATATGTAATAGCGCCCGGAACACCTCTGCTGCTGTTAAGTTATAGATTATATATCTTATAGATTATATATGTTGGATTAGTTCTTAAAATGTATTAACTATGTATATTATTAACTATGTATAATTTTAATGCTGTTTTATAATTTTAATGTGTTTTAATTACTGTATTTATATTATGTCTTATTGAATGTTGTTAGGCGCCCTGAGCCTGCCCAGGCGGGGAGGGCGGGATACAAATAAAATTTTATAATAATAATAATAATACAGATGCTAAACCCACTCTCACTGAGTATAGTTATACATACACAGTATTTCAATGTATTTCTCTTTTAGAATACTGTATCAGAATAATTTTTTTTGTATTTTCATACTCAAAATAGAAATATTGGCTGTTTATCTAACTACATATACTTAACCATTTTCACTATATTTTACTGTATAATTTTACTATTCTGTCATTGGATCTTAAATTTGTACCATTTTGCATCCTAAACCACTGCCTGCCAGCTATATGTAGCTCTACTCACTGCACCGGATTCCTCATCTGATGAAGGGTGCTTAGAACACATGAAAGCTTACATTCTGAATAAAACTAAGTTGGTTTTAAAGATGCACTTGACTCCTATTTTGTTCTACTACTTCAGACCAACACATCTGCCCACTGGATCAAAGTAAAAGGAAGGAGTAACTCTATCATTCTTCTGCAATAATTTTGTACACACAAACATACACACGTCTTGATTTTTCCAATATTATAAATACCCTGGAGGAGACAGTATTCCAAGTAGTTCTTCCTCTTTTCATCATGGGATCTCCTGTGTCAATTTCAGCAAAGACTGTAGCTGAGTTTCAAATATTGGGTCTTCATTCACTCCATAGGCTCATATGGTCAGATTGATGAGTATCATTAATTATAAGCATAAAATCAGGATAGAAGAAAGCGGTGATACAGCACAAAAACATCAGCAGTACTGAACACATGAACCAATAAGAAAATGTATAAGAATCTTGATAATGTCATCTTCAGTTTCTTCTCCAGCTGCTAAAAAATATGCATCCTTTCACCAATCTCATTGTGGGACTTGCTGCAATGTACATTCATAATTTCTGTCTAACACAAATCAAAAAGGATGTGTAAATGAGAAAGAGATCCATTTATATCCTGTGCCTGGCAGATTACTCCCAAGAGTTCAGCTCACTTAATTGTGATCTGAGGTTGAAACCCTTTTCTCTTTGCTGTATTATTTCTTCTGTTTTTGTAACAAACATAACTTGATAATGATTACAGCATGTCTGCGTCTGATTACATGAAATAAAGTCAAAGTCAAGAGAGAAAAACCCACTTGCCCCTCCCAGTAGGAAGAACGAGACAAACAAATATGTATGGGTAAAAAACAGGGCAACTTTATTGAACAAAACAAGGCATGGGGCAACCTAAACTGCCGGACAAGCCAAGGGTAACCCCTGACCCTTCCAAGTCCGGCGGGCGAGCCACCCAGCCCCCGGCAATAGCCAATCAGAACGGCTAATGCCAGGCTGGCAAAGGCCAGGTATACCCTCAACCAGCCAGGCGCCAACTCCAGCTAACCTGCCAGAGGAGGAAACCCTATAGCAGGCATACCAGCAGAGAACCATGCAGCCCTTCTGCCGTACCATCCCGCCACATTCCCTGAAACAGGGAATAAACCAAGGGTGCCCACCGGTTACCTAACTAGCCAACAAATACTTCAGCCACCACAATGCCAAGCCTCAGCTTAGGCAATTGGGCCCACCGGTTGGCCTAAAGCCAACCGCAGCCCCAGCCGTAGATCGTGCAAAAATGCCCTGTTACCCTTCACGGACAGGTGGACGGCGTCCTGCCGATACAGGTCCACCACTTCAACTTTTATCGCAGGGTGTGGCAAGTAAATACCAAAGCCACCACCAAGCGCTTTCTTAATTGCCTTGTTGGCCTTATGCCTGGCTCTGTTGATCCCCACGGGATCCCAAGCTGCCCTCCAGACTTGGCGTGGCAAGATGGTGGACCACATTATCAGTACCTCGGGCCACCTGCTCCGTATCACCCGCAGGTCCTCCACAGCCTGCAGTGAAAGGGCCTTCCCTTTCAACAAACCAAGGTCGTTTCCACCAAGGTGGATCACCAAAATGTGAGGCGGAGGACCATTCCTCCCCTGAAACAAGAGGGGCAGGAGCCCAGCCCATCGAAGGCCCCACCGGCCCTGCCACTCGACAATGGCCCACTCGCTGAGCCCCAATTGCGACCCGATTGGCAAACGTCGAGCCTGGTGGGCCACCCAGAACACCGTGCTGTGGCCAGCGATCAGAATCCTCCGCCTCTCACGCCGCACCACAGCACCTAAAAAATAGGAAAAGATAACCAATTGAACCTCATGTTGCAAACAAAAGCCCATGCGCGCCCCAACTCACGCGTGCAATGGGCGAACGTAACTCTTGTAAGCAGCTAACCACCAACGGCCGACCCGCTGGATAACTGGCACAGGATACCCCATGGCCGCAGCAGTAGAGGCAGCTCCAATACGAAAGGAGTGGGTACCAAACTTGACCCCTCCCAACCCAAGTTTCTCCAGGGCCCTGGAAGTGACAACCCAGAACTGAAACCTGGTCAACAGAGACCTATCCTCATGACAAAAAAAGGGGGCCGTCCCATTCGCCCCGCTTTGCCAAGTACCGCTTCAGAGCCCGAATTGGGCAAATGTCCTGCTCCCGGCACACTCCCAGGGTGATGAGGACACCCTTCTGCTTCTGATTGGTCTTGGACCTGCGCACCCTTATGGATACCTGGTCACCCTCAATTTTAACATCACCGGACTGAAGGGCCCGACCAGAAGAATCGTGACGCGAGCCAACTACGAGCTCGCTAGCTCTGAATGCCCCAAAGAAGGCAGTCAAGGCGGCAGCATGGAACAATAAAACTTCAAACTTAGAATTACAGACTGCCTTCCAGACCTTATAAAGGCCCCTTAAAACAGAAGGAGAAACGGGTTGCCTGGGATCAGGCTGGGGACCCTGCTCCTGGGCCCACCCCTCCATCATCTTGCAAAGCCGAAAATCGCCCATGTTATCGACAAAGCCCTTTGACTTGCTGTCAAATGCCAATGTGGCCAACTTTGCTCATATGGATTTGACCACAAGCCCCTTACCTCTTAAATGCACGCAGAACTGCATGAGATGTGAAGCAGGGATAGGCCATCTCGAACTCAACCCTACCTGATCCCTAAAAACTTGGAACTGCTTGATAGATCGACTATATGCCGCTCTGGTGCTGGGTGCCAGGGCTAACTGCATTGCCCGGTCGGCCTCAACTCACCAAGCTGCCACATTTCCGGAGGCATCCGCGCCGGCCGCATGTCGGCTTCCGGTGCCAGCTGTCTGAATCGCTCCATCTGTCGGTGAGACAGAGCGTCTGCCACTCCGTTGCACACACCAGGCACATGTTTGGCAAGAAACAAAATGTTCAAACGCAGACAATCAAGTGTGAAAGCCCTCACCAGGCCCATAACCTGAACAGATTTAGAAGTCAAATTGTTAATAACGTGGACAACCACCATGTTGTCGCACCAAAAATGCACAACTTGGTTTGCCAGCTCTGGACCCCAAAGCCGCACTGCAACAACTATTGGAAAAAACTCCAAGAAAGTAAGGTTACAGCAGAGTCCACTATCCAGCTACTCCCTAGGCCAACTTTCCACGCACCAGTGTCTGCGAAAGTAAACCCCGAACCCGATGGAACCAGCGGCATCAGACATAATCTGCAACTCCGCTTCGATCCTCATATCCCCACGCCAAAAGGAAATGCCGTTAAATGAGGATAAAAACTGGTCCCATACCTCTAAATCTTGGTGCATGCCTCTATTGATCCTAATCCTGTGATGAGGCAAATGCAATTCTACCATGGCGTCACAAAGTCGTCGGAGAAAAGCTCTGCCTGGAGCAACAACTTTGCATGTAAAGTTGAGATGCCCCATAATTTGTTGGAGTTCAAACAAGGAAGCCTTATGCTTGGCCCTCAGTGCAGCCAGCTTTTCCCGCAAACCCTGTACCTTCTCAGGCAGAAGCCGTGAAGCTTGCCGCAAGGTATCCAACTCTATCCCCAAAAATGTTAGCACCTGAGCAGGGCCCTCTGTCTTCTCATGCGCCAGGGGGACCCCCAGTTCCGCTACCAACTGCAAAAAGAGATGGAGTGTCCAGGCACACTGCCCGGACCCTCCAGGGCCCACAAACAAAAAATCATCAAGGTAATGAACTAAATTGGCAGACCCCGCCCTCCTACACAATACCCACTCTAAAAAAGAGCTAAAGCGCTCAAAGGCGGAGCATGATATGGAGCATCCCATAGGTAGCGCCCGATCCATATAATACTTTCCCTCAAACATAAACCCCTGGAGCTCGAAGTCATCAGGGTGTACTGGAAGAAGACGAAATGCAGGCTTAATGTCACATTTTGCCATTTCAGCTCCAATCCACAGCTTTGAACCACTTTGACAGCTTGGTCAAAGGAGGTGTATCGAATGGAACATAAATATTCAGGAATGGCATCATTAACCGACCCACCCTTTGGAAACGATAAGTGGTGAATGAGCCGGAATTCACCCGGCGCCTTCTTCGGCACCACTCCCAAAGGAGATACCCTTAAATTAGGCACCAGTGAACTGTCAAAAGGGCCCAACACTCAGCCTTCAACACATTCCTTCCGTATTTTGTCCCGAACAACCTGCTCCATCCCAACAATAGAACGTAAATTCCCAGCCATAAAAGGGACCCGAGGGCCCTGAAATGGAATATGAAACCCAACAGTAAAACCCTCGAGAAGATAATCCTTATCAGCAGCCTTGGGATAATGAGCCAGAAGTTCCTTAAATACCCTCAGTCTGATGGGGCTGGGACCCTTTGTTAGCCGAATGGGTGCCACCACTGCCGGCGGGCCGCTTACCCCCTGACTTGGGCTTGGATCTACTGCAAGCGGACAAAGCATGGGACCCCCCACACAGCGGGCATTCGTGCTTGTACTTGCACATCTTGCGGTTACAGACCCCCTGTGACGTATATTCCCAGCACAGCAACCGGGGATGAACCGGCTGCCCCGCCACTGGGCGGGAACCGCTCAAGGCTGCCTGCTTACTCACCAAATGCCCGCTGTCAGATCTGTCCCCATTATTGGGCTTAGCCGGGGACATCAACTGCAGCCAAAGCTGCTGGTTAATCTGATCCCACGGCATTACAGGATTTAGCGCCGCCCTCATGCAGAATTCCTCGTTGTACTGCAACCACACAGCGCCCGAGAAATCTGTGTATGCCTTGTATATGATGTCGCAGTATTGAAACAGCGGGGTGGCCCGTGAAGGCTGCGCCCGCGCTATAACACCCGTGTATATCAAAAAGCTGGGCAACCAATTGGCCCAATTCCTGTCCACCTTCCTCCGCTTGAGTTTCTCCTTGTCCTTTTCATCCAACTCGTCCTTATCCTTCTTCTCCAGTTCCCTATAAAGAAGGCTAAAGAAATCAACATACTCGCCGCGCAAAATTTTTTCGCGGGTAGCTACCATCAAATGGTCACCAAGTGGCATGGCAGTATCGCCGAAAGGCCGGGAGTAAAATGGCAAAGAGCCGTAGCGGGTCGAGGGTAAGCCCCAGCCACCCCATTGAACGGCCGGCCAACATGCGGCCAAGTATTATAAGACTGCTGGCCCCACGGTAAGGACCCCCCATTGCCATCTGCGCTGCAGCCCCCTGTGACGTGCAAGGCGTAGCGGCCAATGTGGGCCCATAAGTATTGGCCCATGGGAAAGCCTGACCCTGGGAGGGCATGGCCCCAGCAACCGTACCACTGGGGAAACTAAGAGACCCAACCTCGCCCCGCGGGCCTACAAAAGCCGTGGATCCGGAAGGACCAGGCGTGCCTGGGTGACCAGGCGAGCCACCCCCAGGGCCACCTGCTATTACTACCTTGGTTGCCACGCTTACCGTCCGAGTCCTCGACATTGACCGCAAGCACCACTGGCGCTGAAACCCCACCTGGCATGGAGGGGCCCGCTTCATCGGGGGCAGTGCCCTCCCCTTCTGACTCCGACTCGTTATCCACAGGGTTCCGGTTGGCCATATCCTGTAAGGAAGAGAGACGCGCCAGAACTTCCTGTTCAAACGCCCTAGTGGAAGTCCTAGTCGCCTTGCATTCCTTAGATAGATAGATAAATTAGATAAATTTATTGTCATTGCTCTCAAAAAAGGAAAATTAGAGAAACGAAATGAGGTGCTCTTCCACAAACATACCAACACATCAACACTAAAGAAAAAACGTATACACAAACCATTTAAATACATCTAAAACAAATAACCATTCATAACCCTACATTTAGCCTACATCTAAAACAAATAACCATTCATAGCCCTGCATTTAGCCTAACCACAGCACTTGGATAGAAGCTGCCCTTAAATCTATTTGTCTTAGCCTTCAACACTCTATATCATCTGCCCGATGGTAAGATCTCAAATAGCAAGTGGCCCGGATGTGAAGGGTCCTTTAAGATCATTTGTATCTTCCTTTTACATCCCATATTATACAGATCCACCAATGAGGGGAGAGAGCATCCACAAATCTTCTGTGTTCTTACCATCACTCTTTGGAGCACCCTTCTCTCTGCTTCCGTGCAGCTCCCAAACCACACGCAGAGGCAATAAGATATAATGCTCTCAATGGAACTACAATAAAAGGCAACCAGCAGACTCCCTGACAGTTTTTGTGATCTTAAGAGTCTTAAATAGTATAGTCGTTGCTGGGCCTTTTTCTCTAGAGCTGAAGTATTTGCCCGCCATGTTAGATCCTGTTTCATAGTAATTCCCAAAAACTTCCATTCTGTCACCTGTTCTACCATAACACCATCAATAAACAATGGCTGAAAATCCAGACTACTCTTCCTATAATCCACTATGATTTCCTTCGTCTTAGTTACATCCGACACTACTGGGTCCACACCATACTGTTTTTCCAACACCCCCAAATGCTCAATTATGGCAAGTCTAGTGCGTGCCTCATCTTCCTCGCCAGGGTGTGGAATTGGTGTACGCCTTTTGTCCACCCCCTTTTTAAGGGGCTGCTTCCCCTTAGCTCCACCTTTCCTCTTACTGGGGGCCATAACCCCCACCTAGAACAAGCTCAACCAAATCCCAGGGGCTCACTCTCAGGAAGGTGTGGGGGGAGAATGTGTGGAAAAAACAACCAAAGGCCAAAGCTGGGGAAATGGCAGGAGGAAAATATGAAGCTAGCCTTCTACTGGATCAGCCCCCACTGCAAAGAGGATCCAGGTCCCAACGCAGCAACTGAGCCCTCCAATCCCCTCCGTCAGGGCTTCCACCCCCGTCCATTCCCAAGCAGATGCTCTACCACAGAGCTGCCATCCCTCCCTAAAGGTGAAGGGGGAAGAAGGGAAGGGGGGAAGAGTGACTCACTGCCCTGAAGGCCCACACAACCCTCCTATCAAGCAAGGAAGAAACCGCGCTACAAATACTGCCAGTTGCTCAGAGAGCCAGAAGACGTCGTCCCGCACGGGAAAAGCCGCGGGCAAAATAAACAAGCCCAACTGGCTCGGAAAAAACCGCCAAACGTGCAGCACACAGGAGCGCCGAAAATGCGCTCCAGCTCCCGACGAAAGCCTGGAAGAAACTGTGCAATGGAAGGCGCGTCCGGGCTTAAAAGCCGTTGACCACGCCCCCCATGATCCCCAGCCTTCGACGGCGCGCCATTGAAACCAGCGCGCCAGGTAAAGAGTCTGGGTGTTTTACTGGAGCCTTCATTATCAATGGAGGCCCAGATAGCAGCCACTGCCAAGTCAGCATTCTTCCATCTAAAACGGGCAAGGCAGTTGGCCCCTTTCCTGGAGCGTCGCGACCTCGCAACAGTGATCCATGCAACGGTCACCTCAAGATTAGACTACTGTAATGCCCTCTACTTGGGGCTACCTTTGTACCGGACCCAGAAGTTGCAGCTAGTGCAGAACGCGGCGGCCAGGCTACTGTTAGGGCTCCTGAAATGGGAGCATATACGGCCGGGGCTGCGCGAACTGCACTGGCTGCCAATTACATACCGAGTCCAGTACAAAGTGTTGGTTATTACCTTTAAAGCCTTGTATGGCCGAGGACCAGCCTACCTGAGGGACCGTCTCTCCCCATATGAACCCCAGAGGGCACTGAGGTCAGTCGGAAAAAATAAAATGACCGTCCCTGGGCCGAGAGAAGTCAAGCTCCAGAACACCAGAGCACAGGCCTTCTCAGCTGCAGCCCCTGCCTTATGGAATCAACTCCCGGAGGAGGTGCGGGCCCTGCGGAACCTTGATCAGTTCCGCAGGGCCTGCAAAACTGTCCTCTTTAAACGAGCATACGCCGGCTGCTGAATTACTATGAATTAAGGACCCGCCATCATGGTCCTGCTCAAGGACCTACATTACCACAGAATTATTTAAACTGGCAGAACCAGCGTCAGAATACCACCATTGCTGCCAGATTAACTTAAATTAACTTAAACAATGAATTTTTAAATATTAACTGGTTTTTATAATGTTTAAATGTTTTTATTGTTAAACTTAAAGTTTTTATTCATTATTGTACATGTATAAAAGGTTGTTAGCCGCCCTGAGCCGCCTAGGCAGGGAGGGAGGGATACAAATAAAATTTATTATTATTATTATTATTATTATTATTATTATTATTATTATTATTATTATTATGGGCGAGAGCCATTTGCCTCACTCCATCCGGGGAGGCAAAGAACAGCCCCGCTGAAGCGACGTGGGCAGGAAGGGGCCGCAATTAACTGTTAAGTGATGCTGAAAATTTTTCCTTCTGCTGTATTCTTTTTTTTTTCTAATTTTGTAACTAACATAAATTGATAATTGGTACAGCATGCCTGTACACGAAGCAAGACCAAAAGCATCCAAGCAAAATCTTTGTCTGTCACAGTTTTCCTACCATGCACCCAATAAAAAGGTTCCACAACAGTTTGGGAGGCTTGAGATTTATTAAAATTTTAAACTGAAGTGCATGAAAAGCTTATACAAAAAAAACATTTTTATGGACCTTTAAGAAGGTCTCCCAAAAGTTTTGTGAATGGCTGGGCAGATCACAGTGGCACCAGGCTTGCCTTAGTCAGTCAGTTTATTTATGGTCACAGACTAAGTAAAAAACAAGATTATAAAAGCTTCAACACAGAAGATAGAATCTATACTATAACAAATATTAGGATGGACAATTGTTTTAATATGTTCAGTATAAAAAATTACATCAAGACACAAGTTAAAACAGAAAATCTTAAAACTAAGAAGCAGTAAAACGAGTCTTTCAGATGCTATAACAGGCAGCACAGAACTTAGCAACAGCTTGGGAAATGAGCTGGTTTTCATCTGAAAGCAAGAAATTAAGACCGATTTCGCACTCAGCTTATCCCGCGGTCACGTTCCTCTTCTCTGCGCAGTGTCTGTCAGATTTCCCACTATCTGCGCTGGAGTTACAGGAAGTTTCGCGGCTTTCACGCGGCAAATGGAAACTGGTTTTTAGCGGTTTCCGTTTGTTGTGCGAAAGCTGCAACACTTCCTGTAACTCCGACGCAGATAGTGGGAAATTCGACGGACACTGCAGAGAGAAGATGAATGTGACCGCGGGGTAAGCTGAGTGTGAAATCGTTCTAAGACATTCTGCTTCTGGTATTCCAGAATTTGCCCTTAGCATAGGCTTTATGTGTTTCACACAGACCTCTTTATACCAAGAACACCTAAGAATTATGTGCGTAGTGGATTCAACTTCTCCTAAACCACAGTGGCAAAGCCTTTGTGCAAAAGGGATCCCCTTGTACCTGCCCTCAAGAACTATTGAGGGGAGCACTGAGCATCTGGCCAGAGTTAAAGCTTTTCTGAATTTATGGACATCTAAGTGGTAGAGATAGTTCGAATATCCAACCCGATATCGAGTCTGCTCTGGCGATCTAAAGGCTGGGTATCTGGCATGATCAGACTGCCTCTCAATGTCCTTAATTCTTCCCTTCACATTTTCCTTGGCCTGGTTCCAATTCAGAGCCAGAATGGTTTCAGGGGAAAAACCAAGAAGATGTAATTTGCTAAGAACAGCTTTCAGCGAATTTGACTGAAAGTTGTCTGCAAGTACTATATACACAAGACCATGTAGATGAAAGTTGATCCTAAACCAGTATCTGAGTGAGTTCAGGGTTCTACTGGCAGCCATCATCAGCATGCCTGTTTCCAGATGAGTGAAAGAATTAGGCACACACTTAGGGACCTGCAACACAGCTTTTAGAAATTTAGCGGGGCAAAAGTAGCTAAGAAGGGACCAAGAAAAGAGTCGTAAATCATTGGAGGCAATACTTTTGCCTGATACAATTTTAGGTCTGCTGGGACAAATTTTGCTCCCTTTGTGTTCAAGAACTTGAGTATGGCACTTGCAGTTCTTTCCCCTTGAGCAGCTGCAGATTGAATGTGGGCTCTAGCAGCCCCTGTGGCCTGAAGAACCATATCTAGATATTTAAAACTAACAACTTGCTCCAGTTGCTGCCCATTGATGGACCATGATCTCTTTTTTTGTCTATTTCCAAAAGCCATGATCTTTGTTTTTTGGTAATTTATCTCCAGTTGGTTTTCATTACAAAACTTGGAGACTGCTCTCCTCAGACCTACCGGGGTCCTGGCCAGCAGTACAGCATCATCTGCTTATAGCAGAATGGAAATGTGATGGTGTTGTAATTTCGGTGGCTCAGAGTGGTAAAGCTGCAGTACTGCAGTCCTAAACTCTGCTCACAACCTGAGTTCAATCCCAGAGGAAGCTGGTTCAGGTAGCCGGCTCCAGGTTGACTCAGCCTTCCATCCTTCCGAGGTTGGTAAAATGAGTACCCAGCTCACGCTGTAAAAAGTCTGCTGTGAAAATGTTGTGAAAGCAATATCACCCCAGAGCTGGAAACGACTGGTGCTTGTACAGGGGACTACCTTTACCTTAAAAAAAAAAAACTGCTGAATCAAGGTAGCCCATGATGTTGTTAATATAAAAGTTGAACAACAAAGGGGCTAGCAAACAGCTTTGCCTGACTCCTTTGTAGGTGTTAATTGACTCTGAAAGGCAGTCCCTCCCATTGTATCTAACCCTTAGCTGAGAATGGTCATGAAGTACTCAAATGAGTAAGAGGAGTCTTCTATCTATAGAAGATGCTTCCAGTATGGCCCATAGCCTCACTCTAGAAATGGAATCAAAGGCTGCTTTAAGATTGATAAAAGCTGCAGACAACGAGATATGACCCTTGGTGGCATATTTCCCAATTAAATGATTTAAGGTGAGGCAGTGGTCAAGAGTGGAACTATGCTCTCTAAAACCTGTCTGCTCTGGGGCAATCATATTTTTGAGGACCAGCCAAGTGGAAAAATTATCTAAGAGGTGTTTAGCATAAAGTTTGCTACAGATGTTTAATAGGCTGATTGGACAGTAGTTGGAGGGCTGGTCTCTTTTGCCTTTCTTAAAGAGAGCCACCACAATAGCTGTCCTCCAAGCAGTTGAAATACTCCCTGTAGAGTTAATGAAAGTAAACAAGGAAGCAAGGAAGGGTGTCCACCAATCCATATTTTCTTTAAAACACTCCGGAGGTATGCCATCGGAGCCAGGTGCCTTACCTTTTTTTAGCTGATCAATGTGGGATTCAATTTCACTGGGGGTGGCAGGAGGCCACTCTGCCAAACCCTTAAAGTCAGAGGACCTAACCAGAGAGGAGGGGATATCATGGTATAGAGAATGAAAAAAGGTGATCCATTTATCAGGCAAAATTGGAGGGTAAAGGCACTGTGAAGCTATTTGCATATTTGGCGTTATCAGCTTCCAGAACCTACCTGAATTGTTCTGCTTGGCCACCTGGATTAAGTCTGACCAAGGCATTTTAGTATAGTGCTTCTTTTTTATAACAATTAATTGTTCATATATATTTTTGGGGAAAGATATTTTTGTTGGATTTCTGTTCTTTGTTGAGTGGAAACTTTTTAAAGGGAATAATATAGATTTAGGAGGGATTTTTTTGCCCCCTGACATTCACTGTCAAACCATGGTTTAGATTTTTTACCAGAAGGTGGGTTATGACTCTTGACATAAAATAAGATATTACTCAGTTCTTGAACAAAGTTATTGTAAAATACAATTGGATCCAATGTTGGGTTAGTATTCTGACAAGTTGTAATAAAATCTTGAGCGTTCTGTGCAGTGATCACCTCTCTAAATTTAGCCTGTGACTGCACTGACCATTTTCTCCTTCCAAACATCTGGGAAGCCGAAAAGTCATGAGCCAGAGTTGGACCCTGTGGCTGAGAGGAAATGGATAGTTGCAAAAATCTACAAAAATAGGGGAAAAAATTATCTGCAAAAATAGGGGAAAATGATCAGCTTGCCTTAATATTGCCCCCCAAATCGGAATAAAGAGTCAGACACAAGATATTGAGTATAACTAAGGGCCACTTTATTTGAATTTAAGTAATAAATGGCAAGGGCTAACTGAAATTGTGGCCTGGTCAGAGCCAGAAGTCTCAACAAACACTTCCCCAGCCATTCGATGGGCAAGCGACTCAGCCTCCAGCTGAAACTGTACACCACAGCTCCCACCAGACAAGCTCAGTAAGCAGGCAAGCCCAGAGGGTCTGTCCACCAGGCACACGTCTCAATAGAAGGAACCCTCCAGGCAGGCCCCCCAGAACAGTCTGCGTTCTCCCACCCCGTGTTGTCTAACCCAAAGGTTGATCCTGCCAGACCCCTAACACACAAGAGGGGATGCTTTCTGGTCCTCCCCTAGCCACAGAATATCATAAACCACAGAAAATCTGCCATAGCTAAAGTGACCGACTTATTTTACAGCACCTCCCTATAGTCAAATCAACAGTCCACTGACATGCTACATAGGGTAGGTGAAAAATCACCCCAACATTCCTGCCAATTGGCTGGGGACCAAAAAAATCCTACCCGGCTCCCCAAACCATGAGGCGACCAGCAATTGCCCACATAACAATCAGAGCGGGAGGAAGGGCCGATTGATAGCTGGAGACTGATAGGGTGTAGAGGGTGCTGCTGTTACTGCAGCAATCTCTGCCCCCACAGAAACAGATCCAAACAAGCCGAAGAAGTCTTCCCCCTTTCCTTCCTGGGCAGCAAAGGTGTTCTTCTGGCTTTACAGCGATGCTGCAATCCAGTAGGGATGAATTCTCATCACACCTTGCTTTTCTTTGCTGACACATAAGGCCTATACAGGAAAATGTTTATCAACACCCTCCCCTTGTACCCAGCATGTAAGTTGTTGTGTCTTGCATTTTGGTCCCTGAATTTACAACACAGCGTGACTATGCACACTGAAGTGAGCTGCGGGAAACTGCAGGTCACCTGACTGTAAGGGCCTAAGGAGGACCACCAATTTTGAACTGTGGTGCGAACTATAACTGGGCAGGATTGGACCAGCAAGGGAGTGGGTTGTTCCAGGGGAAAAGCATATAAGTGGGGGCCTGGCCCCGCCATGTTGTCTTTGTAATGTGCTCAGTAATAAAGCATGTGGTTGTTGAACATCTCCGAGTCTAGTACATTACACTGACGATGAGGATGGGATCCTATTGAGCCAGCCTAATGCACAACAGCACCACAAGCTCCATGCCCCAGCTCCAGTGCTAAGTCGCACTATGAGTATGCATCGCTGCTGGGATCATGGCTGTTGCTCCAGGACAACTACTGCCAGAGTTAAAATCTACCAGACCGGATCTGTGAGAGTCATGGTTGGACCAGCTCAGCTACTACATCCAATTGCACGAGATCAAGGAAGCTGCAGACAAGAAGGCACTCCATTCCTCCTGAGCTCATGCGGGGTGGAGACCATCCAGTTGATGAAGCGGCTCATCACAGCCACCACCCTCACAGCTGCTACATACCCAGCCCTGATCAAGGCTGTGATGGACCGCTTATTGCCACAGCTGACCCTGCCTTGTGTGCAGAGATGCGTTCTACATGAGGTAGCAAAAACTGGCAGAGTTCTCAGCCGACTACCTCTCAGAGCTCCGAGGTCTTGCCCTGCACTGTGACTTCACAGGGGACCTGGAGGAGATTTTGCTCAGCTGATTCACAGCTCATGGGCATCCATGAGGAGAAGCTATGCTGGAAGCTGCTCTCCACCGATGACATCACCCTTACTCAACCACTCCATCAAGCGACCACCTTTGACCAGGCCCACAGCAGCCGCCGCACAAGAAAAGCACACCAGGCAACAGCATCAGCGGGTTTTGACAGCTTGGATGGGGAAGAAACCTACCAGCTCTGCTGCACAACACATTGCAGAGACAAGCAAGTGCACCACCCCAGGCCGCCAAGAAACAAGCCTCAGGGAAGTGCGCCAGCTGCGGGGAACTACACGAGAGCCATGACTGCCTGTTCCGGAATGCGGACTGCTGAAACTGTGGTAAAATGGGCTACATCACTCGCACCTGTTGAGCCAAGTCCAACCAGAGGTGCCAGTCCATGCACCATAACTTGACTGAAGCACACACCACTGCATCAACCAGCGTCCAGGTACTGAACTTGGCCCAGGACAACCGTGATAAAATCAAAGTATATGTGCATATTGATGGTCTGATGGAACTGGACTCAGGCTCCTCCATATCCATAATCTTGGAGGAGACCCTTAGGAAGCTTTTCCTCAACAGCAGACCGACTCTACAGCCTGAGGGACTTTCAAAAGAACCCAGTTCAGATCAAGGGGTGGGGCAGGATCTGGGTACAATTTAAACAATTTGATGGGATGCTGAATGTTCTGGTGGTGAGGCGCCAGCTCACCACTTTACTGGGATTAGCCTGGTTCAAACTGCTGGGGATAGATGTATGTATGCTAGGGACCTTGTTTACAATGGGTGTTTTTACATTCAGTTTGATCCAGAGTTTTAGAGTCTTCAAATCACCTGCCACTGTTCTGCTTTAATTATTTTCCTTTTACATTTAAGCGTTTCAATTTGTGGGGTGGGGGGGTGTCTCTGATCAGAGGGCAGCCGGAATACCAGTGATTAGTTAAATGTATACAATTGCTTGGAAATCGTGTCAACACTGCAAAAACAATACAAATTTAAATTACTAGATGAGGCAAGCAATGATATGTAAAAATTTCAAGTGCTGTCAGTTCTCATGCAAATTACTGCACCTTGTGGTGGCTTTTGGAGGAGTCTTTTAAAACGCATGAAAACTTCTACAATATAAGCTTGAAACCCCTGTAGAGAAAAGACCAGATCAAAACTAGTGTGGAGAAAAACGTTGCAGGAGCAGCTCCAAAACTCATCTCACCGAAACAAATGTAGATGCTTCGGGCAGCAACGATGCAAAACAGTTGTGAGAACGTTAGGTAATGTAAAAGGTGAGTTTCCAATGCAGTGATAGAGTCACAAACTGCCAGTGTAAAAACACCCAATGTCCAAAGAGAGGAAGGTTCAAGAGATACTCATCTTTCCATTCTGCCAAACATATACAATTGGGATAGCAATTACAATCTCACAGTGTTTTTAACCTTTAACCCTCAATCCACCTTTAAAAAAAAAAACATATTGTGTATTGCATGGTTTATATTTGTGCTTCAAGCCAAATCTTGCATATCTCTGATGGTAAAAACATGTGATATCTTTATTTTTTTGCTTGTGTGAGAGGTCACCATGTTTCACAATACTAAGAACCCAGAACATGAAAACATACTTTGGCATGAGATAGACTTTTTTTTTTTGTAGATTCACCATGATTAATATACAAGCTATATATTTTTGGTTGTTGAAAAAAAAAGCACCTAGGTTTTCATTCTAATGCACATCTGATGTAAACTTTAATGAATTTTGGCATGGAACAAAAAGGATGACCTATTTGAACTCATTTTGACAGCAAAGCTAAGAAATTAATGAGAAAGAGAAGGTGGAGCTGACTTGGATTGCGAATCCCCAGGTGGGGGCAGGAGATCCCCCGGTTTGGAGGCCCACCTCCCGCTTCAAGGTAATCAAAAAGCAGTGTGTGTGAGGGGGAGGGAAATGTCTGCTGGGCACTCTGTTCTTCCCTATGGAGACCAATTCCCATAGGGTATAATGGAGAATTGATCCATGGGTATCTGGGGCACTGGGGCTGTTCGTTGAGATAGAGGCAACAAATTTTCAGCATAGTATCTGGTGCCTCTCCTCAAAAGACCCTCCAAGTTTCAAAAGGATTGGACCATGGGGTCCAGTTCTATGAGCCCTCAAAGAAGGTGCCCCTATCCTTCATTATTTCTAATGGAGGGAAGACATTTTAAAAATGTGCCTTTAAATGTGATGGCCACAACTCTCTTTGGAGTAAAATTATGCTTGTCACAACCTTGCTCCTGGCTCTACCCCAATGTATCCTGGTTCCACCCCAAGGTCTCCTGGCTCCACTTCTAAAGACCCCATATATTTCTTGAATTAGACCTGGTAACCTAGAGCTGACACTCCAAATGGCAGTGTGCCCCCTTGTCTTCCTTCTCTAAATTTATGTCTTCAGCAGCTGGGGTATGACAGACTACTGTGCAAATAAAATGAAAAATGTTGGAGACATTTATTGAGAAAATCTTTATTTTACCGGTAATAGTAAAGCATTGTTAAGTTGTGTTTAGTACAATTCTATCCAGCCCTTGCTCCAGGAAGCTCAGGTTGTTTACATGGTTTTCCCTTTTGTCACTTTATCTTCTGAACAGCTCTTTGAGGAAGGATAAGGTGGGAGAGAGTGACTGGCCCAAAGTCATCTAGGGTGCTTTATGAAAGAATAGGGATTTGAACCTGGGCCTCCCAGATTGGAGGCTGAAACCATTGCTACTGTATGACAGTGGTAAATGGATCATGCACATTTATATCTGATTGAAAAATATCCATTCACAAATATAAGCTAGGATTTTATCCACATGAAATACAATAGGTTCAGATGAACAGATTTTCATTTCCTATTTTAATGTCCCCCAAAATTGCATATGGATTTGTGATTTCTTTGCAATACATGTCCTGTGAGTTATTTGGTGCTGTCTTGGAAGAGGAAATGTGGACTAACAATTTTAAGTATGCCTAGAAGGGGTGAGTAACTGTGTCCAAAATGCAAAGCTTAGGTTGGACATATGATTTCTTTTTATCAGTGCAAAAAGCCTTCTAAGAGAAGCAAAAATCATAATGGTGCCAGAAGAAGGAGGGGTGTTCTGGAAGTCCATACTGCAGTTGCCTTTTTGGGATGCATTCAGTTCCATATGAAAGCCTGAATAAGTTCTCACAGGGTAGAAGGGGAAATCCAAAGCTTCTACTTCTATCAGGGTTGGCAATTTAGGGTGGCCATAATGTCTGAAGGCCAGCCAGGGACACCTTGGGGGGGGGGGAGGTAGCGGTGCGCGTGCGCGAAGCACGCGCGCTGCCGGAAACAGGAAGTGACGTCACTTCCTGTGATGTCATGCCACCTGCCGGAAGCAGGAAGTGACATCACTTCCTGTGACATCATTTCCCCCGTGCCACCCGCCGGAAGCAGGAAGTGACATCACTTCCTGTGACATCATTTCCCCCGCGCCACCTGCCGGAAGCAGGAAGTGACATCACTTCCTGTGACATCATTTCCCCCGCGCCACCTGCCGGAAGCAGCAAGTTTTTCACCAATCAACACCTCTGAGTGTCATCAAAGGCGTTTATTGATAAGCAAGTGGAGGAGTGGGGAATCAAACACGGTTCTCTCAGGAAAGAGTCCACATACTTAACCACTACACCAAACTGGCTCTCCAGGAAGGAAGGAAGGAAGGAAGGAAGGTGAAAATCTGGTGCCTCTACCTTTAAAACACACACACACACACCATGCCCTAGATACCCATGGATACCCATGAATCAATTCCCCATTATACCCTATGGGACCCAGTCTCCATTGGGTATAATGGAGTGGCTGGTAGATATTCAAATCCCACCCCCCACCCCTGCTTTCTAATAACCCTGAAGTTGGGTAGGATCCCCCCCACCCTCCCTACCCCCCAAACCCCCCCCCCGAGCCTCCCCTCAGAGCCCCGCAGCCGGGACCAGTGCCAGCGCAACAACTTACCTCTCCGTGGGGCGACGTGGAGGAGAGCAGGAGCCCCGCAGCCAGACCCGGCGCCAGCGGCACCGCGGGCAGCCCCGAGGCCGCGGCGAGCAGCCGCCCACGCCGTCTGAAGCCCCCCGGCAGGCCCCAGCAGCCACCAGACAAGGCCATGCGCCGCTGCAGCCCCGAGGGGAGGGGAGGCTGCCCCGGAGCGCCGTCGAGGGCAGGTTGGTGGCGGCGCGGACAGACGGCCAGGCAGCAGGGGAGCGGGGCGGGCAGCGAGGCGAGGCCGGGGATCCCTGGGCGGCCGGGGCCACACCGGTGGCGGGCCCAGCCACCCAGGCAGCAGGGGAGCAGGGCGGGAGCGAGGCGAGGCCGGGGATCCCTGGGCGGCCTGGGCCGCGCCGTGCCGGATGCGGGCCCAGCCACCCAGGCAGCAGGGGAGCGGGGCGGGCAGCGAGGCCAGGCCGGGGATCCCTGGGCAGCCTGGGCCGCGCCGGCGGCGGGCCCAGCCACCCAGGCAGCAGGGGAGCGGGACGGGCGGCGAGCGAGGCCGGGGATCCCTGGGTGGCCTGGGCCATGCCGCGCCGGCGGCGGGCCCAGCCACCCAGGCAGCAGGGGAGCGGGGCAGGCTGCGAGGCGAGGCCAGGGATCGCTGGGCAGCCTGGGCCGCGGCGGCGGAGGGCCCAGCCACCCAGGCAGCAGGGGAGCAGGACGGGCGGCGAGGCAAGGCCAGGGATCCCTGGGTGGCCTGGGCAGCGCCGCGCTGGCGGTGGGCCCAGCCACCCAGGCAGCAGGGGAGCAGGGCAGGCGGCGAGGCGAGGCCGGGGATCCCTGGGCGGCCTGGGCCACGCCGGCGGCGGGCACAGCCACCCAGGCAGCAGGGGAGCGGGGCGGGCGGCGAGGCGAGGCCGGGGATCCCTGTGCGGCCTGGCCCGCGCTGGTGGCGGGCCCAGCCACCCAGGCAGCAGGGGAGCGGGGCAGGCGGCGAGGCGAGGCCGGGGATCCCTGGGTGGCCGGGGAGGCGGCGGAGAGGCCGGGGAGGCGGCGGAGAGGCCAGGGAGGCGGCGGAGAGGCCAGGGAGGCAGCGGAGAGGCCAGGGAGGCGGCGGAGAGGCCAGGGAGGCGGCGGAGAGGCCGACGCTGGTTGCTGGAGGCCCTCCAGCAACCAGCGCCGGCCTCTCCGCCGCCTCCCTGGCCTCCGCCTGCAGGGGAGGCCCGCGCGCGGGGCCCGGCGGCGGTGGCGGAGGCCAGGGAGGCGGCAGAGAGGCCGGCGCTGGTCGCTGGAGGCCCTCCAGCGACCAGCGCCGGCCTCTCTGCCGCCTCCCCAGCCTCCCCCTGCAGTGGAGGCCCGCGCGCGGGGCCCGGCGGCGGTGGTGGAGGCCGGGGAGGCGGCGGAGAGGCCGGCACTGGTCGCTGGAGGGCCTCCAGCGACCAGCGCCGGCCTCTCCGCCGCCTCCCCGACCGCTGCCTCCCCGACCGCCGCCGGGCCCCGCCCGCGGGCGGGGAAGGCGGCGAGTGAGGGAGGGAGCGTCCCCGCGCATGCACAGAGCCCGCCACAATCGCCCTGCGCATGCGCAGGGACGCTCCCTCCCTCACTCGCCGCCTTCCCCGCCCACGTGCGCGGCCCACCGGCTCTCTGGCTGGCTAAACCGGAACCTCTAATGGTCCCGATATAGCCAGCCCGGGAGCCGGGAATTGGGGGCCAGAACCAGGACTTTCCCGGGTGACCGTGACGGTCTGGCCACCCTAGTTGGCATTAGAGTTGGAGGATCTGCCAGGGCCCTGGGCTTCTGCAAGTGCTAACTGCCACTGGACCCTGCCCACATACCTCTTCTGCCATCTCTTTGAGTGCCCTTCCTTTGCCCACTAGCTTGCTCTCAGCTCCCTGATCCCAAGAAAGAGTTAGCAGATAGTGACACTCTCAGGCACACACACCTCATAGTCCTGTGAGCTAATTTGTGCTGTCTTGGAAGAAAGTAGCCAACCAAAGGAAATGTGGAATAACAATTTTAAATATACCTAGGAGGATGAGTCACTATTTGTGTCCAAAATGGAAAGATTAGGTTGAATTTATTACTTCTTTTTTTTATTTTTATTTTTTTTAAATAAATATTTTTATGTTTTATTGACTTTAGTACAATTGGCCATTACAGCATATGGATGTTGAAATTACAAATAACCCTCGCCCCCCCCCCCCAACCCTCCCCATCTTCTTTTAGTCTTTTCCCCTCAGCCAAGGGCACAGAGTCCTGATCTTCCACTGAATGTCCTTCCTTGCTTCTCCTGAGATCCACTCTAAATAAGGGTTCCATCTGGTCTCGATTTCCTTGACTTTATCTTCCCACGTGGAATCCTTGTTGATTGTTGCCACGATGTCAGACTGTATGTAATCAAACAAATAGCTGTGCCAGCTTTCTATTGACCATTTACTTTTATCTTTCCACCCCAAGGCGATGACCGCCTTCCCCGCTAGTATGATCATTGCCTTGACAAGGTTTTGCATGGGTCTACTTAGTGCCGGACTTCCTATTATGCTTAACAACATCATATTAAAGCCAATGGTTAATGGTACATTGCAGACTTTTCTAATAAATTGAATAATTTCCCCCCAAAAGGGTTTTACCTCTTCACACTCCCACCACATATGTGCAAACCAACCCTTAAATTGTTTGCAATGCCAGCACTTGGAGCTCACTCCTGGGAATATATTGGCTATTTGTGCGGGAGTTTTGTACCATTTTGTGAAAAATTTATATTCCAGTTCTTTAAATTTGGTTACTTTAATCCTTTCTAGACCATCCAAGATTTTCCCAGCCAACCCCTCTGTTAACTGACCTTCATGACTCCAAATCTTTTGTAAATGTACTATTATTTTATCTTTATTTGAAATCATTTTTCTGTATAATAACCCCACTAGACCCTTCCTTTGTTTGGCCATTACCTTATATATCTCTTCCATTGGAGTGTCTAACCAAAGCTCTCCCTTTTCACTGATCATCTTAACTCTCTTATGCAAGCCTGCTATGTTTAACCAGTATTGATTACCTAAATCTTCTATAATTTCCTGTAAGGGTTTTAGCTTACCACCCCTAAACATATCGTCCACTCTAAAATAGCCTTTGTTTTTAAGCCTTTCCCACCATTTTATAGCATGCACCTCCTTAACAATAGCTTCTAGGGGGCTCCACCTTGAGACCTTCCCTAGCCACTGTGGGTACCATTTCATCCAGGTTTCTAATGCTGCTCTTCTGGGCCCTATAGCTAATTTTAGATCTTTTGTCGACACTGTGGAAAAAAATCCAAATCTTCCAATGCCACTGTTGACCGCATTCTCGAAATTAATCCACTTCTGTACCTTATCCTCACTCAAATCAAGTAACGCTCTTAGTTGGAAGGCCTCATAATATTTACTTAAATTTGGGATTCCCCAACCTAATTCTGATTTAAGGTTGTATAGAATTCTCTTATGAAACCTACTGTTTTTATTATTAAAAATCCACACTTTGATTGCTTTATTCCATTGTTCAATTTGATTTTTCCTCAAACCTAAGGGTAACGTTTGGAATAAATACATTAACTTTGGTATCATGAACATTTTAAGAGATCTTATTCTAGATGATATCCCTAGTATTTTATGATTCCAATTATTCATATCCCTCTCTATTTTCTTCCATATTTTACCATAGTTCTCCTTTATCATTTTGTCCATATTTTTTTGGAGGACTATCCCTAAATATTTTATAATAATAATAATATAATAATTTTTTATTTCTATCCCGCCCTCCCCGCCGAAGCAGGCTCAGGGCGGCTCACAGCATAAAACACACATTACAACAGTTGCAATTATAAAACACGGTTAAAACAATTACAAAATATTAAAATTCACATAATAATATGGCGTTATAACAGATTTCAATAAATTTCAGCAGAGATTTTAATCTCTTGGCTCCCATTCCTATATTCGTAATCCTATTTATTTCCTGTTTTTCCTCTCTGTTAACATTAAGGTATAGAATTTCTGATTTTGCCATATTCACTCCGAGCCCTGAACACTTTTCAAAATCATCTAAAATTATCTTAATCTCTTTAACTCCGTCTTTTGGGTTAGACATAATTACTATATCATCCGCAAATAAATTAATTTTCATTTCTTCAATACCTGACTTATACCCCTCTATTCTCCCGGCATTCCTAATTCGCTCTGCTAGTTGCTCTATAGCTATTATAAATATAAGCGGGGATAGTAGACAGCCTTGTCTTACCCCCCCTTGAATTGGGAACGCTTGTGAGTGGTCAGTGTTGACTCTAACTTTGGCCTTACCTCCGTTGTATATTTCCTGTATAGCGTGTAAGAACCGTTCCTCTAAACCTATCTTCTTTAATATTTGCCACAAGAATTCATGTGAGAGAGTATCAAAGGCTTTATAAACATCCAACTTTAACAGAGCTATTTTTTTCTTTTGGCCATGGTGCAATACATTTAAGATATTTCTAATAGGATGGGCAATAGATCTACCCTCAATAAAACCGTATTGGTCCCCTTTTATGATTGACGGGATAACTCTCTTAAGTCTATTTGCTAAAACCTTAGCAAAAATCTTATAATCTTGATTTAGTAAACTAATGGGCCTATATGAACCTACTTCTTCCGGATCTTTCTGGGGCTTTAATATCAAAATTATTTCTGTTTCCTTCCATGAGTCCGGAGCTTTCTTTCCTTCCAAGACTTCGTTAAAAACTACCTGCAATTCAGGTGCTATAATTTCTACCATTTCTTTATAAAAGTCAGAAGTAAAGCCATCCAGCCCTGGTGATTTACCCTTTTTGAGCGCTTTTATTACTTCCTTTATCTCTTGGAGTGTAATCTCAGCACCCAGTGAGGCTTTTGCTTCCTCCTCTATGATTAGCTTAGGTGCGTCCCACACCTCCGTTATATTCTTTTTCATATATAAATTTTTATAGAAGGCATTTGAGCCTTAGTGATTTCCTTAGAGTTTTGAGTTGTACTATTATTAATTTTAATAGTTCTAATTGATTGTTTTGCCTTTTTAATTTTCAAATAATTAGCTAATCTTTTTGCTGTATTAATGCTATTCCTCTGGAAGTCGTTCTTAACCATTATTTCCTTTTTCCACATTGTTGCCATATCTAGGGCCTCCAACTGTTTTTGAATCTCTTTAATTCTAATCTGTAAACTAGGATTACACTTTCCCACTATTTCTTTTTGTAACTCCTCCAATTCCTTAAGTTTTGTTTGCCTTTTTTTTATACCATTCACTTTTTATGTCTTTTTCCTTCCTAACCAAATGGCCCCTTATTACCGCTTTAGCAGCGTCCCACAATATATTAGTTGACACAGTTCCTCTATTTTCCTTAAAATATAATTTTAACTGTGTCATTAAGTATTCCCTATCCTCTTCTTTTGTCATTACCAAGTTGTTATACCTCCAAGGTCTATTTTTCGAGGGAAGATTTAATTCTAATTCAATACTTAGAGGGGCATGGTCAGAAATCAAAATTGGATGGGTCTTGATCTCTTTAACCACCATATTATTATTTTTTTCCAAAATTATATAATCTAAGCGGGATGCTGTTTTATGTCTACAAGAAATATGTGTCGGGCTGGGTCTCGTATTGGTGAACTCATGAGCATCCTTCAAGCCCCAATCTCTTAGGTTAATACTATTGTTCTTAGTTATGTCCATATTTAGATCGCCCACTACAATTAGTTCGCCCTCTGAAAACTGTTGTATCTTCTTAAAAACCAAGTTTAAGAATTTCCTTTGTCTTTCATTTGGTGCATAAACATTTACTATAGTGATTTTTATGGCTTCCAGCTTAAACTTAACTAAGAGGTATCTACCTTCCTTATCTACTAATTTTTCCATGTTCTCCACCTTAATATCCTTACGAATCAATGTAGCCACGCCTCTAGCTTTGGAAGACCCTCTTGCTTCTGCTAAAACCTGCCACCTCAGATCTTTTATCAATGGTTTTCTATCATTTATTTTTTTGTGAGTTTCCTGTAGGCACAACAAATCTATTCTTTGTTCTTTAGCCATTTTAATTACTCTGAATCTCTTAAGATTTGATGATAGACCATTCGCATTCAGTGAAAGGACTCTTAAAGATCTATCCATTCTCTTTATATGTAACAGACTTGGGCCCTAATGGCTGAGGGTATTTTTCTATACTTCTTACTGAACCCCCCCCCCCCATTCCCTTCCCCTGTGGCACAGACAACTTCCTGGATGAAACCATCATCCTGTCTTCCACCTTCCAGGGGGCACGCATCCCGCCCTCCCCTTCAAGCTTATAGCTAAATTTAGCTCAAAATATTTTATACTTCCCTTTAGTAGTCCGTTCTTGGCCTTTTCTCTTATCTACTTGAGCTTCCTTCTCCCGGGTCCACACCGAGCTTCACTGTTTCTTCTTCTTCTTCTTCTTCTTCCTCTCTCGGGTCTCTTAGGTCGTCTGTGGCGATGCCCAGGCGAGTGAGGAGATCTCTTGCTTCTTTAGGGTTGCGGGCCACCAGCCTTTTTTCATCTTTAAAAATAATTATTGAGGAGGGGTACCCCCAAGAGAATTTAATCTTGTTGTCATATAATTTTTGCCCAAAGGGTCTCATTAGCCTTCTCTTTCTGATGGTTTCCTGGCAGAAGTCTTCTCTCACCCAAACTTTCCTTCCTCTAAAAGAAAGGTCTTTCCTTTTTTTCAAAGTCTTGAAAACTGTCTGCTGAGTCTTTTCCCTTGAAAATTTAATTATGACTTCCCTTGGGGCACCCCCATCTTGTCTCCTTTGCAGTCTATGAGCTCTCTCAATATCCTGAGATTGCAGAGTGACTCCTTGCTCACCCATCCAGTCTATAAGGGTTCCTTCCAGGAGCTTATTATTTATTTCCTCTGAAATTCCACCCAGGATCAGATTCGCTCTTCTGTTACGATCAGAGAGCTCTGTAAGTTGCGAATTCAGCTGGAGTATTTTTTGTTTATTAAATAAGGCCAGCTCATTAGCAGAGATTGCAATGTTCCGTGTATCCTTGAGCTCTGCACTCAACTCTGTAAAAGCGTCCCTCAGTGATTTAATTTCAGATCTCATCTGGTCCTGGGATGACATTATTAAAGTCTGGAAAGCGGATATCTGCTCAGATAATTCTTTAATTGTCTTAGCCATGATGATTATTTTCGGGAGTTACCTGCGACCGCTGAGTAATTAACCAGGGCGTTGCCTTGTTAATTTGATAGTAAAAGTTGTTGTCTTACCCTCTGGGACCCCAGAAAGGAATTCTTATGATCTTCAGACCTTCGTAAGTAAGCTCGTTCTTCAAATAGACTTGCCAAAGAGCTATTTACATTCTTTTGAGCTATTTAAAATTCCAGTTCGAAGGGGAGGACGAGCACACAGCCGGCTTAGTTAACGCATGCGTACAAACCCCCAATTTATTACTTCTTTTTTTCAGCGCGAGAAGCCTACTAAGAGAAGCAGAAGCCCTAATGGTGCCATAGGAAGGACGGGTGTTCTGGAAGTCTTCACTGCAGTTACCTCTTCGGGATGCATTCAGTTCCATATGAAAGCCCAAATATGTTCAACTCTCACAGGGTGGAAGGGGAAATCCAAAGTTTCTACTTCTATTACAGTTGGCATCAGAGGTGGAGCATCTGCCAGGGCCCTGTTCTTCTGTCAGAGCTTACTGCCACTGGACCCTAACCACATACCTCCTCTGCCACCTGTTTGAGTGCCCTTCCTTTGCCCACTAGCTTGCAAGTGCATTGATGCTCTTAGGTACATGGGCTGCCCACTGTTCCCAGGAAAGAGTTGGAAGATAGTGACACTCCCAGCCACACACAGTTTATAGTTCTATTCTGGAAATGGCATGCAGGTGGCTCTGGGAGTGGTTTGGAACAGGTGGGCAAAGAATGCATCGGCAGGTGAGGAGTATGTTGGAGGGAACAGAAGTCATTGTGTTGGACACAGGAGTCTAGAGGAGACCATGAGCACTCTTTATCGAAGGCTCATAAAAATATCAAACTGGCTTTTCCCTCTGTTAGCAACTTCTGAATTGATTCAAAATAATAATCTTTTAACATAATATATCTGAGGTTAAAAAAAGAAACTTTCTGAACAAAATTATTCAACTCCACTTTTGTACAAAAGTTTTGTTTGCAATTATTTTCGGGAAATGACCTAAATAAGAGAGCTTGAATAATGCAGTTTTGATTTCTTTGTTTCTCATGCTATAGATGAATGGATTGAACAAGGGAGGGAGAATAGCATAAATTATTGCAAAAAGAACATTCTGGTCAGATGAAATGTGCCGGTGAGGCCTCACATAGGCAAAGATGCCAGTAAAAAGAAGCAAAGACACCATAGTGAGGTGCGGAAGGCAAGTGGAGAGGGCCTTTTTCTGTCCACGAACAGAAGGGATTCTGAGCACTGCTGCAAAAATCTGCATTTAGGAGGAAATGATGATGAAGCATCCTAGTACAAGGCAACAGCCAAATATAATAATACCAACTTCAACTAGATACATGTCAGAACAGGACAGTTTCAGAATCTGTGGAACTTCACAGAAGAACTGATTGATCCTGTTGGAGCAGAAGGTGATGGCAAAAGTTCCTCCAGTGTGTAATATACCAAAGAGGATACCTGCAATCCATGCACTGACTGCCATCTGAATGCAGGCTCCCCTGTGCATAATTGTCTCATATTGCAATGGATTACATATAGCAACAAACCGATCATGTGCGATTATTGTTAAGATGGCAAAATCTGACCCTGCAAGGAAGAAAAGGAAGAAAACCTGGGCTACGCATGCAGAATAAGAAATGGAGCTGGTATTCAGGAGGGAATTGGCCATAGCTTTCGGTATTATGACAGAAACCGAGCCAAGATCCAAAACAGCTAAGTTAATTAGGAAGAAGTACATGGGGTGTGCAGGTAATGATCCAGGGCTACAGCAGTGAGGATGAGAAGGTTTCCAATCACTGCAGTCAAGTATACTGCTAAGAATACAAAGAAATGTATGATCTGTAGTTCTCGGATCTCAGAGTGTTCCAGGAGCAGAAATTCAGATGTGGAGGTAAGTTTAGGCATCTTGTCCTCAATTTCCAGTTGCAGTCTCCCTGCAGGACATATTAAAGAAACCATTTTATTCTAGTACTGTCAATTAACAATTAGTCTAGTTTTCTTGTTTTGTTTTGTTGTTGGTATTTGTGGGGAGGAGGAGGTTTGTATGTCCAGAAATCATGGTGTCTTTTGGCAACCCATATTGGGGCTAGGATGTTTCAATGAGGTGGCTTGATATGCTTGCCTCTGCATCGCAATCCTGGTATTCCTTGAAGGGCAACATTCCAAGTTCTTGCCAGAGTTGGCTCTACTTAGCTTTTGAGATCCGATGAGATTGGGCTTGCTTGGGCTATCCCAGTCACGGCAACAATTAGGCTGCCTTTCACCTTCTCATTCTACAAGACAGCTCTGCATTAAATTGAATGGAGGCAGGGAGGTCGAAAATGAGATTTTCTTCATCAGGGAGAAAATGGACAGTTTACAAGATCCCTCACCTGCTGTCTTCAAATACAAGCTCTTCATATTAAATTGCAGTGACCAAAGCTTGTAAAGATTCCTTCTGACCACTTGATCTGAAACTATATCAAGTTTCATAAAGTGACTCTATGTGTCTGCAGATTGTGCATACCTTGATATTGTATATACAAAATGATCTATACAAGGAAACTGGGGCAGTGTATACTTCCCTGAGCACTGATCCATGCTCTTTGTAAAGTACTGGGGTTGGCGCAGTAAGAGACCAGAGTCGGAGAGTGATTTCAGCAAGCTTTACTTCAGGAACACACACACAGACTGAGCTCTATTCAAACTTTCCGCTCTTTTATACAATTCTTGCCCCCTTCTGATTGGTCCTTAACTATGTACAGGGATTGGCTATTTACAGGGCCCTAAGGGCCTATCAGGGTACAGTATGAGCCTAGATATTGATTGGCTACTTATGTTTCAATCCTTCCCCTGATTGGGCACGCTTAGGCCTTCTCTGGAACCCTGGTGTGGAGTACAAGCTTTGGCTTGTTCAGCTTCCCTCCAAAAGTAACAGTTCCCTCCAAAGTAACAGTTCTCCCATTTGAGCCTAGGACACAACACCCCTCCCCCCATAGTTCCAGCTATCAGGTGACATAGTCCTGGAGATATGCCGGAGGGCGGCGGTCTCGTGTCGAGCGTCGGAGCTCCGAGGGGACTGGGCGTTCCGACTCGGTTGGTGGTTCCGTGGCTGCAGAGCTGGAGACATCTGGGACGGCGGCCTCGGGAGACCTGGGTTCAGCTGCACGGTCGGGGGTCTCCTCCTGCTGGGCCGAAGCGGGCTCCACGGAACCCTGTTCTGTGTCAGGCTCTCGAGTGTCAAGTCTGCTATGGGTTACTCAATATCTGTATTAAGGTTGGTTCTGAAGTGAAGGAGTCTGGGTACTTTACAGTGTACACCGGGGGCTGCTAGCTCACTCTCCTGCCCCCTCTCTAGAAATGCCTTTGTTGTGTAACCTGCTTTGAAATGCTAACCTGTGAACAAGATAGTGGCGCCTTCCCAGCCTTGTTCTCTGTGGGGAGTATGGGGTGTCAAGACTTCGGTCTGGGAACGAAAGAAGTAGCATCCTAGTGTGAAGATGTGTTGCATAGATTGCCCCCCGTAGGAATCCTTTAGATTCATACTTTAAATACTGGATTAGTGTATATGTGTTTCAGTCCTTCAATCTCTGCCATGGTCCACAGTTCTGATTACAATAAACTTGCTACTTTATCAAGAGACTCGTTATTGAATTCAGCCGACTTGACATTTTGAAGTGGAGGGGGCCGAGACACCCTGGCACATCCATACTGCCAGAAGGACCGCGGCCTCCCCTCCACAGTTTCAGCTGGTGGCGACCCCACGGCAATACCAGCCAAGAACCTCCACTACGCTGATGGATCAAGCCCCGGTCCGTCGGGAGGCGATCATGACCCGCCACACCAAGCGGGTCCAACTGGCCGAGGCCGCCGCCGTCCACCCGGGCGAGGCGAGCGAAGGCGCCAGCGCCGCGGGGGCGCAGGACCTCGAGAGTGGAAGCGAAGGGGCCGAGTGCGGAGCGGAGGACGGAGGGGCGAGCCCCAAGGACCAGACCGATGAGGAGTACGAGACGTTTCGCGTGATGGTCCGCAGGGAGATCGACGGGGCGGTGAGAGACCTAAAGGACCAGATGCAGACCCTGACCGCGCAGCTGGGCGGAGCGCTGGGGGTGACCGGGGCTCGCCAGCAACAGCCAGCCCCGGCGGGTCCGCGGGGACCCCCGGCTCGACAGGGCCCCGCCGCTCCTCCACCTGGAGCGGCCCCGCAAGCCCCAGCGGCGCCCCCCCCTGCCCCGGTCAGACAAAGAGATCTGGGGGGGGGCGGGAGCTGGACGCCACGTTCGACGGGGACCCGGAGGAAGTGAACTACTTCGCGATCCAAGCAAACAGCTACATGCACTACTGGGGGGACTCATTCCCCGATGAGATGAGCCGCGTGGACTACCTCGGGTCGAAGCTACGGGGCGCAGCGAAGAAGTGGTATGTGAGCCTATGCGAAACCAACAGCCCGGTCCTCCATTTCGTAAACACTTTCGTGCAGGCCCTGCTGACCCAGTACGAGGACCCCCTGCAAGAAACCCGAGCGCTGGCGGCGCTGCGGAACATGAAGCAAGGGGCCCGATCCATCCGGGAGTACGCGGCCGACTTCCAGGCCAACGCCGCCCGGGCTCGGAACTGGAACGAGGTGATGAAGATCGAGCACTTCACCAATGGGCTGAACCCGAGCATCCTGGATAGAGCGCTCACGCAAGCCCGCCCCGATACCCTGGTGGGGTGGATTCAGCTGGCGGGGGAGGTGGAGACCAACCTGAAACGAGTGGCGATGCTGCGCCAAGCACTGGCCGCCGGCAGGGGAACGCCGAAAGCAAGCCCCAGGAAGGCTGAGCCACCTAAAGTCAAGAAGCAGGCGGTGGCTGCCCCGGGGGGGCCCCAACGTTGTTTTCGGTGTGGGGACCCCAACCATCTAGCCTCCGGCTGCCCCCAATCAGCCACCGGGGCCGCCCCACCGCAGGGAGCCACCCGCCCGGGCACCCCCGGCCCCAAGAAAACCACCGGCCGCCCTAAGGACGCGGCGAAGAGCAGCGCGCTCCTGGTGCAAGACGACCTACAAGAGGAGGAGGTGCGTCTGTCAGAGGAGCTGGCCGAGCTGGCGTGGGAAGAGGAGCCGGCGGGAAACGACGCCGACCTGCTTTGAACGGTGCCAACCAGCAGGTCGACCGAGAGGAGGCACCGCTCACGGTGAGACCCACGGGAAGGTTGTACTTTATAGTGGTCAAATTGTTGAACCCAAAGCTAAAAAGGTTCCTACAGATCCGGGCCCTCATAGACTCGGGCTGTAATAGAGAGCTGATTTCCCCCAAGGTGGTGGAGGCTCTGGGATTGAAACGCTTACAACTGCCCCACCCCATGCACTTTGAACAGATGGATGAGTCAGTAATGGGGGGGGAACCCTGCACGCAAGAGACTGAGCCGTGCCCCCTGGGGATTGAGGATCACTGGGACTCAGAGACGTTTGTGATCGCGCCCGCCTGCGGCTACCCCGTGGTCCTGGGAGTGGGGTGGTTGGAAAAGCACGAGCCCCTCATCCGCTGGAGAGCCCAGACCATCAGATTTCCCGACCCAAGTTGCAACCAGCACCTTTGGCAGGCAGCATGGGGGCCACGAGCGCCAGCCGCTCGGGAGAGGGCGTGCGTCCTGGTGGAAGAGGTGCACCATGTCCCGGACGCCTACCGCGACCTGATGGAGGTATTTAGTGAGCGGGAGGCCAACCAACTACCCCCCCACAGGAGCACAGACTGTGCGATAGAACTAATCCCCGGTGAAAGCCTTCCCAGGGCCAAGCTCTACCAAATGGGGTGGGCTGAGAAGAAGGAGCTGCGAAAATTCCTAGACTTGAACTTGAAAAGGGGGTTCATCAGACCCGCGACGGCCCCCCACGCGGCCCCCGTGTTGTTTAGAAAGAAAAAGGACCACAGTCTTAGGCTTTGCACGGATTTTCGTGGGATTAACGCGATTTCCATGTCAAACGCCTACCCCATCCCCCTCATCAAAGATTTGCTAAGCACGGTGGCGGGGGGGGAAGATTTTCACAAAGCTTGACCTGCGGGACGCGTACTTCCGAGTGCGCATCAAGGAGGGGGATGAGTGGAAAACGGCGTTCAACACCCCGATGGGGCAATTTGAATATTTAGTCATGCCGTTTGGATTGCAAGGGGCACCGGGGGTGTTCATGAATTTCATAAATGATGTATTGCGGGAATTTCTGTACAAGGGGGTGGTGGTGTACCTTGATGACATCATTATTTATTCGCAAGACGAACAATCCCATGTGAAACTAGTGAGGGAAGTGCTGGCCACCCTGCTGAAGCACCAGCTCTACGCCAAGCTGTCTAAATGCGAGTTCCACTGCACGGAACTAGACTATTTGGGCTTCCGGGTGTCTGGGGACGGGCTGGCCATGGATCCAGCCAAAGTTCAGGCAGTTCTAGAGTGGGCCCCCCCGAGGACACGTAGACAGCTCCAAAGTTTCCTCGGATTCTCCAATTTCTATAGGACATTCATTGAGGGGTTCGCCCAGATCGCTCTGCCCCTAACAGACCTCCTGAAGACGAAGGGGAAGGGAGAGGAGGCAAAGCGACCAGGGGCCAGGCTGAATTGGACACCGACTTGTCAGGCGGCTTTCGACCGGCTTAAACAACTGTTCACAAGCGAGCCGGTCTTAAGCCACCCAGATGAGCGGAAGGGGTTTGTGGTCCAATGCGACGCCTCCGACGTCGCCGTAGGAGCCATTCTCATGCAGAGGGATGAGGAGGGGAAGCTGAGACCCTGCGCTTACATTTCGCGAAAGTTCTCGGAGGAGCAGAGGAACTGGTCAGTGTGGGACAAAGAGGCTTTCGCTGTCATGTTTGCACTGAAAACTTGGAGGTCCTGGTTGGAGGGAGCCAGGGTGCCCTTTGAGATATGGACGGACCACAAAAATCTAGAGGCACTAACAGGGAAAAGAAAATTGAGTGAAAAGCAAATCAGGTGGGCGGGCTTCTTCTCCAGATTCGACTTCACCCTGAAACACATCCCGGGGACCCGCAATTTCCTAGCAGACGCCCTGTCCAGGCTCCCACAGCATGAGAGCCAGAGAGAGGAAGTGGTAGATTCCCTGATCCCCCCCACACAAGTGGCGGCTATGGTCACTACCCGCTCGCAGAGGAAAAAGGAATTGAGCGGGCTAAGCAAAGAACGAATCACCCTAGAGGCCGAACGGGAGGGAGGTGGGCGGCCGGAGGGGTTGCAGAAAAGAAAAGACGCTCTTTGGTACAAGGGGGAGAAACTGTACATCCCGGAAATATTAAGGAAAGAAATTCTTCAACTATGTCACTGCTCCAAATTAGCTGGGCACTTCGGCTATGTAAAAACCTTGCACTTGGTGCACCGTCAGTTCTGGTGGCCGTCCCTAAAGAAGGATGTGTCGGACTTTGTAGCTGGTTGCCCGGTGTGTGTGATGGCAAAAAGGAGGGGGGGGGAAACCCCCGGGACTCCTACAGCCTCTGGAAACAGCAAAACGGCCATGGGCCATGGTGTCCATGGACTTCATAGTCGAGCTACCCCCCTCCCGGGGGAAAACAGTCATACTGGTGGTGGTGGACACGTTTTCAAAACAAGCCCACTTCATCCCCTGCAGCCAATTACCCACGGCCAAGAAACTAGCGACTTTATTTTTCGACCACGTGGCCAAACATCACTCCATCCCTGACAAGGTCATAAGTGACAGGGGGCCTCAGTTCGTTGCCACCTTCTGGCGGGAGTTTTGTAAGTTACTAGGGATGGAACAGGGGCTAAGTTCTGCCTATCACCCCCAGACGGACGGACAGACTGAGAGAGTGAACGGGGTGCTAGAGCAGTACCTACGGTGCTTTGTGAGCCTACGCCAGTCGGACTGGGTGGACCTCCTCCCCTTCGCTGAATACGCTTACAACAACAGCGCTCACAGTTCCACAAAAGCATCTCCCTTTGCAACAGTGTTCGGGTATGAGGGAAAGCCGATTCCCATGCTGCCAGGGGGGGAGGGATTGATGGGCTCAAGTTTCGAGCAATGGTGGCAAGGTCCCAGCCAATGTTGGCCAGCCATTCAAGAAAACCTGAAGCTGGCCAAGGAGGCGTATAAGAAACAGTACGATAAAAGCCATGTGCCAGTCTGGGACTTGAAGGTGGGGGACTCCGTGTACCTGTCAACAAAAAACCTGCCTCTGGCACAACCGTCTAGGAAATTGGCTTTTAAGTTCTTAGGGCCATTCAAAATCAAGCGGGTAATCAACCCGGTGACAGTAGAGTTAGACCTCCCCCCTGCTCTTGGTAAAGTCCACCCTGTTTTTCATTGCAGCCTACTGCGCAGATCTCCGGGGCCGTCCAAATGGCATTCACAAGATTCACCAACCCTCCCCTCGAAGGGGGAGTGCCGGAGCCTCTCGGGGCCCGAGTTCCGGAGCCATAAATGTGACTCGCCCTCCTTGCAAGGCCGCCCGGCAGGAGGGGGATCCTAGGGGGGGCAGTATGTCAAGTCTGCTATGGGTTACTCAATATCTGTATTAAGGTTGGTTCTGAAGTGAAGGAGTCTGGGTACTTTACAGTGTACACCGGGGGCTGCTAGCTCACTCTCCTGCCCCCTCTCTAGAAATGCCTTTGTTGTGTAACCTGCTTTGAAATGCTAACCTGTGAACAAGATAGTGGCGCCTTCCCAGCCTTGTTCTCTGTGGGGAGTATGGGGTGTCAAGACTTCGGTCTGGGAACGAAAGAAGTAGCATCCTAGTGTGAAGATGTGTTGCATAGATTGCCCCCCGTAGGAATCCTTTAGATTCATACTTTAAATACTGGATTAGTGCATATGTGTTTCAGTCCTTCAATCTCTGCCATGGTCCACAGTTCTGATTACAATAAACTTGCTACTTTATCAAGAGACTCGTTATTGAATTCAGCCGACTTGACATCGAGGACTTACGTTGTCCGGATCTGGAGCCTCTGACCTTGGCTCCCCGGCAGGCAGGTGACCTCGGAGTTGGTCGATGTGTCGCCTCAGGAGATGTCCACCCTCCAAGGCCACTGCATAGGAGACTGGTCCGGTGACGTGGTCCACCTTTCCAGGGAGCCAGGCGAGGCCAGTGGTGGCATAGTTCCGTGCCCACACTGTCTCACCTGGGTAGAACCCTCTGGGGGCTTTAAGGTGTTCCAGCGCCGGTCGCCTGTCTGGGGCTCGGTCAGGGTGCAGCTTGTCCAGCAGGGTGGTGATGCGGCGGCCCATGAGGAGTTCGGCTGGACTGCGACCTGTGGAGGCGGTGGGTGTGGTCCGGTAGGCCATTCGGAAACACGCCATGTCTTTTGGCCAGTCTGAGGGACCCATACGGTTCAAGGCCTCCTTTGCCGTGCGCACCATCCGCTCTGCCTGGCCGCTGGTGGCTGGATGAAATGGGGCAGAGCGAATGTGCCTGATGAGGTTCCTGGCCAAGAAGTCCTGGAACACTGCGGACGTGAATGCTGTGCCGTTGTCGGTGACGATGGTCTCCGGCAACCCGTGGGTTGCAAAGATGGCCCTCAGAGCTGTGATGGTCGCCTGCGACGATGGCGAGGGCACCTGGACCACCTCCAACCACTTGGAGTATGAATCCACTAGTATGAGTAGAGTCCGCCCATGGAGGGGGCCAGCAAAGTCCATATGCAGTCTTGACCAGGGGGTTTTGGTGGATTCCCATGATTGCACTGGGCCACGTGGGGGGTCAGGCCTTGACACCTGGCATGTCGGGCACCTTTTAACCCAAGCCTCAATTTCTGCATCGAGGCCGGGCCACCAGACATAGCTCCGTGCGAGAGCCTTCATGCGGACTATGCCCGGGTGTGCCTCGTGCAGGGCTCTCAGCACTTGGTCTTGCAAGGGTTTGGAGATGACGACTCTTTTGCCCCATAGTAGGCAGCCTTTGTGGGTGGATAGTTCGTCTTTCCGGGCTGCAAACGGAGTAAATTCCGGCCCAGTCGAGCCCTTGGGCCACCCCCTCCCCACCCAGTCCAAGACACGGGAGAGGACTGGATCACGAGCGGAGCGGGCAGCAACGTCGCGGGCGAGCAATTGCCTGTCCGGAAGCATGTCCATCAGTAGGATCTGATGAGCCGGGGCTGGATCAGGATCCACGTCAGGCAAGGGCAAGCGGCTCAGGGCGTCAGCATGGCCCATTGCCTTGCCCGGGCGATGCACTAGGGTGTAGGTGTAGCCGGCTAGAAAAATGGACCAACGGAGGACCCGTGGGGACAACACCTGAGGGGTCTGCCGGTCCGATGCAAAGAGGCCCAAGAGGGGTTTGTGGTCTGTTGTGGCCCAAGAGGGGTTGTGGTAAAGGGCCGGCCGTAGATGTAATCATGAAATTTTTTGATGCCGGCCATGACTGCCAACCCTTCTTTGTCGATTTGGGCGTAGTTCCGCTCCGCCGACGAGAGGGTCCGCGAGTAGTACGCGATAGGGACTTCGGTCCCATTAGGGAGTTGGTGGCCCAGAACTGCCCCCACGCCATAAGGGGATGCGTCGCATGCAAGGACCAAGGGCAGGGTCTCGTCGAAATGGGCAAGGACGGAGTTGGACATCAGGGGGCCCTTGATATCCTGGAAGGCTTTAGCGTGCTGGCGGCCCCACGCCCAGGGTCGGTTCTTGTCTAGAAGCCGGTGCAGGGGTTCGGCCACCGCTGCCTTGTGGGGGAGAAAAGCATGATAAAAGTTTAGGAGGCCGAGGAAGGCCTGGAGTTCTTGCTTGTTGGTGGGCGCTGGAGCATCTCTGATGGCACGCAGCTTGGCGTCGGAGGGGTGGACCCCCTGGGCATCGATGGAGAACCCCAGGAATTCCACCCGATCCACGCCCAGGAGGCACTTCTCCCGTTTGACCTTGAGGCCGGCTGTTTCAAAACGTTGTAGGACTCCTCTAAGGCGGGCGGCGAATTCTTCAGGCGAGGCTGCCGCAATCAGCACATCATCGAAGAATGGAGTGACTCCGGGAAGTCCTTTTAAAAGAGAGTCCATGAGTTCCTGGAACAACCCCGGAGCCACACTCACGCCAAATTGCAACCGCTTTACTCTAAAGGCCCCCCGGTGGGTCACAATTGTTTGGGCGTTGGCCGTGGCCTCATCCACCGGCAGCTGTTGGTAAGCTTGGGCCAAGTCCAACTTGCCAAAAAATTTTGCGCTGGCTAGGGTGGCTAAAACGTGGCTGACGATGGGCACAGGGTATGCGTGGGCCTGAAGAGCCTTGTTGAGGGTGCACTTATAGTCTGCACAAATCCGCACTTCCCCACTGGGCTTGACTGGAGTCACGATGGGAGTTTCCCAGGTTGCGTGGGTGACAGGCTCTAGTATTCCCTGTGCAATCAGTTTATCCAGTTCCTCCTCAATTTTAGGCTTGAGCGCGAATGGAACTCGCCGCGCTTTAAGCCTAATAGGCCGCACTGTGGGGTCGAGGTGTAGTGTAACCGGGGGACCCGTGTAGCAGCCCAAGGTGCCATCGAAAACGGCCGGGAACTCTTCGCAAACCTTGTTAAAGTCCACTCTGACAGTCTTATTGACCCCCCTGATCTCTATTCCCAGGGGCTTGAACCAGTCGAGACCCAAAAAGTTTGTAAGGTGGTTCTTGACCACTAGCACTTGTAGCTGGCCCTTGAACCCCTTGTATTGGACTGGGACCGGGCCCACTCCCAAGATAGGCACCTTATTCTTCTGGAAGTCCACTAAGGTAAACCCCGGGTCCCTGAGACAAGGCCTCAGACTGGTGGGGATTTTAAAAAATGTCTCTGCCGCTATAATAGATGATGCTGACCCAGAGTCCACCTCCATTTGGCAGGGCACCCCCCCGATCCCTACATTGACCCGGATTTTGGAGGGCCTGACTGGCGAGGGTAGGTACTGTACCGGGTATGGGTGGGCGTGGAGAGCGTCGGTCTCGAAGTCTGGCTGGCCTTCGGAGTGCGCAGATCTTTGCGGGACGCGTGCTCGGGATTTGGATCTGCAGGCTCAGGCGATGTGGCCTTCCTTGTTGCAGAGTCGACAGGTGGCTTTCCGGAATCGGCAGGTTTTCCGCTCGTGCTGGCCCCCGCAACTTGCACATGCAGGTAGTGTCTTGTGTCTCATGCCCTGTGGGACATGGGTGGTCTTCCTTCCTGCTGAACGATAGCCGGTTTGTAGAGCTTTGTCCTCGTCTGAGTCCTCTGTAGATGGTTCAGGGTTGATCTGGTGTGCCGCAGCCTGTCTTGTCAGCCGTGGCTCTGCTGATCTGCCCTTCTCCCAGCTGGTGGCCACATCGATTGCCTTTGTTAGGTCGCACTCGGAGAGGGACATGAGTTTCTGTACTAGTTTTTCGTCCCTCAAGCCCCATACAAACTGGTCGAGAAGGGCTTCGTTGAGGTCTGCGAAACTGCATCGGCTTGCCACCCGGCGCAGGCTTGTCAAGAACGCCATCGTGGTTTCGCCTGCCTTCTGTATCCTTTGTCGGAAGTCCCAGTGCCGGGTGAGCTTGGTTGGCTGGGGCTGGAAATACTTCTCCAGAGAGCTGATGATGTTGTCCACCGGCGTCTCTGAGAGCTTCCTCGGTTGGAGAAGAGCCCTGGCTAAGTCCACGGTCTCCGTGCCACACGTACTGATAAGCAGAGCTCTCTGCATGGTAGTCTCTGTAATCTTCTGGAAGGTCAGGTATGACTGGAAGCCTTCGACCCACGAGTCCCACAGCTCGGGGCGATCGATGCTAAAGGGCTGTAGGAGGTTGGCTGGAGCCTCCATTCTTGGCAGCGTGTCTGGGCGGCTTGCAAGCTGGGGTGTGCGCAGAGTGGAGGTGCGGACCCAGATGGCTTGGATTTAGCCACCTTTCCGTGTTCCTGGTTCTGTTGCTGGTTCTTACTGGCATCCCATCCTCATCGCCAGTGTAAAGTACTGGGGTTGGCGCAATAAGAGACCAGAGTCGGAGAGTGATTTCAGCAAGCTTTACTTTAGGAACACACACACAGACTGAGCTCTATTCAAACTTTCCGCTCTTTTATACAATTCTTGCCCCCTTCTGATTGGTCCTTAACTATGTACATGGATTGGCTATTTACAGGGCCCTAAGGGCCTATCAGGGTACAGTATGAGCCTAGATGTTGATTGGCTACTTATGTTTCAATCCTTCCCCTGATTGGGCACGCTTAGGCCTTCTCTGGAACCCTGGTGTGGAGTACAAGCTTTGGCTTGTTCAGCTTCCCTCCAAAAGTAACAGTTCCCTCCAAAGTAACAGTTCTCCCATTTGAGCCTAGGACACAACACTCTTATTCTGTACTTAAAGGCTCTATTTATAATTTTTAGTATCTTTATTTCATTCATATGACCAAGAGTCTCAGGCATATTTAAGCAAATTACAAATACACATAACTCAATAAGTCATACAAAAAAAATCCAAATATTTAAAACTATAAAATATTTCACGTTTACTTCCAAGTGGAATTTCAAAACAAACGTGTATCAAAATTTAACAGTTGTGAATCCAGGAAACTAAATAAAACTTCTCCTTTATAGCAATTATTTTTGGCTCACTGCTATCATAACTGCCAAGTATTTCAGTACTGGGACAGTGATTTCAGGGTCTATATCTGCCAATTAGTAAGAAGTCACCCATGGTTCCAATGACTTGTGATATTTGGATAAGATTGGATATATCCAGGAAGACCTAAAAGCTTACCAATGAGGGCAAAACAAAATTAGATGTGTCAGAGACAGTCTCCCCATATGCCCAGGCACAAAGCCTATCTGAATAGGGAATTTGTGCAAAGCATCTTGTTAATTCTGCAACTGGTGGAGCATTTAATCTTACAAGAGTAAAAGCTAACCTGTGAGAAGGGTTGGTAAGGTAACTTAAATATGCAGGAACAGTCAATGATGAAGGGATTCCTAGCCCAAGAGGGGAACTTTCACACCTAACATGTGCGGCTGCACTGGCCCTGGCCCTGGCCCAATTGGATGCATTCAATCTAATCATTCTCCATGCCTCTTCTTGGATTATACTCATAAATGCTAAAAGAGCGTGGCCAAGGAGTTTCATCTTATTATTTATCTGCTTTGACCAAGTATTTCTATATGTATTAGACTCCCAGGTGATGCAGTAGAAAAGAAAGCCTTAAACCTTAATTTAGCCAAACTCTAAATTCATAGAGCATTGTACTAACACTCACCTAAGTACAGTTCCTGCCATACAAGTACGGACTCCCAAAATTCACTGTAGGAATTGAGTCAGTTTTGGAAGCTGTGCTTATCCAAATGGCTGCTGTATATAGAAGCGGAGGTATTATTTTTGCATTAAAAGCTCAAATAACTATCTGAATATATTGTGCATGCAGAATGGAAACTGGGGCAGTGGATAATTCCCTGAACAATAATCCAAACTCTTATTCTATACTTAAAGGCTCTCCTGTAACTTTTATTTTTAACAGGATTTGTGCTCAATGCAACACTTTCAAATAGTAAAGAAAAGGATATAGATGGGAAGGAGTAACTTTATCACTTTTCTGCAATAATTCTGTACACACAAACATATACACTTATTGTTTGTCCAATATTATAAATGATTGTATACCCTTAGAGGAGGCAGTACTCTAAGTAGCTCTTCATCTTTCCATCTTGGGATCTTCTGTTTCAATTTCTGCTGAGATTGTAACTGAGTTTCCAAATATTGGATCTTCATTCCATAGGCTCATATGGTCAGATTGATGAGTATCATTAATTATAAGCATAAAATCAGGATAGACGAGAGCTCTGGAAGCTATGATGCAGAGCAAAAGACATCAGCATTTCTAAACACATGAAACATTGAAAAAATGTGTAAGAAGCTTGATAATGTCAGCTTCAATTTTTTCTCCAGCTGCTAAAATGCATACATCCTTTTACCAATGTAATTCCTTACATCTGGTTGTGGCACTTGCTACAATGCACAATCATAATTTCTGTCTAACCCAAATCAAAAAGGCTGGGTAAATGAGAAAGAGATCCATTTATATTCTGTGCCTGGCAACTTACTCCCAAGAGTTCAGCTCACCTAATTGTGATCTGAGGCTGAGACTCTTTTCCCTTTGCTATATTATTTCTCCAGTTTTTGTAACAAACTGAATTAATACAGCATGTCTGTGTCTGATTACATTAAATACGTAGAGAAAAATCCACACTTATTACTACATCATATTTCTTTTAAGAGGACTAAATCCAACTGCTAAATGGCATAGGATTGATAGGCCAGGATGTGCCAAGAAGATGTATCTTGAGTTCAGGAAAAAAATTGAAGAAATAACATGAATAACATGAACAAAATATAAACTCTGGTCTCTCTCATTTACAGGAAAATATTAGGATTTTGTATGGAAATGTTGAGAAGGGTGGCACAGATATGTAATTGACTTGTGGAAGCAAGTCTGATTTCTTAGATATTGGCTAAAAATTCAGAATCTAATTCAGATCTCTCAATTCAGACCCTTTGAGTTGCAGGACAGTAGGTCCTAGGGGATCGAAGGCTTGCCTGACCATATACATAGATAAATTAGTTAGTCATCTAGGGCACCTGGTTTAACAGGTGTATAATTGGGTAGAAGTAAATGTCTTGTCTATTGTTTTTATAAACTATTTCTTTTGTGCTGCCTTTAACTTCTCCAAGCATTATGTCACAATAGCGGTTTGCTGCATTTGAAAAAATCCGGCCCCTTCCCGCCCGTGCCGACGCTCGGTGGCTTAGGGCGGGGGCCGCGTTTGCCGCCCCGGATGGAGCCCAGGCAAACGGACCTCAGCCCATCCGGGAATGTTCGGGGGGCGTGGACTGGGGCTTTATTAGCCCAACCACGCCTCCCGTGGCGCAGATCACGGGCGTTTTCGGCCCACCCTCCCACCCTTCAATAGTACAGGCTTCTCCGATCGCCATGTTTTGGGGCCAGGTAGGAATTTTTTCATCTCAACTGACTGGCCTTGGTTGGGATGTGTTTCGCCTACCTTGTACTGTTGTTTTGAGGTTGGGATTTTGGTAACTTTAGTGGCAGGAGTTTTATTGGGGCTATGCAGGTAACTGGTGAGCACCCTCATTTTTCCCTGTTTCAGGGGAAGTAGCAGGCTTGGACGGCAGCTGGGCTGTTCGGCTCTCTGCTGTGGTGCCTGCTATAGGGTTCCCTCCTCTGGCAGGCCACTCCTGGGTGGGTGGCAGTGCCATTTGGGGGGTATTCCTGGCCTTCGCCGGCCTGGCAGTAGCCAGTACAAACTGGATACTGCCAGGGGCTGGGTGGCTCACCCATCTGGACAGGGAAGGGTCAGGGGTTTCCCTTTGTAATTCAAATACTGTAATTCAAAAAGACCTTATTTAAAATTAAACCACCCTTGTCCTGTGTAAATTTCATTTTAAAATACAGTGCACTTTATTAACAAAACACACAGAGATAGTGGCTCATTGATAGAGCATCTGCTTGGCATGCAAGATGTCCCAGGATCAGTCCCTGGCATCTCCAATTAAAAAAGACTAGGCAATAGCTGATGTGGAAGACCACTGCATCAGACCCTGGAGAGCTGTTGCCAATCTGATTAGACAACACTGACTGTAGCAGACCAAGAGCCTCATTTAGTATAAGGTAGTTTCCTGTGTTCCTGTGAATTGACTTGCAAATAAAATAAAATAAAATCCTTTTTGGTAACAAAATTGTACTAATGGATAAAAAAGAAATTACTGCTTTCTGTAAACTCACTTAATTAATCTCCTAGGAATTGAGAAGAAGAAGAAAAAAATAAGTCTTATTACTGGATCATTTATTAAGTGATTATACTTTCAGAGCTAGAATGAGAACAAGGCTTGCATTAACTTTCAGTTGAGCTTCTGGTTCAATAGGGAGTCTGGTTCACTAGGGAGTCTAACACTGTAATTATTACCACAGTTTCAAACTTTAGATCATTTCAGACACACACTACATCTAATTACCTCCCTGAAGAGACATCAGAAAGAAAATTAGAAGTATTCATGAGAATGCTTTGGACGATCGTGCTTTCCAATTAGTATAACGAAGAGCAGTTATCTAGAGAGATTCCCAGGCATTTTGTAGACTCCTTTTAGAAATTAATTGATTCCCAGGTGGTCACATAGCATCTTTGTACAAGTTTATTTGAAAGAACTGAAGTTTAAAATACTGCTTAGCAGGTTAATACTTATGTCAAAAATTAAGTTACACATATTATTTCTAGTGAAACATATTCTCAAACTCAAATCTCTGCTTTAATTTTGTCACCTTTGTGCACATTGAATCTTTTTCAACATAATTCTTCCTGTAACAGTTAACACATTTTTCAACACTACTAGCAGTACATTTACATTAAACATATGAATTTCATAAAAACAATCATTGTGCCCTTCCTGAAAATAAGAACCAAATTAAAATGATAAATTTTGAAGTGCACACATCTAGTTAATCATGGGTGAGTAAATATAATCCATTCCAGTGGCAAGCAGATCCTTATCACTTTTTCCTAACAAGACAATGGCCTGGCTGGAGAAAATATAAGCCTTTGGATGCCAGCTAGGCTTTCCAAGCTCTAGATAGGTCCAGAGAACTTCCAGAATTACAAGTGACCTGCAGACTACAGTAATCAGTTTCCCTGGGGAAAAGGGCTGCTTTGGAAGGCAGGCTCTATGGCATTCCTTTTACTCCCCTAAGTATGCCTTCCCCAGGCTCCACCCACAAATCTCCAGGATTTTGCAATCAAGACCTGGTGACAATAGGGACAGCAGTACCAAGGAGAGAAGGGACAGGTGGACAGGCATCCCTCTTTCCAGGGCTTTTTTTTTTTTTGGTAGCAGGAACTCCTTTGCATATTAGGTCACACAACATAGGTCACACAACCCTGATGTAGCCAATCCTCCAAGAGCTTACAGCAGGCCCTGTAAGAAGAACCCAGTAAGCTCTTGGAGGATTGGCTACCTCAGGATTGTGTGGTCTAATATGCAAAGGAGTTCCTGGTACAAAAAAAGTCCTGCCTCTTTTCCTCATGGATATTAAAGTAGTCCAGGCAATTCAGAATTGTCAACATTTTTGCTCCAAAACCCAAGGGGTGTATGTGAAGAGTGTCCTCAAAGAGTATGAAAAACAAACTACAAAATTACAAGACAATATAACAGAAGCAGGGGTATATAGTAAGTGTATACAACTCACCACATACAGCAGGGGTCCCCAACCTCCAGGCCATGGCCCGATACCGGTCTGCAGCCTCTTAGCAACCAGGCTGTGAAACCTGCTCCTCCCGTGGCGCTGTGCAGCCTTGCCACCCCACCCCCCTCACAGCACCTTCTCCACCCTCTGTTTCTATAATTTTAAGGCCGGGGAAGGGGCGGTGAAGCGCCACCTTCCCCAGCTCTTTAAGGGCCGACCCCTCCCCTGCCAATCAGCTGATTGGCGGGGAAAACCTCTGCAGCAGCTGGCAACCCACCAAAGAAGTGGCGGCACCCTTGCTTTCTCTTCACTTCCTTCCTGGGCATGGGAAAGAAGTGGGGAGGAGACATGTGTGGCACCACTTCTTCAGCAGGTTGCCCGCTGATCCTGCGAAGGTTTTCCCTGCTGATCGGGGGCGGGGGGGGGGTTGGCCCTTAAAGAACCGGGGAAGGCAGCGCTTCACCGCCCCTTCTCTGGCCTTAAAATTGTAGGAACGGAGGTTGGAGGAGGCACTGCTAAGAGAGACGGGGCAGCAAGGCTGCAAGGCTGGGGGGGGGGGCGGGGCGAGGCTGCATAGTCATAGGAGGCGGGGTACTGAGGGTGCACGGAGGTGGAGGTGGGGAGGCTGCACAGCCACGGGGGTGTGGGGAGGCTGTGCAGCACCGTGGGGGCCAAGTTTGGTGCCCCCACCTTGCCGGCCCTGGGACTGTGGTGGGTGGTGCTGGCCCTGGTGCCAGTCCCCAGTGCTACAAAGGTTGGGGACCACTGGAATACAACCAACTCACACCTTCTCCTCCAAAGCTGTCAAGGACCTGTTGCCCAATCTATCTCTGTTTTCCCTTTATCTGAGCCCCAGTAGCTCTCAACACAACTTGTAGAGAATACTCAGTCCTCACTGGGATGTTTTTGGGTGTCCTCTTCCCTTTTAGTCATTTTTTTAAAAAATCTGCCTAATTTGAGCTATCCCCAAATGCGAAGAAACCTTTTCTCCCCATGTGCAGCATGTGTGCTCCTTGGAGCCTGCCTTTCCAAATGGAAAGCAAGCTCCATGGAGTGCAGATGCTGCCTACTGGTTTTGCTTTCCCTGGGTCTGTTACAGACCTGGGAAACGCAAAAGCGGACGGCGCCTGGGCAGTAGCAGGGATGAATTAACCAATTGTAAAAGCTGAAGAAGAGCCAATCACAGTTTCTAAAAACTGGCTCCTGTTGAAGTTGTATGCTGCCACTCATCCTTCCTACTCTACTTTAACAGAGCCATGGGGTGGGAGCCATAGCTCAGGGTTAGAGCATCTTTCTCGCATGCACAAGGTCTTGTCACTGACACCTCCAACTAAAAGGATCAAGAAAAAATGGTCATGTGAAGGTCTTGTCCCTGGAACCTCCAGCTAAAAGGATCAAGTAGTACTACCACAATTTTTATTCCTTATTCCTTAATCTCACAATTTTTAAAAAATATTTAAATAAAAAAACTAAATTAAAAATGTAAATAGTTTGAAGTTTCTTCATTTCTCCTACAATTCTCTGGGTTTTTTTAAATTTATGGGTGGGGGACGCTAGTAGGCAGCTTGCCTAGGGCACCAAAAACCCCAGCACCGGCCCTGAAGGTGGGAGCATTATTTATGGAGGCATTTTTTCTGTCTGTCTAGTGCCTTTTATCCTGCTCTTTCTCTATAGAGTTCACAGCAGCTTCCATGTTCCTCTCTTCCTCAGTTTGTCCTCACAAACCTCCTTTAAGTTAGGCTGAGAGAGAGGCCCAAGGTCATGCAGTGTATTTTATGGACAGGTGGGGCTTCGAACTAGATCTCTTAGCTCATTTAGGAGTGAATCCCATCAAACCCAATGGGATCTATTTCTGATAAACAGAAATATACACATTTATCTGATTTTAGTCTGTCTGACTAGAATTATTGCCTGATTCTAGTTGGACACTAATCACTACATTTTACTAGCTCCCACCACCACCAAGTATACAAGATTAATTAAAATGTTGAAACTCTTGACTTTCTGCAACATTTTAATACAGAACATTTTATTTTTATTTTTTTATTTATTCTATATTTATTTGGTGAATTTTCTTTTAAAATTCCTTTAGAGTTATTATTTTTTTTAAAGCAAAACAGTGGTCGGATCCAGCCAGTGTTTTTCACACAATATCATCCAATCCTCACTACAGTTCTCATCCCATATGTTTTTGTCCACTTGTTTTAAATTATCTGTTAGCATAGCTTATTTGAGTGAGCAAGTGAACCCCCTCTGCCCTTTTTCACCAATGGAAAAGTAAATTATATCTAATTCAATCAGTCAGTTTATTTATATGGCATCAAGCAAACAAAAAGCCTAATAATTAGACAAATTTAAACATCAAATGGCAAAATTATCAGTGGTTAAAACAGGATAGTAAAATTAAGAAAAGTATCAATAAAATCAAGAGATATATGCCTTTCTAATACAGAGACAAGCATTGCAAAACTTATGTCAAGTCTGCTTTAACTCTGGTCAATGCTGGGCTCAAACTTTGGTTCAGAAGGAGAGCATCCTGGGTAAAGCCACACTGTATACCAATGCTGCTAGCTATCCTCTCCTCTTCCCCCCTCCTTTCCTTTGTTATGTAGTATTGCTTTGAAATGGGAATTTGGGAAAGAGATTATGGTGCCTTCCCAGGCAAGGCGTCAGTGGGAGGCTGGAGACGAAGACGCTCAAGGCCACAACGGCCTGGGAACGAATTTGTAACATCAATGTGTGAATGTGCCCTGCATAGTGTACCCCTCCCTCAAGAATCCCTTTGATGTGTACCTTAATATGATTGCTTTTAGTGTATGGACCTCAGTCCTTCAATCTCTCTGAGGTCGAGTACAATGATATCAATAAACTAGTTACTTTGTATCAGCAAAGCCTCGTTATTGAATCCAGCCGACTTGACAACTTAGCTACCCGTTTTGTGATATTCTGATTGACATCTGAGAGGAGATAGATTACCTGAGCAGATTCTGTTAGCCCTGGTTTAGCCTTAACCCAAGGGAGACTATAGGCGTTTTCCCACAGAGCTTACCGCAGAGCGACATCTCACTTCACCGCGCAGCGTCTGCGCGGATTTCTCACCAACTGCTCCGCAGACCAGGAAGAGCCACGGCTTTTGCGTCGCTAACGTAAACTGGTTTTTAGCAGTTTACATTTGCGACACAAAATGCCCGGCACTTCCTGGTTCTGCGGAGCAGTTGGTGGGAAATCCGCACAGACACTGCACGGTGAAGAGGGACGTCGCTCTGCGGTAAGCTCTGTGGGAAAATGCCCTATATTTAGCACGGGATGAACTATACCACGGACATCTTAGAAACACGTTTGATTGTTTCTATTTCTTGCAACTCACACTGGCAAAGTCTGAGCAAATGGAATTTTCTTATACTTTCCTTCAAGAAGAGCAGAAGGAAGGGTTGAACATCTTGCAAGGGAGAAAGCTTTCCTCATCTCATGATCCTCTAAGTTAGTAAGATAGCAGAGGAGTGAGATGATACCTAGTTGAATCAGACACAATAAAATCCAGGCATCTTGAGAGATCAAGATATCTTTCTGCATCCTTTATCCTTCGTTGTAAAGCTTTTTTGGCCTGATCACTGCTAAGGGACAGAATAAACTGAGGGGAGAAATCAAGTAAATTTAGTTTATTGGTAAACATTTTTAACCAGCTAGATTGAAATTTATCTAAAAGTACCAAATATTTTAGGTTTTGAGGTTGAGAATTGACATTGAGCCATTTTTAAGTGAGGACAAGGTTACCTTGGCTTCAATGTACATCAAGCCTGTCTCCAGTCTGAGCTTAGCATTTTGCATCTTGGTAACTGAAGTGCTGCTCTTAGGAATGTTGATTGAATATGTTCCAGTGGGCAGAAGCAATGGGGTGGAGGTTCCAAAAAAACATTCAGCTTTTACTAAGAATATCTAATTCCATATACAGAACTGAGTGAGCCTTATATCCATTATTTTATTTCTTGTGAATTGCATTTACAATTTGAAAATTTCCATGAAGTTACACTTCTAAGTGAAATTGAAAAATACCTCTAATTAATCAGTTTCCACAGAGCTCTTTTAATATCTTTGTTTCTCATGCTATATATCAAGGGATTCAGGAATGGTGGAACAACACAGTAAGCTACAGCAGCCACCAGATCCATCTTTGATGGAGTCCTGTTGATTGGTCGAAAGTAGGCAAAGACACCAAATAAATAGAACATGAAAAGCACAATGATGTGGGGCAGGCAGGTAGAGAAGGCCTTTTGCCTTCCCTGCACAGATGGGATTCTCATCACTGTTTTTAAGATCTGCACATACGAAATAACTATGAAAAGGAAGCAGCTAAAATATAAGCAGCCAGTTAGGATAACAGCCCCAATTTCAAGGAGATACATTTCAGAGCAGGTGATCTTCAGCAGTTGTGGGATTTCACAGAAGAACTGGTTGATGATGTTGGAACAGAAAGGGCTTGCAAATGTTGCTCCAGTATGCAAAGTTGCTGTTAGAAGGCCAAATGTCCAAGCAAAGACTGCCATTTGAATGCAGGCAACTCTGTTCATGACAGCTTCATAATGCAGAGGGTGACAAATGGCAGCATAGCGGTCGTAGGCCATAACTGTCAGGAGAAAAAATTCAGATGCTCCAAAAAATACAAAGGAAAATGTTTGGGCAACACAGTGAGAATACAAAATACACCTTGTTTTCATTAAGGAATTGGCCATAGCTTTGGGGACAGTGACTGAGATGTATCCAAGGTCAACAACAGATAGATTTAAGACAAAAAAATACATTGGAGTATAGAGGTGATGATGATAAGATTCCCCATCAGAGCCACAAGATAGGTTATGAAAAATGCCATAAAGTATAAATGTTGCACTCCTTGGACTTCAGAAAAACCTACAAGTAGAAAGTATCATACTTTTGTTGGGCATTTCCTCCTCAGGAGATTCTCATGTGGCCTCTGCAATGGAACAACAAAGAAAATAGTTACATTCAGATGGAAAATAAGGCTTGGTTGCTTGAGCCAATTAAGGTAACAGTTCCTCACCATCCTTAAAGTCCTATTCATCTCATGGAGCCCACACAGAACTGTGTTTAACTTGAATGAGCTGAAGTCATTTGTCTAAACTACACTGGAAGGCTTGATATTTTGAAATGATGTTCAGCAACTTAAAAATCCTTCTTAAGAACTGACAAATTTCTGTTTCATAGTCTGTTTTTTTTTTTTTTTTGCTCCAGATAATTAAATATATATTTTGGTGAAACATAAAAGCAAGGGGATTGATCCTTTGCCTTTAGAAAACCAAATATGCTACATATCAGAATCTTTTAAAGTAGGGTCCTGTCCTCTTGGAACCCACACTGAAACCTGGTTAACTAAATGATCTAAAGGCATCTATCCAAATTAACTCAATGTTTACTGAATTGAAAAACTTAACGTGTTGAAATGTTGTTCCACCCCCCTCTTTTCCTCTCAAATTTACAGGTATACCAGAAGCTGCTCTTTATTTAGCATATGATAGAAACCCTCTGTAAACATGGGTGGGTATTATAAAATACTGAAAAAAAGACTATAGGGAAGAAAATTTAGAAGTACAGCTAAGGAATCAAATTTCTTTCCTTCCTGACTGCCTGCCTGACTTCTATCCCCAAAGAGGCTCAAATTGACCTACATCCCGGTATACTGGCAGGCATACCAATTTAAACAACACAGTATTTAGGCAATCAAAACCCCCACAAAAATACAGATACTAACATCTGGCCATCACATTGCAACCAAATTTTGATAATACCCAGAAAACAGCAGTCTTTTGGCAAAACAGAATATATAACCCAACTGTTCCCTGCTAACCATCTCCTGCAAGTTCCATAAACTTGGGGCAGTGGCCCAAAAGGAACACATCTCTTTAAAGGATGGAACAGAAAGTAGGATTGGATACAAGGAACACAGTTAGCATGTGGGTTTTTGTAGGTTGACAAGATTTGATTTCTCTGTACATTTCTTCTTTCCCACATTCTTTCCTGCTCCACCATACCTTTGTGTATTGTGTTCAACTTCTGAAGACATTGTCTCTCCATCTATTTGATATCTTGTACCTCAGAACAGTCATAGTTATAAAGGATCTGAATAGAAAGAAGCTTTATTCATATCACTAATGTCTGAGTGTTCAAAGATTCATTCCCTGAGGCTAGCAAAGCTCAGCAGTGGAGATTCTATAATTTATGTACACATTCAATGAAATTAAAAAGAAGACCCAGATGAGCTATTAATCTATAGGCAACAGTCTGACATGAAGAAAGTCTAAGCCTTTGACCTCCTCTTTCAAGCATATAACTGGACTTTTATGGCATCAAGGCTGTCAGATAATTGGAGTGGACCATATTGATGAACTGTCTCATTAGTTACAGCCTACCCAACCTATCAGGCCTTTTAAAAACTGATTGTTCCGTGACATAGCAGTGTGAAGCAAGACTAAATGGCCCTTCAACAACCAGACAAAGAGTACGCTCCTCACCCCCCCCCCCCCACACACACACAAAAAACCCTGTTTGGCCTGGCTAATCCCACACTCCTTAAATTTTTGGCTAGTATGTTTTTAATGTACTTATTGTATGTGCTTAAATATTTTAAATAACTGAATAATGGTGATAGGTTGGGGAAACCCCAGAATGCAATTGCCAGTTGGTGGGCAGATCATGTATTTTGGTTGGGGCAAAAAGCTCCTGGCATGGCAGGGCCCTCACTTCCCTCTTGATGCCCTCCTTTTATGAAAGAGGAGTGTTGGAGGTATAGCCCATGCTCCATGGCTCTGTGGCAACTGACATTTTTGTGATTTCCTTGGTTTTTCATTTGTAGTGATTACAGTATTAGTGATACAAATCTTTCCAAACCGCGCCCCCCCCCCCCCACAAAAAAACCCCCTACCCAGAACAACATTGTATTCTTCTGTCATCCTGCTATTTATTTGAAAGCCTGGGAAGATGACGCACCTTATGTGGCAAGTGACTTTTGGCATTATTTTTCCTTATGTTTTTGGCAACATCCCCCCACCCCCCAAATTGTGGGCCTGGTCTTCATGGTCTCAGACCAAGGCAACAGGATGAGGAAATTGCTAGGGAAACACATGTGCAATGTTACTGTTGTTTATCACTCCCTCATACAAATGTGTATTTGCATTATATGGTTAGTGAGCCTCAACTCCATACCCATTCTCTTTGTGTGTGTGTCTGTGTGTCTGCACATGGAAGTCATGGTGACTTCTGGTGACTGACCCCTACTGGGAGCCTGGAGAATATTCAGAGAGGTGGCTGAATAAAGCCTGCTCCTGTGCTGACTACTGGTATTTCAAATTGTTCTCCCATCCAGGAACTTGCCAGAGTCAGCCCTGACTAGATTCTGAGATCTGATAAGATCAAGTTTGACTGGTCTATCCAGGTCAGGGCAACTCCATTCTCATTCTCAGCATGCACTCATATAATGGACAAGTCATAGAAGAATGTACTCAAGTGTTCTACTTTTTATGGGGCTCCCTGGATTTTCCAGGCATCATCATCTTCACTGTAGTTTTTCTGATCAGCAGGCTAATGTTTTACAGTGCCGGAACTTTCTTTATTCTGGGATACCTGAGAACCAAGGGGCAATTAATTGTGGCTTAGAAGGTTCTTGCCATATTGGCTTCTAACATTGGTCTATTGGCTCATCTTTTTTCTCCCCAAAGGTTACATTATTATCCTTAACTCCAGAGAATTTTTAATAAAAAGAAAATAATAATTAAACCTGATTCTAGTTTTGTTTTGTTTGGTCTTCTCTATAATTATTCCTTTTCCTGTGATATTTCATTGCAAGGGGACTAGTGTAAAGTCAATGGGTTTGATCCACCCAGACTTTTTGTTCATTTTCTTCCATTTTTCCTTACTACAGAGCCCATTCCACATGGCTTTTGTACATGCAGGCCTAAAGATTCCCGACATAGCTTTTTTTTAGTGGCCAAAGATGGACTTTTTCCTGAATGAATGCAACCTATTGTGTGCATATTTCTTAAATTCATTATATATATGGAACTCATATATATATGAGTTCTACAGACATAAATTTCAAAGTAAATTCTGAACTTCAGAACTTAGAAATGTACAGAGTAGCTCTTCCCCTCTATAAAACTACCCAATGTATCCTAAATTTGGGTGAAATGTTAAAAGTGGATAGTTATTTTTGCAAAAAACAAACAAGCAACTATATAGTGTCAAGTTTGCAAGAGAAAACAACAAATTTATTTTTACTAGAACGGCTTCAAAGTGGTGTCATTAACTCTTTATTTCTAATGCAATAAATGATAGCATTGATGAAAAGGAGAATGACTGAATTCAGCACAGCAGATATAAGACCTAAAGACCCATGATTGGCTACCAAATAAGCAATGCTTTCACGTATGAGGGCAATCAAGTGAAGCTGGCAAATAATTTCCTTTTTTGTGTAGAAGGGATCTTCAGTATTTCTCTAAAAATCTGGAAATAGGAAACCATTATAAATCAACTCACAATCTCTAAAAATTCAGGGAAGATGACAGCACTATCTTCAGGAATATATGAGACCCTGAGGATCTGTGGGCTTTCACAGAAGAATTGGTTCATAACTTTGGAGTAGAAGGTGATGACATATGTAAAATTAGTGTGTAAGATCTGAACTAGACATTACTTTTCATGAGTTAGCCCTGCATCATTTTGACTATTGAAAACAGAGATGAGGGGAAGGCACTCATCCTTTCCTCACACCACTCTCATTAGTTCATTAGTGCTTTTTGGACTACGCTTGCCACAGGAACTTGGCAGGGCTGGATCTGGGGGGGGGGGGCAGAGGGGGTGGCTTGCCCCCAGTGCCACTTGGGAGGGGACCCAAATTGGGTGCTCCCCAGGGGATGGTTGGTGTCAAGCATGAGGGTTCAATGACGAGTCGAAGTTGATACAAAAACTACATTTATTGATAGACGATACTTTTAGCCATCTCTTGAGAGTAATGAAACTGATACATTGATACAATACTTTTAAGGCTTACTTCAAAGGAATTCCAAGGGATGGGGTTGCGGGTAGCATTCACACATAAACCATCATAAATATCTACGTTCCCATAGCGTTATAAGGGAAAAACAACAACTTCCATTTGTTCCCTAGGCTATCTCTTCCCCCCTTCTTTAGGGAAGGAATTGAATCTCCAACAGCCTGCCTACTCGCGGCTAGGCTGGCGGGGATCTTTTGCCTCCCTGGAGGGAGAGCCGATGGCAAAGCGCTCTTTAGGTGCGTCTTTTCGGGGGCAGGGCTTAAACATGCCTGTGGAAGCCTCCGCCTCCTCACTCTCAGTCCCTCGAAACATTGGAGCGAGAGCATCATATGTGTGCTCTCGCCCAGCGTGTGGGATAAGGCCTACATCGGGCTGCTGCGTCTGTGTGCCTGTGGCTGTGGGCCGGTTTCGTCAGGCTTGGCATTGACATTGGATGGAGGAGATCGCAGTGTTGGATCCAGGCTGTTGAACTTTTGACTTTATATTTATTATTAAAAGGGTTTTGGCGGGGGTTGTTTTTTGGAGGAGAGTGGTGGGGTGCCCAGTCCAGTGGGGGCTTGGTTTTAGGAGCCTTTTTGTGAGCCTTCTTGGCTTCCCCCCCTTCCCCAAACTCCTTCTTTTTAGCTTTGATGTAGGTCGGCCATTTTGGCCCTTCGCTTCAGGGGTCATTTTAAATAATTTTCTGCCTGGAGACAACAGCCCTTGAGGTTTTCTCTGGTGGCCATTTTGTGTTAGAATTCAGGCAGCCATTTTAGGTGGGGTTGTTAGTTCCTCGTGCATTGGTCTCTGGGGGGATTAGTTCCTACGGGGTTGTGGTGCGTTTGAAATGTCTGGAAAAAAGGGAACAGGGAAGTCTAAGGGAAAGCAGCCGGCACGTAAGGTGCCTAAGTCTGTGCAGAAGTGGCCTCTGCCCCCTTCATCTTCTGATGAGAAGGGGGAGGACGAGGTAAATGCAGCCATTGTTTTGAGGCTGCGGGCTTTGGAGCAAGCGGACAGGTTGCCACCTTCTTTGGTCCGTCAGAAGGGGAAAGTTTCAAAAAGGGCTTTTCAAGGTAGTATTTTGACAAGATTATCTATTTTAGAGGGCAGGTCTGCTGCTGGCACTGATGGAGCCATGGGTGTAGATCCTGGAGCGGGTCCTTCTTCTGCGGTTGTCAGAGCAGGTACTGCTTTGGTACCTGCTGGGTTGCCAGGTAAGTCTGGAGATGGTTCCACGGCTTATTCGGGGCTTGTTTGGCCATGGGGTCCTTGTGGACCTGCGGCACCCAATAATGTGGGTAACGTGACTGGGGGTTCTAGTACCCCTTCTACTTTGGGTGCGGGGTCCCAGACTAGTTGGGTGTGGCTGCAAGGCCAGTTTGGCCTTTATGGGAGTTGGCTTGGAGCTGGGCAGCAGGGTGTGGCACCTGCCCTAACTGGAAGCTGGGGTTTCCCCTCCCCATATGAGGCGGTCCCATTTGGAGCCATGCCTTTTGGTGAGGTGGCTTTGCCTTTAAGAGACCACCTGTTGCCAGCCACAAGGGACAAGATCCTCAAGGGAGAGTATGTGGACATTTTCTCCATGTTGTTTAGGGAGCTAGAGAAAAAGGATAAGGAGGATCTTGATGACAAGAAGAAGGAGAAGTTGAAAAAGAGGAAGGTGGATTTGACCTGGGCTAATTGGTTACCTGGGTTCTTTGTGTATGCTGGTGTGATAGTGCATGCTCAGCCCTGGCGGGCAGCAGCGTTGATCCAGTACATGGACATCATATACAAAGGGTACACAATGTTTAGCGGCCCGGCCTGGATTCAGTATGACAAAGAATTCAGGATGAGGGCTGCGTTGTACCCTTCTTTACCCTGGGATCGCATCCACCAGCAACTGTGGCTGCAAGTTATGTCACCAGCTTGGCCCAATTTGGGCGACTGCTCTGACAGCGGCCATTTAGTCGCTAAGGCTTCCTCTTCTTTGGCTACTTCTTCACCATCTTTTTGCGGTTCAGTGGGCCAGGTGGTTCAACCCTGCTTGCTTTGTTGGGAGTTTGGGTCACAGGGGGTGTGCAATCGGAAAGGTTGCACTTTCAAGCATGAATGCCCCATGTGTGCCGGCCCGCACTCCTTTAGCAACTGTCCAAGAGTTCGGCCACGTAAGGGCCAAAAGAGACAGGGCAGGAGTGGGGGTTCCTCCCAAGCTGCAAAAGGGTCCCAGCCCAATAAAGGTGGGACCTCTTGAGCGGTGGCTTCATAGGTACCCACGCAGGGCTGATAGTTTATATTTGTTGAAAGGTTTCACATTGGGTTTTAGAATTCCTTTTCAAAGTTCTCGGGTGCCAACTTGGTCTCGGAACCTTAGTTTGGTTAAAGGTTTAGAACATGTAGTGGAGGCTAAGATCACCAAGGATCAGGGCAGGATTTTGGGTCCATTTTCTAGTCCTCCTGTGGTTAACCTTAAGGTTTCCCCTTTGGGGGTGGTACCAAAGAAGGCGCCTGGTGACTTTCGGTTGATTCACCACCTTTCTTACCCCAAGGGTGCTTTGGTTAATGATGGGATTCCTGGGGAACTATGTTCTGTTAGGTATACCACCTTTGATCAGGCCGTGGGCGTCGTTCGACGCTGTGGTCAGGGGACTGAGCTGGCAAAATGCGATATCAAATCTGCATTTCGCCTTCTCCCTGTCCATCCGGATGATTTTGAGCTGTTAGATTTCTCTTTTGCAGGGAAATTTTACATGGACAGGGCTTTGCCTATGGGCTGCTCTGTCTCATGTGTAGCTTTTGAGTGTTTCAGCGCATTCTTGGAATGGGCTGTACGTGAAAAAGTGGGCTTAGAGGACGTGGTCCATTATTTGGACAACTACCTGTTTGTGGGTCCTTTAGGTATGGGGCATTGCACTCAGTTGTTGTCGGGCTTTATTGAGCTGGCCGCTGAGTTGGGTGTTCCACTGGCCAAGGAGAAAACTGAGGGCCCGGCCCAATGCCTGGTATTTTTAGGAATTGAGTTGGACACTCTGGCATAATCGTCTAGAATACCTCTGCAGAAGCTGGAGGATTTAAGAATTAGGATTAGTAAGAACATAAGAACATAAGAGAAGCCATGTTAGATCAGGCCAATGTGTGTGTGTGTATATATATATATATATACACACACACACACACACACATACACACCCACACTGATGGACCTCTGCTCCATATTTTTACCTAACCTCCTCTTGAAGGTGGCTATGCTTGTGGCCGCCACCACCTCCTGTGGCAGTGAATTCCACATGTTAATCACCCTTTGGGTGAAGAAGTACTTCCTTTTATCCGTTTTAACCTTTCTGCTCAGCAATTTCATGGAATGCCCATGAGTTCTTGTATTGTGAGAAAGGGAGAAAAGTATTTCTTTCTCTACTTTCTCCATCCCATGCATTATCTTAACCTCTATCATGTCACCCCGCAGTCGATGTTTCTCCAAGCTAAAGAGCCCTAAGCGTTTCAGCCTTTCTTCATAGGGAAAGTGTTCCAGCCCTTTAATCATTCTAGTTGCCCTTTTCTGGACTTTCTCCAATGCTATAATATCCTTTTTGAGGTGCGGTGACCAGAACTGCACACAGTACTCCAAATGAGACCGCACCATCGATTTATACAGGGGCATTATGATACTGGCTGATTTGTTTTCAATTCCCTTCCTAATAATTCCCAGCATGGCGTTGGCCTTTTTTATTGCAAACGCACACTGTCTTGACATTTTCAGTGAATTATCTACCACGACCCAAGATCTTTCTCATGGTCAGTCTCTGCCAGTTCACACCCCATCAACTTTCCTCCTTAAGAATAAGGTTACACTACTTGAGCTTCAGCAGTTAGTGGGGCACCTTAACTTTTCTTGCAAAGTGGTTGCCCCTGTAAGGGCCTTTCTTCACAGGTTCTGTGATGCTATGGCGGGCCTTTGCTTGCCGCAGCACAGGACTAGAGTTACCAGCAGCATGAGGGAGGATCTGCGAGTGTGGCGGAGTTTTTGGAATCCTTTAATGGGATTTATTTTTGGAGAGAGGACTTGAGGCTTGAGGTGGAGCTTCAGGTAATGTCCGATGCTGCTGGGTCATTAGGTTTTGGGGTTTACTTCTGTAGACACTGGTGCATGGAGGTTTGGCCTGATTCATGGGTGCAGGCTGGTTTGAGCAGGGATCTCACGTTTTTAGAGTTTTTTCCCATCTTGGTTGCGGTTTGGTTGTGGGGAAGTGACATGGATGATCGCACCGTTCATTTTTGGTGTGATAACACGGCGGTGGTTCATGTTATTAATTCCTTTTCATCCAAATCACAACAGGTTATGAGGTTGGTGAGGGCCTTCACTCTGCGTTGTCTGTGGCTTAACATTTTGTTTTTGGCCAGGCATGTTCCTGGGGTGAATAACTGGGTGGCTGATGCTCTCTCTCGTAAACAGATGGAAAGGTTTCGTCAGCTGGCCCTGAAGGCTGATCAAGATATGGCGCCAATGCCCCAGGAGCTATGACTGATTGGAGAGCCAAGGCCTACAGAGTGATAGGCCTAGCCATTGTGCCTAGCACCAGGAAGTCTTATGAACGTGCTGTGTGGCAGTTTGAAGACTTTAGGTCCGAGGTAGGGTTTCGCATTGTTTGGCCCCTCTGGGTGGAGCAGTTGCTCCATTATTGCTTTTCCTTAAAAGGTAAGGGATTGGCCGTGCGATCCATCAGAGGACACCTGCCCACGCTGGCTTTCGCTAGCAAGGCATTAGGGTATGAGGAAACAGCAGACTTTCATCTTCGAAAGATGCTGGAAGGGTGGTCCAGAGAGGTTGGGCCTAATCCCGACACAAGGAGCCCCATGTCCCCTGAGATTCTTAGAGGTTTGAAAGGGGTTTGGAGTGCAGTTTGTGCATCTCACTTTGAAACGTGTGCGCTCCAGTCCATTGGCTGCCAGTGAGACTGCCCCAAAGAAAAAACGCAGTGTCAGGACCTCTAAACAACTGCTACTGGCGGACTGCCCTCCCTCGCAAACTAAAATGAGTAAGTTTGTGGAACAGAATTCTGAAGGAGTGGACAGTCTTAAAAACTGTCAGCTTGGAGAGAAGTATGTGTCGCCATCTTCCCCCAGTTGCTTGGAGGGGGTGGAAGGGGCAGAGTCTAGGTCTGTGTGTAATGTAGCTACCTGCACAGACAGGCTGGAACCGGCTGGCTTTCAAGAGCTTAAAGAAATGTTTATTAAACAATGCGTAATGGTTTCGAAAACTCTGATAGTGATGTTTAAAAGGCAAGAAGAATCTACCAGACAGCTGGAGGCTTTAAACTGCCAACTAAAGTTGTTATCTACTAGGGATAAGTCCTACCATGGGGGGTGCTCCCCCCCCTCTAATGCTGCTCCGGTGTCTGAGGAAAGAACTGAGAGGACTGAGAGAAGAATTCAACCATGTAAAATCTTTCTCTCTATACAGCAAAATCGTTTCAATTTTGGCAGATGGAATACAAAGTTCAGGGCCAAATCCTCCTTGAGCAGCCTTTTGCGTTGTGATTTCCAAGAGGTGGATCTTCTGGCAATTACTAGATTGAACTCCTCTCCCCGCTGGTTAAACGTTATGTTGTCTTTCCGTGCAGACGTGATACCCTGTATGCTCTACAAGTCCCTCTCTCTTCTGCACAGCTTCAGTATAAGATGCAAGAGAGTTTTCTACGAACCCCCTATTATTTCTTTTGTAAAACCTAGGGGGGCTAGGCATCTGGAAAGGACTGATATCCCTCCATGTAAAACCGAGGTGCAGTCTTTGGACCCAATGTTTGATCTTCAGCTGAAGGACTCCTTTGCTAATCTATCACAGACAGATCAGGGGGCTGTGATTGCAAGCTTGAAAGAGCTAATGAAGGACTTTGAAAATTTGCAAGGATACTCTGACAGTGTACAGAAACGGGCTTGTGACCCTGCTGACCCTGAAGAGCAGTTTTCTTTGCAAACTAGCAACTTTTCAAAAATCATTCGGCAAGCGTGCTTGGATCATGCCGAACAATGTGAGGAAAGGATTCTGCTTGATTTTGCTAAGCCTTTGGATGCCGTCTGCATGTCTCCCTCGCAGACCTGGTGGGAAACTCCCACGGAAGCAGAACAGAATTGCGCTGCAGTTAATCAGGCCCCTACTCCCAAGGTCATGCACCTGGATCTGCTGGGTTCAATGGACATAGAAGAACAGTCTGTGATCTCTTTATCGCTAACTGCTACGCAGCTACCCTGTCAAAACCTGACTGTGCATGATGGACGTTTGGCCACTGAGACTATTGAGCTTGATGACTCACAGCATAGTCAAAAGGAGACCACTGTTATTTCTATCAGCTGTGATCAGACAACAGTGGCAAATTCCCTCTCAGGGGAGACACCTACAGATCAACCTACTCATTGTTCCTTGGTATCAACAAATGTGTATCCGGTGGTGGTGTCTGGCTCCATCCCTGTTGGAGTTCAGAGACCCCAAATGGGTGCACTCCTAAGTAACAAGGGTGCTCTGCCTTCTGCAATGGCTGTGTTGAACCACTGCATGGTGCCAGATTCAAGTCTTACCATCTCTCCCATTACTAGTAGTCAGGCTACTTCTGAGGGTTTTTGACCAGAGTGCTGTAAATGTGCTCTCCATTATTTCCTGGAATGTGGCAGGATGGGCGGGGAAATAAGGGCAATCTGATTTCTATGGTTTTTTGAAGCAATTTGATGTGATTTGCCTACAGGAAGCTTGGCTTTCCTCTCCTCCCCAAGTAGATGGCTTCAGAGTCTTTTTTACCTCTGCAGTTCCTGGTTCAGAAAGGGGCAGACTCAAAGGGGGTCTTCTCTCCCTGATTTCCACAAATCTGTCCATCATGGTGGAACTGCTCCCTGCTCTGGACCAGTACACTCTGGCAGTTAAATTAAATCTTAAGCCTACTCCGTTAATTATTGTGAATGTATGTTTTCCACCGCCAGTTGGGCTGCCTGCCTGTAGGCAACTGTGGAATGACTTTGAGCAATATCTGGGGGACATCCAAGAGGCTTATCCTGTTGGACACATGGTCATTTTGGGTGATTTTAATGCCAAAATGGGTCGAAGTGATTCAGAGTTGTTTAGCAAATTTGGTTCGTTTCCCCCCCCCCCTTTCTCTGATCCTTCCCCCCTGTGTAAGCGGCTTTCCAACGATCACAGGTGTAATCAACAGGGCTTCTTATTGGCTAAATGTTGTATTAAGTATGATTTGTTAATTTTAAATGGCTCCTGGCCGGAGGATCACCCTGCTGTCTGCTCCTACTGGAAGGGAATCAAGCCCTCTTTACTAGACTATGTTGCTACCTCCAGAGCTATGCTTACAGAAGTGCTGGATTTTAGGATTATTAGTAGATCTGAGAGTGACCACCTCCCGCTGTCACTCAAAGTCTCAATTGCCTTGCCGTTTAAGTCTAGAGAGATCCATCACCCTTCTGACCACTTAAGCCCTGTGACTGACTGTGTAAAATGGTCCAGCAGAGTCAGTACTAAGATCAGGAGTCTCTTGGGGTGTGAACAGGTGATGGGCCTCAGGAAAATGATAATGGAGAAGGAGGGTGACATTGTTTCGCATTATAATGATATAACTGCTGCCCTAAAACCTACCCTCTCCTATTATATGCATAATAACACAGTTCTGAAAAGACGATCTTACGAGTGGTACGATTCAGAATGCAGGTCCTTAAAGAGGCAGGCTACAGCTGGCCTGATTCTGGCAAGGGAATCTCAATTGATGGCTCACTATATGCAGTTAAAAGGCCTAAAGAAACAATTCAAGGAACTTACCCAACATAAGAAAGAAACTTTTATTAAGAAAAACTGGGAGGCCCTGATTAATGCAGCAAAATCAAACAATTCATCGCTTTTTTGGCATACAATTAACCCACTATTGAAAGTTTTCCCCTCAGGAGCTTCAAATCATATTACTGCTGCAGAGTGGGTGGGACACTTTCAGAGGATATATGCCTCTGAAGAGCCCTCTTGCCCCACCCTACGAGCGAAGTTGCTAACAGAGGACATTCCGTCCTGGGATCCTGTCACCTGCGAGGAAGTGAACTCCCTTTTAGGGAGGGTGAAAAGCGGGAAAGCCCCTGGGGGGGATTACATTAGGTCTGACCTACTCAAAGAGCATCAGGATTGGTGGGCTCCAACGTTGGCTTCCCTTTTCTCATATATAGACGAGACAGCAAACATGCCAGCCGATTGGGGCTGGGCGATTATTGTGCCCATTTACAAAAGAAGGGGTCATGATCTCCCCTCGAACTATAGGCCAATTAGTTTGCTAAGTGCTATTAGCAAACTGTATGCCTTACATCTGAGGGACAAACTTACGGCCTGGATGGATTCTCAAGGCATTATTGCCGATGTTCAGGCTGCCTTCTGCCCTGGAAGATCCCACCTTGATCAGACTTTGGTGCTGCAATTTCTGGTTGATAAATATCTGGCCACAAAGGGCTCCAGACTCTTTGCAGCCTTTGTCGACTTTAAGGCTGCTTTTGATCTGATACCCAGATCCAGGTTATGGGACAAGCTTGCAGCTTCGTCTATCGACAGACTGCTGTTGTTGCTAATGGTTAGCCTTTACAGTAACTCATCAGGATAAGATGCTCATCTCAAGGCCATTTAACCCAACCAATTTTAGTGAACAAGGGTGTCAGACAGGGTTGTGTGCTCGCCCCCTTGCTTTTCAATTTGTACATAAATTAACTTCTAACCTCCTTTAATGATTTGGCTTTACATCCTTCCAAGCTCGCCGATCGGCATATTCCAGTTCTGGCGTATGCTGACGATGTGCTTATACTATCCAGGACGCAGATTGGTATGTGAAGGGCCCTTCGCCATCTAACCCAGACCAGTCTGCAGGAAAAGTTGGAAATTAATCTAGATAAAACCAAAGTTTTAGTTTTCACCAAACGTTTCAAGGCTCATTGTTGGTTTCTAAATGGTAAACCCATTGAGCAAGTAAAAATTATTAAATACCTGGGGGTGATTTTTCATGATCAGGGTAAGTGTTTGGCACATAAGAACTATGTTTGCACAATCTGTGCAAAGAACAGCTGATGCCATCTATCGTTTTTATACCTCCAAAGGGGCCAAATTCTTGCCTGCAGCATTAAGGTTGCATACTGCAAAGACCAGGGTCCAGTTGCTCTATGGCGCTGAAATTGCCTCTTATTTAACCACCAAGCCGTTGGAGATAGTACAAACTAAACTCCTGCGCAAGCTTCTGTTTGTTCCCAGTTGTGTGCCAAACACTGCCATCAGGTTGGAATCTGGCGTCCCAAGCATCGAGATGTCTATGTGGTTAAACACCCTTTGTTACTTCTTGAAGGTTCTCTCAAAGCCAGGTGGCCTTCCCCATCTGATTTTTTTTCGACTCTTTTGTGGGAACTTGGGAGAAAAGGTGCCTAGATCATTTTAGACTCTGTGATCTCTCCCCTGAATTCCTAGCAATGATGGAACTGAGGGATGCGAAAGAACTTCTGCGCCTGAGGTTGGTGGAGCTTGAACTGAGATCTGCTAGAGCTAGTCTTTCTGCACACATCTTCTTAGGGAAGCAAGCCGAAGTACTGTCCCCAGCCAGGTATCTTTTCAACATCACTATCCAAAAATATCGGATAGCTTTCTCAAAAGCACTTTTCTCTTCGGTGCTTTTGGGACGTTACGCTGGGTACCCTTATCTGGAAAGATTGTGCCCCTGCAATTGCAATGAGGTTGAAACAACTCTCCACATCGTTTTGCACTGCCCTAATTACAATGACTTGAAGGCAAGATTAATCTCTCCGATTCTTGGGTCCTTGGCGGGCAGGCAGGAGGATGAGCAAATTGCCTTCCTCCTGTCTGACGCTCATTCTGATGTTTCATCTAAGATTGCTCGTTTCTGTTATGCTGCTCAGTTGGAAAGGAGGGAAATTGAGAGTGTAAATCTTGGTTATGAGTTTTAACAATATGTGTAATAGTAGGAGTCAGGAATTTTGTGTAAGAGGTGATGGGTTTGTTTTTATGATTTTGTTTTTGTTTGTATTAAGCTGGTCGGATGACCGTGAAATACTACTCACATTGCAGTGGATTACAGATGGCAATGCATTGGTCATAGGCCATGACAATCAAGAAGAAGAATTCTAATGTTATAAAGAGGATGACCTGGGTCACAAATTCAGAATATGCAATTTGTCTGGTTGCTAATAAATAATTAGTTGCAGTTTTGGGGATGGTGACTGGGATATCACCAATGTTCACAGTAGCTAAATTCACCAGGAAAAAGTACACTGGAGTATGAAGATGATGGTTGAAGATAACAGTAACCATTAGCAGTAGATTTCCACTCAAGGCTGCCAGACAGATGATGAAAAATGCCACGAAGTATAAAATCTCTTGAATTTCAAAGAACTGCCATGGAAGAAAACTGGTCATCATGCTTTGATTGGCTATGTCATTTTCAGTATTCACTGTGGGGCACTTCTGTTAGAGAAAGCAGAGAAACAAAAAGGGGGAGATAAAACATTGAATCTAGCAGACCTTATGCACCAGTTTAACAAAAAGAGATTCTGTTGTAATAATCTATGACATAAATAGAACTAATTATAGCCACGTTTCATTGCAGATGTTTAGGAAATAAAGGAAAGATTTTAAAAGTAACAAAATGTTGACTTCAGATTCCAGGAATCCCCATGGCCCATGGCTGCCATGGCTGCCTTCAACATCATTTCTAGTGCCTTCCAACTGTTTTTTGAAAGCAGTGGGGCCAGGTTTTTGAAACTGGTGTTGCCCATATGATTGACCATTGACCATTGCAGATTTGATTGACTTCTGCAGCAGGTATCGCCACAGCACAAGGATCTTCACTGTGTTACTGAAAGTAAGCTGTGACAACCATTTTGTGACTAACTCCACCTTCTGCAGCAACTATTCTTTGGCAGCCATTTTGTGGTTGTGCCCACCACATCAAAGGTACCCACAGATTTAAAAAGTTTGGGACCCATGGCTTATTTTAACCCATTTCTTCTTTTCAGGTGCAAGAGGAGACAATTATGATGGCTTAAAAGATATTAATCTGTCTATCTTCATTAAATTGCAAACTATCTCACACTGATTTCTGTGTCCCCCCCAAAAAAAACCCAACAACAACACAATACCAGTAATTTAGTGATACTCCTAAAGTATTTCAATTTGTTTCATTAATCAACTAAAATGTCTTATTTTGCCAGTGACCCTAATATTAATTTAGTTGGAAGCCACCATAACTGCCTAGTACCAAAGATTTGTACAAATATAGGATTGGTGCTGTGAGGATAAAATGAAGGAAGAGATAATGATGTTTAAAATTCCTTTGTGTCCCAACTAGAGAAAAAACTGAGATATAAAAATCTAGTTGGTGCTCATGCAAATTCTCCTGGAGTAGTAGCCATTGTGATCCAGTGCCAGACTGGTCCATCAGAGAAACTTCAGAAGGTTCTAGCTCTTCACACACTCCATATGAAACAAATTCCACTCAATATGATTACATTGTCATTAACAACAGTAAGGATAGGGTTGTACAAGTCCATTGCTCTACCCCATGCTGTTATTTTGCCCAGGGTGATGCACTGGAGTTCACTCTGAGGTTAGACAAAGTATTTTTCCCAAAACACTTTTAATCAAATTCACTTCAGTCATTTCAGTCATCCGTTCTATGACCTCATTCTCGTACATCAGAAACTATTTCTAATTACTGAGCTTCATTTCTATTCCATCATTGGATCTGGTAGGAAAATGGATCAATAACTTAGCATGTGGAAGTATATGAAAATCCCATCAGCATGGTTTATTGGATGCTAGCCCAAACAGGGAAATCTTACAAAGTTCATTGAGGAGCTATGGTTACATTCCCTGTAGGAATGAAGTTACCACTTACTTAACACAGATCCCCCCCCACTCCAGTATACAATTAGGTTGAACAATGAACAAGAGAAATAAACAAATGAGATGAAAGAGTGATAATTGGGGGGTGGGGTGGGAATTAGCTAGTGTTGTATAGATTTCTTCAAAGCTGTGAAATAATTTCTTTGTATTTGGGTGAGCACTTCATCTATCCATTTATCTGCCTTCCATTGACTGTCTGTCCCAAAAGACCTACTTTTCAAAGCTTGTTCTGCTGTGCATCTGTCAACCTCTCTGCCTCTCTACTACCTACTTTATCACTCCAAAACACTCCTTCACCTTATCCTATTCCCTTGTGGTCTTTCTGGGTCTTTGTCTCTCAGCTGTTCAATGGAACATCTACTCCTTCTTACCACATTCCAAGCAGATTATTTCAAAAAAATAATTCTCAGATGTTTGGACTCAACCAGTTTTACTGTCGTTGAAAAACAAAGGCTATGATGCATGTTAACAAATCATGTTAGATGGGTACTGAAATAGGAATGCAAATATAGCAAGGTTGAATGAAAAAGTTGTCTGGATCCACATTTTCTCTGAATCTTCATCTATCCATGTCTACATCACCTGCATCACTCTTCTGCAACACTTATTGATCTTGTTTTAATATGCTATACATGTATAAAAGTGTCAGAAGTGGGCTCCATGCTGTTTCCAAAGTAGAAGAATATCTTTCTTGGAAGGTTTCAATATATCTGTTTTGACTTGACATTTGAAGCTAATTCTCTGAAGCTGAATACAGTGGGTTAATGACACTGTTGGCAAAAAGGTGTATTTAAATTATTAAAGAATTCAAGTGGAGAAAAGCAGAGATAAACAGAGTGCAGGACTTCATCGGTGGGTGTGTTCGCACTGCACTAAATAATGCATTTTGTAACTAGATTTTTGCTATTTTTATGCAGTAAAAATCTAGTTGCAAAACACATTATTTGGTGTAGTTTGAACAAATCCAGTGTCATACATCATGGTTTAACCCTGGCACTTGTTTTCATTTGGACGATGTGAAGGAAAGAATGGGAGAAGTGCTCTGTCCTGAGCTGGCATAGAGTATCCCTCTCTTTGTTAGAAAAAAATCTCCACAGATCTTAGATTTAGACAAAAGGGCTTTCAGATGAAAGGGTGGCATTTCAGGACAGTTTTGAACCTCGGCATCTTGCTCTCTGTGTGTATGTGTGTTCAAACTAGGAAAGGACCACCTATGAGATACGATTGGATTCAAATCAGTTTGGATCAAAATCAAATATGCTTCAGCACTGTGTGGTGGTTAGACTAGGATCTGGGAGCCCTAGGTTTGAAACCCAACTATGCCACAGCAGCTTACTAGGGCCAGTCACACATTGTCATCCTAACGTACTCACAGGGTTTTTGTGAGGATAAAATGTTGAAGGGAAGAGTGTTATTAGCCTCTGGGGAGAAATGTGGACTATAACTGGAGTAAATAAAATAATCTAGCTATTCTGACAATGTACTAATGAAAAAGCAAGTATAAACTGAGGTGAGTTTACTTAGTAAATATAAGGCACAGGAATTTCTTACAACTGGGGAGTGGAAGGTGATGGAAAAATTAAGAGGAAAATACATGGTATTTTTGAAAATGGCAGTGACTTGAAAGATATCAATTTTCATAAAGGCATAGGCCCCAAACTAGCTTAATCCCATAGAAAGGCCTGCAAGTAATTAATTGGCATTAACACTGCACCAGGTTCATCCAAACTAGCTAACTTCACCTGGATCATGGCTATGCATTCTGAAATCAAGTTTCTAAATGGAATTTGGATTTTTGTTTCCATGTAAAAGCTTCCAAAGTGCAGCTTTGATGTCCTTGTTCCTCATGCTATAGATGAGGGGATTCATAAAAGGAGGAATCATTGAATATAGCACAGCAAGAAGTAGATCCAAACCTGATGATGTCCTAAAGGTTGACCCCAAGCACGCATAGAGTCCAGTGAAATAGAACAAACAGAGCACAGCAAGATGGGGTAGGCAGGTGGTTAAGGCCTTTTTCCTTCCCTGGGTTGAAGGAATTTTAAATACAGCTCTAAAAATATGCACATAGGAAACAATGGTGAAACCAAAACAAGTTATGCATATCAGTGCAGTAAAGATAAGAGCTCCAATTTCTATGAGGTAGGAGTCAGTGCAGGAAAGCTTCAGCAGCTGTGGGATTTCACAGAAGTACTGATTGATGACATTGGAGCAGAAAGGGATGGCAAATGTGCATGCGGTGTTCAGTGTTGCATCAACCATCCCAAACATCCATGCGCTGACAGCCAATTTCACACAGACTTCCATGTTCATTTCTTTCACATAGTTCAAGGGATTGCAGATGGCAACGTAGCGATCATAGGCCATGACTGTCAGGAGGAAGAACTCTGATGCACCCGCCCAAAAGAAGAAGAAGACTTGTGTCATGCATGCAGAATAGGAGATCATCTTGGTTTTCATCAAAGAGTTAGCCATGGCTTTGGGCACCGTGACAGAGATGAAACTGAGATCAATAGCAGCTAAATTAGCCAGAAAAAAATACATTGGAGTATGAAGATGTTGGTTGAGAGTTACAATTGTTATCATCAGAAGATTCCCAACCAAGGCTGCCATATACATAAGCAAGAAGCCCAAAAAGTGTAAAATGTGCAATTCTGGGATGTCAGAGAATCCTAAAAGCTGGAATTCAGTCACACTTTGGTTGGTCATTTCCTTCTTGATAAAACTTTATGCTGCCTGTATTTAGGAAACAAAAACCTTTCATTGGTCTATGTCAGATGTGTACAACTGATACCTCTCCAAACCTGTGACAGATCAGGATGGTTTGAAATGTCTTGTTCCTGTTCTTTCAACTGGAAAAGCTCCATTTTTTTTCTTGTGCAAATTATGCCTGTGGTTCTTTATTTTTCCTTACCATTTTCTGTTCCTTTGCACCACAAAATGTACACTTTTCCCCAGTGTTCTCTATGTGTCATTAATTAGCATTGTACATTTAATGTTGATTACATATTGAAATGATGCTATCAGTATAAATGCCATATAGATCAGGGGTGTCAAACTAATTTGTTATGAGGGCTGGATCTGACATAAATGGGATTTTGTGCGGCCAGGTCATACATATAATAAACTGTAATGCCAGATAGTGAAGACATAAACTTATAAACACAAAGATATTATTTTTACATAAATTATAAACATCCTTAAAACTCTTGCTATGTTCTGTTTCAAATAGAAAGGGGGAGGGAAAGTGGGATTTGGCAATGCAATTGTAAAAATAAAATGTAAAGAAAAAGCATAAGGAAAACATGAAATGGACTTTCCATTAAGGTCTCTGTGCCCAGATAGATTACTCCCAAAGTAGTCTATCTGGGCACAGAGACCTTAATGGAAAGTCTATTCTGCATTTGCTTTGCAAGCTCAGATTTGCTTCCTGCTTCAGCCTGCAAAGACAAGGAAGATAACACCTTATCAAATCGCGTGCATTGCTATCTGCTATAAAGTATTGGCTTCATCTTCATTTTAGTGCTTCTTTTAATAGTCTTATTGCTCTCCTCCCTGCAGACTCTTACAGCTCGACATGGTCACAATTTATAGTATCCAAATTAAATCCATAGGAATTGATCTTGAATCCCTGGCCAATTCTGATGAAAGGGCCATATTTCAAATTGTCCTAAAGAGGATCTGGGATATTGAAACCCAAATAATCAAGGCTGGTAGCTCTGGAGTTTGCTCCCCACATTATTTTGGCCTCCTTTCGGCACATGATTCTATGGCACAGTATTTTTCCAACCTGACAAATCCCTTACATCGCAGAGCCTTTATGATTGCCAGATTTAATCTTTTCCCTTCGGCTGTTTTGAAAGGCAAATATAAGGGTACTCCTTATAAGGAAAGAGTTTGCTCCTGCCTCTTTAAGGAACCTGATTCTGTTCAACATATTCTCCTTTGCTGCTCTCATTATTCTTCTCTGTGTCACTACTGGATTTGTCCTCTTTTCCCCTCTTCAAATCCTTTGACTGATAATAATTTAGCCTTTTTGTTATCCGACAAGTCCCCTGAAATCACTGCATCTGTGGCTGGGTTCCTGTCATGTATATGGAAGTTAAGAACTAGAGGATATAAAATATAGATCTATTCTGTCTACCTGCTCTGCCTTTTTAACTTCAGTGGATTCCGGTCGGTTGCGACACTCTTTTATATTTTTAGATATCTAGTTCTTGGACTGTTTATCCCTGTTTTATTGTATTTCTATGTCATTAAAAGTTTGTTTGATGGATGAATGGACAAGGAAGAAGCAGCTGGGAACTTTGACAGCCTCAAATCTTCAAAAGGTGAGGACAGGAGGGGAGACAGGAGAAAAGAGCCCCATGGGCCTGATTAAAGCTCTGGGCAGGCTGGCTATGGCCCACAGGATGGCACCCGTGATATAGATGATAACATAAAAACATATGGCCTGTGCATACATGACAAATGACCCTGCAAGCTTAACAGCAAAAAAAGTTGCAATTAATCTAAAATAAAAACAGGGAAAATCCACCTCATCCATAGTGGTAGACCAACATCCATGTCTGGAAGTCAATCAAAGTGTTAGCAAAACATCTGCTTAGCTACCAGACCCAGGACTACAAAAAGAGGATACTGGAGTTTATCAAGCATATCATCTTGCCTGCTCATTGTATTTAACATTTCAAGTGCCACTTCATATTCCTTGTATTCCACAGATGAGGCAGTTAAAAACAACAACCTCCTGTCCCTTCCTCTTGTGCCATCAATGAATATCCTCTCTTGACATCCCTGTTTTTATTATTGCACTGAACTTTTTATCTGATTGATTTACTTTTGGATCCCCTTGATGTTAGCCCCCACCCCCCCGGTCTTATTATTATTTGATACTGATGTTCCTTTTACATGCTACATGCATTTTTGTTCATCAGTCCCTCCCACCCCCCATTATTTTAGGTTTTATGGTTATTTGTCAATGCAATTGTTTCATATATATATATATTCCTATTGTGAATGACCTTTGTAGAGAAGGTGATCTTTCAGTAATTGGTTGGTTGTATTCATCCTAGTGGAAATTTCTTTTTTAAAAAAACAGGATCTATGATAAACCTTTCTGCATTAGGAAAACAGCTTTTCATCACAATCTTGCATGAATTGCTTTGTCATTATAGCCCTCATCCCACTTGTCTCATGTGGAACCCAAAACTCTGAACATGGCTGAAAGTGCCCTATCACCCACTTTTTACCAAAGCAAAAGCTATTGGGATACAATCACTTATTTTCAAATCTGATGATATCAAACTGTTTGCTTGTGGGTAAATTATGATTATAAACTGCTGAAGTGTCTTCATTTTAACCACTTAATTTCCATAACTATACTCCTATCTGTGTATCAAATATTATGATCTGCCTTTTATGTGCTGTTTTTATTGTTAAATAAATGAGTGTATTCATCTAAATCCATAAGGGATTTTATTAGTTAATTGTTGCCCTTTTAAGTAGTAAAAATTCTCGTAAGGATTATGTTCAGTTTTCATTTAAAAAGGGATCCAAATTCCATAACAACTAAGCAATGATTTAAATGATAAAATTATACAAATGAGAACTGTGCACCCATTCCATATAAGACATGGGAAAAATTATTTTGAATCTAAAAGATAAATGGAAGACAAACAGTGAATGGCTATTATGGCTGGAATCAGCTCCTTAAAAGCGAGTGAAATTTCCCCTGCTGAGATTTTATTTTCAAAATATCCTAATCAAACCTTTGAGTTGCCGCTAATTTAGCACCTTCCCCGAGGAAATGGGAGGACCCAGTGATGGTCACCTAGCCCATGCCTCAGAGAAATGAGCTCTGGAAACAGGAGTTTCCTTCTCATGATGACCACGCATAAGATCTTTGCATGAGGAAAAGTAATCCTATGTGGAGAACATTTTGCACACAATCTTTTTTACACAGTTCGTCTGCCTTCCCAATTACAAAATGGTTTGTGCTATATTCTGTGATAGCAAAGAACAATTGATGTATTCCTGCACAAATGGAATATCATAAGAATTCACAATAACAAAACAAACAAAGCATCATGGTGATGTTCTGAACAAAGGAACATGGATTTGAGAGAAAGATGGCAAAAATGCACTTACTGCTTCACTGAATAGAATTCTTCCAAGGTCCAGTGTTCTTTTGGAATTTAGCTTGGGATATTTCTATATTTCTGCACTGTGGTTAAAATCCATTGTCTGTCTGTCACCACGAAAGGAACTGTGATCCTCAAACTTGTTTTGCTAAAGCAATGGCAGAATCCTTGCTTGGGATGGAAGTTTATCTCTGCTTCATGTATGAGGCTGTTCAGGGGTTTCTACCTTGGAACTTGTAGTAATTAGTCCCCAGGTAATGATAGTTATACCTAAATCTTTAAGTGGGGAAAACAAATAAACAAAAAACGTCCCATGGCTCCATGGAGAAATGTTCACAGTCAAGAAAGATTATTCAAAATATAATATTCAAGTGGATCACTTCCAGTATATCATTATGATATTGTTTATCAACTCAGGGTTGATAACCTGCTTTTCTCCACAGTAGGGACCCAACATGGCATACAACAAATGTCAATACATTTTTTTTGAGGTGGCATGATTTACAGTGTTTTATGTCTCCCTTGTTACTAGACCACAAAAATGCTTTCCAATATACCATTCTAATATTGATTGCATTACATTACAATCAGGGCTTTTGTTGAGCAGGAATGCAGTTCCGGCTGGCTTGGCAGCAGGGGTGTGGCCTAATATACAGATGAGTTCCTGCTGGGCTTTTTCTACAAATAAGCCCTGTGTGAAACAATGGCGACAACAAGAAGTGTGGCTAAGGTTGCCAAGTCCCCCAAGGCCTCCAGCAGGGGACTTTTTCATGCACACAATACACACACAATGCACATGCAGCATGATGACATCACCTGGAAGTAATGTCATTGTGCCAGCAATGTCGCATGCCGGCTGCTCTAGGTGTTTCTGGGAAAACTCTGGTTTACCCAGATACTCTAGTAATTTAGGAGGGAAAAACTCTACGGTACCTATTGTACCATAGTTGTCCCTCCCAAATTGCTAGAGCAATTTGGGCTGGTGGGTTGAGAACCTCCAGGGTGGGAGAACCTGCTAGGCATTTTCTACATAAAAAAAGCCCTGCTTACAATCACTTTTCTAATCTACTGTTCCAGAAAAGAGATTTACTTCAGTGTGCCTATAAACTCTCCAGTAAGAAGAGTTAGAATTTTTTGATTCATCAGCTACTATTACATTGAAAAACTATTTAATGAATGGATATCAACACAATCTGCAAATCTTTTACAGTTTCAGAAGCTTGTAGTGGATGATTTTCAAATAACCAGCAACAAGAAAATGGCAAGAAAAACAGTAGGCAGCATGATAAGGGACAGCTGACCTGGATAGTCCTCATATTAATGATCAACGCTAGCTTCCAATCTAGTCATTATTATAAGTGAAGAACTTGTGAGGACTTCAGGGAGGGATCTCATTGTGTCATTTCCTCTTTTCACCTTTGAGATGCTTGCAGCTTCTCCTGATTCCTTCTTTCCCACCCAGTTACCTAACTTGTTTTGTTTTTCCTCTTGGCAGCCTCTGCCTTCTCCCTTACTCACATTTTTCTATTTACCTCACCAGCTTTAACTTTCATTTTTCAACTTTTCTGCTCCCTCCAGCTTTATCTTCCAATCCTGCAGTCTTTTACCTTTCTTAGGCTGTCTCTATTCCTTCTTTAAAAGAGGCAGAGATTTCAGAGTGGGAGATAGCAGAAGGCTTAGCAGTGGATTATGTTTATACCATCCAAAAGAACTCAGTCTAATTCCTCTTATGGGCCAATGGCATAAGTAGGGTTCCCAGCTTTTTACTGGGGGTGGGGATTTCCCCATTTTGGGGGCCCCCAACCCGCCAACATGGAGCTGGCTAGCAGAGGATCCCCACCTCGAGGAGCTCCATGTGCACCTGATGTGTCCAGCATGACGATGTCAACCAGAAGTGATGTCATAATGCAAGGCACATTACATGGGAAATGCTCTAACATTTGCATAAAACTCTATATCATAGAATTTTTTACCAAATGCTAGAGCATCTCCAGCATGGTGTACCTGGTATGATGACATGACTTCTGGGTGATGCCATCACACTGTGCACACTTTGCGCATGCAAGAACCATCCCCCACTGGCAGCCAGGTAAGACCTGGCAACTCTAGGCATAACTGTGTAACAGCAGTTTTACATGTTTACCTATCAGAACCTGGAAGGAGTAGTGCTCAAAATGTTAGAATGTATGATTAACATCTAAGGCAGCTGGGTTTTAATCCCCAATCTGCCATGCAAACTTGCTGATGTCACCCAGAAGTGACATCATCATGCCAGGGACATCGTGCCAGGGACACTCTAGGACTTGTGATAAAACTCTATGGTACCACAGAGTTTTACCACGATTCTTAGAGCATCACACCGGAAACACTCTAGGATTCACAGTAAAACTTTTTAGCATGAGTCCTAGAGTGTCCCTGGTGCAATGGCATCAATTCTGGGTGATGTCATTGCACCAGAGATGCCATGCACCAATGGGGCTCTTTGTGGGGTGGAGATCCTCCTGGCATCCTGCTCCCTGCCAGCAGGTTGGGGGTCCCCAGGGTGGGGGATTCCCTGCCCCTGGCGAAAGCTTGGCAGCCCTAAATGGAGGAGAGGAAAACAATGTAACTCATTTCAGCTCCACTTACAGCAGGGGCGTCAAACATGCAGCTCAGGGGCTGAATCAGGCCCCTAAGCAACTGATTGTCCTCTGCTTACTTCTCCCTCTCTCTTGCTTCATTCTGCATCACAGCTTGCTTTGCCAGGTGGCTCAATTGCTCAGGAGCTACAGAGCAAAACCTCTATTTTCTCCATTGGTTGAGGCTCCTCCCTTTTGGAAGGGGGGTGGGAAGCAGAGCTTGCTTTGTCTGGCTCTCTCAATTGTACAGCAGAGCTGCTGTGCCAAGCTTCTCTTTCTTCTATTGGCTGAGGCTCCTCCCCTTCCCGGTCCCCTGGAGAAGAAAGGAAAGTCAGAGCTTCCTTTGTCCAGTTCCATGGATCACAGGAGAGATACAAAGAAAGCACATTAAGACCAAGAAGTGCTAATGTTTTAAGCATGTTTTATTTTAAGTTTGTTTTTTTTTAATCGTTCATTGTGTTTGTCTGTGTGCTTTGTAAATTTATATCTCTAGAACCTGGCATTGCATTTTATGACACACATGGCCTAGCCTGACAAGCTTTCATTTTTTGTGGCCCATTTAAGGAACACAATGCTTTTATTAGCTACTGCAGATATTGTGGCTGCCCTCTGGTTCTGAGAGAAGCCTGCAGCCATGGTTGTTGAACCAGAAGTTGATAACCTATGAACAAGGACTAGAATCAGATTCTGGGATATATGAAGGGCCCACAAGACAGCGCATAAGAACACAAACTTCAGGTTGCAGAATCAGTAATCAAGAACAACAATTACGATGGGTCAATTAATTTTATTTTTATACTATGTGTCTACTGTAAAGAGTCACTGAATGAACATCACAACATAATCTTAAGTATTGTATTTAAACAATGGGTTCCAATAGACAAAAAGAAGGAACTTTTCTAATTTATACATAATAAGAAATCTTAGAAATCCCCACAAATTAGACAATTGAAAGAAAATTTAATGGAGCATCTTTAGCCCAGTGATTTTCATTTTGGAAAGCACTTCACTGCAGTGGCTGAATTGAAATGTTGCCTGACTCAATGAAAAGAGAATCTTGCAGAAGCCTTCTACTGTTCGAACATACCAGTCCCATGTAGTCTCCTTGCTCCAGGCAAAGAACACAAACTTTGCATCAAATCATACTGATTTATACCACTATTATAATGAGCACAAGCAGGGAACCTCTGCTGGTCTGTCTCTGTCTAGTACAATTCCAAACACAAACAAAAAGCGTATTTAATAAACTATTTTAGTCATTTTTTTCTTTCATAACTAAACTGTGAATGTGTTGTAATCCTCAGATTTGTGTGAAATTCCCTTAATATAAGAAAGGCATGCGTTAAGGCAAAAAACCTGTCATTTTTCTGTTGGCATGCACTGCCCAATAAAATACTTTGCAAATTTCTGATTTGATCTCCTTGTTTCTGATTGTATAGATTACTGGATTCAATGTTGGTGGTACCACAGTATACATTAAAGAAAGAGCAAGATCCCAGTTAGAGGGAGAGCTGGAAGCTGGCTTCAGATGGGCAATCATACCAAAAGCAAGAAACAGAGAAACAACCATCAAGTGAGGGATACATGTTGAGAAAGCTTTTCTCTTGCCCTCCACAGAAGTCATTCCTAGAACTGTCCTAAAAATATGAACATAAGATGCAACTATGACCCCCAAAGAACACGTACAGATACATGAAGCTATGATAAGAACCCCAATTTCAATGAGATAAAGGTTAGAGCAGGAGAGTCTGAGCAGATGAGGAACTTCACAAAAGAATTGATTGATTACACTGGAGCAGAAAGTGATTAAGAATGTGCTAGTCACATTAACAATTCCATACAAAAGTCCTCCAATCCAGGCACTCATTGCCATTTGAAAACTGAACCTCCTGTTCATTACTCGTACATAATTCAGGGGATCACAGATAGCAGCATATCGATCAAATGCCATGATTGTTAGAAGGATCCACTCTGAGGACAAGAAGAAGAAAAGAAAAAATACTTGTGCAGCACATTCATAATATGAAATTAGCCTAGTGTTTAGGAGGGAATTGGCCATGGCCTTGGGAAGAGTGACAGATATGGAACCAATGTCAATTACTGATAAATTCATTAGGAAAAAGTACATTGGAGTATGAACATGGTGGCCTGTGGCTATAACTGTGACGACAAGAATGTTTGCAATAAGTGAGGCCACATAAATTACAAGAAACAACCCAAAGCTTAACATTTGCAACTCTCTAATGTCAGAGAATCCCAGAAGCAGGAACTGAGATACAGTGGTTTGGTTGGACATTGTGTCTTGGGTAGCCAGCTTGTTGTCTGTGTAGGAAAAAGACAAGCATTAGGAGAAAGACAGAAAAAGATAATGAATACAGTTGGGTTTATGGTCTGTTTCCTAAAGCTAATTATCATGCATAGGACTTCTGAGATGAGATAGAAAGATGCAGCAGCTCTGGCTAACAATCATTTAACAAAGAGACTCCAAGATCCTTTTAGGACCACTGACATACCTTTTCCTTTAAAACCTAGTCCTCAGAAGTCTTAATATATTTCTGGCAATTTACGCATTAAATTAACTGCAGCTGGCAAAGGAATCCACAAAATGATTTTGAATAAAGAACTGAACTGTAACCAAGGATAAAAAACACCCCCCTCTTCCCACGTATCGCCTTTTTATGAATTCATTAATGAGAAGGAGTAGGTAGATTGTTCAGCTAGCACTGGGGAAGTCATGGTTTAACTCCCTGTTCTCCTATAAGGCTTTCTGTCTGACCATGGGTCACTCCCCCCTAAGATGTTATGAAGAGAAAATGAATTTGAAGTAAACTATGTATGCCACCCTAAATGGTGTTAAAAAGTAAAGACTGGCTAATAATATTACTACTGTTACTTTTACTTTTTTGTTTGACAAATCAGTATTGGGATTATATAAGACTACAATAACATTTGTTGAGAATTGATTGAGAATAAGGGTTCTATGAAAACAGGAGAGAAGACAGTTGTATGTGGGTGGTATTTTCCTTTTTAACATTTCTGCAGGAAACACCAAAGTGGATATGTGTAAGTGTGGGCTTCTAAGTCTGAGCAGATGAGGCAGTGACAGAAGAGATGGAAACACATTTTTAAAAACACCTGTTTCTATCTTACATTCAATTACGGTATTTTCCCCTCTCCAATATGTATAGTGCCTCTACCATCTTAAGGGAAACACATTGAATTGAGATTATAACTTGTTACGCAATATATTTTTATATTAATATGTGAAAACATGTATGCCTTCATACTGAAGAACATGTATAGACACCCCCCTCCAAAAAAATAAAAATAAAAACAGTGGCTACAGAATGTGAAATGCATGCTTGAAGTCACTTGGATATAATAAAAAATAACTTTATAAGTTTACTAATTTCATCTCCATATATAGTAGCTAACTATAATTATCCCAAAATTGTAGCCTAGGATAGGATGAGCATAAGAAAATAAGAAGGGCCCTGCTGGATCAGACCAATGGTCCATCTAGTCCAGCATCCTGTCTCATATAGTGACCAACCAGTTCCTCCGGAGGTCCAACAATAGGGCATAGAGACCAAGATCTTTCCCTGATGTTGTCTCCTGGCTTAGGAATTCAGAAGTTTGGTGTCTCTAAACATGGAGATTCACCTCATTCACCATGGCAAGTAGACCTATCCTCCATGAATTTATCTAATCCTCTTTTAAAGCTGTTTATTTCTGTGGCCAGCACTATAACCTCTGGCAGCTTTCCACATTTTAACCACTCTCTGGATAAAAAGTTACACTAACTTTATCTTTCAGTGCAAGACTTTTTTTCATTCTTGTTTGGCTTCTTTAAAAAAAATACTGAGATATATAATACTTTCCTTACCACTATTCAACAATTATATAGAGAGCAGTTATATATTCAACAATTATATACACAACATTAGTCAGTTCTCTACCTTTCAATTTAATTTTCCTTTCTGCAACATATTAATTATTAAGTTCATGTTTTCTAGCGTCTTCCTCTTTCTCCTTCTCCTGCTCCTCTTCTTCCACAATAAGATACCTTCTTTCGTGTTTCCTTTCTTTCTACAGTTAGTTATTATTGTCTTTGTCTTTGTTATCCTTGACCACACAGATTTATTCCAACAACTTCCAAACAATCAAAAGCCCATCTTCAGTGGGGAGACAGCCGCAGCGCAACCGCTGCTAAAAACCCTCTCCCCACCCTTTGCCGAGTTATATCTCCCAAGTACTGTACTTGAATTTCTTTCTTTCTTTCTTTTTGCACCGTTCTAAACCATTAAATAGTTTTCAGAGATCCTATATATGTTCAAACGCCTTTCTCTTCCCGTCTCATACTTTCACTTTTAAACCACAGCAACGCCGCCATTAATCTACTCTCCACGTGTCAAAGTCAGACGATTTGTCCAGTCAATTTCTCCTTTCCCTTCTGTTCTTCCTTTCTTTATATCTTCTTCCTTTTTCTTCCTCTACTGTTATATTATATTATATTATTCAACTTAAGCCTTTCTGTCCGTTTCTCCAGCTCCAATAACTCACTCAGACTGACAGCCCCTTCGCCTCCACCGTACAGCCTCTGCCATTACGACCGCTGTCCGCCATCAGCTTCCCTGTCCTTTCAGTTCCGTTCCACCTTCCCCGTCTCCACCTTGCTAAAGCAACTAAATTTTATCTTTTAGTCTTCTATCTTCTTCCAGCGCAAAGGCACAATCCTTAACTCCCGCCTTAGCCCAAAATAGTCTCGTACCTGCTGTATTTCTTGTCAGCAACCTCGTTCCCCACTCATCCACTTCTTTTCGCTCTCCGTTTTCTGTTCTCAGTCTGCGCCTCCCGACCGAGCATTAGCTCGGCCGCCGGGTCTCCGCCGTCGTTGAAAATAGGTGAGAACAAAACTTCGTGTTCCTAATTCTTTTAGTCGTTCCTTGTAATGGATAGAAGATGTTGTCTCTGTTCGTTCCCTTATCCGGTGGCCCGGTTGGTCACTAAAGTGTTGCTAGGCATCGGCTGCAGGGACAAGCTGGGATTGAAAGAGGAGCCTCCGCTCCCCCCCCCCCCCGATCCCAAGAAGCTCCCCAAACTGCGATACGTCTTCTGACGTTTCTTTAGGGGGTACTTCCCTTCGGAAAGTCCCCCCAAATGCCCAGCAAAACAATGCAATTCCCGGAGCTCGGGAAAATGCTCAGCCGCACCATGCCATAAACCGGAAAAATAGTTAATTGTGTAAGGGTAAATTAAGATATTAGGGTAATTGTAAATAATTAATGTATTAGGAGATCAAGGTAATTGTGTTACTTAAGGAATAGAAATTAATGTAATGAATTGAACAGTTGTTGATTATATAAGGATTTGGGAAACTAACTGGATTAATTAATTAGTCAACTAATTAATCTAGTATACTCCCTGAGTAAGGAGACGGGGTAGGTAAATATAGGAAGTAAGAGAATTTTGTTAATAATTGTTTCAGAAACGGAGAAAGTTTCTAAGAAACAGAAATGGGTCCTAAAAAGTTTGGGCAAGGTACCCCCTCACCAACTCCTGGGGGAGGGGGGAAACCAATATCAGAAACAACAAATCAAGATGCTATTGAGAAACTGCAAAATATAGTGACGGCTGGTTTTAGGCAAAACCAAGAAGCGTTAGAGGCGATGAAAGTAGACCTAATGGGTCAGATAATAAAAACAAACAGACAAGTTGAGGAATTCCAAAAACAGCTATTAGCGAATACTCAACAGGTTCATAGTTTAGCTGCTAAAGTGGATAAAATAGTCGAAAGTGAGAAGGAGGTGGCCAATATAACCCGAGAAAATAAAGCAACTGTGGCCAAATTGGAGGAAAGAGTAATAAAGTTAGAGATGGAAAAAGCAGCGTACATATTACGCTTCCAAAACATACCAGAGGAAAAGGACGAAAATATAATAGAGAAAATTTTGGAACTGCTGACCTTTGAAGATGAACAATGGCTGGAGGAGGGAAGGAGAGATATTGAGTGGGCCAAAAGAATTTCCTCCAACTATACGAGGAAACATAACTTGGCAAGAGAGGTGCAAGTTAAATTTACCCATCTCACGACATGTGAAAAAATCTTGAAAAAAGTCAAAGAGCAGGGATTGAAGTGGAAGGATGCTAACATAAAAGTGCTGAAAGATGTGCCCTGGGAGGTCCGCCAACGCAGAACTAAATATCGTAGACTAACAACCTGGTTGATGAGACATTCAGTGCAATTTAGATGGTTAATTCCGGAAGGGATTTTCTTCATATATCAAACTAGAAGACATAACATAACTTCGTTGGAAAAATTAGAGGAATTCTGGGATCAATATGTGGATTTGAGTAGCCACGAATCCAAGACGGGAGATGAACAAGAAGAACAACAAGAAGAAGACTGTCGGAGTAAATCAGAAGAGGGAGCTGTGCAGAAGCTGTGGAAAGGAGGAGTAAAGACAAGGACCCAAACTAAAAAAGTTCAGAAAGTAGCATCTGATAGTATAGACTTGTTAAAATGAATACCAGGACTGAAATGCAAATTATATCAGTTAACGTTAACGGCTTAAATGACCCAGGAAAAAGAAGAAGGATATTCCAACAACTAAAAAAAACATCCTCTTCAATAATTTGTCTACAGGAGACGCATATTCAGGAAAAAGATACAAAATATTTGCGAAATGAGAAATTAGGTACGCTCTACCATTCATCTGATCCAGAAAGAAAAAAGAAAGGGGTAGCTATATATGTATCCAAGTCCATCCAATCCAGTTGTTTATATACGGATAATAAGGGAAGAATAGTGATGGTAGAGATAGAGTATTGCGGAAATAAATTGATACTAGTGAACATTTATGCCCCTAATGAAAACCTTGCAAAATTTTACAAAACCCTGCATAAAAAATTGATGGAATTCGAACCTAAGAATTGTTGCATTATAGGCGATTATAACGCGGTCTTCGACACAGAAAAAGATAAAAAATTTGAAGAACAAAAAAAAAGGAAGCTGCGAAGTAGTTTGCCAAAAGATTTCTTAAAACTAGCTGATGAATTTAATTTATTAGATGCGTGGAGAACTAAGAATCCATCAACCAAGGATTATACTTACTATTCATATGCTCACAAGTGCTGGTCGAGAATCGATATGTGTTGGCTGTCGGCCGACTTAATGTTATCAGTCCGACAAGCGGATATCCTACCTAGTACGTACGCTAATCACAATCCAATCCAGATCAATTTATTAGGAACTTTGAAGAACTCACGGTGGACTCTTAATTTGCAAATCTTGAAAGAAACAAAATTTCTGGAGGCAACAAAGAAAGAAATAAATGAATTCTTCCGACATAACTTAACCAAGGATACCAGTATGCACATCATTTGGGATACATTTAAGGCCTTCTTTCGTGGGATTGCAATAAAATATACAGCAGGAAGGAAAAAAGAACGTTTGAAGACCTATAAGGAACTGGTTCAAAAATTAAGTGAACAAGAGAAGCAGCTAAAGATAAAGAATATAGAAGAAATAAGATTAAAGATTTTGGCTATCCAACACCAAATTAACTTAATATTAATGGAAGAAGTAGAAAAGAAGATGAAATGGATGAGACAAACCCACTTTGAAAGTGCAAATAAAGCCAGCCGATGGTTAGCATACAAGCTAAAAAAGGAAAGAAGTAAAAAAAATCATAAAATTGCTTAAAGATGAAGAAGGGAAAGAGACAACACAAATCAACCAGATGAAAATAATAATTCAAAAGTTTTACCAAAAATTATATAAAGGACAAGAAATCCCTAACCAGTTACAAGAAGAATATATAGCAAAGACTAAATTAAAACAGCTAACACAAGAACAAAAAGAAAAATTAGAAGCACCAATAACCATGCATGAGATTGGGGAAGCGATTAACCAACAAAAGTCGAATAAAGCACCAGGACCGGATGGCCTCCCCATTGAATTTTATAAAGCTTTTGAAGAAGAATTGCTTATCTCGTACAAAAACGTAATTGAAGACGTACAAAAGAATTATGGTATTCCAGCATCTTGGAAGGAGGCGCTTATTACCTTGATACACAAAGAAGGCACAGATCCAGCGGAAGCAAGGAACTATAGACCTATCTCCTTGCTAAATAGTGATTATAAAGTTTTCGCTACTGTGCTGGCAAACAGACTTTAAAAAGTCATAAATGCTGTTGTCCATGAAGACCAAACAGGCTTCGTTCCAGGTAGACAAATGAAACAAAATGTAAGATTTCTAATGAATGTTATTGAATACTATAAGGAACATCCTGAGAAGCAGGTCGCACTAATATTTGTGGACGCAGAAAAAGCCTTCGACAATGTTAATTGGAATTTTATATTGAAATCGTTGGAGGCAGTAGGTTGCGGAGGAAACTTTCGTAGACTGGTGGAAACTATATACACAGAACAAAATGCAAGGATTAGCTTTAACAATACCAAAACAGACTTGATTGCGATAGCGCAGGGTACAAGACAAGGTTGTCCCCTATCGCCACTATTATTTATACTAACGTTAGAGCTTTTAATGCAAAGAATAAGGAACGAAGATAGAATAAAAGGTACTAAAATTAGGGGAGAGGAGCTAAAGATTCAAGCCTTTGCAGATGATCTGTTGTGTATTTTAGAAGACCCAAACTCATCTATTGAACAATTGAAAGAAACATTAAAACAATATGGACATGTATCGGGACTCAAGATTAATGTACAGAAAATGAAATTTTTCACAAAAAATATGAATAAAGAACAAATTAACCAATTTGAAACCCAGTCAGAATTTGCATATGGGAAAAAAGTGAGATATTTAGGAATTCAAATGACCAATGACCTTAAAGACTTGTATCGGGACAATTATGAGAAATTAATAAAAGAATTTCAAGAGGACTTAAGCAGATGGGAAGATTTGCATATTTCACTTCTGGGCAGGATTGCAACTATTAAAATGAATGTGTTGCCAAGAATATTGTTCCTTTTTCAGATGATTCCTATTATGCTCCCGAAGAAATTTTTCCAACAGATTAACAAAATAATTTTATCATTTATTTGGCAGAACAAAAACCCCAGAATTAGATTGAAAGTACTGCAAGACAGTAAACTGAGAGGTGGGTTTGCCTTACCAGAATGGAACTTGTATCATAAGGCTAGTCGTATAGTTTGGCTAATAGAGTGGATTACATTGAGAAATAAAAGAATGTTGACCATGGAGGGGGCAGGTTTGGGGAGAGGATGGCACGGATATCTTTGGTACCAAAACCCTCCACCAAATAGTTTGTTTTGGAGGCATGAAATAAGAAAATCCCTCTATAGGGCTTGGATGGATATTAGAAAGTTCTATTCCTATACTCCATTATGGGTATCACCAGTGGAGGCTCATACCCACCCCAATCTCTATGACTGGAATAATTTAAATGTCTACCAAAACTTATTAGATAAACAGAACAACTTGCGAATGGAAGAAATGGCCCAATTAGACTGGTGGCTGAAATGTCAAGTACAAGCAAGCTATCAAAAAGATAAAGAAAGAGGGTTTCCTAAGAAATTAAACGACCTTGACCAAATTATCCTAATAGACCAGAAATTAATTTCTAAAATCTATGAATGGTTACTACGAGAGAAAATGCAGGGAGAGGTAGTCAAAGAATCTTGGATAAAATGGTTAGGAGATTTTGGGTTTAATATTAGTTTGGATGACTGGGAGAAAATATGGAAACGAAATGTAAAATTAACTACGTCGGCTTTGTTCAAGGAAAATCTATACAAAATGATCTACCATTGGTACTTAACACCAGACCGCCTAGCGAAAATATATCCCAGCTACTCCAACAAATGTTGGAAATGTAAAAAGATTAAAGGATCATTATTCCATATCTGGTGGAAATGTGAGTATGCTAAAAAATACTGGGTGTCAATTAATATTTGGACCCAAAATTTTTTAAAAATTAAGCTACACCACTCTCCAGAACTATTTCTTCTGAATATTTGTAGAGAGAATCTCCCACCTAAAACGATTAAGGTACTAATGCATATTGTTACTGTTGCAAGAATATTATTTGCTAAATACTGGAAGACGCCTCAAATTCCTTCTAGGGAAGAATTTATTGTTAAACTTATTGAAGCTGCGGAGTTGGATTTAATGACTACAAGATTACGTGAAGGCAATTTACAAAAATGTAAAGAGAGCTGGGAACCAATATACTGTTGGGTAAAAAGTAAAGGATTAATACTGGAATAATAGAAACATTATAAATAAATCTCTGTTCGCTCCCGGGATGTTTGGGAGTATGTTTGCGGGGTGGAGGGAGTTTGGATCTATCTGGAGGATGTATGGAATGTGTATGTTTATGTATTGTATGTATTTGTATGTATTTGTGTTCTTATTTGTTGTATTTGTTTTTCCACTTGGGTGTAATAAACATGGTTAAACTGGAAAAAAAATTAAAAAAAATACTGAGCAAATGCTGATATTTTCTTGCACATCCACATATTCTGCAATAATGAGCTCTGGTCCTGTCAGCTCCACTCTTCTTTGAGTTGCCAACCTCTGGATGGAGCTTATCTTCTTCCCACCAGAAGGGCACACTGCCACCTCCTGTTCAATTTAGGGGTTCCTGACTGAGAAGAACAGGACTCCCCATCCCCCTTGCCAGTTCTCTGGCCTCAAGGTCCTCTGCCAACCCAGTACCTGATTATGACAGAGACCAAAGTCCTTTGGGAGACCCCTGGAGGGAGTCCAACTGTGTGTGTGTGCCTTCCTCCCTGCCCTGGACTCCCCTCTTTCAGTAGTGTGGTCTAAGGCAGTTGGGGAACCTATGTGGGACAGAGCGACTACCCTTTAAACAAATAAAACATTATTTAAAACAAGCAACTATTTATAACTATGTACAGGCATTATAAAGTTGTGAACAGAAGAACTAAATCAAACTGGGGAAAAACGCTCCTTCTTTCCTTACCATACAACTGGCCCTGACCACACCATCCAGAACCCACTCATCAGTCACCAAGACTCAAATCAAACTCAAAGCACAACTCCAACTGCTTTTCCCTCTGAAAATCTATAATATAAAACCCAGTTCCCGCCCAGGAACTGGTTTTCCCTTCTGCAGCCTTCCGGGAGACCAGCATGAAAGACTTCCTGTCTCTCTAGGAGGCCTCCTCAGAAGTGCTGCTTCCAGACAGGAGGGGAGGGGGAAGGAGGAATAGACTAAGCCAACGCCTTGCCTAGAGTTTTATGGTGTCTTCCTGCCAACTCCCACATAACCATAGCCTAAAATGGCATTTCTCCACAAGGTCCAACAATAGGGCATAGAGGCCAAGATCTTTCCCTGATGTTGTCTCCTGGCTTAGGAATTCAGAAGTTTGGTGTCTCTAAACATGGAGGTTCACCTCATTCACCGTGGCAAGTAGCCACTGATAGACCTATCCTCCATGAATCTATCTAATCCTCTTTTAAAGCTGTTTATTTCTGTGGCCAGCACTATAACCTCTGGCAGCTTTCCACATTTTAACCACTCTCTGGATAAAAAGTTACACTAATACTAGTATATTAAACCTTGTCTTATATATTGTAGAATATTCAAAGAACAGTCTTTCTGTATGACTATGAAGATGGTGGAGAGAGAGAGAGAGAGAGACTTTACCTTTCAGTGCAAAGCTTTTTTTCATTCTTGTTTGACTTCTTTAAAAAAATACTGAGCAAATGCTGATATTTTCTTGCACATCCACATACTCTGCAGTAATGAGCTCTATGGGTTCTTAGTAAATGTGTGTCTTAATGGGAAAGAGGTTTTATACATATACATTCTCCACAAGTTCTTTGGGATGGACTCCACAAAGCCCAACAGAGTTCAGTGACAGTAGTCCCAAGATAAGTTATTACTGCTTGTAAACTGCAGTGAGTTGGTAATAAAAATTAATTATGGCTCATCTTTAAATAGCATCATGTGTAAGGTTCAAAGTCCATGTGATTACCTGATTGGCAGAATCTTCTTTGCACCAAAAAGGGTTGCATATATACAAAACATGGGTGCACACACAAATGCATATTATGTGATGTTATATTCATAGTTAGGTTCAGATTTTCAGGACAACAATAACCTGTATCTTTGAGTTTGAGCTTTTTAAAAATCCTTTTTCCCCATTAAGTCATACCTGTGAAGTTTTTCAAGCAGGAGACTGTCAGCGTAGTGATCATTGAGATTCCAGGACAAAAGAACTCTTTCTTTAGAAATAAGTTTCTTTATTGGATACACAATGTTTCTACTGGAGAAGACCATTGAAAGTGATAACATACATTGGATGGGGCCAGCATATATTGAGATACATCAAAGGCAGGTCACTTTAAATCATCATTAAAACAAAAGCTGCTTTCTCTTCAGAGGTGTTTGATTCACACGCCTGCTATCTGTCTTTCCTGAGTCTACCCACACTCCCCCTCCCGTCTGGCGGCCTTGCCTGGCCTGAGAAACGGCGCGGTGCCTCCCCAGCCGTTTATGGCCCTTGGCGCCCAAGGCCTCCCTCCTCTCTGCTGCTTCTCCCTAACATACTTTGCATTCTATTGCAGGGCAAAAGGGTTAGTAAATAAACAGCATAGGCAATATGGTTAGTATCGATAGGAAGCAATTGATCACAAGCTGACATACTGCCCCCCCTAAGCTCTTGCTCGGGGCTTGTCTGGGTGCAGTAGGTAAAATTGTTTAAGCAGTTTAGGGGCGTTGAGATCTGGGGCCTTGACCCACTCGTCGCAGCTGGGCGGAAAGTAGCGCCAGCGCACTAAGTATTGGAGGACCCCCCGGTGCACCCTAGAATCGAGAATCTCTTTCACTTCGTGGTGCTTCTGGCCCCGGACCATCGTGGGTTCCGGCTCGGGGCCCCGAGAGTGCCACTTCGACCCACCCGGATCTCGACGGATAAGACTGCAATGGAAAACAGGGTGTATTTTACTGATCAGCTTGGGCAAATCCAATTCAACAGTCACTTTATTGATCACCCGTTTAATCTTGAAGGGACCAAGGAACCGGTAGGCTAGCTTCCGAGATGTCTGGGGAAGCGGGAGGTTCTTAGTTGATAAAAACACAGTTTCTCCAACCTTGAAATCCCACCCCGGGCTGTGCTTTTTGTCGAACTGGGCTTTATAGTCTCTTTTAGCCTCTTCCAAGTTCTCCTGAATGACTTTCCAGGAGCTCTCTAGGTACTTCCACCATTGCTGACACTCTTGCGAGATAGGGGGGGTGTCGCCGCCCGGTAGAGTTGGGAACGGCTTCCCCTCGTACCCATGTACGGCCTGGAAAGGGGAGACTTTTATCGAGCCATGCAGGCTGTTGTTATAACTGTATTCTGCAAAGGGTAATAGCTCCACCCAGTTAGTCTGTTGAAAATTCACATAGCATCGGAGGTACTGTTCCAGGAGCCCGTTCACCCGCTCACTTTGACCGTCCGTTTGCGGGTGATAGGCGGAGCTCAGTCCCTGTTCCATCCCTAACAGTTTACAGAACTCCCGCCAGAAGTTGGCAACGAACTGTGGCCCGCGGTCGCTAATGACCTTATCGGGGAATGAGTGGATCCGGGCCACGTGCACAAAGAATAAGTGGGCTAGTTCCTTGGTGGTCAGGAGCTTTTTGCAGGGGATGAAATGGGCTTGCTTGGAAAAGGTGTCCACCACCACTAGAATTACCGTTCGCCCTTTGGAGGGCGGTAGCTCCACAATAAAGTCCATGGAGATCACCGACCAGGGCCGTGCTGCCGAGGGAAGCGGCTGGAGTAGCCCGGGCACCTTCCCCCCCCTTCTTTTGGCCATCAAGCATGTCGGACATGTTTGCACAAATTCAGAAATGTCCTTTTTCATTTGGGGCCACCAGAATTGTCTGTGCACCATATGTAGGGTTTTCACATAGCCATAGTGGCCGGCCAGTTTGTTGGTGTGGCAGTGTTGTAGCACTTCCACCCGGAGCGATTTGGGGACGTAAAGTTTTCCGTCATGGAACCAGAACCCCCCTTCTCCTTTCTCCACTCCCTCCGGGCGATCCTTCCCTTCCGCCTCCGAGATCAACTTGTCCCCCCCCCCACGGGGACTTTGGGGCCTTCGCTGTTTGCAAACGGGTTTGGACGGCCCCCGCCACCGCCTCGGGAGGGATGAGTGAGTCTATGACTTCCTCGCGCTCGCTCTCGTGCTGCGGGAGCCGGGAGAGCGCGTCGGCTAGAAAATTCTTTGACCCGGGAATGTGGCGGAGGGTGAAGTCAAATTTGGCAAAGAACCCAGCCCACCGTATTTGCTTGCCAGTTAGTTTCCGGCGCCCGGTGAGCGCCTCTAGGTTTTTATGGTCAGTCCAAATTTCGAAGGGGACCCTGGCCCCTTCTAACCACGATCGCCAGGTTTTTAAGGCGAAGGTGATGGCGTAGGCTTCCTTGTCCCACACCGACCAGTTCCGTTGTTCGCCCGAGAATTTTTTGGAAATGTAGGCGCAGGGTCTTAAGCAGCCCCCCTCGTCTTTCTGCATCAGTATGGCTCCTACGGCCGTGTCGGAGGCGTCGCATTGAACCACGAAGGGCTTGAGCTCGTTCGGGTGCACTAGCACGGGCTCGCTCGTGAAGAGCCGCTTCAGGGTTTTGAACGCCTCCTGGCACTGGCTAGTCCAGTGTAGCTTCGCCCCGGGTTTTTTCGCTTCAGGCCCCCTCCCCTTGGTCTGTAACAGGTTGGTGAGGGGTAGGGCCACTTTGGCGAACCCCTGGATGAACGTTCTGTAGAAATTTGCGAACCCGAGAAATGATTGGAGCTGTCTACGTGTCCTCGGGGGTTCCCACTCCAAGACTGCCTGGATCTTGGCTGGCTCCATGGCCAAGCCCTTCCCGGACACGCGGAAGCCCAGGTAGTCTAATTCCTCTTTGTGGAACTCGCACTTGGAAAATTTAGCGTATAGTTTGTTCTCATAGAGGGTGGTCAGTACCTCCCAGACTAGTTTGACGTGGGATGCCCTGTCCTTCGAATAAATAATGATGTCATCCAGGTACACCACCACCCCCTTGTACAGGTACTTCCGCAGGACTTCATTGATAAAGTTCATGAAGACCCCAGGGGCCCCCTGCAGCCCGAACGGCATCACCAAATATTCGAACTGCCCCATTGGCGTGTTGAACGCTGTCTTCCATTCATCCCCCTCCTTGATCCTGACTCTAAAGTAGGCGTCTCGCAGGTCTAATTTGGTAAATATTGACCCCTCCGAGACGCTGCTTAGCAAGTCTTTGATGAGGGGGATGGGGTAGGCGTTGGACATCGAAATCCCATTAATCCCACGAAAATCTGTGCAAAGCCTAAGACTCCCGTCCTTTTTCTTGCGGAATAGGACGGGGGCTGCGTGGGGGGCCGTCGCGGGGCGGATGAACCCCCGCCGGAGGTTCTTGTCGAGGAACTTTCGCAATTCCTCTTTTTCTGCCCAGCCCATCGAATACAGTTTGGCTTTTGGAAGCAGCTGCCCTGGGATGAGCTCTTTAGCGCAGTCAGTGGCCCGATGGGGCGGCAGCTCATCCGCTTCGATCTCGCTAAAGACCCCCTTCAAGTCTCGGTATTCCCTCGGGATCGTTCTCACTTCCTCTATAGTCACACATATCTTTTCGTTCTTGGGGGGAGGCTGAGGCCCCCATGACTCGCGCCACAAGTGGGAGGTGCACCTTTGATCCAAAAAGTCAATAGTGTGCTCCCCCCACTGAATGTCTGGCTGGTGCCTCGCCAGCCACCCCACCCCCAGTACGATGTCAAATGAGCAGGATGGCGCAATTACAAACACCTCGGGATCCCAATGGTCCTCTACCCCCATGAGTATCTCCTGCGTTCTATCGACGCAGGGCTCCCCTTTCATTTTGGTTCCGTCCATCTGCTCGCATTCGAGGGGTCAGGGTAGGCGCTCGCGCCCAATTCCTAACATGTCCACGAACCGCGGGGTTATTAGTTCGCACGTGCACCCTGAGTCTATGAGCGCCTGAGCGTGTACAAAGCGCTTTAATTCCACATTTAATAAAGTCAGTGGGATGAACATCAGTTCCCCCGAGATTCTCACCCGTAATGGTGCCGCTTTCTCCGGGACCTGCCGCTGGGCACCCTCTAGTGCAGGTCGTCCTCATTTCCCGAGGGCTCGGCTTCCCAGGTGTCGTCCCCCAGCTCTTCCAGCATTATAGAATCCTCGTCAAGCACCATCGACAGAGCGGTGCTGCTGCGGCTCGACTCCTTCGGTTTGCTGGGTTTCTTGGTGCCTCCACTCGGCCCTTTCGTAGCGGGGGTGCTGGACCTCGCCCGGTCTGGGTAGTTGGCAGCGAGGTGGGTCGGGTCCCCGCATTGGTAGCATTTGTGGGGCCCCGTGGCGGTCTTAAGGCTCGCCCCTCTTCCCGCCTTCTTGGGCTCCGCTTTTGCTGCTGGGCGCCTGTCTCGGTTGGTGCGTGGTTGGAGCCCCTGGCGCTGGATCGCCACTTCTTTCATGTTGTTCCCGATCTCCCCCGCCAACTGGATCCAGCCCACTAGGGTGTCTGGGTGGACTTGCCCCAGTGCCCGGTCCAGGATGCCCGGATTAAGCCCTTTCTTGTAGGCTCGGATTTTCATGGCTTCGCTCCAGCCCCTTATTTTGCGGCTATGGTTTCGGAACTCGAGGGAGTACTCTCGGATCGACTTCCCCCCCTGGCGTAGCCCCTCGAGGGCGGCTATGGCCACAGTCTCCCTCAGGGGGTCCTCGAACTGGGACAGGAGGGCTTGCAGGAATCCCGCTATGGTGGCCACTTCCGGCCCGTTCGCCTCGAAAAGAGTCACGTACCACAGCTGGGCTTCTCCCTCCAACTTCGACCCCAGGTAGGCTACTCGGCTGCACTCATCATGGAAGGACGCCCCCCAGTAGTGCATGTAGGTGTTGGCCTGGATGATGAAGTACTCCACTTTGTCGGGGGTGCCGTCGAATGTGACGAGCAGCTCTCGGGTCTTTACCCGGGCCGCCGGGAGCTGGGGCCCGCCTGGCGCGGCCGGCGCCGCTGGTGCCGCTGGGACCGCCGGTGCCGCTGGGACCGCCGGTGCTGCTGGAGCGGCCGGCGCGGCAGGCTGCTGCGGGATCGGGGCCGCTGTTCCTCCGACTCCCGCGATGGCGCGGTCCACCTGCTTCTGCACCTCCTTCAGTATCAGGGTCATGGTGAGGTTCATCTCTCTGCGGAGGTCGCAGCCCAGGATCTCGACCTCCCGTCGGAGTTCGTCCATGGTGGCGGCTTTCGGGGAGGAGGCTCGCGATTCCTCGTCCTCACCATCACGGGAGTCGCAGCTGTCCCTCCTCCGGCTTGGCCCCGGGTCGTCTTCGGGCTCCCCCCTTCCGCGATGGCCGTCCGTCGGCTCGGGCGAGCCGGGTGGCGCCTCCGAGTCCCCGGGGTTGCGGAGGAGGTTGGCGTACTCTGAATCTCAGAGTGGTCACAATCTCCTTTTCCTCTCCTCCCACAACAGACACCCTGTGAGGTAGGTGAGGCTCAGAGAGCTCTTACAGCAGCTGCCCTTTCAAGAACAACTCCTATGAGAGCTATGGCTGACCCAAGACCATTCCAGCAGCTGCAAGTGGAGGAGTGGGAATCAAACCTGATTCTCCCAGAAAAGAGTCTGCACAATTAACCACTACACCAAAATGGCAAAAAATTACCTATTCCCACTGAATTGTGTTATACTAGTTTTAGCACTCAATTTCTCCTTTCCTTCCTTACTGTAACCCCTATCCTATGTAGTCATATGCATCCTATTAACCTCAACATAGCCTTTTTAGATGGTCAAAAGGAATCTCCACTAGGGGTGGGGGATATCCCACCCGAAACTGCTATTGTCCACCATTGATCCAAGCTTAGACAGGTAGAAAAATACAGCAACATTGGCATCATGATAATATCACATCCAAAGAAAACCCAGAAGTGGTAGATGTATTATGGACCACCCCAGGTTCTCATGAAAAGATTAATCTTCCCCAGAGGATATGGATAACTGGCCCCCAATACCTATCATGGCAGACCCTTCCAGTGAGATGAGTTCCTCAGGGCTTCCCAAGGGGACTCTTTGCAGGCACTGACACTGTCTCCTGATCCAGTAGTGCCCTCAAGCCAGGATGCCCCAGCATAGAACAACCTATTGCTAGACCTGCCACAGTCCCCCTCAGGAACAGAGAAAGTGAAGAGCCAAGGCCAAGACCTGGACTAGATTCACAAGTGTGTGCTTTGAGGTCCAGGGCATCCCCTCTGCTGATCAACTGATAGAAGAGACCCATAAATCATTACAGGATCTGAGCCCCACCACTCCTCATGAATAGATGAGCTGATTCAGCCTGATATGTACCTGTAAGGAAAGTTATATAAGTTTGTAGTGGTGCTGGAGTAGGTGTGAGATCAATTTATCTGCAGTCTTGGTGACTATTCTACTAGTTACCTGACCTGTCTGGCACTAACTCTCAGAAACTTGTGGCCTTAACCTTGTCCATGGGCTATGTTACCTGAAACTTGACTTTGACTTTGGACTCTGACCAAAGAACCACTACTATGGGACCCTGTTGTTGCAGTAACTGACTCAGACATTGTTGTTACACTCCATCTGTCTTCTCTCGACCATGGAAGTAACTAATAGCAATTTCTCTTTCAGATGTGATGATTTGTAGTGCAGTGTTATGTCTTCTCTGTTACCAGACCAGAGAAATGCATTCCAATATACATTACAATCACTGTTCTAATCTATCTATCTATCTATCTATCTATCTATCTATCTATCTATCTATCTATCTATCTATCTATCTATCTATCTATCTATCTATCTATCTATCTATCTATCTATCTATCTATCTATCTATCATCTGTCTGTGTGTCATCAACCTAGTAGGTTTATATTCTGCTCTTTCCCGTAAACGGGCTAAGGGCAGATCACAATATAATTTATGTATAAGAAATACTATTTCAAATAAGAAATTTATTTCCATGTATTTCTTATTTGAAACAGTGATTATCATGTAATGTAAGAGTATGACAACATTTTTATATGTTCTGAGGAATCGAACAACTTGAAGGACCTGTTCTGAAACATGTAATATTTGGTTTTAAAAGCAATGGATCATTTGTTGCAGCAATTTTTAAAGTATATCCTATTAATCAGAGATGTAGATACATCTCAAGAATGATCTCATATTGCCGGAATCAATAGGAGAGGGTTGTAACTCTTACCCCAAATCAGGGTTCATAAAAATAGGTGGTGAAACTCATTAGCATAACTCATTAGGATTGTTATGCAGCTGCACCTACTATTCAATGGACAAGGTAGGTGGGGAGGAAGAGGGGGAACCATGAGAAAGGTTAAGGAGCTGCACTCCTGTAAGGTCCTGCTGAATTTGAGGCCTGCCCTAAATGCTATTACCGCATTAAAAATGCTGAGAAAATAACACACAAGTTTGAAAAGCTTCACTTCAGACCTATCTATGCACAGGCTTAAATACTATGTTTTGCTGATGCTGTCATTCCTCAGTGAACTTTTAGCTAGGAAAATTCTTTTTTCTTTCACAAATTATGTCTGGTAACAAGACTGATAAGAGGAAACCTTGCTTTTCTTCCTGAAAAAGTGCCACATTGTAATAATTTCCACAGTGCAGCTTTGATGTCTCTGTTCCTCATTGTATAGATGATTGGATTCATCAGTGGAGGTACCACAGAATACAGTACAGCTACCACCAGATCCAGATCTGAAGGGGATTGTGAGTTCGGCTTCAGGTAGGCAAAGCTTCCAGTGCTGATAAACAGGGAAACCACAATAAGGTGAGGTAAACATGTTGAGAAAGCTTTGTTTCTTCCTTGTGTGGTAGGGATTCTGAGCACTGACTTGAAAATGTGCACATATGAAACAATTATGAAAGCAAAACAAGAGAAGACTATAAATGCACTGAAAATAACAATTCCAACTTCAATGAGGTACAAATTGTCACAAGATATTTTCAGTAGCTGTGGGATCTCACAAAAGAACTGGTTGATAATGTTGGAGCAGAAGGTGATGGCAAAAGTGCTACCGGTGTGTAAACCCGAGTAAAGAAGACCAGCAACCCATGCGCTGGCTGCCATCTTGATGCAGACTTTTCTACCCATGACTGTCTCATAGTGCAGTGGGTCACAGATGGCAACATATCTATCATAGGCCATGCCTGTGAGAAGGAACAAATCTGATATCAAGAAAAAGAACAAGGAATACACTTGTGTGACACATCCAGAATATGAAATCTCCCAGGTGTTCAGGAGGGAATTAATCATGGCATTTGGGATGGTGACAGATATGGATCCAAGATCAACGACAGATAAATTCACCAAGAAAAAGTACATAGGAGTATGTAGATGTTCATCCAGGGACACAGCTGAAATGATGAGAAGGTTTGCTGTCAGAGCTGACAAGTAAATCACTAATAAAAGAATGAAGTACAATACATTTTGCTCCCAGCTGTCAGAGAAACCCAGTAGAAGGAACTTCATAACAGTGCTTGAATTGGGCATTTTCTTGCATGGATGTTTCCTGGATTGCTGTTGAGGAAAAAAAACGAAAGCTTGATTCAGATTTTAATGAAGAGAATTGTCTCACTGGGTATGATCCAGTTATCTCCCAGCCCCCCCCCCCCAGTTTCATCCAATTTTCCTCTTTACTGCAGTCCCATGTATATGAAGGTCACATTATCCCCAGTATTTCCTTTTTTGAATGGTCAAAAGTGGACCCCATCTTCCTTTCTGGAAAGATAGTTGGATCCAACGCATTAACTTTTATCTGACTTGTGTTGTTTATGATTCTTGAAACTAGGATACCATCAGGAGGGACGGTGGCTCAGTGGTAGAGCATCTGCTTGGTAAGCAGAAGGTCCCAGTTTCAATCCTTGGCATCTCCAATTAAAAAGGGTCCAGGCAAATAGGTGTGAAAACCCTCAGCTTGAGACACTGGAGAGCCCCTGCCAGTCTGAGTAGACAATAGTGACTTTGATAGACCAAGGGTCTGATTCACTAGAAGGCAGCTTCATATATGCATAGAAATTCTAGAATGGCTTTCTAGAAGCAATGAGAAATGGTTGTTATTGATAACTGGAAGACTGTTTTATTTCCTCTTATATACAACAGATGACAGGGATAACACTTCAGGGTGGGTACAAAGGAATGCCACCTCCAAAAAGGCAAAATTCTCTCTCTCTCTCTCTCTCTCTCTGATTTATATGAAACTGCCCAGAGAGTTATTCCCTCCTGCAAAATATTTATACTGACAAACTACTAAAGAGATTTTCCCCCAATAAACCAACATCAAATTTCTCTGAGCTTTCAGAGTGGTACAATGAAACCAAGTGCTTACTAACATTTCATTTTAACTAAAAGACAGAGAGGGAGCAAAAAGGTTGTTCACAAGCAGAGAGAAAGTCATGCTGACCAGCTTTTTGGTTGGCAAATCTGATATGAGAATACAAATGATAATTGTTTGTGGTCTTTTTGTGTGTGTGTTTTGTTTTGTTTTTTGTTTAGTATGTCTTGCACTGAAGATCAGATTTTTCGTATTTCCCAAGGAATCAGTTTGCCATTTTATCCAGTTTGGACATAGAAAAAGGGGGGGGGGGGGGTTACATTTACAGGATGAGATTCCATAAAAAGATGAAACCATGCTTTGGAATCCAGAAAGTCAAAGAAAGTATTTATTTTATTTTGGCGTTACCTGGGTCTAGACCACTGATAAGACACTTCAGGGGGTTTTTTGCTTCCAAAGGTTAAAGCAGACTGAGATCAATGAGGCTATCTAGAAACCAGATATGCCAGTCATATAGAGGTTTAAAATTCAATGGACTTACTGAATGACTAATATATATATATAATAATCAAGCTATATATATATATATATATATATATATATATATATATATATATATATATATATATATATATATATATATATATATATAGCTTGATTATTCCTTTTATCATAATCTCTGTAAAGATTTATTTTGCAAGCTTTCTTTCTCTTCAGATTTGTCTATTCTGCCACCCTGTTATTATTTATTGAACGATACTGAGGGGGAGGTTAGCGAGGCTTTGGCAAAATTTTTGGCTGACATCCTTAAATTCAAATTTGACCATGTATCAATGCATCTGTAAGCTCGGTTTCATTTTGATTTTATCTCCAATGTTTAAATTTTTTATATTCTGTGTATTTTTATTTGCAACTGTTATGCCATTAAAGGTTTGGTATGGTGACTAACATATATTGTTCAAGCAATAAAAAGTCTCTAATGTCCATTCAAGATCCAAAATGATTACATTCACTTATAATATTACTTGCTTGAACAAGAATTGGACTTTAATATAAAATTTCAAATATCTCCTTTGAATATAACACTTCAGAATATCTACGTTGACACACCCTTGTCTATGAAGGTGACTGATAGATTTAAAGAAATTGTTTTGTGATTACAGAATGTACATCTGTAGAGAGTAGAGAATAATTTGCTAATCAATAGTGGGGAATATCAAAATAACTGGTGGAATACGTTAGTGTATATAAGCATGAAAGGAAATGGGGGCCCTGAACAGGATAGCCCAGAAAAGCCGGATCTCATCAGATCTTGGAAGCTAAGCAAGTTTGAATATGGTTAGCACTTAGATGGGAAACTTCCTTGAAATACCCAGTCAGGGGAACAGGGGCAAGCTCTACTCAGCCAATTCTCTCAGTATCCTCCAGGCCCCCAGTAGGGGTCAGTCACCAGAGATCAACATGACTTTCAAGTGTAGACACACATATACACACACTCAAATATTTTAAAAATACAAAAGAAAAAGGGAATGGGAATACAAAAGAAAAAAGGGAATGGGAATACAAAAGAAAAAAGGGAATGGGAAAAGAGATACAAATACATGTGATATTAGTTGTATGCATACATTCAAGCATTATCAGTCTGCATCATCTCTCCCTCAAACTAAGGGATATACACGTGAGGTTACCAAGTGTTGCCATACACAGTTCTTTATACCTGTTAGGAGAAAAGCTGGGGAGCAATGGTCACTGGTGTAGAGAAAGGAAAGGAAACATAATGGTTTACATAGCGGGAAATAAAATACTGAGAATGAAATGTTCATTGGATCCAATCAGGTTTTCCAGTTATGAAAAGGGGAACACAGGCTTTTTTTGACCACTCCAAAACACTATACTGGGGATCATGGATCTGCTTGGACAAATGAAGAAGGAGGAGGAGGAGAAGAAGACGATGATGATGATATTGGATTTATTATACACTACCCTTTACTCTGAATCTCAGAGCGGCCTACAATCTCCTTTACCTTCCACCCCCACAACAGACACCCTGTGAGGTAGGTGGGGCTGAGAGAGCTCTCACAGAAGATGCCATTCCAACAGCTGCAAGTGGGGAATCAAACCCTGTTCTCCCAAATAAGAGCCTGCACACTTAACCATTATACCAAACTGGCTCAGGGGCTGAAGTAAGCAGAAGTATTGGGCAGATTCTGACTACATGATGCTAAAGGCAGGTATGAAGCCTCAGACAGTCCAAACAGTAGACTGTAAGCCTGTTTCATTCCCAATTATTTCCCCTTCACAGCTATTTTTCTGCATTTAGTTAGCATACTGCATGATTCCAAGTCTTCCCACTGCTTCCATGCATAATTGTATTAATGATTAAAAGAACTTTATAAATAAGGTTTATGGGGTACATAAGAAGGAAGTAGGCTTAGCCAGAGAGAAGCACAGCAGGTTATAACTGATTCCTCAATAACAGTTGATCTGCCCCCAGGTTTCCCATTTCCTCAACTCATGTAATGAATTCCCCACCAGTTACTGTGTGAGTGCATTTTGGTCTGCAGCTTCCTCCAATAACCCTCACAGCTCTGGATCTCCAAAAATCCAGAGCAGGTCACCATGGGGGGAATTGGAGGGAGCCATGGATCAAAATGCACCTGTGCAGCAACTGGTGGGGAAATGATCGCTTGATCCAGAGAAAGAAGTCCAAGGCTGGAGCAACTGCTAGTAAGGAATACGTCTTTGTCTTTACTACCTTGCAAGTTAATACACCATAGACTTTTCAGAGATGGATGTTGGAAGACAATAGAAAAGGGTAGATGAGTAGAAAAATGACAGAGTTTTACCTTTCAGAGAGGCACTTTCAGTCTTTCCTATTTGATGCCTTCTTTTCAAAAAGATATCCCCAACAGCTGCTGGTGGACCATATCTTCTGCAATAATGTGTTATTTGAATTCATAGTAGACATATACTTTGTGGGAATGGAGTTTTATATTTATATATTTTCTGCACTGTTCTTGAGGATGTTCACCATATCTCCCAGCAGAGTTCTGTAATGGAAGTCCCAAGGAACTAATTCCTATCTGTAGACTGCAGTAATTTTCTGGAAGAAGAAAAACCCACTGGATTATATGCCTTTAAGAGTGGTCCCCCTATTCATAGAGTGGATGAACATCATACCCCACCCTTTTCACAACCCAGCATTTAACTTTTGATGTTTCTATTGAAATAGTGTTTCTTTTGAGAATGCCAACATTTCTGATTATAAAAGTTAGTGTTCACTGGTGTTCCCTAAATGAGCCACACATGTAATTTCATACTGGCAACATACTCTATAAACACCACTGTACCCCCATTATTTTGCCTTGTAAACTATGGTTAACTTTGGGAGGGATAACTAATATCCCTACCCTTCAAAAGCTAGGCATTTCAAAATTGACCACCAGATTCAGGATGTTTATGGGAGTTGCAAAGCCCAAAATGGAGAGAACTGGAGCATTCTGATCCGGGTTATCTCTAAAAGCCCCCAACATGATTTGCAATGGAAGCTCAGATTGACGCTCAAGGCCAGACTGGCTGGATAATGTAACAGACATGCAATGGGAAGGAAGATGGAAGAATTTAATTATTTTAGTCAACTGATGAGAGGTGCAGTGCAAATAATTAGAGGAATAAGAATATTGTCCCCAGATTACATTAAGAAACCACCTACCCCCATGCATTTTGTAATGTTGAGCATAATTTATAATATAAAGCTAGTCATTGGAAAACTGCCCAACATTTCATTATAATTGTGGAAGCTGTCGTGCTAAGCTGAAAAGAAACAGACCACGCTGGTTTTGAGTATCACCAGAATACCCCCTCCCCATATGCACAGATACATACATCATGTACCATGTTCCATAGAAGCTAAAATTCTTTGTTTGTAGCAGGCAAAACTCATCAGGAAATGAAGCTACTAGTCCCAAAATTGCCCATGAACTTTAATATGATGATGGGAGATGCAATGCTAAAACTGGGGGGATTTGGAACACCCTGGTACAGATTAGCTTCACAGCCTCCCTGTTCTATTTGCAATGGAAGTAAAAGTTTCCTTTAAGAAGCCAGGAAGATGCATGACAAAAAAGGAAGATGGGAAATATCCATTATCTTCCAAAACAAATAGATTTTGATAGAAAAAGCCCAGCAGGAACTCATTTGCATATTAGGCCACATACCCCTGACACCAACATTGTTTCACATAGGGCTTTTTATAGAAAAAGCCCAGCAGAAATTCATTTGCATGTTAGGCCACACCCCCTGATGCCAAGCCATCTGGAACTGCGTTCCTATGCATTCCTGTTCAAAAAAAGCCCAGGGTTTAACAGATTCTCTGACCTATTGGAGCTCGGAAGGTGTAGTGGTTAAAATGTTAGAATGTACGATTAACATCTAAGAGACCTGGGTTTGAATTCCTGTTCTGCCATGCAAAGTTGCTGGGTGACCTTGGGCCAGTAATATATTCTCACCCTAACCTACTTCATGGGGTTGAGAATAAAATGGAGGAGAAGAAAATAATGTAAGCCGCTTCAGGTCCATTTAAGGAGAAAGACAAGGGATGACATTTGTTACAAATCTAATTTTGCCTATAGTTTGCCAAAGGATGGTCTGTCTTCCTGTTGCTTTATCAGGTATTGTGGCTGCCCTCTCTGACTCTGAGTTCATCTGAAGATAAGCCTACAATCATGGCTATTGGCCCAGAAGATGAGATGTCCTGTGAACAGGATCCATGGGACCAATGAAGGATCCACAAGACAATGCATAAGAATGAAAACTTCAGGTTGCAGTATCAGCAACCAAAATCAACTATAATGTGTCAACTAGTTTTATTTTTATACTACATGACTACTGTAAAGAACCACAGCCCCATAGCCAGAAAATTTTGGGTGGAGGAGCCTGGGAGATTTAAAAAAAATGTTTTGGGGGCACAGGGCCTGGCCACTTCTTCCCTCCAGTGGCCAGCCCTTCCAGTCGCAGCTCTCACCCAAAAAAAGAGGGGAAAACGGGGAGGGGGAGAGTTCCCATAATAAATAAAAAATTAGGTGAGCGGTTGCGGCAGGGGCAGGGGGTTATTTTACAGTGTGTCCTACAGTCACTGTTTTTTCTCTCTCTCTCTCTGCTGGTCTCTCTCGCTGTTTTTTTTTCCTCTCTCTGCTGCTCTCTCCCTCTCCCCGTTGCAGTCTCTCTCTCTTTCTCTCTCTGCTCTTTCTCCCTGTCCCTGTTGCAGTCACACACTCTCTCTTTCTCTCTCTGCCTCTCTCTCTCCTTGTTTCTCTCTCTCTCTGCTGCTTTCTCCCAGTCCCCATTGCAGTATATATCTCTTTTTCTCGCTTTGCTTCTCTCTCATGCTGTTTTTTCTCTCTCTGCTGCTTTCTTCCTGTCCCTGTTGCAGTCACACGCTTTCTCTCTCTCTATCTCTCTCTTACTTTGCTGCTCTCTCTCACTGTTTTTTCTCTCTCTGCTGCTGCTGCTCTTTCTCTGTTTCAGTCACTCTCTCTCACACTCTGCCTCTCTCTCTCTCTCCCAGTTTCTCTCTCTCTCTCTCTGCTCCTTTCTCCCTGTCCCCATTGCAGTCGCTCTCTCTCTTGCTCTGTTGCTCTCTCACACTGTTTCTCCCTCATGCATGGGCTCTCCCCCCCCCTTCCTTTTTCTCGGGCCCTATGGAGGGGCCCTACAGAGGGAAGGAGGGGTTAAATAAATGGCCTGGCCCTTCCTGCCCCCCTGTAGCTACGGTCCTGATGAGCCATTGAAGTACTATGACAGCACAGTCATAAGTGTTTTCTTTAAACAATGGATCCCACTAAACAAAAAGAAAGAAATGTTTTATTTATACATAATATGAAACCTTAGAAATACTCACAAAATAGACAATTGAAAGAAAATCTATCTGAAGCCCAGTGATTATTTTTAAAGGCATTCCATTGCAGTGGATAAATCATTAGGTAATTTTGGTCATTTAATTTTGGCCATTTAATTAGGTAGTTCTGATCATTTAATTTCGGAACTGGGAGAAGAAAGAGGGTATTCTGATTTACTGACTCACAAGCTGTGTTGTTTCCACAATCTGTAAACATAGTGCCTTGTAGATTCACAGCTCAAACTTTCCTCTCTCTGCTACTGCAGACTTTTCCTTCTCTCTTGGCAGAAGACATGCAAATGATATTTTCCTCCTGTCTTGGGGCTGAAGTGGGCTCTAGGGAAATAGGTTCTTCAGCTTGCAAGTCTTATAAATTTTGAAAAATGCATCCAAAAAAAGTTCCTCTCAAAATATTCTGATTTCTGTTGCTTGCAAGCTAATACTTCCATAATACTCATCTTTGAGGATACTGAGCCCATAACCTTAATTGTGGATATTTAGCAGAGCAAGAGTCGAACAAAATTAAAGCATCACAGACTCATGTTTGTTTAGTTTCTTTAAAAAGTTTACTAGAAAATTAGGGAAGGGATTAAATGGGAAGAAAATAGCAATGCCAAGCTTATCTGTCTAGTTCTAGTGCCATCTTATTTGCTTGTCAGTGACAAGTGTCTTCTGTGTAAAATGAGAACGAAGGAAAGGAAGTTTTCCCAAAAAAGCTCCACTCTTGTGTATATGCAGAATAGAATGTCCTATCTTCAATATATTGATTAGCCAATAGTCTTATCTTAAATATCAATCTTGAATTGATATTTAACACCTCAAGAATAATGTTTCCTCCTCTCTGGCAAGAGGATCCTACTCTACACCAAATTAGTCCTAAACTAACTGGCTAATTGGTTCTAAGTTAACACCTAAGGGGTTCTAAGTTGTCTATTTAGCATACAGAAACTTCATACTTAACTCTTTCATGACAAAAGGGATGACCCCAAGAAGAATGCACAGGCAAAGCTTTTTCTCATATATTCCCACCTATGCTCTTCCTCAATGTGGTACTGAAGTCCTTGTTTCTGTGCAAAGGCAGGCATCATGAAGCAATAGTGGGGTGCGGTAGGGTTAGTTGGTGAATATGTCTATGATGTGTGGACCAATGGTGACTTTTGTGTAACTCGATTATGACAGTCCACAATAACTCAATAACTCAATCTTGACAGCCCAGAATAACTTGTGTAACTCACAGTCCAGAATGATGAGTATCTTGAATTGATATTTAACACCATGGCAGGAGCAGTTTCACTGTATTCTGCAGGGGAAGAAAAGAAGATGAAGCTGCCCCTCCTCAAGCAACAGAGTCATTTCCCCCCTCTCTGACATGAGCTGGTGCTCTTCTATTATACATATGCTGAGAACATCTGGACAGTTTGATGACTTTCCCGTGCTGCAAACTGGGAGGTTAACTTTTGCTCATTTGTGTGTGAATATATTTTGTTTTACCTTCTTATTTGGGGATCTGCTTTGCCCCCCCAGTCGGAATGAAGAGACTGACACAGTGTGTTGGATAAAAACCCGGGCCGCTTTATTGAAACATAACTTGAATGATAAGGATGGCAAGAGGTATAGGCCTACAAGAACAAGCCCTGGGGTCACAACACAGGACCCCGCCTTGTCCAGAAGGGTGAGTCACCCTGCCTCCAGCACACGGCCACTACCATCTGACTGGTGCTGAGCGGCCAGGCCCAAACTCCACCTCCACCTCTGTCGGCATCAATCACTCAGGAAAGATCCGCTCAGGTGAGGCTTTGTTGTGATCTGCACTCCCAGCATTGAGCCGTGAAGCCCATATACCATTCATACAGGCCACCTGCACCCACTGGTGCAGAGCCATAGGTGCTCCCCTGAAAAGGCTGTAGCCAATTCCTCATCCTGCCAAGCGACCAAATCTACCTAACCTCACCCCATACTCCCTACACTATCCTGCAGTACAATGTAGGCAAAAAACAAATTCACACAGGCCAATTCCGTGAAAATGAAAAAATTCCTACCTGGCCCCTAATAAGGCGACCGGTAAAACCTGTACTGCATAGGGCGGGTGGGTGGGCCGAGAGCCACGAGAGAACTGCGCAACACGGGTGGGAGCCCAGGCTTAATAGCCCTGACTCCACGCCCACTCCTTGAACTCCCGGATGGCCGGGAAGCCGACGTCAGCCTCCCTCCTTCCGGGAGGGCAAAGCACGGCCCCCAGCCTATGACTGGCGTTGCCAGTGCGGCTGGGAAGGGGCCGATTTGCCTGCCCTGCCTCCCCCATCTTCTACAAGCTGCCTGCCTCTTCTGGCTCCCAGCTGGGAACAAGCAGTCTAGCACTGTTGACGCATAACAATGAACACGTGTACAGCCTGGGTGCAGTGTATACTTGATAGTTTTTAATATATCCATTGAGTAATTTTTGTGTCAGACAACTGAACATGTGATTGAAACTGAACATTCAGTCTGTTTTCATTTAAATGAATATTCATTGGCTATGTTTTAAAAGCCAGTTTAAAAAGTCAGTTGGGACAGAGGAGGTGGAGTGAGAATAGCCTTTTTGAGTTTTTTTGAGTTTTTGCCTTAGGACTGAGCATCTGCCTTCCAGAGGAAGAAAGCAGAACAGAAAGGCCCTTGCCAGCCTCAGGATGCCCTGCTTCCCTTGCCCACTTGCTGAAGCCCAGCCCTTCATTTCATTCTCCTTGGAAGTTTAATCTCACTTTGGCTTTATCAGACTGTTGCTGTAAAGTAGTAAAGAGTCTAGTAGCACCTTTAAGACATAACAAGTTTTGTTGTAGCATAAGCTTTCAAAAGACAAAGCTCTTGCATCTGATGAAGAGAGCTATGTTTCTCAAAAGCTTATGCTACAATAAAATTTGTTAGTCTTAAAAGTGCTACTGGAATCTTTCCTGTCATGTAGCAGTGTAAACTTTAGGGATATCACCATCTTGCATTTTGATCACTAAACATTGTTTGGTGGAGAAAGAAAGCATTAGCTATCCCAGAATCCCCAACATCCACTCAGGCAGAACCCCACCAGCAGCAGCTAAAAGAAGAGGGGACATAAGAGCAGAAGCTTAATTTTAAAAAATACCTCTTTACAACCTAGTTAGCCAGCTCCTTGCAGGCTGCTGCCCTCTCCCACCCCTCATAGGACAATTACAATTATTATTTTAAAAAAAATTGAATGTCACTCTACTACACACAGACATCACAAGTGATGTTCCAATCCAATTCTGGGAAGTGTTTTTTTTTTAATTGTAGCTGCAGTATAAATACACTAGATGGTGAAAGACTGCTGCAGATGACAAGAACAGAAATCCAAAGTCAAGTTTAAAAGTCAAGTTAACTGCTCTGATTCTTTGCAGTAAGTTGTGAGTGAAGAAAGGGCCAGAGCTTAGCGAGACAGCAGGCAAACATCTATGCTCTTCCTTTCTCAGTGAACTTTTGGCTATGGAGATCCTGGACAAATTATGTTTAGGAACCAGATTGATAAGGAGAAGCCTTGCTTTTCTTCCTGAAATAAATGCCACATTGAAACATTTTCCATAGTGCAGTTTTGATTGCCTTGTTCCTCATTGTATAGACGATAGGATTCATCAGTGGAGGTACCACAGAATACAGCACAGCTACCACCAAATCCAGATCTGAAGGGGATGGTGACTTGGGCTTCAGATAGGCGAAGCTTCCAGTGCTGCTAAACAAGGAGACCACAATAAGTTGGGGTACACATGTTGAGAAAGCTTTGTTTCTTCCTTGTGTGGTGGGGATTCTGAGCACTGATTTGAAAATGTGCACATAGGAAACAATTATGAAACTGAAGCAAAAGAAGGCTATAAATGCACTGAAAACAACAAACCCAAATTCAATGAGGTACAGATTGTCACAAGATGCTTTCAGTAGCTGCGGGATCTCACAGAAGAACTGGTTGATGACATTGGAGCAGAAAGTGATGGCAAAAGTGCTACCGGTGTGTAAACCTGAGTAAAGAAAACCAGCAAGCCATGCGCTGGCCGCCATCTTGATGCAGACTTTTCTATCCATGACTGTCTCATAGTGCAGTGGGTCACAGATGGCGACATATCTATCATAGGCCATGCCTGTAAGGAGGAACAAGTCTGAGCCCAAGAAAAAGAACAAGGAATACACTTGTGCGATACATCCAGAATACAAAATCTCCCAGGTGTTCAAGAGGGAATCAATCATGGCACTTGGAATGGTTACAGATATGGCTCCCAGATCAACAACAGATAAATTCACCAAGAAAAAATACATGGGAGTATGTAGATGCTGGTCCAGGGACACAGCTGAAATGATGAGAAGGTTTGCTGTCAGAGCTGACAAGTAAATCACTAATAAAAGAATGAAACACAATACATTTTGTTCCCAGGTGTCAGAGAAACCCAGAAGAAGAAAGGTCATAACAGTGCTTGAATTGGGCATTTCCTTGCATGGATGTTTCCTGGATTGCTGTTGAGGGAAAAAAAATGAAAGCTTGATTCTGATTTTATTTATGAAGGGAATTGTCTCACAGGGTCTGATTCTGTCATCTTCCCCCATGCCCTCAATTTCATCCAGTTATCCTCTTTACTACAGTCTCATGTAGTATGAAGGTCACATTATCCCCAGCATTCCCTTTTTTAAATGGTCAAAATGGACCCAACCTTGCTTTCTGGAATGATGGTTCAATCCAATGCATTAAATTTTATCTAACTTGCGTTGTTTACTATTCTTGAAACTTGTAGATAGCTAGGATATGCACAGAAATTCTAGAATGGATTTCTATATATGTTTTTGGTGTTCTAGAAACTACTTGAAACAATGAGAAATGGTCATTATTGATAACTAGAAGATTGTTATATTGCATCTTATATACAACAATATACAACAGATGACAGGGACAATACTTCAGGGTGGGTGCAAAGGAATGCCACCTCCAAAAAAGCAAAATTCTGACAGCCATATTAAAAGATGAAAGCCATTGTCCTAAACTCTCTCTCTCTCTCTCTCTCTCTCTCTCTATATATATATATATATATGTTTTTGTGTGTGATTTACATGAAATTGTCCAGAGGTTTATTTTCGCCTGAAAAATACTTGTACTTATAAAGTAGTAAATAGATTTCCCCCAATCCAACCAACATTAAATTTTTCTGAGCTTTCAGGGTGGTACAATGAAACCAAATTTGTTGTGCTTGGTAACATTTCATTTTAGTTAAAAGACAGAGGGGGAGAAAAAGTGTTTTTTATGTTTACAGAATGAGATTCATGGATGAAACCATGGTTTGGAATCCAGAAAGGTAAAGAAAATGTTTTTTTGGTTTTTTAAAATTTTGTGCTTCCTGGGTCTAGCCCAATGACAAGGTACTGCAGTTTTGTTTGCTTCCAAAGTTTAAAGCAGATTGAGATCAATTAAGCTATCTGGAAACCAGACCTGCTACTCATATGGAGGTTCTCTATACTCTAATGTAAATCAAAGATCCAAAGATTACATTCACTTATAATATTACTTGCTTGAACAAGTATTGGGCTTTGAATACAACACTTCAGATATCTGCATTGACATAGTCTTCACTCCCTTGTCTATGAAGATGACTTACAGAAGATGAAATGACTGGTTGATTTTTTAAAAATCATTTTGTGAAAACAGAAAGTGTATCTGTGGAGAATAGAGAATAGTTTGCTAATAAACAGTGGGGAATACCAAAATAACTAAATGGAATATTAAGTGTATGTCACCATGAAAAGAAATGAAGACCGTGAACAGGATAGCCAAGGTAAGCCCAATCGCATCAGATTGTGGAAGATAAGCAATGTCAACTGTGGTTAGTACTTGAATGGGAGACTTCCTTGAAATACCAGTCAGGAGGACAGGGGCAGGGTCTACTTAGCCAGTTCTCTCAGTATCCTCCAGGCCCCCATTAGGGGTCAGTCACCAGAGGTCAACATGACTTCCAAGTGCAGACACACAGATACACACACAATATTTAAAAAAGGCAAAAGGGAATGAGAAAAGACATACAAATACATATGGATATTGGTTGTATGCATACATTCAAGTATTATTTTCAATCATCTCGCAATCAAACTAATGGGTACACACAAGTGAGGTTACCAAGTGTTGCCAAACACAGTTCTTCAAATCTTAGCAGAAAAGTTGGGGAACCATGGTCACTGGTGCAGAAAATGAAAGGATGTTTCTATGGAAATGCATGACAAAATAATGGTTTGCATAGTGAAGAATAAAATACTGGGTGACAATGTTGGTTGGAGTCAATCAATTTTCCACTTATGAAAAGGGGAACAGAGATCTTCTTGACCACTCCAAAACACTATGCTGCGGATAATCCTGCTTCGACAAATGAGGAAGATAGAAGAAGAAGATATTGGATTTATACCCTGCCCTTCACTCTAAATCTCAAAAAAGCCTACAATTTCCTTTACCTTCCTCCCCCACAACACACACCCTGTGAGGTAGGTGGGGCTGAGAAAGCTCTTACAGAATTTGCCTTTTCAAGGACAGCTCGGCAAGAGCTATGACTCACCCAAGGCCATTCCAGCAGCAGCAAGTGGAGGAGTGGGGAATCAAACCAAGTTCTCCTAGAAAAGTGTCTGTGCATTTAACCACTATAGCAAACTGGCTCTCTCTGTGGCTCAGGGGCTGAGTAAGCATGAAGTCAAGCATGAAGCCTCACTCAGAAAGTCCAAACAGAAGACTGTAAGCCTATTTCATTCCCAAGTATTTTCCCCTTCACAGCTACTTTTCAACTTTTAGGTAGCATATTCTATGTATTCCAAGTCTTCCCACAACTTCCTTGAGTGATTTTAGTAATTACAAGTGATTTATAAATAGAGCTTATGGGCTAGACAAGAAAGAAGGGGTCTTAAGCAGAGAGAAGAGCAGGAGATTATGACTGATTCCTCACTAGCTCTACGCCTGGGCTTCCCTTTTCCTCGGCTAATGCAACTACCGTATTTTTCGCACCATAAGGCACTCCGGACGATAGGATGCACCTTCCTCCTGGGGGGCGATCCGCTGCCTCCGCCTCCGATCCCAGCGCTTCCCCCGTGCCTGCCTGCCTGGCTCCAGCTTCTTCCAGCAAGCGCTGGGATCGCTTCACGTGGCCCCACCGCAAACCCAGCGCTTCGCGAGCACCGGCTGTGGAGAGGGCAGCGTGCTTCCTCCTTGCCTGCCTTCCTGGCTCCACCTCTGATGATTAAAGCAAGCGCTGGGATCGGAGGATGGAGGGAGCGATCCTGGCGCTTGCTGTAAGCATCAGAGCTGGAGCCAGGCAGGAAGGCAAGGAGGAAGCATGCTGCCCTCTCCACAGCCGGCACTCGCGAAGCGCTGGGTTTGCGGTGGGGCCATGTGGAGCGATCCCAGCACTTGCTGGAAGCTGGAGCCAGGCAGGCAGGTGCGGGGGAAGTGCCAGGATCAGAGGCGGAGGTGGCGGATTGCCCCCCCCGCCCCCCTGGAGGAAGGTATGTACCTTCGCTCCATAAGACGCACACACTTCCCCCCACTTTTTTTTGGGGGGGGAGTGCGTCTTATGGTCCAAAAAATACGGTAATTCCCCACCAGTTGCTGTGTGGGTGCATTTTGATCTGTGGCTCCCTCCAATATCCATCACTGCTTCTGGATCTCCAAAAATTAAGAGCAGGTCACCACATGGAGAATTGGGGGGAGCCACAGATCAAAATGTTCCTGTACAGCAGCTGGTGGACGATTGACTGATTGACACAGAGATAGGAGAAGTCCAGGACTGGAGCAACTGCTAGTGAGGAATAGGTCCATGTCTTTACTACCTTGCAAGTTAACGCATTGCAGACTTTTCAGAGATGATGGATGCTGGTAGACAATGGAAAAGGGTAGATAAGGAGATAAGTGACAGAGGCTTACCTTTCATTGAAGCACTTTCAGTCTTTCACATTTGATGCCTTCTTTTCAAAAAGATATCCCCAAAATCTGATAGTGGACCATGTCCATATCTTCCGCAATAATGTGTTATTTGAACTCATAGTATACATATACTTTGTGGGAATAGAGTTTTATATTTATCTTTTCTGCACTGTTCTTAAGGATGTTCACCATATCTCCCAGCAGTAATGGAGGTCCCAAGGAACTAATTCATATCTGTAGACTACACTGGATTATGTGCCTATAGGAGTGATCCTCCTATTCATAGAGTGGATGAGCATCATACCCCGCCTTTTCAAAACCAAACATTTATGATGTTTCCACTGAAATAGTGTTTCTTTTTAGAATACCAACATTTCTGATTATAAAAGCCTGTGGTCACTAGTGTTCCCAAAATGGGCCACACATGTAATTTCATACTGGCAACATACTCTATAAACTCCACGGTACCCCCATTATTTTGCATTGTAAAGTGTGGTTAACTCTTGGAGGCATAACTCATCCCCCTACACCCCCATCCCCAAAAGCTAGGAATTTTAAAATTGGCCACCAGATTCAGGATGATTATGGGAGCTGCAGTGCCCAAAATGGAGAGAACTGGAGCATTCTGACTTGGGTTGTCTCTGAAAGCCCCCAATGTGATTTGCAATGGAATCTCATGTTGACATTCAAGGCCAGACTGGCTGAATAATGAAACAGATGTGCCATGGGAAGGCAGATGGAGGAGGTTAATTATTTTAGCCAACTGATGAGAGGTGATGTCCAAATAATGAGAGGAATAAGAATATTGTGGCCCAGATTACATCAAGAAATCACCCACCCCATAGATTTTATAATCTTGAGCATAATGTATCAGAAAACTGCCCACCACTGTAATTGTGTAAGCTATAGTGCCAACCATGAAAGAAGACAGACCGTGCTGGTCTTGATTATCACCAGAAACTCCCCACCTTCCAACACATACACAGATACACACATAATGTACAATTTGCCGTAGAAGTTAAGGCTCTTTGTAGCAGGCAAAACTCATCAGGAAATGAAGCAACGTCCCAAAATTCCCCATGAACTTTATATGACGATGGGAGATGCGATGCTAAAATAGAAGGGAATTAGAACACTCTGATAACATCCCTCTGCAATTTGCAATGGAAGTAAAAGTTTCCTCACAAGAAGCCAGGAAAATTCCTGCATGACAGAAAAGAAAGGCAGAAAATATCCATTATCTTCCAAAACAAAAAGGTTGAATAGATTCTCTGACCTATCAGAGCCCGGAACCTGTAGTGGTTAAAATGTTAGAATTTATGATTGATTGACATCTAAGAGACCTGGGTTTGAATCCCTAACCTGCCATGCGAACTTGCTGGGTGATCTTGGGCCAGCAATATATTCTCACCCTAACCTACTTCATGGGGTTGAGGATAAAATGGAGAAGAAAATAATATACGCCTCTTCAAGTCCACTTACAGAGAAAGGCATGGGATGACATTTGTTACAAATCTAATTTTGCCTTCGGTTTGATAAAGGATGGCCTGTCTTCCTGTTGCTTAATCAGGTATTGTGGCTGCCCTCTCTGACTCCCAGAGTCCATCAGAAGATAAGCCTACAGTCATCACTGTTGGACCAGAAGATGAATGTCCTATGAACAGGATCCATGGGACCAATGAAGGATTCACAAGACAACACATAAGAATGAAAACAACAGGTTGCAGTATCAGGAATCAAGAACTACTACAATGTATCAATTGATTTTATTTTTATACTACATGACTACTGTAAAGAGCCATTGAATTAATATCACAGCACAATAAGTGTTCCTTTTAAACAATGGGTTCCCGTAGGCAAAAAGAAAGAAATATTTTATTTATACATAATATGAAACCTCAGGAATACTCACAAAATAGACAATTGAAAGAAAATCTAATGGACCATCTGTAGCCCAGTGATTATTTTGAAAGGCATTCTATTGCAGTGGATGAATCATTAGTTCTGGTCATTTAATTTTGGTCATTTAATAAGGTAGTTCTGATCATTTAATTTCGGAACTTGGAGAAGGGAGAGGGCATTCTGACTTACTGACTCACAAGCTGTGTTGTTTCCACAATCTGTAGACATACTGTGTCTTGTAGATTCACAGTTCAAACTTTCCTCTCTCTGCTACTGCAGACTTTTCCTTCTCTCTTGGCAGAAGACATGGAAAAGGATATTTTCCTGCTGCCTTGTGGCTGAAGTGGGCTCTTGGAAAATAGGTCCTTCAGCTTGCAAGTCCTATAGGTTTTGGAAAAATGCATCCAAGAAAAGTTCCTCTCAAAAATATTCTGATCTCTGTTGCTTGCAAGCTAATACATACATGGCTATGCGTTTGAGGATACTGGGCCCATAACCTTAATTGATGGCTAGTTAGCAGAGCCATGTAGCACAACAGAAATAAAGCATCACAGTCTCATGTGTTTTTAGTTTCTTCAAAAAATATACTAGAAAATTAGGGAAGAGATTGCATGGAGAGAAAACAATACCAAGCTCATCTTTCTAGTTCTAACTCCATCTTGTTTGTCAATGACTAGTGTCTTGTGTGTGAATGAGAATAAAGGAGAGGAAGTCTCTCCCCAAAAGCTGCACCCTTGTGTATCTGAATAGCGTGTCCTATCACCAATATATTTGTTAACAGTGTACATCCCTATATAACAAAAGGGAATCTTTATTCAAATACTTTGGGAAAAACATACTGTCTTTTACATTCACAGTTCAAACTTTCTCTCCCTGATAATGCAAACTTTTCCTTCTCTCTTGGGCTCTAGGGAAATAAGTCCTTCAGCTTGCAAGTCCTATAGGTTTTGGAAAAATGCAACCAAAAAAAGTTGCTCTCAAAAGTATTCTGCTCTCTATTGTCTGCAAGCTAATACATACATGTCTACATCTTTGAGGATACTGGGTCCATAACCTTAATTGATGGATATTTAGCAGAGCAATATAGTGCAATAAAAATAAAGCATCACAGGCTCCTGTGTATTTAGTTTCTTTTAAAAGTTTACCAGAAAATTAGGGAAGAAGAAGACGAAGAAGACATTGGATTTATATTCCGCCCTCCACTCAAGAGTCTCAGAGTGGCTCACAATCTCCTTTATCTTCCTCCCCCACAACAGACACCCTGTGAGGTGGGTGGGCTGAGAGGACTCTCACAGCAGCTGCCCTTTCAAGGACAACCTCTGCCAGAGCTATGGCTGTCCCAAGGCCATGCCAGCAGGTGCAAGTGGAGGAGTGGGGAATCAAACCTGGTTCTCCCAGATAAGAGTCCACACACTTAACCACTACACCAAATTGGCTCTCTGGAAGGCATTACATGAAAAAGAAAATAACAAAATCAAGCTTATCTTTCTTGTTCTAATGCCATCTTATTTGTTTGTCAGTGTCTAGTGTCTTGTGTTTAAGAGTGAAAACAAAGGAGAGGAAGTTTTCCCCAAAATATGCAGAATAGCATGTCTTTTCGCCGATATATTGATCAGCCAATAGTCTAAAGGTCACATTAAGAATAGTGCTTCCTCCTGTCTGGCAGAATCATTAGGGTTTCCCATCTTTTTAATTTCATTCTTTTAACAAGTCATTTTAGTCTAGTTGAATAAGTTGACTACTAAACTTTGTTTGGTGGAGAAAGAAAGGATTTGTAGGGGATGCTTTAACAGTTTTTCTGTAGTTAAGGGAAGGTGGCAGATGGGCTTCTTAGAGCCATATGACAGCTTGGTAAAAAGAGATACTTTTCTCTCCCCCTCTCACTTGTCCATTCTGTTATTCTCTCCCTCCCCAACTTTCAGTGGACTGCCTATAATAGATTCAGAGGAGTTATCCGTGTTAGTCCATTGCTGTAAAATAGTAAAGAGTCCAATAGCACCATTAAGACATAAGAAATTTTGTTGTAGCATAAGCTTTTGAGGAACAAAGCTCTTCCATCAAAGAGAAATATGTTTCTACTGGAAGTGCTACTGGACTCATACTATCATGTAGCCGTCTGATCTTCAGGGATTTCACCATCTCATATTTTGATTCTAAACTTTGGTGGAGAAAGAAAGCATTAGCTATCCCAACATCAGACAGAACCCCATCAACAGTAACTAAGAGGTGGGGGGATACAAAAACAGAAGCTTAATATAAAAATAAAACCCCTCTGTACAACCCAGCCAGCCAGCTCCCTGAAGGTTGCTGCCCACTCCCACAGGCAATCATAATTTAAAAAAAAAAAACTTTGGATGCCACTTTACTACACATACATCACGTGACATTCCAGCCTAATTTTGGAAAATGTAGTTTTTAAATTGTAGCTGCATTATAAATACACTGGATGGTGTAAGACTGCTGTGGACAACAAGAACAGAAATCTGAAGTCAAGTTATAAGGTTAACTGCTCTGATACTTTGTAGTAAGTTGTGCATGCAGAAAGGCCAGAGCCTAGCAGGACAGCAGGCAGACATCCACTCCCTTTTGTTCTCAGTGAATTTTTTTTTGTTATGGAAATTATTTTTTCTTTGACAAATTACTCTTGGGAATGAGATTGATAAGGGGAACCGTTGCTTTGCTTCTTGGAAAAAAAATGCTACATTGAAACATTTTCCATAGTGCACCTTTGACTGCCTTGTTCCTCATTGTATAGACAATAGGATTCATCAATGGAGGTATCACAGAATATAGTACAGCAACCACCAGATCCAGTTCTGAGGGGGATGGTGAATTTGGCTTCAAGTAGCCAAAGGTTCCAGTGCTGAGAAAGATGGAGACCACAATAAGGTGAGGTACACATGTTGAGAAAGCTTTGTTCCTTCCTTGTGTGGTAGGGATTCTGAGCACTGATTTGAAAATGTGCACATAGGAAACAATTATGAAACTAAAGCAAGAAAAGGCTATAAATACACTGAAAACAACAAACCCAAATTCAATGAGGTACAAATTGTCACAAGATACTTTCAGTAGCTGTGGGATCTCACAAAAGAACTGGTTGATAACATTGGAGCAGAAGGTGATAGCAAAAGTGCTACCGGTGTGTAAACCTGAGTAAAGAAGACCAGCAAGCCATGCGCTGGCCGCCATCTTGATGCAGACTTTTCTATCCATGACTGTCTCATAGTGCAGTGGGTCACAGATGGTGACATATCTATCATAGGCCATGCCTGTGAGAAGGAACAAGTCTGATATCAAGAAAAAGAACAAGGAATACACTTGTGCGACACATCCAGTATACGAAATCTCCCAGGTATTCAGGAGGGAATTAATCATGGCATTTGGGATGGTGACAGATATGGCTCCCAGATCAATGACAGATAAATTCACCAAGAAAAAGTACATAGGAGTATGTAGCTGCTGGTCCAGGGACACAGCTGAAATGATGAGAAGGTTTGCTGTTACAGCTACCAAGTAAATCACTAATAAAAGAATGAAGTACAGTACATTTTGTTCCCAGCTCTCTGAGAAACCTAGAAGAAGGAAAGTTGTAATAGTGCTTGAATTAGGCATTTCCTTGCATGGACATTTCCTTGATTGCTGTTGAGGGGGAAAAAATGAAAGCTTGATTTAGATTTTACTATGAAGAAAATCATCTCACTGGGTTGGATCCAGCCTTTTAGAGAAGGATGAAACCATGGTTTGGAATCCATAAAGGCAAAGAAAGTGTTTCTTTTCGTTTTGTGTTACCTGGGTCTAGCCCATTGATAAGATACTGCAGGGTTTTTTGCTTCCAAAGATTAAAGAAGATCTCTTCAAACACTTCAAATATTGATTCAGTCTTCACTCCCTTGTCTATGAAGGTGACTTACTGAAGGTGAAATAACTGATGGATAAAAACATTCATTTTGTGAAAACAGAATGTACATCCGTGGAGTGTAGAGAATAGTTTGCAAATAAACAATGGGGAATACCAAAATAACTGGGTAAAATATGTAACTATGTCAGCATGGAAGGAAATGAGGGTCCTGAACAGGATAGTCCAGGTAAGTCAGATCTTATCAGATCTTAAAAGCTAGGCAAGTTTGAATGTGGTTAGTACTTTGATGGGAAACTTCCTTGAAATACTCAGCCAGTTCCATCAGTATCCACCAGGCGCCTAGTAGGGATCAGTCACCAGAGGTCAACGTGACATTCAGGTGCAAACACATATATTTAAAAATAAAAAGATAAAGATAGTCCCCTGTGCAAACACCAGTCATTTTCGACTCTGCTTTCACAATGTTTGCTTTCACAATGTTTTCACAGCAGACTTTTTTACGAGGTGGTTTGCTATTGCCTTCCCCAGTCATCTACACTTCCCCCCGAGCAAGCTGGGTACTCATTTTACCGACCTCAGAAGGATGGAAGGCTGAGTCAACCTGGAGTCAGCTACCTGAACCAGCTTCCACTGGGATCAAACTCAGGTCATGAGCAGAGGGCTCCGACTGCAGTACTGCAGCTTTACCACTCTGCGCCATGGGGATCTCTTATATTTAAAAATACAATTAAAAAAAATACAAATATTTAAAAATACCAAAAGAAAAAGAAAAGAAAGGGAATGAGGAGATACATATATATGTTTGTTGTATGCATACATTCAAGTATCATTTTCAGTGTGCATCATCTCTCCATCAAACTAAGAGATACACACAAGTGAGGTTACCAAGTGTTGCCAAACACAATTCTTCATACCAGTTAGCAGAAAAGCTGGGGAACCATGGTCACTGGTGCAGAAAAAGGAAAGTCTGTTTCTATGGAAACACATGGCAACATAACGGTTTACGTAGTGGGTCAAATGAAATGATAGAAGATTATGTTGGATTAATACTTAACCAGAAAGAAGAGCAGCAGATTATGACTGATTCCTCACTAGCAGTTGAACTGCCCCCAGGTTTCCCCTTTCCTCAGCTCATCTGATCAATTCCCCACCAGTTGCAGTGTGGGTGCATTTTGATCTGCAGCTCCCTCCAATTTCCTTCACAGTTTTGGATCTCCGTGCCAGGGAAGGGCGGGATATAAATTTGATAAAATCAAATAAATAAATAAATAAAAATGAAGAGCAGGTCACTGTGGGAGGAATTAGAGGGAGCCACAGCTTGTGTGCAGCAACTGGTGGGGAACTGATCTCTTGATTCAGAGAAAGGAGAAGTCTGGAGCTGGAGCAACTGCTAGTGAGGAATAGGTCTATGTCTATGTCTTTTTTATCTTGCAAGTTCATACACTGTAGACTTTTCAGAGAAGATGGATGTTGGAAGAAAATAGAAAAGGGTAGATAAGGAGATAAATGAATTTTACCTTTCAGTGAGGCACTTTCAGTCTTTCTCATTTGATGCTATCTTTTCAAAAAGATATCCCCAAAAGCTGAGAGTGGACCACATTTTCTGCAAAAAATTGCTATTTGAATCCATAGTACACATATACTTTGTGGGAAAGGAGTTTTATATATATCTTTTCTGTACTGTTTTTGAAGATGTTCACCATATTTCCCAGCAGAGTTCAGAATTGGAGTTCCCAAGGGAACTAACTCCTATCTTTAGACTGGGGGGGGGGGGGGAAACACACTAGATTATGTGCCTATAGGAGTGATCCTCCTATTCATAGTGAATGGGCATCATACCTCACCCTTTCCACAACCAAACATTTAACATGATGTTTCCATTAACCTGGAGTTAAGCTGAGCTTCCATTGCAAATCATATTAGGGGCTTTTAGAGATAACCCAGGTCGAAATGTTCCATTTCTCTCCATTTTGGGTATTGCAACTTGCATAATCATCCTGAATCCAGCTGTAATATCCTGAATCTGATGGCTGTCAAGTGCCTTGCCAATATACAGTTAAATTGGAAAAACGTAATGCTGTTTTTGATTATTGATCTTCTATGTCTGCTTCATTATTCTTCTTATCATGCCTTTGCTTTCTCAGCCTTGCACCTGGTGTTTAGACTATGTTAGAATTAATTATGTTTCTTATTAATGTACCTTGGGAATATCAGTCTCAACTCTATGTCAAGTGCCCCCCTGTTCACTCAGTAAACAGTCCATTAATTTCAAATGGTTCCATTAATTCAAAGCTTCACCAGAACACACACACACACACACATCACAGATACACACACCATATACCATTTGCCATAAAAGCTAAGACTCTTTGTTTGTAGGTGGCAAAATTCATCAGGAAATGAAGCTAAGAGTCCCAAAATTGACCATGAACTTTAATATGATAGGACATGTAATGCTAACATTGAAAGGAACTGGAATACCCTGACATAGATTAGCTTCAAAACATCCCTCTGCAATTTGCAATGGAAGTAAAAGTGTCCTCACAAGAAGCCAGAATGTTTGGTGCATGCCAGAAAAGGAAGGTAGAAAATATCCACTATCTTCCAAAACAAATAGGTTTAATAGATTCTCTGACCTATCTGAGCCCAGAAGATGCAGTGGTTAAAAAGGTGGTTAGAATTAACATTTGATTAACATATGATTAACATCTAGGATACCTGGGTTTGAATCCCTAATCTGCCATGCAAACCTTGGACCAGTCATGCATTCTCACCTAACCAGCTTCAAGGGGATGAGAATAAAATGGAGGAGAAGAGAATAATGTAAGCCACTTCAGGTCCACGGGTAGAAACGAAAGGGATAACATTTGTTACAAATCTAATTTTGCCTACGGTTTGATAAAGGATGGCCTGTCTTCCTGTTGCTTTATCAGGAATTTTGGCTGCCCTCTCTGACTCCCAGAGTCCATCAGAAAATAAGCCTACAGTCATGGCTTAGTGACTCACAAGCTGTGTTGTTTCCACAGTCTGTAGACATACTGTGTCTTGTAGATTCACAGTTCAAACTTTCCTCTCTGCTAATGTATACTTTTCCTTCTCTCTTGGCAGAAGAGAAGCAAAAGGATATTTTCCTGCTGTCTTGTGTCTGAAGTGGGCTCTAGAAAAGTCAATCTCAAAAATATTCTGCTTTCTGTCACTTGCAAGCTAATACATACATGGCTACATCTTTGAGGATACTGGGCCCATAACCTTAATTGATGGATATTTAGCAGAGCAATGTAGCGCAACATAAATAAAGCACCACAAACCCATGTGTGTTTAGTTTTTTTAAGGTTTACTAGAAAATTAGGGAAGGGATTACATGGGGAAAAAATAACAATGCCAGGCTCATCTTTCTAGCTCTAACTCCATCTTATTTGTTTGTCAGAGACTAGTGTCTAAGAGTAAGAACAAAGGAAAGGAAGTTTCCCCCCAAAAGCTCCACCCTTGTGTATATGCAGAATAGAATGTCCTATTACCAATATATTGATTAGCCAATAGTTACATTAAGAATAATACCTCCTCTCTGGCAAGAGGATTCTACTCTACACCAATTACTCTACACCAAATAAGCTAACTGGCTAATTGGTTCTAAGATAACTCCTAAGGGGTTCTAAGCTGTCTATTTAGCATACAGACACTTCAGCTTAATTCTTTCATGACAGAAGGGATGACACTTGTGAAAACCCCAAGAAGAATGCACAGGCAATTTTTTTCTCATATCATTCCCTCCTATGCTCTTCATAAATGTACTACTGGAGTCTTTGTTTCTGTGCAATGGTAGGCATCATGAAGCAATGGCTTGTGTGTGGGGGGGGGGGGGTTTGGGGTTAAGTTAGTGAATATGACTATGATGTGTGGACCAATGGTGACTTTTGTGTAACTCAATCATGACAGTTCAGAATAACTTGTGTAACTCAATCATGACAGTCCACAATGAGTGTCTTGAAGTGATATTTAACACCATGGCAGGAGCAGTTTCACTGTATCCTGCAGGGGAAGAAGAGAAGATAAAGCTGCCTCTCCTCATGTGCTGAGAACAACTGGACAGTTTGATGGCTTTCCCCTGTGCTGCGAACAGGAGGTTAATTTTGCTCATTTGTGAATGAATGTATTTTGCTTCACCTTCTCATTTGGGGATCTGCCCTGCCTGTCCTTCCTCATCCAACTTCTATAAGCTGCCTGACTCTTCTGGCTCTCAACTGGGAACAAGCAGGCAGTTTCTCTGTCTAGCACACTTGACACATAACAGTGAACACATGTACAGCCTGGGTGCAATGTATACTTGATTGTTTTTTATATATCCATTGAGTAATTCTTGTGTAAGACAACTGAGCATGTGATTCAAATTGCACATTCAGTCTATTTTCATTTAAGTGAATGTTAATTGGCTATTTTTTTTTTGTCAAATAAAGGTACGTGAAGGATGAATAAGTGTTCAAAGTAACACATGGAGAGGGCTGTGAACAGTGACAAAAAAGAGTGGGGGAGGGGTATAATGATTAATTTAACTTAAATTATATCCCCATTTCATAACCATAAGCCTAACCATAGTGACTTTCCTGGCTGACTGTAGAGGGTGTGTCAGTATTTCAATATCACTGGAATAGTTCCTGAAATCACTTCAGAGAATGTTCTTGACATTGAAAAACACTCTTGGCAGAAACAGCAGCTTTTTCTTTGTAACTCACACCCTCAATACACACCATCCTATTGGAGGTGAGAGATGGGGAGATTGCTTTGGTTTATATGGACTTGACCGCTTAAATATTCATTTACTTATTTACTATTGATTTACTTAAGAACATAAGAGAAGCCATGTTAGATCAGGCCAATGGCCCATCCAGTCCAACATTCTGTGTCACACAGCGGCCAAAAATATATACACACACACACACTGTGGCTAAAAGCCACTGATGGACCTCTGCTCCATATTTTTATCTAACCACCTCTTGAAGGTGGCTATGCTTGTGGCTGCCACCACCTCCTGTGGCAGTGAATTCCACATGTTAATCACCCTTTGGGTGAAGAAGTACTTCCTTTTATCCGTTTTAACCTGTCTGCTCAGCAATTTCATCGAATGCCCACGAGTTCTTGTATTGTGAGAAAGGGAGAAAAGTACTTCTTTCTCTACTTTCTCCATCCCATGCATTATCTTGTAAACCTCTATCATGTCACCCCGCAGTCGACGTTTCTCCAAGCTAAAGAGTCGCAAGTGTTTCAACCTTTCTTTATAGGGAAAGTGCTCCAGCCCTTTAATCATTCTAGTTGCCCTTTTCTGGACTTTCTCCAATGCTATAATATGCTTTTTGAGGTGCGGCGACCAGAACTGCACACGGTACTCCAAATGAGACCGCACCATCGATTTATACAGGGGCATTATGATACTGGCTGATTTGTTTTCAATTCCCTTCCTAATAATTCCCAGCATGGTGCTGGCCTTTTTTATTGCAAACGCACACTGTCTTGACATTTTCAGTAAATTATCTACCACGACCCCAACATCTCTCTCATGGTCAGTCTCTGCCAGTTCACACCCCATCAACTTGTATTTGTAGTTGGGATTCTTGGCCCCAATGTGCATTACTTTGCACTTGGCCACATTGAACCGCATCTGCCACGTTGATGCCCGCTCACCCAGCCTCAACAGATCCCTTTGGAGTTCCTCACAATCCTCTCTGGTTCTCACCACCCTGAACAATTTAGTGTCATCCGCAAATTTGGCCACTTCACTGCTCACTCCCAACTCTAAATCATTTATGAACAAGTTAAAGAGCATGGGACCCAGTACCGAGCCCTGCGGCACCCCACTGCTTACCATCCTCCATTGCGAAGACTGCCCATTTATACTCACTCTCTGCTTCCTATTACTCAGCCAGTTTTTGATCCACAAGAGGACCTGTCCTTTTACTCCATGACTCTCAAGCTTTCTAAGGAGCCTTTGATGAGGAACTTTATCAAAAGCTTTCTGGAAGTCAAGGTAAACAACATCTATTGGGTCTCCTTTGTCCACATGTTTGTTCACCCCCTCAAAGAAATGTAGCAGGTTAGTGAGGCAAGATCTTCCCCTACAGAACCCATGCTGAGTCTTCCTCAATAACCCGTGTTCATCAATGTGCCTACTCATTCTGTCCTTGATAATGGTTTCTACCAACTTTCCCGGTATTGAAGTCAGACTGACTGGCCTGTAATTTCCCGGATCTCCTCTGGAACCCTTTTTAAAGATGGGGGTGACATTTGCTACCTTCCAGTCCTCAGGAACGGAGGCAGATTTCAATGAAAGATTACAGATTTTTGTAATTACTTCATTTATAGCCTGCATTTCTCACACATGAGATCAAGAGTGGCTTACAAACTTCTCCATTTTATTCTCACAACCCTGTATGGTAGTTTTAGATGAAAGTGCGTAAATGATCCAGAGTTACCCAGCAAGCTTTATGGAAGAGTGAGGATTCAAACCTGGGTGTCCCAGATCCTAGTCCAACACTCTGGCTCTCTCCTTTGTTTATATCCCATGTTTCACCTTAAAGAGAAGCCAAAGTAGCTTATAGCACATTTTATCCTCACAACCCCCCTTTGTGGTAGGTTTAAAAGCAGCGAGTCAGTTGGAACAGAGGAGGTGGAGTGAGAATAGTCTTGATTTTTTGCCTTAGAGGAAAGAGGAAGAGAGCAGGGGGAAAAGGCCCTTGCCAGCCTTAGGATGCCCTGCTCCACTTGCCCACTTGTTGAAGATCTGCCCTTTATTTCATTCTCCTTGAAAACTTAAACAATCTCTCTTTGGCTGCATTAGTCTGTTGCTGTAAAATAGCGAAGAGTCTAGTAGCATATTTAAGACATAACCATTTATTATTAATATTATTATTTACATTTCATGAATCGCCCTATTCTGGCTAGTGCCAGGCTCAGGACAATGTACAACATTTACAACATTACATCACATCACGGGTGGAGGGAATCCCCCATGGAGCGGGTGGAGAGGAAAAAAAGTTCCAGCATGGCAACCATTGCTGTTCTTAAACAAAGGCTTGGTGGAACATCTCTGCCTTACAGGCCCTGCAAAACTGTAAAAGATCCCACAGGGCCCTGATGTCTTCTGGCAGAGCATTCCACCAAGTCAGGGACAAGACTGAAAAAGCTCTGGACTTTGTTGAAGACAGCTGGACCTCTTTTGTAGCATAACCTTTTGAGAGACAAAGCTCTTGCATCTGATGAAGAGAGCTATGTTTCTTGAAAGCTTATGCTACAATAAAATTTGTTACTCTTAAAAGTACTAATGGAGTCATTCCTATTATGAAGCAGTGTGAACTTTAGGGATTTCACCATCTTGTATTTGCAGGCCCAGCTCTGCCACTAGGCAAACCAGGCAATTGCCTAGAGAACCAGCCTTCTGGGTCACTGAATTGGGCTTTTTATTTTTCCCACAATTCATCTGTTTTTGAAAACTGGTTAGTGCAGGGTGGGTGGGGACCAGAAGTTAGCCTTGCTTAGGTTTCCAGACAGTCTAGGACCAGCCCTGCGTAGTTTGATCACTAAACTTGGTTTGGTGGAGAAAGAAAGCATTAGCTATCTCAACATCCCCAGCATCCACTCAGACAGAACCCCACCAGCAGCAGCTAAGAGAAGAGGGGACACAAAAGCAGAAGTTTATTTTTTTAAAAAATACCTCTGTACAACCTAGCCAGACAGCTCCATGCAGGCTGCTGCCATCTCCCACTGCTCATAGGGCAATCACAATTTACAAAAAAACAACTGAATGCCACACTGCTACACACACACATTACAAGCAATGTTCCAATCCAGTTCTGGGAAGTGTGGCTTTTGAATTGGAGCCACGGTATAAGTACACTGGATGGTGAAAGATGGGTGGGGATGACAAGAACAGAAATCCGAAGTCAAGTTTAAAAGGTTAACTGCTTTGATACTTTGCAGTAAGTTGTGAGTGCAGAAAGGGCCAGAACCTAGCATGACAGCAGGCAAACATCTATTCCCTTCCTTTCTCAGTGAATTTTTGGCTATGGAAATCCTGGACAAATTATGCTAGGGAACCAGATTGATAAGGGGAAGCCTTGCTTTTCTTCCTGAAATAAATGCCACATTGAAACATTTTCCATAGTGCAGTTTTGATTGCCTTGTTCCTCATTGTATAGACAATTGGATTCATCAGTGGAGGTACCACAGAATACAGTACAGCTACTACCAGATCCAAATCTGAAGGGGATGGTGAGGTTGGCTTCAGGTAGGCAAAGCCTCCAGTGCTGCTAAACAAGGAGACCACAATAAGGTGGGGTAAACATGTTGAGAAAGCTTTGTTTCTTCCTTGTGTGGTGGGGATTTTGAGCACCGACTTGAAAATGTGCACATAGGAAACAATTATGAAAATAAAGCAAGAGAAGGCTACAAATGCACTGAAAACAACTACCCCAAATTCAATGAGGTACAGATTATCACAAGATGCTTTCAGTAGCTGTGGGATCTCACAGAAGAACTGGTTGATTATGTTGGAGCAGAAAGTGATGGCAAAAGTGCTACCAGTATGTAAACCTGAGTAAAGAAGACCAGCAACCCATGCACTGGCCGCCATCTTGATGCAGACTTTTCTATCCATGACTGTCTCATAGTGCAGTGGGTCACAGATGGCGACATATCTATCATAGGCCATGCCTGTAAGGAGGAACATGTCTGATGCAAGGAAAATGAACAAGGAATACACTTGTGCGACACATCCAGAATACGAAATCTCCCAGGTGTTCAGGAGGGAATTAATCATGGCATTTGGGATGGTGACAGATACGGCTCCCAGATCAACAACAGATAAATTCACCAAGAAAAAGTACATAGGAGTATGTAGCTGTTGGTCAAGGGACACAGCTGAAATGATGAGAAAGTTTGCTGTCAGAGCTGACAAGTAAATCAATAATAAAAGAATGAAATACAGTACATTTTGTTCCCAGCTGTCAGAGAAACCTAGAAGAAGGAAAGTATTAAAAGTGCTTGAATTGGGCATTTCCTTGCAAGAACTGGATTGCTGTTGAGGGGGGAAAAATGAAAGATTGATTCAGATTTTATTAATGAAGAGGATTGTCTGACATAAGCTATTTTTTTGGGGGGGGAGTGCTCAGTTTCACCCAATTCTCTTCTTTACTACATACAGTCCTGCCTCCATCTAGATTTTGTATGTGATCAACGGCATAGCCTTTTTGCATGATCAGAGTGGTCTCCTCCCTCTTTTCTTCGCAACAGAAAAGTTGAAATAGATGTTTTAGAACAGAGTTCTCTATATGCATTGGTGCTCTGGAAACTTCTTGAAGCACTGAGATATAGTCACTGATCAAAACTGAATACTGGAATATTGGAACAATTTCCCTTGTATACAACGGACTGCAGTGACAACACTTCAGTGTGGTTGCAAAGGACCCCCACCCCCAAAATGCAAAATTATGACTGCTGCAGTAAAAGATGGAAGCTATTGTCCTAAACTGTGTATGTGATTTACATTAAACTGTCCAGAGAGTTTATGTCTCTTGAAACAATGATTAAACGGATAAACTAGTAAAGATATTTCCCTCATTCCAATCAACATCAAATTTCTCTGAGCTTTCAGAGTGGTACAATAATAGCAAATTATTATTATTATTAGTTTATTTATATTCTTCCCATTCCCCCATGGGGGCTCAGAGTGGAGTACATCAAACATATGATAAAACAGATAATTAAAACAGCTAAAATCATAATAAAATCAGTTACAGCATTAAGCTCAGAAACTAATCAGCACTTTACATACCTTGTATTATGATGATAACTCACTGGCCCCCGTCAGTAACAACAGTCTGAAACACAAATGAGTTGTGTTTCGTAACATTTCATTTTAACTAAAAGATAGAAAGGGATCCAGGAGAAAAAGGTTGTTCACAAGCAGATAGAAAGACATGGGACTGAAGGTGACCAGCTTTTATGTTTGCAAATCTGATATGAGAATGTGAATGATAAGTGTTTGTGGTCCTTTGTTTTTTGCTTAGTATTGCTTGCACTGAAGACCAGCTTTTTCTTACTTCCCAAGCAATCACAGCTTGTCATTTTACACAGTTGGGGCATAATGATAAAGTATCATTTTATGTTTACAGAGCAGAACTCCATAAAAGAACTAAACCATGGTTTGGAATCCTGATAGGCAAAGAAAGTGTTTCTTTTACTTTTGTGTTACTTAGATCTAACCCATTGACAAGATACTGCAGTTTTGTTGGCTTCCAATGGTTAAAGAAGACTGAGATCAATCAGGCCATCTGGAAATCAGACATACTACTCATACGTAGGTTCCAAATTCATACGTAGGTTCCAATATAATGGACAATATATGTATAATAATATATATTGTTCAATCAATAAAGGTCTCTAATATCCATCCAAAATCAAAAGTGATTACATTCACTTATATTATTACTTTCTTGAAAACTGAGTATTGGGGTTGATTATAACATTTGTAACTGTCTTGACTCTGTCTTCACCCCCTTGTCTTTGAAGATCAATTGCTGAAGATGAAATGACTGTTAAAATCACTTTGTGGCACCTATATGTATATCTGTGGGGAGTGGAGAATAGTTTGCTAATAAACAGTTGGAATGCCAAAATAACTGGGTGGACATATGTAAAGGTGTATCAGTATGAAAGGGAATAAGGGAAGAAATAGAGATACATATAGACAGGGGTTGTTTTGTAGAAAAATAGGTGGTGGAGCTCATCCAGGGATGTTATGCAGCTCCACCTACTATTCAATGGGCAAGGTGGGAAGGAGAAGGGGAAACCCTCAGAAAGGTTCAGGAGCTGCGCTTCTGTGAACGCCTGCTGAATCCAAGACCTGCATATAGATACTGGTTTTATGTATACATTCAAGTATTATGTTTCAGTCTGCATCATGTCTCCATCACATCAAGGGATGAACACAAGTGAGGTTATCACATGTTGCCAAACACAGTTTTTTATACCTTGTTAGCAGAAAAGCTGGGGAACCATGGTCACTGGTGTAGAATATGAAAGACTTTCTATGAAAATACATGGTAACATAATAGCTTCATAGTGTGGGAAAAAATACTGAGAAATGAAATGTTGGTTAGAGGTTTCTTTGACCACCTCCAAACACTATGCTGGGAATCATGGGACCTTCTTGGACAAATGGCATATGGTTCAGGGGCTGCAGCCAGCAGAAGAACTGGGCAGAATCCTGCCCAGTGACTACGTAATGCTAAAGACAGGCATGAAGTCTCACTCAGATAGTTCAAATAGTAGATCGTAAAGCCTATTCCATTTCCATATATTTCTCCTTCATAGCTGGTTTGCAAAATTTAGGTAGCATGCTCCACATATTCCTGCTACTTCCATGCATTATTTTAGTAAAGTTTACAAAAACTTTATAAATAAGGCTTATGAGATAGATAAGAAGGAAGGGTGCTTAGCCCAAAAGTAGTCGCTTATGTCTTTTATTACCTTGCAAGTTCATACACTTGTAGACTTTTCAGAGAAGATGGATTTGGGATGACAATGGAAAAGGGTAGATAAGGAGATGAATGAATGAGTTTTACCTTTCAGGGAGGCACTTTCAGTCATTCTCATTTGATGTCATCTTTTCAAAAAGATATACCCAAAAGCTAACAGACTTCATGTCCATCCACATCTTCTGCAATAATTTGTTCTTTGAATTCATAGTAAATGTATACTTTTATATATATCTTTTCTGCACTGTTCTTGGGGATGTTCACTACATCTCCCAGCAGAGTTCACTAACAGAGGTCCCAAGAGAAGTCATTCCTATCTGTAGATTGCAGTGACTTTCAGATTTTTTTAAAAAATCACTGGATTATGTGCCTGTAGTACTGATTCTCCTATTTACAGAGAGGATGAGCCTCATATCCCACTCTTTCCACAACAAGACATTTAACTTATGATGTTTCCATTAAAGGAATTAATGGTTCTCTTTAGAATAGCAACATTTTGTTTATAAAAGTTTGTGGTCACTGCTGTTCCATAAACGGGACACATGTGCGATTTTATACATGGCAACGTACTCTCCAAGCCCCACTCCAACCCCATTTTTTTTAAATGAAAGTTATGGCTCCCTCTGGGAGGCATAAACTCATTTCCCCCCCAAAAGCTAGGCATTTTAAAATTGGCTGCCAGATTCAGGATGATTATGGGAAGTTGAAAAATGAAGAGAACTGAAGCATCCTGACCTGGGTTATCTCAAGCCCCCAATGTGATTTGCAATGGAAGCTCAGGTTGTCTGTAGCAGGCATAATTTGGCCCCCTCCCAGCTGAGAGGTCGATAGCCCGCTGAGGCTGGGGGCCGTCCATTGCCTCCCCGGAAGGATGGGAGGCAGTGGACTCGCCCAATATCCAGGCAGGGGTGAGGCGAGGCCTTAAAAGACCGGTCCAGCCCCCAACTGCGCAGTTAGAAACCGCTCTCAGACAAGAAGTAGAGCAGCATCTGCTGTGTCCGGAGCAGTGCAGGGGCCTGGGCTCATCAGGAGCCAGCAGGTCGGCGACGGTGGCCGCGTTGGACGTGCGGCGGGCGTTTGGAGCCACGTCGTGGATTGTCGGGGGTTGCTCAGGCTCGGATGAGCCGGAGAGGACAGCCCCGTGGGCGTCGTGCAGCGGCCCGAACGCAGGCGATCAGGCCAGTGGGGCAGTTCATCTCAGGGGGGTGGTTTTTGAGGACGTCGTTGTGCACTGAGGCCTTGGTTGCCCTATTGGTTATAGTTGAGGGTTGTCTTGCTGGTTAAGGGAGAGTGTTGGGGAGCCCTCTGCAAGACACTCGAAGGATTTTAAGAGCCCTGGGCTCGTGGTAGGCCACAGCGGCCTTCAGCATGGGGCCTGGGGAGAAACGCCATCTTAGGTAATGTTGGTGCTTGGTTGGAGGGGAACATGAAAGTACTAAAGCAGGCTTTGTGGCCTAGCCTTCCCTTCATCCCCCCCCTCCCTTCCAGAGTTAAACCAGCTCCTCTAGGGGGAAAGCCTACTAGAGGGGCAGGAAGTTCTTTAGCCTTCCCCTCATTCCCTCCTCCCTTCTGAAGTTAAACCAGCAACTCTAGGGGGGAAAGCCTCCTAGAGGGGCAGGAAGTTCTTTTGGTTTTTTTATTTGAGTTAGGTGGGAAAGGGCCAGTCCTCGGCTGGCGCTCAAGGAGAGAGGTTGCCAGTCTGTGGGCTCCTGCCTGGGGGAGAGGCAGGGTGGACCCCAGGTAATCATTCACAAGGTAGAACAAGTTTACACCAGGGATGAGAGGATGCGTTGATATCTACCTTTATTTGTCCCACTGGTTGCTGTTTGGGTGCTGTGCTAAACTTTTACATGTAACTGTTTTTGTTTTTTTTTTCTTTCTCTTCTTATTAAACATTTTTACTGTTTTGAATGTTGGCAGTCAAACTCTGTACCACATAGATCCCCAACCGCTTTAAACCATGCTGCTTTATGAAGGGGGCCCCGGGGAAGGGGGAAGGCATGCAGTTGGATAAGGTGCCAATCCTCCAGGGTTCCCCAAAGAAGTGCTGTGGTCTCTGTGATATCCAAGTACAGGGTGGCAGAGGACCTTGAGGCCTGGCCTTATAGCTGGAGAGGGGGATTGGGAGTCCTGTTCCTCTCAATATGAACCCCTAGACTGAGCAGGTGGTGGCAGTGAGCCCAAGTGGCCGGAGGAGAAATAGCTCCCTCCAGGAGTTGGCGATTCAATAGGGAGTTGATGGGACCGGGTCTGAAGGCAGTATTGGGCCGGTTCCATCACATTTGGCAGCAGCAGTGGGATAAGAACAAACAGAGTACTTGATTGGCCCGGCATTGTTTTTTTTAATTTGGCATTTTGAATTTGATACGTGCAAGCACCCAGAGGAAGCAACAGAGGTTTTGTTTTATTTTCGGGTCTACTGGAGTAGGGAAAGTTTAGTTTAGTTAGGATGGAGCGTGCCAAGAGACAGGACATCCTGAAGATGACAAAGCCACAGCTCCAGGAAGAGTGTGCAAAGCAAAAGCTGGAGTTGACAACATGACTGTAGCAGATATGCAAGACCTCCTGTTGGAGCATTATCAACATGCAGGGGTACCTGAAGAAGTGCACCCCACCCAGTCAGAAGCAACCTTATGGCTACAATTGGAACTGGAGAGAATGGGTATCGAGGTGGACCAAGACCTCAGACGGGAGGAAAGAGAGGAGGAAAGAGAAAGGGATGAAAGACAAGCTGAGATCCGCAGACGGGAGCAGGAAGAGCAACGTCACCATGAGCTTGAGGTGCTACGTCTGAAAGCTGCACGAAGCAAAAAGATCAAAGTCACCCCCAAAGACTTCGCAGTGTACAAAGAGGGAGAAGACCCCTCCATATACCTCTCCAACTTTGAGAAGGCAGCCAAACAGTGGGGAATTGCAGAGGAAGACTATATGTCTTACCTCTGTAGCATCCTGACCGGAGAACTTTCAGCCATCTATCACAGCATGCCTATGGAAGATGGGGGGATAACTTTTGCAGCCTTTAAAGCTACTGTCTTTAAAAGGTTTAGACTGGGGGCAGACCACTTCCGAAAGCAGTTCAGGGGTTTAGCCCCACCAGAATGTAAATCCTATTCTGAATTTGGTGTAAAGCTAGGTGATCTTGGGAAGAGATGGGTAGAGGAAGAAAAAGCCCAGGATTTTAAGGCTTTGTTTCAGTTGTTGATTTTAGGCCAGTTCTACTTCAGACTTCCCAAAGAGTTGAAATGCCTGGTAAAAGATAGGAAACCTAAAACCATTACAGAGGCCTCAGAACTGGCAGACGAGCTGGTGCAGAACAGAGAGGGGTTGAATTGGATCCCTTCCCAGTTGGGAAGGGGACAAAAGGGGTTCTTAGGGTGTGGGAAGGAACAACTGTCACCCAAAAGGAAAGGGAAACCTGCCCAGGAAGAGGGTGGAAATCCCCTGATTTGACTAATCAGGATCGGCCCCAGATTCGAACGTCCTACAGCTGTGACCAGCCTGGGCACTTAAGGTCGGCCTGCCCAGAGCTGCAAGCTGCAAGCTGAAACCCCCAAACCCACAACAAAAGCACCAGTCACTCCAATGGTGAAGGAGGAGTATATAGCCGTGGTAAGCCATGAATGTCTTTTCACCAGAATGGAGCCTGCAGAGGCCTGAAGTGATTTTGTTGAACCAGTAAGGCTTAAGGACCGGTTGGTTTTGGGATATGCTGACACTGGCTCTTCAGTCACCCTCATGAGGGCAGATCTGGTGTCAGAAGCTGACATTGTCCCTGATATGGTATTCAGAATCAAGGGGGTTCTGGGACCACCCACCAAGATTCCTGTGTCCCGGATGCCAGTGGAATGGCGAGGATTAGCAGGTCTTATGGAGGTTGGGGTAATGAAGGAACAGACAGTTCCAGTGTTATTGGGCCAGGATTTGTTGGTTGGCCAGTACTCTATCAATGCTGTAACCTGCAGCCAAACCCTCAGAGGAAAGTGGGAGGAGGAAGGCAACTTTAGGGAAGCCACCTCACCACCAAACAGGGCGGGGGAAATAACCCAGGTTACTGAGGACGAAGAGAGGTCAGTCACCCAGGAAGGGGAGGACCAGCCTGTCCCAAGCCCTGAAGGAGGGTGTGCCCAATGGGAAGAGGGGTGCCAATTCATCCAAGGGCAGCAGGATGCTGTGGAGCCTTCCAGGCAGGAAGGAGTTCAGTTGGTTGACACTGAAAAACCAACTGAGGGGGCGGAGAACCCAAACCAAACTTTGGCAGAGTGTCCTGGGAATAGTGGGACTATGGGTGGCTTGGAGGAGCTGAGGGCAGAGAGTCCAGGGGAACCAGAAACTTTCCTGTCAGAGATCCAACGTGACCCTAGTCTGGAACTGCTGCGTAAGGTAGCAAGGGACCAGGAAGTGGAGTTCTCAGAAGCTCTGACTGAACAAGTGGTATGGAAGCAGGGTCGCTTATATAGGCTCTGGTTGCCACCTGGTAGACGAGTGACTTGGGAAGCAGATCAACAGTTTGTGGTTCCCAGGAAATACAGGCTGAAGCTCTTGGAGCTAGCACATGACATACCATGTGCCTGACACTTAGGGATTAACAAGACCAGACAGAGACTTTTGTTAAATTTTTACTGGCCGAAGCTGGCTCAGGATGTGAGGGACTACTGCAAGTCATGTCCAACCTGCCAAAAGGTGGGCAAAAGTGGGTGCAAAGCACGAGCTCCTTTGCAGTCCCTTCCTATCATGGGGGAGGCATTCCAAAGGGTAGGAATCGACATTGTGGGCCCGTTCCCAAAACCCACTCAGAGAGGCAAACGGTTTATATTAACTATTGTGGATCACGCAACCAGGTACCCAGAAGCAGTGCCTCTAGCCTCCACTGAGGCTCCAGTAGTAGCAGAAGCCCTGATCAAGGTGTTCTGTCAACTGGGGTTTCCTGCTGAAATTCTGACAGACAGGGGGCGTAACTTTCTGTCAGAACTAATGGAGTGTTTGTGGAAATGTTGTGGAGTGAAACATCTGAAAACCACAGTCTACCATCCTCAGTCAAATGGGTTAACGGAGAGGTTTAATGGGACTTTGAAAGGAATGCTAAGAGCCTATGTTGATACTCATCCCCAAGACTGGGATGAAAAACTGCCACAATTATTATTTGCTTATAGGGAGGTACCCCAGGAATCCACCGGGTTCTCTCCGTTTGAACTTATGTTTGGCCGAAGGGTCAGGGGACCTCTAGACCTGGTCAAGGAGAGATGGGAGGAGAAAATCCCAAAGGCTAAGATGTCAGTAGTGGACTATGTGTTGTCCTTCACGGAATGACTGAAAGAGATGATTGATCTGGTGAGGGAGAACCTGCTCAAAGCTCAAAGCAATCAGAACAGTTGGTATAACAAAACAGCCAGATCCCGAACTTTTGAAATAGGGGATAGGGTGATGGTTTTCCTGCCACTGAGCACTAATAAACTAAAAGCTGCATGGGACGGTCCCCATCTAATTGTGGACCAATTGGATGATGTCACATATGCAGTGTCTATGGAGAGGTCTGGGCAAAAGACTAAAGTGGTGCATGTGAATATGCTAAAGCCCTTCTTAGTGAGGCCCATGGTGCTGCATATAACCAGACAGGAAGGAAACCTTGAGATGATAGATGATGACCCATTGGATGTTCTAGCCTATTTTTCAGAACCGGTACAGGGGGAAGAGTTGTGGTGGTCTGAAACTATATCCGTGCCGGACAAAGAAAAGATCCTTGTGGTTTTGCACCAGTTTAAGGACATTTTCAAGAAAGAGCCAGGAAGAACAGGCCTGGCAAGACATGGGATTGACACAGGTACTCATGGGCCTATCAGGTGCCCCCCTTACAGAGTCAACGGTAAGCTATTGGCAGATATCCGGAGGGAGGTCCAAGAGATGCTGAGGAGGGGAGTCATACAACCCTCAGTAAGTCCATGGGCAGCTCCAGTGGTGTTGGTGGCCAAACCAGATGGCTCAATTAGGTTTTGTGTGGACTACCGAAAATTAAATAGCATCACAAAACCAGATGCATATCCTATGCCCAGGATAGATACCCTGCTGGATATGCTAGGCTCAGCTAGGGTGATATCTACTGTGGACTTGTGCAAAGGTTACTGGCAAATGGAACTGGAGTCTGAGGCAAGGGCCAAGTCAGCCTTCATCACCCCAGATGGACTGTTTGAATTCAGGGTGATGCCCTTTGGCCTCCGAAATGCTCCCGCATCCTTCCAAAGGTTGGTGAACAACCTGTTAAGTGGCATGTCGGACTATGCTGTAGCTTATATTGATGACATCGCCATTTTTAGTAAGGACTTGGATTCTCACCTTTAACATTTGGTCAAAGTGCTGGAGGCAATCCAGAAAGCAGGCCTCACGATTAAACTGAACAAATGCCAGTTTGGAATGTCAGAGGTGGTGTACCTTGGACATAAGGTGGGGAGTGGGAGAATCACTCCACTGTGGGACAAAGTGGAGGCAATCCAAAAGTGGGAGGCCCCAAAGACTAAGAGGCAGGTCAGGGCCTTCTTGGGACTGGCTAACTATTATAGGCTTTTTGTCCCAGACTTTGGATCCATCGCCGACCCACTGTCCTCTCTCACCAGGAAATATCTACCCGACAAGGTGGCTTGGACTCCTACCTGTCAGGCAGCTTTTGAGCACCTGAAGACAGCTCTGGTTTCTATGCCGGTACTCAAAGCTCTGGACTTTGATAAAAGATTCTTTGTTGCCACTGATGCCTCAGACCATGGGATTGGGGCTGTTTTGATACAGGACTGGGATGAGACCAAACATCCTGTAGCTTACGTGAGCAGGAAGCTCATTCCTCGAGAAAAGAACCTGTCCTCAATACAAAAAGAGTGTCTAGCAGTTGTATGGGCGCTAGACAAACTTCGCCCTTATTTATGGGGACAAGAGTTCACCCTCCTGACTGACCACTCCTCTCTGCAATGGTTACAGACTATGAAGAACACCAATTCTAAATTGCAGAGATAGTCCTGGAGGATTCAGGAGTAAAAGATGAAGATCAAGCACATTACTAGACGCCACAATGTGATCTCAGACTTTCTGTCCAGAAAGGATGGTGAAACTTAAGGTGTCAGCCATCATGTATTGCAGAAATACCTGAATGTTTGTGTAATATTTTGGTTAATGGGTTTCTCCTTGTTTGTTTGGATTCTTGTTTGTTTGGCTCAGAATTTAAGGAGTGGGACATGTGGAGAAACGCCATTTTAGGTAATGTTGGTGCTTGGTTGCAGGGGAACATAAAACTACTAAAGCAGGCTTTGTGGCCTAGCCTTCCCTTCATCCCCCCCCCTCCCTTCCAGAGTTAAACCAGCGCCTCTAGGGAGAAAGCCTCCTAGAGGGGAAGGAAGTTCTTTAGCCTTCCCCTCATTCCCTCCTTCCTTCTGGAGTTAAACCAGCAACTCTAGGGGGAAAGCCTCCTAGAGGGGCAGGAAGTTCTTTTGTTTTTTAATTGAGTTAGGCGGGAAAAGGCCAGTCCTCGGCTGGCGCTCAAGGAGAGAGGTTGCCAGTCTGTGGGCTCCTACCTGGGGGAGAGGCGGGGTGGACCCCAGGTAGTCATTCACAAGGTAGGACAAGTTTACACCAGGGACGAGAGGAAGCGTTGATATCTACCTTTATTTGTCCCTCTGGTTGCTGTTCGGGTGCTGTGCTAAACTTTTACATGTAACTGTTTTGTTTTGTTTTTTTCTTTCTCTTCTTATTAAACATTTTTACTGTTTTGAATGTTGGCAGTCAAACTCTGTACCACATAGATCCCCAACAACTTTAGACCATGCTGCTTTATGAAGGGGGCCCCGGGAAAGGGGGAAGGCATGCAGTTGGATAAGGTGCCAATCCTCCAGGGTTCCCTGAAGAAGTGCTGTGGTCTCTGTGATACCCAAGTACAGGGTGGCAGAGAACCTTGAGGCCTGGCCTCATAGTTGGAGGGGGGATTGGGAGTCCTGTTCCTCTCAATATGAACCCCTAGACTGAGCAGGTGGTGGCAGTGAGCCCAAGTGGCCAGAGGAGAAATAGCTCCCTCTAGAAGTTGGCGACTCAATAGGGAGTTGACAGGACCGGGTCTGAAGGCAGAATCGGGCTGGTTCCGTCACAGGGCCAAAGAAGGGCCAAGGGAACTCTAAGGGGAAACAGCCTGCTAAGAGGCCCCCCAAGAGGCCTCCCCTGTCCAGCCCTCGCTTGAGGAAGGGGAGAACATACGGACCAGGCAGGCCATATTGGAGTGGCTGGCTGCCATGGAAGAGGCTAGGGGGGTGGGTGGCCCTTCTCGGAGAGCCACTGGACTCATGGGTTCTGGGAGAGCAGCCACCATATCCTTCCAAAAGGAGGTGCTCGCCCAGCTTTCTGTTTTGCAGGGTGCCGAGGGAAGCAATAGCGGTGCAAAGGAGGTGGTGCCTCTGGAGGAGGAACAGAGTGAGGAGCCTGATGCTGTGGTGGTAGTGCCACCCGAGGTTGAAGGTAAGTTACCTGCACGGCAGCATGGAGTGGTATGGCCATGGGGCCCTTGGGGTCCCAATGTAGCTTCCTGTTCGAGGACGGTTGTGGGGTCCCCTGGCTTTAGGGGCTACCTATTTGGGGCTGGGGCCACCTATTGTGCGGCAAGCAGCTTCAGGTATGCCATCCCTGCAAGCATGCAGCTCAGCAGCGCCGTCTACATTAGAGGGCGCTTAGGTGCCATGGTATTCAGCTCCTTTGGGAGGAGGCCAAGCTGGGGGCTCGGGGTCTGGTGGACATGCAATGGTGGGGGGTGTTTTGCCATGGGGTTGGCAGCAGGCACCCCCATGTCGTCAACCTGGCCCCCACATCAGAGCGGGTGGGGGTTTCCATCTCACCCGCCAGTTCCTTATAGCATGGTGGATTTTCACGCTTTGCCATTTGGAGACCCTGCCATGCCTCTTGGTGATCATCTTCCTGTGGCCACCAGAGACAAGATTTTAAAAGGTGAATATGTAGATGTGTTTAGCCTGTTGCATAGGGAATTATAAAAGAGGTCAAAGGACGAGCTCGATGAAAAGGATAAGGAGAAGCTGAAATGGAGGAAAGTGTGTAGGACGTGGTCAAATTGGCTACCGGGTTTTCTTATTTATGCGGGGGTATGACGGAATCCAAGGGGTAATGTAGTAGCTGAGGACTCAAAGAGCACTGAGTCATGTGACCCGAGGGTGGGGGCCTGGTGTGCTCAGAACTCTCAGGTCTTGAGTGACAGTTAACGGCTGAGGAGCTAACTGTCAGAAAACGGTGAGAAACAGTTAGCTGGAGACAGAGTGATGTGAAGGAGACTTCTAGGGGAGTGAAGCTCTCGGTGTGCTCTGTGAAATCAGCCAGGTGGCTGTGTGGGGCATATCTCTTGGTCACGGGTGCCCTTTAAGAAAGAGGAGGGTGACAAGAGAGTGTTAAGGTGGAAGACATTAGTGGTCACAGACATATTTTACACTGCTCCTAAGAACTTATAAGGTGGCTGAGGCAGAACCGCGGGTTAGGGATATGCAAAAAAAAAAAAAAATTCGGAATTACACGGATTCGGAAGTATACGGGGGGAAAAAATTTGGAATCCCGTATACTACTGAATACCGCATTTGGAATAGCTGCATATATGGTAGATGTGTGGCTATTTCCTAATATACGGCCCCATTATTCCCTATGGGCCATCGAAATCAATGGCAAATAGGGTATATTTGAAGCCACCTGGAGAGGAGGGGGTTTGAGGGAGAGCCCCCAAATTTGCAGGGGACTTGCAGGGGACTCTCTTCTACAACCCCGCAAGTATCAAAAAGATTGGGCCAGGGGATCCCATTCCAGGGGGAACCCAAAGAGGGTTCCCCAATTCCACCATTATACCCTATGGGCCATTGAAATCAATGGCAACATAGGGCATAATTAGAGGCTACTGAGGGGCAGGGGGTTTGAGGGAGAGCCCCAAAAACTGCAGAGAACCCACAGGGGACTCTCCCCTACAAAACCCCCAAGTCCCAAAAAGATTGGGCCAGGGGGTCCCTGTCTTTGGGCTCTCCAAATGGCCTATTGCCAACAATGATGGGGAAAGCCCAATTAGCCACTTCCTCCACTACAATTGCTGTGGGGAAAGTGGCTCTGGCCAGAGGGGAGTTTGAGGTAGAGGCCCCAAAACTGCAGGGCAGCTTCAGAGGACTCCCCAGAATAAAGCCCTTCTGGCCCAAAAAGACTGCACCCATCTGTGGGCGCCCCAAAAGGAACACTGCTCCCAATTGTGAGAAAAAACCAATTAGAGCTGCTTCCTCACTGTAATTGTCGTGGGAAAAGTGGCTCAGGGGAGCAGGAGGTTTTGAGGAGAGCCCCCCAAACTGCTGTACAGCTTCAGGGCACTGTCTCACACAAAACACACAAGGCCAAAAAAAAATTGGACCAGGGGTCCAATTCCTGGGGCACCCAAAGCCAAACCTAACTTCACACCGGGGAATCTCTACAGGACCCAAATGCACTACATCCCTCTACTCTATGAACCCTGCATATGAACATATGAAGCTGCCTTATACTGAATCAGACCCTGGGTCCATCAAAGTCAGTATAGTCTTCTCAGACTGGCAGCGGCTCTCCAGGGTCTCAAGCTGAGGTTTTCCACACCTATTTGCCTGGACCTTTTTTTGGAGATGCCGGGGATTGAACCTGGGACCTTCTGCGTACCAAGCAGATGCTCTACCACTGAGCCGCAGCCCCTCCCCCAACCCCCTGCAGTGCAGGCCTGGAACCAATATAAACCCAGTTGCCAACATCACCGCCACACAAAGCGCAATCTGCTCAAGGTCTGCTCTGCAGACCTGGCTGCAGCAAACCCAGATACCAGCTCTCCAGCCCTGCCCCAAACAACACGGGGAGAGCTGGCCAACCACAACAAGCATGCTGGCTCTGGGTCTCTCACCCAGGTGCCAGCTTCCCTGCCACAGAACACACAATCTACAGATGCCAGCTCTCCAGCCCTGCCCCAAACAACACAACTCTCAAACAAGAGACGTGGTGGACCACCACACCTAGCTCCACATCATTCTGTATCTGACACAAAGCAAGAAGCATTTTGACTTACCTTGAGTGATGGATGGTTGGCTGGTCCAGGCTCTTTTGCATTACCCAGGGTGCACCACGAGGAGGCGAGCCAGAATTGCACCCCAAATGAGGAAGATCACTGGGAGGGCCTCAGATTGTGTGAGAAGAAGGTAACTATTCCTTCTCTCTCAGCTCAGCAGTAACATAGCAGCATCACTGTCCCATTAGAGGGACCTCAGCATTGGTATGGCTGCTGGCTGCCTGTCATCATCACTGGAACCTCCCTCTTTCTTCCTCCTTCCCCTGAAAAAAAACCTGGGTTATCCTGGCTGAGCCTGTGGGTGCTGTCGGTTACAGTTGGGGGCTGCAATGACCCTTTCAGTATTATTAGGCATGTGCAGATGGGGGACTGGAGAAATTTGGATTGCTTTGCAGTTTTTAAACCAACATTCACTTTTGGTTTGGGGAGGGATTGGGGGGGGGGGGATGCACTGCCAATCAATTTGTGAGTGAGTTTTTGGGCTGTCTTTGGACTCTAGTCAATTTTTAGTGGAGGAGTGTTTTACAACCACCTTCCAAGCGCGGGCCAAGAGAGGATGCAGGCACAAATAGGTGCTCACTTCATTCACTCTCAAAATCCAAGTCCGGGGAGCTGAACATTGGCAAGTTGACCTTCAGGAAGACCAACTACTCAACTGTCCAGGGTTGCAGGCAATTGCGATGTGGGCAGACAATGTCGCCCATATGTGAAAAGACGCGCTCGCTCTGCACGCTCATCGGTGGACATGCGAGGAACGCCTTGGCCACGGAGGAGACAGCCGGCCACACCCCCTCCATCGTGACCCAGTAGTCCAAAGGAGACGATTCCTGTGGCCCGAGGGGCTCAAAAAGATAGTCCCTCACCATCACAGCACCCGTCTTCGCTCTCAGTGCCCTACCGCTCCTAGAGGGGACAACAACCCGCCCGATGAATGTCACCTCAGCACTCTTCATGGCGTGAGTCTGGTGGGAAACACTGCCTAGCTGGGGAGGTTGGGGATGAACAGCAGCAGTGGAAGTTGCAGATAAGCTGCTTCCACCCCCCTCCTCCCTGACTACCGGCACTGGGCCCCCCTGACTCTGGAACGCTTGAACTTCTGGGAGAGCTCGTCTTGCCAGCGATCGAGCTCTTTGGACCGCTCGGCGACTGTGCCCTTAAGGCGCAGGTCTAACATGGTCGCCATCATGTAGACCTTATCCTGGGTGAAAGTCTGAAAGCGGGCCTCAAGCCCTTCCTGCAGCCTAACAGCCAGGGCGCGCACCACTGGAAGAATGTCTGCATGGCCTTGAGGTGGCACTAGAAATGAGGCCAGGTCCTCACGGGACATCTGGACCATGGGGACGACCAGTGCGATGCTCGAAGCGTTAGTCGAGAGCATTTCTGTGGAGGTCTTGAAGGGCCCAAGAACCTCCACAGTCTGAGAAATGACCACCCAATCCTCTTGGGTGAGACGGTTCTCATCCGAAAGACCCTCGTCTCAGAGACCATGGCATCCAGGGCTGCTCTCTGCTCCACCATGCGCTCCAGCATGGCGCAGGTGGAGTTCCAGCGTGTTCTGACGTCACCGATCAGGTGGTGCCCTGGCACGCCTGTCAGTGTCTGTTTCTCACGCAGCCGATATGAGTCCGTATTGCTGCGTGAGAAGTGACCCGTGATGTGCCGACATTTCTGGAGCAGAAGTCGGTACTCATGGGTCGCGGCTAGATATATACGATCCTGGCTTTTCGTCTATACCAATGCGTCCTTAACCACGAGGTGGAGAAGGTGGGCCACGCAAGGAAGGCGTTTTAGGCCCTGATGCTGGACAGCCACCTTGATGTTGGAGCCACCATCAGTCACCACGAAGCCCATGGCGACGTCCCCGCTGCCTACCCAACTGTCAGAACTTGAAGAACTTCAGACGATTCCCAAACTCGTTACAAAGTATAGGATCTTTATTGAGAACTATAGTGCTGGAGGTACAAGATAACAGTAATGCCAGTACTGGCATTTGGTTACATTTTATGCAGTCAGTGTCAGAACTTGTAACTTTCTTTGCCTATTGTTAGCCAAACCGACTCCATGTTGTAACCTAACACTAACCCAGAACATATAGCCTGAGCAATTAACCCAAGTGCCTTGCAGCTATTCTAAATATTCTGTGCTCACTGAAGGGTGACAGATAGGCTCTGGTCAACATCCACAGGTGCCCTTTGAAGCCGGGCCGTTTGGCCTTCGCCACGGGAGAGCATCCTCCCTTCTGATAACAGAGCTTGGGAAAGAGACACTTGTCTGTAACCCGTGTGAATGATCGTTTTATTGTACTTTTGCTGAAGGCATAAAATGTAACCAAATGCCGGACTCGGCATTACTGTTATCTCGTAGCTCTAGCACTGCAGTTCTCTAATAAAGATCCTATACTTTGTAACAAGTCTTGGAATCGTCTGAAGTTCGTTCCAGTTCTGACATTATAACAGTAATCAGGTGGAACAAGGTCATTAGCGACCGCGGGCCTCAGTTCGTTGCCAACTTCTGGCGGGAGTTCTTTACAGGGGATGAAATGGGCCTGTTTCGAGAATGTATCCACCACCACCAGAATCACTGTCTTCCCCTGGGAGGGAGGGAGCTTGACTACGAAGTCCATGGAGACGACAGCCCAGGGGCGGCTCGCCGTGGGAAGGGGGACTAGGTGCCCCGGCGGTTTCCCCCCCCCCCCACGTTTTGCCATGATACATGTTGGACAGACGATCACAAACTCCGACACGTCCCTTTTTAGCTTGGGTCACCAGAACTGTCTGTTGACTAAATTGAGGGTTTTCACATACCCGAAGTGCCCTGCGATTCGACTGGAGTGACATTGCTCCAGCACGTCTTTTCTCAGGGTTTTGGGCACATAAATTTTCCCCTTGTGGAACCAGAGTCCCCCCTCCCCTTTTTCGAGGCCTTCGGGCCGGTTGTTTCCCTCTGATTCTGCTTCGGCTGCGAAGCGCTCTTTTTGCTGAGGGTCGGGGGTTCCGGTTTGCCTTCCTGATCGGGTAGTTACTCCGCCTGCAACGGCTGAGGGGGGGATGAGGGAGTCAATTACCTCCGCTCTTTGGCTTTCGTGCTGTGGCATGCGCGATAGCGCGTCAGCCAAAAAGTTTTTAGTGCCGGGGATGTGTTTCAGCACGAAGTCGAATTTGGCAAAAAACCCCGCCCAGCGGATTTGCTTTGCGGTCCAATCTTTCATCAGGTTCGCAAATTTTTATCGCGGGTTCATAAAGGGGTTCGCACAGGTCATGCTCCCACTCACCGAGCTCCTTAAGACAAAAGGGAAAGTGGAGGAAGCAAAAAAGCCCGGAGCGCGCCTAACCTGGTCGCCCGAGTGCCATCAAGCTTTCAATGAGCTCAAACAGCTATTCACCTCCGAACCGGTACTAGCCCACCCAAACGAACTGAAACCCTTTGTGGTGCAATGCGACGCTTCCGACGTCGCCGTAGGAGCCATATTAATGCAGAAAAATGATGAGGGGGAGCTCCGTCCCTGCACATACATCTCCCACAAATTTTCCAACGAGCAGAGAAATTGGTCAGTGTGGGACAAAGAAGCATTTGCGGTCACGTTTGCCTTGAAAACATGGCGGTCCTGGCTAGAGGGGGCCCGCGTCCCTTTCGAAATTTGGACTGATCACAAAAACCTCGAAGCCCTCACCGGCCGCCGCAAACTGACCGCAAAGCAAATCCGCTGGGCGGGGTTTTTTGCCAAATTCGACTTCGTGCTGAAACACATCCCCGGCACTAAAAACTTTTTGGCCGACGCGCTATCGTGCATGCCACAGCACGAAAGCCAAAGAGAGGAGGTAATTGACTCCCTCATCCCCCCCTCAGCCGTCGCAGGCGGAGTAACTACCCAATCAGGAAAGCAAACTGGAACCCCCGACCCTCAGCAAAAAGAGCGCTTCACAGCCAAAGCAGAATCAGAGGGAAACAACCGGCCCGAAGGCCTCGAAAAAGGGGAGGGGGGACTCTGGTTCCACAAGGGGAAAATTTATGTGCCCAAAACCCTGAGAAAAGACGTGCTGGAGCAATGTCACTCCAGTCGAATCGCGGGGCACTTCGGGTATGTGAAAACCCTCAATTTAGTCAACAGACAGTTCTGGTGGCCCAAGCTAAAAAGGGACGTGTCGGAGTTTGTGATCGCCTGTCCAACATGTATCATGGCAAAACGTAGGGGGGGGGGGACTGCCGGGGCACCTAGTCCCCCTTCCCACGGCGAGCCGCCCCTGGGCTGTCGTCTCCATGGACTTCATAGTCGAGCTCCCTCCCTCCCAGGAGGGGGAAACAGTATTCCTATCAACCAAAAACCTCCCTCTTCCTCAAGGGTGCCGCAAGCTGGCCTCCAAATACCTAGGGCCCTTCAAGATTAAAAAGGTTATCAATAAGGTGACCGTGGAGCTAGAACTGCCCAAATTGCTGAGTAAGATCCACCCTGTGTTTCATTGCAGGCTTATTCGCAAAGATCCTGGAGCTACATCCTATCACCCTCGCCCTCCAGAACCACCTCCTACTCGAGTGAAGGGCCAGAGCCACCATGAGGTGCAGGAGATCCTAGATTCTAAGATCCAGCGGGGGGTTTTGTACTACCTTATCAGGTGGAAGTACTTTCCCCCGAGCTGTGATGAATGGGTGAAAGCAAGTGATGTGTCTGCTCCGCATCTGCTTAAGAAATTCCACCTACTGTACCCACACAAGCCCAAGGCGAAGAGCTTAGGGGGGGCAGTATGTCAGAACTTGTAACTTTCTCTGCCTATTGTTAGCCAAACCGACTCCATGTTGTAACCTAACACTAACCCAGAGCATATAGCCTGAGCAATTAACCCAAGTGCCTTGCAGCTATTCTAAATATTCTGTGCTCACTGAAGGGTGACAGATAGGCTCTGGTCAACATCCACAGGTGCCCTTTGAAGCCGGGCCGTTTGGCCTTCGCCACGGGAGAGCATCCTCCCTTCTGATAACAGAGCTTGGGAAAGAGACACTTGTCTGTAACCCGTGTGAATGATCGTTTTATTGTACTTTTGCTGAAGGCATAAAATGTAACCAAATGCCGGACTCGGCATTACTGTTATCTCGTAGCTCTAGCACTGCAGTTCTCTAATAAAGATCCTATACTTTGTAACAAGTCTTGGAATCGTCTGACGTTCGTTCCAGTTCTGACAGTCAGAGGAGATACCATAAAGTCATCTTTCACACGGATTGCAGACAAGTGTCTCCTTCCCAGGCCCTGTTATCAGAAGGGAGGATGTTCTCCTGCTGTGAAGGCCAAGCGGCCTGGCTTCAAAAGGCCACCTACAGATGTGGACCCTAGGCTATCAGTTACCCTTCAGTGATCACAGAATATTGCCAGGCCCTGGGATCTTGTGTTAGTTGTGTATACAGCATAGTATGGGTTAATATCAGGTTACAGCATGGAGTTGGTCTGGCTAACAGCACATAGGAAAGTTACAAGTTCTGACATACTGCCCCCCCTAAGCTCTTCACCTTGGGCTTGTGTGGGTACAGTAGGTGGAATTTCTTGAGCAATTGCGGGGCGGATACATCTTTGGCTTTGACCCATTCGTCACAGCTCGGGGGGAAGTACTTCCACCTAATAAGGTAGTACAACACCCCTCGTCTGACCATGGAGTCCAGGATCTCCTGCACCTCATGGTGGCTCTGGCCCTTCACTCGAGTAGGAGGTGGCTCTGGAGGGCGAGGGTGCCAAGATGTAGCTCCAGGATCTTTGCGAAGAAGGCTGCAATGAAAAACAGGGTGGATCTTACTCAGTAACTTGGGTAGCTCTAGTTCTACGGTTACCTTGTTGATCACTCTTTTGATCTTAAAGGGACCAAGGTATTTGGAGGTTAACTTGCGACACCCTTGAGGCAGAGGGAGGTTTTTGGTCGATAAGAACACCGTTTCCCCCTTCTTGAGCTCCCATTGGGGGGAGTGCTTTTTGTCAAAATGGCGTTTGTACTCCTCCTTCGCTTCCTCCAGGTTTTCTTGTATCACCTTCCAACCCTCGCGCACCCCCTCCCACCACTGTTGGCAGGACGTTGGTTCAGGGGACCCTGCTGGGAGAGGGAGATGCGGGAAGGGCTTCCCTTCGTAACCATTCACTATTTGGAAGGGGGAGGTTTTTGTGGAGCTATGTAGGCTGTTGTTGTACCCATATTCTGCGAAGGCTAGCAGCTCGACCCAGTTTGTCTGTTGGTAGTTGATATAGCAGCGGAGATATTGCTCCAGAAGCCCGTTCACCCTCTCCGTCTGTCCGTCTGTCTGGGGGTGGTAGGCAGAGCTAAGCCCCTGCTCGATGCCTGCAATTTTACAAAACTCCCGCCAGAAGTTGGCAATGAACTGTGGCCCGCGGTCACTAATGACCTTGTCCAGAAATGAGTGAAGGCGGACCATGTGGTTAAAGAATAGTTGGGCCAGCTTCTTAGCCGTGGGGAGTTTTTTGCACGGGATGAAGTGGGCTTGTTTTGAGAACGTGTCCACGGCCACCAAGATGACGGTTTTCCCTTGGGAGGGTGGTAGCTCTACTATAAAGTCCATAGAGACGATTGCCCAGGGTCTGGCCACCGTGGGGAGGGGGACCAAGTGACCTGGCGGCTCCCCCCCCCCCCTGCGTTTGGCCATGATGCAAGTGCGGCAAGAGATGACAAATTCCGACACGTCTCTTTTTAGCTTGGGCCACCAGAATTGTCTAGTCACTAAATTCAGTGTTTTTACGTAACCGAAATGCCCGGCTATGCGACTGGAGTGGCACTGTTCCAGCACGTTTTTCCTCAGGCTTTTGGGTACGTAAATCTTGCCGTTGTGGAGCCAAAGTCCCCCCTCCCCTTTCTCGAGCCCTTCGGGCCGCTCATCCCCTTCCGCCTCTGCTTCCGCTGTGAAGCGCTCTTTTTGTTGGGGCTCGGGGGCTCCCGTTTGTTTCCCTGAGCGGGTGGTGACTCCTCCGGCTACTGCTGAGGGGGGAATGAGGGAGTCTATCACTTCTTCCTTTTGACTGTCATGCTGCGGCATGCGTGATAGTGCGTCGGCTAAAAAATTTTTGGTGCCGGGAATGTGTTTCAGCACAAAGTCGAATTTGGCGAAAAAACCTGCCCAGCGAATCTGTTTTGCAGTCAGTTTCCAGCGGCCGGTCAGGGCTTCTAGGTTTTTGTGGTCAGTCCAGATTTCAAAGGGGACACGGGCGCCCTCTAACCACGACCGCCATGTTTTTAGGGCAAACGTGACTGCAAATGCTTCCTTGTCCCACACCGACCAATTTCTCTGTTCGTTAGAAAACTTGTGCGAGATGTAGGCGCACGGTCGGAGCCCCCCCCCTTCATCTTTTTGCATCAGTATGGCCCCCACCACGATGTCAGAGGCGTCACATTGCACCACGAAGGGTTTTAACTCATTGGGGTGGGCTAGGACAGGTTCGGATGTAAACAACCTCTTGAGTTCATCGAACGCCCGTTGGCATTCGGGCGACCACGTTAGGCGTGCGCCTGGTTTCTTTGCTTCCTCCCCCCTCCCTTTCGTCTTTAGAAGCTCGGTGAGTGGGAGCATGACCTGGGCGAAGCCCTTGATAAATCCGCGGTAGAAATTTGCGAACACAATGAAAGATTGGAGCTGCCGTCGGGTTTGGGGCGGCTCCCAGTGTAACACCGCTTGGAACTTGGCAGGGTCCATGGCCAGTCCCTCCCCCGACACCCTGAAACCTAGATAGTCTAGTTCCGTTTTGTGGAACTCACATTTGGACAGTTTAGCATACAGTTTGTTTTGATACAAGGTGGTTAACACTTTTCTCACTAACGGTACATGCGATTCAAGGTCTTTTGAGTAAATAATAATTTTATTTATTTATTACTTTGCATTTATATCCCGCCCTCTCCGCAAGCGGACTCAGGGCGGCTTACAGTATCATAAAAACAATCAATTCCATAAAACATATAAAACCATAATACATTTATCAGTTTAAAACTATTACGCTATCTCAATCCAGTCTGGCGGTATTGGGTTCTGACTATGACCACCAGCTTCTGTAGGATGTCCGGTGGCAGCCCATTTTCAGTCAACCAGAAAAGCCTGTCTAAACAGTTCGGTCTTACAGGCCCTGCGGAACGCCGACAAATCCCGCAGGGCCCTTATAGCTTCTGGGAGGGTGTTCCAGAGTTCTGGTGCTGCCACCGAGAAGGCCCTAGATCTTGTTGCGCATAGCCTGGCTTCTTTTGGGCCAGGGGCAGACAGCAGATTTTTTGTCCCTGATCGCAGTGCTCTCTGGGGGATATATGGGGAAAGGCGGTCCCGTAGATAGGCAGGTCCCTGACCATAAAGGGCTTTAAAGGTTAATACCAACACCTTGAAGTGAACTCGGAACACAACAGGCAACCAGTGCAACTCTCTCAGCACTGGCTGAATGTGCTCCCGTCATGGTAGCCCCATTAACATCTGTGCCGCAGCGTTCTGCACTAGTTGTAGTCTCCGGGTTAGCGTCAGGGGTAGCCCCATGTAGAGAGCATTACAGTGATCTATTCTTGAGGTGACCGTAGCATGGATTACCGTCGCTAGGTCGCTGCGGTCCAGGTAAGGGGCCAGCTGCCGTGCTTGCTGAAGATGGAAAAAGGCAGATCTAACAGTGGCTGCCACCTGAGCCTCCATTGTAAGGGAGGACTCAAGGAGCACGCCTAAGCTCTTGACCTTGGGGACCGGTATTAGTGGCACCCCATCAAGGGCCGGCAGCTGGATCTCTCTCCCCAGACCGCCCCGACCCAGGTAGAGAACCTCCGTCTTCGTCGGATTCAATTTCAGCCGACTCAGTCTGAGCCAGGAGGCCATGGCTTGTAATGCCAGGTCTAGATTTTCCAGGGTACAGCCACATCGGTGAGGCGGTCAGTCAGTAGCTGGTGGTCAACCGTGTCAAAAGCGGCTGACAGATCTAATAACAGCAGCACTGCAGAGCCGCCCTGATCCAGATGTCGCATAAGATCATCCATGAGGGCGACCAGAACTGTCTCCGTCCCGTGACCTGGCCGAAAGCCGGACTGGAATGGATCCAGTGCGGAAGTGTCCTCCAGGAATCCCTGCAGCTGAGTCGCCACCGCCCGCTCTATGACCTTACCCAGGAAGGGAAGGTTTGACACCGGCCGATAGTTCGCCAATGTGGCCGGGTCTGCTGATGGTTTTTTTAAGAGGGGACGGACCACTGCCTCTTTAAGAGGTGTGGGAAAGATCCCTTCAATCAGGGACCTATTGATGATGTCCTGTAGTGGTTCACGTAGCCACGTTTGGCTAGCCTTTATAAGCCAAGACGGGCACGGATCTAACCTACAGGTCGTAGGGCGTACAGCTGCAAGGGTCCTGTCAACTTCCTCCAGACTGAGTGGACTGAAGGAATCCAGAATTGAACCAGAAGACGTGCTCGGTGCCCCAAGTTCATCTACTGTATTAATTATGGCGGGTAGGTCGTGTCGGAGTGACGAGACCTTATCTGCGAAATAGCTCGCAAAAGCCTCACAGCCTATTTCCAATTCTCTACTATTTTGTTTGCCCTTTGGCAATTCTGTTAATGACCGAATTATACTAAACAATTGTGCTGGGCGCGAGGTCGCAGATGCGATTCTGGATGCAAAGTGTTCCTTCTTTGCAGTCCGAATAGCCATCTCATAGGCCCTCATAAATGACCTATATGATGTTCTCGTAGCTTCATCACGAGCGCGATGCCATTGTCTCTCTAGTCGTCTTAATCGTCGTTTCATCGATCGCAGCTCCGGGGTATACCACGGGGCGGATCGTGATTGAGGATGAAGACGACGTCTGGGGGCAATTTCGTCGATGGCCTCGGAGAGCCGGTTGTTCCAGGTCTCCACCAGTCCATCCAACAAGTCGCCGGTAGGCCAAGGGTCCTGCATAGCCATCTGAAGCCGCAATGGGTCCATCTGACTACGCGGGCGAGCCAAAATCTGCTCACCGCCTAAACGGGACAGAGGTGGTATGTCCACACGGGCCTTCAGGACCTGGTGGTCAGACCATGGCACTGCCTCAGCAGATATCTGACCCATTGTTACTCCCGCCGCGAAGATCAGGTCTAGTGTGTGGCCAGCCTGGTGTGTGGGCGCTGTTACATATTGGGAAAGTCCCAGTGCTGCCATGGAAAGCACTAGGTCCGTCGCACGAGTGGAAGCTGCATCCTCGGCATGGACATTGAAGTCACCCAGGACTATAAGTCGAGGATGCTCCAATGCCCAGCCTGTTACAGCCTCCATCAAGGATGGCAGGGCACTGGCTGGTGCGTTAGGCGGACGGTACACCAGCCAGATTGCCAGACTCTCCCCAACGTCCCACTCCAGGCCCACACACTCCACGCCCTTGATCTCTGGCGGCGAAAGCCTCCTGAAGGAGCAATCCTCCCGCATGAAAAAGGCCACCCCTCCCCCCCCCGCCCGCTAGTCCGGGCCTGGTGAAGGATGGAGAACCCAGGCGGGGCTACTTGGGAGAGAGCAACTGTCTCCCCTTCCCGCACCCAGATCTCCCCCTCCCGCACGCAAGCCAGGTCCATGTCCTGCCTGATGAAAAATTCTTGCAGGTACACCACCACCCCCTTGTACAGGTATTCTCTCAACACTTCATTTATAAAGTTAATGAACACTCCCAGCGCTCCCTGTAGTCCAAAAGGCATTACTAAGTACTCAAACTGTCCCATGGGCGTGTTGAACGCCGGTTTCCACTCATCACCCTCCTTGATCCGCACGCGGAAGTACGCGTCGCGGAGGTCAAGTTTGGTAAACACCTTGCCCTCGGCTACGGTACTCAACAGGTCCTTTATCAGGGGGATCGGGTAGGCGTTGGACATAGAAATCCCGTTTATCCCGCGAAAATCTGTGCAAAGCCTCAAACTGCCATCCTTTTTCTTGCGGAATAGGACGGGGGCAGCGTGGGGGGCCGTGGCCGGCCTGATGAACCCCCACTTTAAGTTTTTGTCAATAAACTTTTTTAGTTCCTCCTTCTCCGCCCCGCCCATCGAGTAGAGTTTAGCTTTTGGTAGTTCCTGCCCTGGTATCAGTTCGATGGCGCAGTCGGTAGGGTGGTGGGGGGGTAGCTCGTCCGCCTCCCGCTCGCTAAAGGCCTTTTTTAGGTCTCAGTACTCCATCGGGATCACCCCCACCTCCTCCATAGTGAGGCACAGTCTTTCGTTTTGGGGTGGTGCGCTGGGGCCCCAGTCGGTTCTCCAGTGGTGGTGCTCGCATCGCCAGTCAGGGAAGCGCACAATTTGCTCTTCCCACCGTATGTCCGGCTGATGCCTTGCTAGCCACCCCGCCCCCACCACCACGTCGAAAGAGGATGAGGGTGCTATGACAAAGGTCTCTATCCCCCAGTGGTCCTCCGTCCCCATGGGGGTCGCTTGGGTCTCTTGGGTGCACGGTTCCCCTTTCATTGTCGACCCGTCCATCTGCTTGAATTGGATCGGGTGGGGCAGGGGGGATCGTTTCAGTCCCAGCGCTTCAACAAGGTGCGGGGTGATAATGTCCCATGTGCACCCGGAGTCTATCAGGGCGCGGGTGTGCATGAAGCGTTTTAGGCTAGGGTTCAGTAAAGTCACCGCCATGAACAATAGCCCCCCGGTAGTTCTCACCGTTACTGGTGCCGGTGTCTCCCGGACCTGCTTTGCGGCACCGATTAAAGCAGGTCGTTGTTGTTTTCCGCCGGCTCTGTGTCCCAGGACTCCTTGCTCGACTCCTCAATGGTGGTAACATCCTCATCAGTCGCCATGGAAGCGGCGACGGTGCCCCGACTGGGCTCCTTGGCGCGGCCCCCCTTTCTTCGGGGTGCCCGTGGACGGCTTGGGCTGGGTGGGGGTCGGTGTCAGCTTCACGGGGCAGTTGGCGGCCAGGTGCCCGGGGTCGCCGCACCTGAAGCACTTCCTGCTGGCTGCAACGGGGGTGGATGTCATGGGGGACCGCTTCCCTTCAGTCTTGCCGGCGGCGAGGCCCGATTTCCCCCCTTTCTTGCTCAGTTGTTGCTGGCGGCGCATCCCGACATGCTGCAAGTTGGTCTCCACTTCTCCCGCCAGCTGGATCCATCCCACCAAGGTGTCGGGTCGCCCTTGGCTGTAGCACCGGTCGAGGATGTTCGCGTTCAGCCCATTTTTGAACGCTGTGTACTTCATCACCTCGCTCCATCCCCTCACTGCCGTGCAGTGCCCCATGAACTCGGTGGCGTACTCGCGGGTCGTGCGGTTCCCTTGCTCGATTCTCTGTAGGGCCTCGATGGCTTTCTCCTCTCGTAGGGGGTCCCCGTACTGGCGCAGCATGGCTTGGAGGAAGTCGGCCACCGTGGCTAACTCGGGTTTGCGCCCGGCGTACAACCCCATGTACCATTTTCGCGCGGCCCCCTTCAACCTGGAAGCGATGTGGTCCACCCGACTCACCTCCGTGGGGTAGCTCGCTCCCCAGTGTGTGAAGAAATTCTTGCACTGGATGGTGAAGTATTCCACTTCGTCTACGTCCCCATCGAACGTGATCTTCAATTCTCGGGTCCCCCCCCTTCTGCTCCCGCCAGGGCGGCCGGCGCTGCCGGTGGCGGCCCCGCAGGGACTGGGGCTGCCGGGGCGACTGGAGCTCCCGGGCTTGCCGGGGCGGGTGGCACCGCGGGGGTCCTGGTGCCATGGGGGCGGCAGGCGGTGGTACCGGCGGGGCGATAGGTGGTGGCACTGCTGGGCCCCCCCTCCTCCGTCACCAGGTCCAACTGGTACTGGTGGCACCGGTGCCGGTGGTGGCGCCGCAGGGGCTGCGGGTAAGGCCCCCTGCAAGGCGCGGCTGGTCGCGGATTGCGCCCAAGTTCTGCTGCATTTCCTCGGCCATCTGCACCCGGGACATGTGGACTTGGTCGTGGATGTCTTTCACCCAGTCGAACAGCTCGTTGCGGAGGGCCCGGATCGGGTCCCCGCCTCCGAAGCCGGCGCCGGGGCCTTCTTCTCTGTCGGCGTCCTCCTCGCCTCCCCCCATGCCGGTGGCGAGGGCCCAGTACCTCAGGTCCGCTGCGTCCATTGCGGCCATGGACTTTCTCAGGCTCCAACTCCGCAAGGGGAAGGCATCCGTAGAAAAATGAGCGGGGTCTTTGATCTTGCGTCTCACCGCGTTCACCCCCGGGTCTAGCGGTCTCTCCTCTGAGGGAGTGTTGGATTCTCCGTTGTCTGGAGCCTTTGCTGCCAACCAGCCAGGTTGCCAGTTCGGATAAATCCCAAAAAAAGGATTACTGTTATAATGTCAGAACTTGAAGAACTTCAGACGATTCCCAAACTCGTTACAAAGTATAGGATCTTTATTGAGAACTATAGTGCTGGAGGTACAAGATAACAGTAATGCCAGTACTGGCATTTGGTTACATTTTATGCAGTCAGAGGAGATACCATAAAGTCATCTTTCACACGGATTGTAGACAAGTGTCTCCTTCCCAGGCCCTGTTATCAGAAGGGAGGATGTTCTTCTGCTGTGAAGGCCAAGCTGCCTGGCTTCAAAAGGCCACCTGCAGATGTGGACCCTAGGCTATCGGTTACCCTTCAGTGATCACAGAATATTGCCAGGCCCTGGGATCTTGTGTTAGTTGTGTATACAGCATAGTATGGGTTAGTATCAGGTTACAGCATGGAGTTGGTCTGGCTAACAGCACATAGGAAAGTTACAAGTTCTGACACCAACCCTCTAACTGCCATGAGAGGATGGATCTGAGAGTGTCCGACGTGTGCGGCGCGTCAACTGCTTCGATGTGCAGCAAGGCCTAGCAATAGCCGGCCTGGCAGCCCTGACCCTGCCTGTCGCTACTGCCACCCCCACCCTGCAGCTCTCTGGGTTGCCACCAATGCACAGTCAGGGAGAGATACCCCTCGAACGCATGTTGGGAGCTCCAGATATCTGAGGTGAAATGAACAGTCCCCCCGGCAGCACGGGACAAATGCTCCTTCACCACAGATCTGGTCGTCCTGAAAACAGCTGGCACAATGGTCCTGCTAAGGGTGGTTCTAGCAGGAACTTTGTACCAGGGCGCCAGGTACTCAAGCAACCCTCGCACCTCAGGATTCTTGACCACTGAAAATGGAAGCCACTGGGCGACTGACATGGCAAGGTTCCAGGCGATCACCGTCTTGCTGTGCTTGATCCCCCCCCCCCTTGGCACAGAGGTGCCAACCCTACCAAACATCTCAGGCAGAGATGCCTGGCGTCCCTGTTCTCCCACAGAACGCTCCTGGAGAGTGGAGGTAGTCTGATGGGACGGACCTCCTGGCTGGGTGGTGTTGTTGGCCGCTTGGACAACACAGCACCAGCCTGCTTCTCCCCCTTAAGAAGCACCCCCGGGTGGTGCTTCTGCAGTTGATTCCGCATCCCCCCCCCCGAAGTTAGGTGGGCAGGGTCCCGCCCACGACTGATCTGGGCTCTGTACAGCTGGCACTGCGCACAGCATGGATCCTCCATAAGTTGGAAATGCTTCCATACTTCGGAGGTGAACGGATGCCCAAACTGACTGGCAGGTTGGGTGCCTGGAGCCACCTCTTTTGAGGTGCCTGGGGCAGACACATCGTGTCTTGGGGTGGCAGGAGGGGCTGGCCGCAGGGGGGAAGTGGGCGGAGATGGAGGCACCTCATGTGTCTCCATCTCCTTTCCCTCTACCCCATGCGGCCTCCCCTCCTGGCCATCCCCTGAAGGACTGCTGGTGCCTGAAGGAACCAAAGAAGGGGGCTGGTCCTCCTCAACCAGCTTCTCCTCTAGCTCCTGCACAACACTCTGCACCCTTCTTGGGGTGATCGTTTTGGACAGAAAACTGTCCCCAAAGCTCATCTCCAAGGAGGGCTGCTCTTGCTGCCCCTCCTCTGGCTGCTGAGGCCGAGCAACATCAGCTGGAGGAGAGACTGCCCGAGCAGCAGACCCCTGCGCAGTGTCAGCACCTAATAGCACCTCTGCTGGGGGTGCCCCAGCAGCAGCCCCAATGAAGGGTGCAAGGCGGGCCTTCTTCTTCATCACACTCCTCTGGCCAGAGGTTGGAGTCCTGATAGGCGGCTGTGGAGTGGCCCCATGCACAGGTGGGGGGGAGATCTGGGTCCTCCCCCTCCCCTCTACCCCTCTAGTCTTCTCCTTGGCCTTGCCCCCAGGACCCCTCTTTTGCTGCCTGTCACTCATGTCACCATTGGCCAGTCTCACAGAACCTGAACTGAGAGAGTGGGTTTTTTTACAAACCTAACTCACTGCACTGTATCCTGAACCAACAGGTGCCTGACTTCATTTTAAGAACCCTCCCACCAAAACTTGTTTGTTTGTTTTTTTGGTCCCTACCCTAACCTGTCCCTCTTTGGGTTGGGGTAGTAGTAGTCTGGTAAAGTTTAGGAGACTAGGTGACCCTGCCTCTACCTGGCTATAGTTTTTAAAAGGCTACCTTGAGATGAAGGCAATCCTTGTTGTATCCTCCTAGTTAAACTTCTCCTAACTAGATCCTGGGACAAACCTGATTTCCTTGCAAACTAGAAATCAGGTGTCCCCTATAACTTGAGAGAAGCTGTGGTTTACCCTATGGAAATCTAAAGATGCACCGGCTTTCAGTGGCTGAAAGCCAGATGCACTGCTGCTGCAACCCTAGTCTCTTTAAAAGGGAGCCTGATGTGGTCTAGTAGTCACGCTGCCTTTTATGAGAAACCTAAAATCTTTTTAAATCACCCCTATCTGGCCTACTTGAATTTTGAAAGGAGATAAAGCCCTAAACTGGATTAATTTTGTTTTAAATCTCAAAGAAACACAATCCCTAAAAACACCCTTATTAGTGGGGCAGCCTATTTAGTGGCCCTAACCAAACCGAGAGCACACTCAGATTCCAAAAATCACTCTATAACAAGAAAGTGACCCAGCCCACACAGCCCACACACACCCTTGCCAACCCCCACACCAACCAGAGGTAATTTAAAAAAACCAAAACAAAACCAGCAGAATCACAAAAGGCCAAGCAACTCAAGTGTTAAAAAAGTGGCCTTTAAGAAAGCTCAGGCCAAATCAGTCAACAACACCCCCACCCCCAGTCCCCCACCCCCAAACCAGAAAAAGGGACAACAGGAAAAAAAGCCAAGACACTCAAGTGTAAAAAAAGTGGCCTTTAAGAAAGCTCAGGCCAAATCAGTCAACAACACCCCCACCCCCAGTCCCCCACCCCCAAACCAGGAAGAAGGACAACAGGAAAAAAGGCCAAGCAACTCAAGTGGTAAAAAAGTGGTCTTTAAGAAAGCTCAGGCCAAATCAGTCAACAACAACCCCACCCCCAGTCCCCCACCCCCAAACCAGGAAAAGGGACAACATGAAAAAAGGCCAAGCAACTCAAGTGGTAAAAAAGTGGCCTTTTCACCAATAAGAAAGCTCAGGCCAAATCAGTCAACAAGACCCCCCCCCCCTAAAACCAGAACCAGGAAAAGGGGGACAAAAGTGGTCTTTTAAACAATGAAAATTAGGCCAAACAGCACCTTCCCCCCAAGAACCTGAAGTAACAGCAACAGCACAACACAGCAGCAACAAATACTTTTAAAACAGTAAAAAACTCAACTTTTAACAATACAGGAACTTTGCCAACCCCTCCCCCCCAAAAAAACCCCTTCACCCTAACCTCAAGAAATCCAAGCCACCCAAATCAGGAGAAGTAAAAGGACACTGCACTTTTAAAAGTCCTCTCACTAAAATAAGATATGGGCAAATTGGCAAACCCACCCCCCCCAGCAGAACCCCCCCCCCCAACCCTAACCCCAACCCCAAATAAGCTACCCAGTACTCACCCACCCAAATCTGGATAAGTAAAGGGATTCTGAGTCTTAAAAAGTCCTTTTACCAACAAAAACAAAAAAAAGAACCCCAATACTGTCTTACCTTGTCTTCTCTAGTACTCCAGGGAAGTCTGGTAAGGCTGAGTGAGAGCAGCAGCAGGCAGCAGCTGAAGCCAAGGGCCAGCCAGCAGCTGCACAATCTCTCACACCAACCAACATACACCAACACAGCAGCAATGGAGGACTCCAGCCAGGAAGACTCCTTAAAAAGGTTCTCTGGCCCTACAGAGAGCAATTTCAAAAAACAGCACTGCTCTCTGATTGGCCAGACAACAGTGCTTACTTGGATACCCAAGTAAGCAAAAGATCAAAAAAACAACAATGTTTCTGATGGCTGGGCCATCAGCTACACAACAGCCCTGCAAAGCATGCATTTGCAATGCATTTTGCAAATGCATGCTTTGGATTGACTGCTGGGGCTCCTCTTCCCCCTCCCTGATCCCAGGGAGGCTATGCGAGAGGCGGGAAAAGGCCACCAAAGGCGGAAAGTAGGCAAGCAGCTCCCCTGAGGCTGCAGAAGCCACTTTCCCGCCTTTTGCATTGACATCCGTATACTTCCGAATATCTATTTGGAAGTATACGGTGAGCCGTATTCGGCTGCCACATAATGGTCCCCGGTTGGAATCGGCTGCAGATGATTCCATATACAGCCAAATCAGTGGTGATTCGGCGGCTTATACGGTTCGGCTGAACCGAATGCACACCTCTACCGCGGGTCTGTGGGAGTCGGGAGAGCTGGGAGCTGTCATACCAGTTGACTCGAGGGACCAGGCACTTAAAGCCCAAGAGGCCAGTTTGAGTAAACGTTTGGAGAAGGGAATAATAAGAAGACTGTGAACCCTGAAAAGCATCAGTGCCCTACTGAAAGTGTCAAGCCTACAGCCTGTATATAAACTGTTATTCATAGAAGACACAAATTATCCTCTGTATAAACATTGCATACCCCAGTTCATGCCTATCTGTAAATAAAGTACGGTGGTTTATTGTTACCATCTCCAGTGCCTGAGTCTTTGGGAAAGACATCTAATCAGCAGTGATCCCCTCCTTAGCCATCAACAAGACCCCCGAAGTGACTAATATCCTTATACGTCCTTGCTCAGTCACAGAAAAAAGGCTGGAAACAGGCGGCCATCGCCATAATTGGTTATATTTGATGCCAGCGTCGGGATTTCAAATTAAAACCCCAAAATAAGTATCACTCAGACACACAGCCAGGAAAGGGACACTGCAGTTTGGGAAAAAAAAAATTCCTGTCAGAAATGGCACCACCAAAGAGAACAACTACAGCCACTGGGGATGGACAAGCACAGGGAGGGGTTCCTGAGGAGAATCATAGTCAAAACATTGAAGCTATGAAATTACAGTTAGAGTTAGCCAAAACAGAAGCAGAAAAAGATATCCAAATGGCTAAACTAGAAGCAGAGAGAGAGAACAGAGAAAAAAACGTACAGAGAGAAAGAAATTCAAATGGCTAAACTACAGGCAGAGAGAGAGACCAAAGAAAGAGAGGCAGACAGAGAACATGAGGAGAGAATGTATAATTTGAAGCTCCAGTGAATTCAGTTGAGGACAGAGCTTCAAAGTGACTCTAGAAATGAACACCACCCCTCAGTAGAAGAAGTTCCCCAGATATCGGAAAGGAGATGACGTGGAGGCTTTTCTGTTCAGCTTTGAAAGAACCTGTCAGGATTTGAGAATAGTTGATGAAGACAGGATGATTTATTTAAGACCACAAATTTGTGGGGGGCTAAGTGAAATCTACTCTGAATTAAGAGATGTGGAGACCTCTAACTACCAGTTATACAAAGAGAGAGTTAGAGTCCACTTTGGCGTCACTGCTGAGCACAGCAGGAAAACATTCAGAGAAATTAAAAGAAAGCCTGGAGAAACATATTCTCAGGATGTCGTTTAGACAGAGCCCTTAACAGGTGGATTGAAGGAAGTAAAATGTACCCCTGTGGAAGATTTGAAAAATCTAATTGGCTTAGAACAGTTTTATAGTCAAGTCCCATCTCAATATAGATGGATTCTGAGGGACAAACAATTAAAAACTGTGGAAGAAGCAGTTGTTATTCTTGATGAAATTGAATCAGACTTAGGGAGATCTATGTGGACTGCTACTGTGAAAAAAACCAGAGTCTGGAACCCTTCAGAAAAGTCTGGGCTTGGTAACAACAACCCAGCAAGACGGTCCAGTCCGCCTCCATATAGAAAGAGGGAGGCTGCCTGTTTCCATTGCCTGTTTCCACTATATCAGATCGTGCCCACAGACTGAGAAAGGGAAAAAGACACCACCACCTAAAACTGTTAAAGTGGTAAAGTGTTTAAATCAAGAGTCTGATGAGACCCCCTCACTTACAGAGGACATACCACAAGAAAGACCCAATAATGTTTTGCACGTGTGGAGAGTACAGAAAGGCTTAAGTGAGGAATATATCGAGACTGTAACAATAAATGACACGGAAGTAGAAGCTTACAGAGATATAGGGGCACAGGTTTCTCTGATCCAGCCAGGATTAGTGCTAAGTTATCAGTATTTGCCTGGAAAATCCTACACTATTAAAGGCATTAGAGGACCTGCATTTGAAGTGGCCCTGGCTGAGGTTCCTATAAAATACAGAGAATTCCAAGGCAATTGAATAATGGGAGTTCTCAATGATATTGGAACATCGCTTTTGGTGGGAAATGGCTTAGCTTCTGAGGAAAAAAAGCAGCAAGCTATCTCAGTCAATATTGTTACAAGAAGCAGGCCAGAGCAACCATCCAATCAGTCTGAGCAGCAACCAGAGGAAGAGGAGACATTGTTGCAGAATGTACATGCAACAGAGTTTCTCAGTGAACAGTAACATGATGACAGCTTACAAGAACTGTGGCAGAGAGCTGATGTGAGTGATCAAGAAATCACAATAGAAAAGCCTTGCCAATTTAAAGTAATCGACCAAAAACTGTATCAGGTTGCTTTAAGGAGAAAACATAATGTAGTCTGTGAGAAAAAGAAACAGTTAGTCATTCCCAGAAAATACAGGATGCAAGTGTTGAAATTGGCCCATGCAACACCCATGGCCTCTCACCTAGGCATCAACAAAACAAGGGACCGAGTACAGGAGAGGTTCTTTTGGCCAAATATGGGGAAAGACATTAGGGCTTTTTGCAAGTCTTGTCAGGCCTGCCAAATGGTAGGGAAAGCCCTAGATAAAACAAAAGGACTACTACAGCCAGTCCCTATAGTATCAGAGGCATTTGAGAAGATAGGAGTGGATATTGTTGGTCCTTTCTCCAGAGTCACCAAGAGAGGGAACAAGTACATCCTCACCAAGTTCCCAGAAGCAGTACCTCTTAAAGACATTGAGGCCAAAACCATAGTGGAGGCACTGTTGAATGTATTTTCATGGCTTGGTTTTCCAAAAGAAGTGGTGACTGATTTAGGCACATCGTTTATGTCAAACGTGATGCAAGAGTTAATGAGAGCCTGTGAAATACGGCATGTAACAACAATAGTATACCATCCTCAAGCCAATGGACTGAATGTGAGATTCAACGGAACCTTGAATCACATATTAAAGACATATGCCTACAAACAGCCCAACCATTGGGACCAGCGTTTGCAACACCTGCTCTTCGGGTACAGGGAGGTACCCCAAGAAAATTCCAGGTTCAGCCCATTCGAGCTACTCTATGGGAGAAAGGCCAGAGGACCTCTTGATGTTTTGAAGGAGGCATGGTCTGGGCACGAGGACATCCAGGAGACAGATGTCATCACCTATCTACAAGAGCCGCAACAAAATCTGCAGGAGATGAAGACGGCCACTGCAGACAATACGGGAAGAGCACAACGTCGGCAAAAATTGTGGTATGACTTCAAGTCCAGGGACAGAGAATTTAAACCTGGGGATCGAGTCTTAGTTCTGAAACCCAGGTGGAAGAACAAACTAGATGTGACCTGGGAGGGACCTTATGCCATCGCCCATAAGGTCTCCAACGTGAACTATTTGGTAACAATGAGTGAAAATGGTGAACAGTGTAAAATGTTTCATGTAAACATGTTAAAACCTTATTATGACCGAAGTAATTTGGTACTAATGGCCAAAGGGGAAGTGGGTAAGGGAATTGAACTGTCGGGTTGGGGGAAGATATCCCAAGAAATTACCATGAATGAGGTTCAGTTCGCCCCTACTCTTACCAGAGAGCAAAGAGAGCAAATACAAACAATTCTGGGTAAGTATCAAAAGATTTTTTCTAACTTACCAGGGAAAACAAATTTAGCCTATCATAAAATTGATACTGGGGATTCGAGGCCTGTGGCACTTCCACCATATAGAGTGACCGGCCCGAATGCCACCTATGTACAAAGAGAGGTAGAGGAAATGTTAAATTTGGGACTTGTTGTACCATCTGTAAGTCCTTGGGCCTCACCGGTAGTACTAGTACCAAAGCCTGATAAAACCATGAGGTTTTGCGTAGACTATAGGAGGTTAAACAAAGTTACTGTACCTGACGTGTACCCCATGCCATGTAGATGAGTTGGTGGAAACAATTGGAGCTGCCAATTATATTTCAACTCTAGATCTAACCAAAGGTTATTGGCAGGTGGCTATGGACCCCAAAGATCAACAAAAAATGGCATTTGTAACCAAAGAGGGACTCTTTGAATTTACAGTGCTCGCATTTGGGTTAAGGAATGCTCCCTCCACGTTCCAAAGGTTAATAGACAAAATGTTAGTGGGACTTAAAGAGTTTGCTCTTGCGTATATTGATGACATTGCTATTTACAGTAACACTTGGAAAGAGCACTTACAACATTTAGCAATTGTATTCCAACGAATTAAAGATGCTGGTCTCATAGTCAAGGCATCCAAATGTCAATTCGCCATGCAGGAGGTAAAGTATTTGGGACATGTGCTAGGAGGAGGTAAGATCAAAGCAGATTGGGGGAAAGTGCAAGCCATCCAAGAGTTGCCCAGACCCAAAATGAAAAAGCCGGTTAGAGCATTTTTAGGAGTGATAGGATATTACCGAAGATTCGATCCAGAGTTTAGCACAATCGCTGCATCATTATGTGAGCGTACAAAAAAGAAACACCCTGATGTAGTAATGTGGACTGAGGAGTGCCAAAAGGCATTTGAAGACAGTGCTCACAACAGAGCCAGTATTACGCACTCCTGATTTTTCAAAGGAGTTCACCCTATTCAGAGATGCATCTAATGTCAGAATAGGTGCAAATTTAAATCAGTATGGAGAGGAGGGACGGTATCATCCCATCCTCTAGTTAAGCAGAAAACTTTTAGAATGGGAACAACACCTCTCAGTTATTGAGAGAGAATGTCTAGTCATTGTGTGGTCCATAGGTAAGCTGAAACCATACCTATGGGGGACAAAGTTTACTTTGTGTACCGACCATTCCCCACTGAAATGGTTAAATCAAGTTAAAAACACCAACAGTAAACTGATAAGGTGGAGTTTACAGCTACAGGATTACAACTTTGACATTCAACAAATACCAGGGAAGCAAAATGTAATTGCTGATGCGCTGTCCCGAACAATGTAAACCTGAAAAATGTTTCTGGAAAAATGTTTCTGGTTTTGTATTGTGACATTGCTGAAGTTATTAATGCTTATATGAAGGAAAATGTACATAGTTATTGATATAAGGTTATAACAAAATGGTTAAGATTATAACAGAATGAAACCCAAGTGAGTGTCCCCCACATGTACCCATCGCTCAGCAAAAGGCTGAGACCTTTCGCCTTATGCAATTATTCAGGAAGGAGGGACAATTGACGGAATCAAAGGGTTCATGTAATAGCTGAGGACTCAAAGAGCACTGAGTCATGTGACCCGAGGGTGGGGGCCAAGTGTGCTCAGAACTCTCAGGTCTTGAGTGACAGTTAATGGCTGAGGGGTTAACTGTCAGAAAACGGTGAGAAACAGTTAGTTGGAGACAGAGTGATGTGAAGGAGACTTCTTGGGGAGTGAAGCTCTCGGTGCGCTCTGTGAAATCAGCCAGGTGGCTGTGTGGGGCATATCTCTTGGTCACGGGTGCCCTTTAAGAAAGAGGAGGGTGACAAGAGAGTGTCAAGGTGGAAGACATTAGTGGTCACAGACATATTTTACACTGCTCTTAAGAACTTATAAGGTGGCTGAGGCAGAGCCGTGGGTCTGTGGGAGTCGGGAGAGCTGGGGACTGTCACACCAATTGACTCGAGGGACCAGGCACTTAAAGCCCAGGAGGCCAGCCTGAGTAAAAGTTTGGGGAGGGGAATAATAAAAGGACTGTGAACCCTGAAAAGCATCAGTGCCCTACTGAAAGTGTCAAGCCTACAGCCTGTATATAAACTATTATTCATAGAAGACACAAATTATCCTCTGTATAAACATCGCATCCCCCAGTTCATGCCTATCTGTAAATAAAGTACGGTGGTTTATTGTTACGATCTCCGGTGCCTGAATCTTTGGGAAAGACATCTAATCAGCAGTGATCCCCTTCTTAGACATCAACAAGACCCCCGAAGTAACTAATATCCTTATACGTCCTTGCTCAGTCACAGAAAAAAGGCTGGCAACAGGCGGCCATCGCCATAATTGGTTATAGGGGGTCATAGCCCAGGCCCAGCCATGGCGGGCCGCCCCCCTTTTCCAGTATTGTGATATTATATATACGGCATATAACTACTTTACTGGTGCGGCATGGCTTCAGTATGACGAACAATTCTGCATGCAGGCGGCGGTTAATCCCGGCCTGCCATGGGACCAGATTAACCAACAGCTTTGGTTGCAGTTTATGGCACCCGTGAAGCCAAACACAGGGGACAGATCAGATAGCAGCCACCTCGTCCAGAAGACAGCAACTCCTACTGGCTCCCGTGTGAACACGGGACAGTCGGTTCAGCCACGGCTGCTTTGCTGGGAGTTTACCTCCCAAGGCATGTGTGGCAGGAAGGGTTGTAGGTACAAGCACGAGTGCTCACTTTGTGGAGGGCCTCATGCATTTATGGCATGTAACAGGTCCAAGCCAAGAGGAGCTAATAAGAGGCCGAGTGGGGGGCTGGGGCAGCATGCTACAAAAGGGGCCCAGCTCCATTCAACTGAAGGTTCTTAAGGAGTTGTTGTGAGATTATCCACGTTTGGATGAAGCGTGTTACCTTTTGGAGGGGTTTTCCCACGGGTTTAGAATCTCTTTTCAGGGTCCACGGACCCCGTTTTCTTGTTCTAATTTGCGTTCGGTTAAGGGTTTGGAGCACATCGTGAGCAAAAAAATTAGGAAGGAGTGTGCTGAGGGCCGGGTGTTAGGCCCTTTCATGACCCCTCCGGTGCCAAATTTGCGGGTGTCTCCCTTGGGGGTGGTGCCAAAAATAGCAGCTGGAGAATTTTGGTTAATCCATCACCTTTCTTATCCCAAGGGGTGTTCAGTGAATGATGCGATCCCAGCTGAGCTCTGCTCGGTAAAATATACGTCTTTTGACCGGGCTGTGCAGATAGTGCGGAGGTGCAGAGTTGGTGCAGAAATAGCGAAGTGTGATATTAAGTCTGCATTCCGCCTACTCCCAGTGCACCCGGGGGATTTTGAATTATTAGGTTTTGTATTTGAAGGAAGATATTATGTAGATAGAGCGCTGCCGATGGGGTGTTCAGTTTCACGCGCCGCTTTCGAGTGGTTTAGTATCTTTCTGGAGTGGGCATTATGGGCTAGGACCGGGGTGCAGGCCATGGCACACTATCTGGACGATTTTCTCTTCGTAGACCCTGCGGGCTCTGGGCAGTGCCTTTTCTTGTTAACGGCTTTTGAGGGGTGGACGAAGGATCTAGGGGTCCCACTGGCTTGTGAAGAAACGGAGGGCCCAGCTACAGTTTTAACCTTTTTAGGTATCAAGCTCGATACTGTGCACCAGTTTTCAAGGCTGCCTGAAGATAAGCGGCAAAGCCTCCTGGCCCGAGTTAGGTTCGTTCGGAGTAAGCGCAAGGTCACCCTCCTTGAGTTGCAATAGTTGGTGGGTCATCCAAACTTTGCATGCAAAGTGGTGGCCCCCGGCAGGGCCTTTTTACGTCAGTTTTGCGATGGAATGGCTGCCCTCCGTTTGCTGCATCATTTTACACGGGTTACTAAGGAGATGCGCAGTGACCTTAGTGTTTGGGAGTCAGTTTTGAAGGACTTTAATGGTATTTCCTTCTGGTGAGGGGACATGCAACTGGAAGCTGAGCTTCAGATTGTCTTGGATACCGCCGGCACCATGGGTTTTGGGGTTTATTTCTGGGGGCATTGGTGTGCAGAGCAATGGCCACATGAGTGGTTGGGTACCGAGTTATGTCGGAACTTGACTTTTTTTGGAATTTTTTCCTATCGTAGTGGCTATTTTCCTTTGGGGTGAGGCTCTTGCTAATCACACGGTGCACTTCTGGTGTGACAACATGGCAGTGGTACATGTTGTCAACAACTTGACATCTAAGTCCCCACCGGTGATGAAGTTGGTTAGGACATTTACTTTGCGTTGTCTGAAGTTAAATATATTGTTTTTGGCAAAGCATGTTCCTGGCATTTGTAATGGTGTGGCAGATGCCTTGTCTCACCAATAGATGGAGTGCTTCCATCAGCTCCGGAGGCCGACCTGTTTCCTGTGCGCATCCCAGCGGAATTGTGGCAGATTGGAGGGATGTATGTGTCAAGTCTGAGTTATGCTTTAGTAGTATAGATTTAAACGCTGGTTCAAACTTTGGTTCAGGAAATGACTCCTGGGTAAAAACCATACTGTATTCAAATGCTGCTAGCTCAACCTCTCCCTACCCCCTCCTTCCCTTTGTTATGTAGCAAAGCTCTGCAACTAGCTATGAGAAAAAGATTACTGTGCCTTCTCACAGATAATGGGTACCAAGGAAGTGCCCAAGGCCAGCCAGGCCTGAGAATGATAAAGTAACAACGATGTGTGAATGTGCTCGCTTAAGAATACCCCCCCGTAGGAATTCCTCTGATCTGTACCTTAAATGTTTGCCCTCTGTATATGCTCGCCAGTTCTCTCAATCTCTGTCAACCAGTCTTGCAACATGTTACAATAAACTTGAAACTTTTATCAACAAGGACTCGTTATTGAAACATCAGACTTGACATTTTGAGAGAACTCCCTATTTGGGGGTTTCGACCGTGCCGGCAACTTGAAAGGCCAAATGGCTGACCAGATTCCAGGCAACGGAGAACTCCCACTCGAGGTGGGCTCGGAAGGGGCTACCCCGTGGCACGTCTTGGACCCCTGGAGGGCCGCGGAGTCTCCACCCGAATTCCAACTAGTGCTGTCCCCAAGGCAGTATCAGCCGAGGACCTCGACCACCGTAATGGACCAGGCCCCGCTGTGCAGAGACGCCATCCTGAACCGCCACATCAGGCAGATCCAGATGGCTGAGGGAGAGGCCACCAACCCGAGCTCCGGGGAGATGGGAGAGGCGGATAGCATCATCATCGTCCACATGGGGGAAAGCAGAGACGAGGGAGCTGGGGCCCGAAAGGCCGAGTGTGAAGAACCCCGACTCAAGGGGCAGGACGAGGAGGATTATCAACTGTTCCGCTCGATGGTCCGGAGGGAAATCGATGGAGCCATCGGGGGGCTGCGGGACGAGGTCCGGGACCTGACAATCCAACTCGGGAGTGCTCTGGGGGGAGCGACCTCCAGACGCCCGGCGGGGCCCCCCGCCGCGACCAGAGGCCGCCCCAGTCAACCCGCGGTGGCAGCTACCCCTCCTCCGGGGAGAGTCGGGGCACCCCAGGCGCCGGCACCGGCACCACCGGCCGCTGGGGCTCCGGTGGGGCTCCGGCATGTGGGGAGAGAATTGGATGCCACCTTCGACGGGGACCAGGAGGAGGTGAACTACTTCGCAATCCAGGCGAACAGCTTCATGCATTACTGGGGGAACTCCTTCCCGGATGAGTTCAGCCGAGTCGACTACCTGGGGTCGAAGCTAAGAGGGTCAGCCAAAAGATGGTACGTGGGTCTGTGTGAGACCAGGAGCCCGATCCTGGACGATGTGCACACCTTCTTACAGGCCTTGCTGACCCAGTATGAAGACCCGCTGCAAGAAACCCGGGCACTAGCGGCCCTACGGGACATGCAACAAGGGGCCCGACCTATCCGAGAGTATGCCGCTGACTTCCAGGCCAACGTAGCCAGAGTCCGGGGCTGGAACGAAGTGATGAAGATCGAACAGTTCACGAATGGACTGAACGCGAGCATACTAGACCGGGCCCTCACCCAAGCCCGCCCTGCCACCCTGGTGGGGTGGATTCAGCTAGCGGGGGAGGTGGAGAACAACCTCAAAAGAGTGGCCATGCTCCGGCAGCACCAGTCCGGAAAGACCCCGGCCAGAGGGGGGACCCCGAAAGCGGAACCGCCCAAGGAGAAGAGGCCGGCGGTGGCGGTGCCAGTGGGACCGTGCAGGTGCTTTCGATGCGGAGACCCTAACCACTTAGCCTCCAACTGCCCGCACCCCCCGCCGCCGAAGGCCGCCCCGGCCCCGCTGAAAGCCGCCGCACCAACCCCGAAGAAGCCGTCCGGCCGCCCTAAGGATGCGGCGAAAAGTAGCGCAGCGTCGGTGCAAGAGGAACTACAGGAGGAGGAGGTGCTCCTCTCGGCCGAGTTAGCAGACCTGGCCTGGATCGAAGAGCTGGCGGGAAACGAGCCCAACCTGCTGCCCTGAAGGCGGCTCAACAGCAGGTCGATCGCGACGAGGAGCCGCTGATGGTGAGAGTGACTGGGAAATTGTACTTTGTGACTGTGAAACTGCTGAACCCCAAACTACGGAGGTTCATGCAGATACGGGCTCTCATAGACTCGGGGTGTAACAGGGAGCTGATGTCCCCCAGGGTGGTGGAGGTTTTGGGACTAGAGAGCTCACCGCTGCCCCACCCCATGCTGTTTGAACAAATGGACGGGTCAGTGATGTGCGGAGAGCCTTGCACGCTCGAGACGCAGCCCTGCCCGATGGGGATCGAGGAACACTGGGACCAAGAGTTTTTTGTGATCGCTCCCTCATGCTCGTACCCTGTGGTGTTGGGGGTGGGGTGGCTGGAGAAACACGAGCCATTAATCAGATGGAGGGCCAAGACCATCAGGTTCCTGGACCCAGGGTGTGAGTCGCACCTATGGAACCCGGCGTGGGGGCCAAAGGCTCCTATCGCCAAAGAAAGGGCTTGCGTGACAGTGGAGGAGGTACACTCGGTCCCCAAGCCTTATCGGGACCTCATGGAAGTCTTTAGTGAAAAGGAGGCCAACCAACTACCCCCCCACCGGAGCACGGACTGTGCTATAGAGCTAATCCCAGGGGAGACCCTACCCAAGGCGAAACTCTATCAGATGGGGTGGGCGGAGAAGAAGGAGCTGCACAAGTTCCTAGATCAGAACTTGGCGAGGGGGTTCATCCGGCCTGCCACGCCCCCCCACGCTGCTCCGGTCCTATTCAGAAAGAAAAAGGACAACTCGTTGAGACTTTGCACTGATTTTCGCGGGATTAACGCGATCTCCATGTCAAATGCCTACCCCATCCCCCTCATCCAGGACTTGCTGAGCACAGTGGCGGGGGGGAAGATATTCACCAAGTTGGACTTGCGGGATGCTTACTTCCGAGTGCGCATCAAGGAAGGGGACGAGTGGAAGACGGCATTTAATACTCCCATGGGACAGTTTGAGTACTTAGTGATGCCGTTCGGGGTACAGGGGGCCCCGGGAGTATTCATGAACTTTATCAATGATGTGTTACGGGATTATCTGTACAAGGGGGTGGTGGTTTACCTGGATGACATCATTATTTACTCTCAAGACGAGAAATCACATGTAAAATTGGTGAGGGAGGTGCTTAGCACCCTGCTGAAGCATCAACTGTATGCTAAATTGTCGAAATGTGAGTTCCATCGAACGGAACTAGATTACTTGGGGTTCCGGGTGTCTGAACGCGGCTTGGTAATGGACCCGGCGAAGGTCCAAGCGGTATTGGAATGGGCTCCCCCGAGGACACGTAGACAGCTCCAATCGTTCCTCGGGTTCGCAAATTTTTACAGACAATTCATTGAGGGGTTCGCCCAGATAGCCCTGCCCTTGACTGATCTCTTAAAGACCAAGGGTAAGGGACCGGAGGCCAAGCGGCCCGGGGCGAGACTGAATTGGACAGAGGAATGCCAGACCGCGTTCGAGCACCTGAAGCGCCTGTTCACTAGTGAACCGGTCCTAAGCCACCCGGATGAGCAGAAGGCCTTCGTGGTCCAATGCGACGCCTCCGATGTGGCCATAGGAGCCATTCTCATGCAAAAAGATGGGGAGGGGAAGCTAAGACCGTGCGCCTATATCTCACGAAAGTTCTCGGACGACCAGCGTAACTGGTCAGTGTGGGACAAAGAGGCATTCGCAGTGATGTTTGCCCTAAAAACGTGGAGGTCTTGGCTAGAGGGGGCGAAACTCCCTTTTGAAATATGGACCGACCATAAGAACCTAGAGGCCCTAACGGGGAAGAGAAAGCTGAGCGAAAAACAGATTCGGTGGGCAGGGTTCTTTTCAAAGTTCGATTTCACCCTTAAGCACATCCCGGGGACAAAGAACTTTCTGGCAGATGCCCTCTCGCGGCTCCCGCAGCATGAGAGCCAACGGGAGGAAGTGGTGGACTCGTTAATTTCCCCTTCGCAGGTGGCTGCTATGGTCACCACTCGCTCCCAGAAAAAGAAGAGAGAGTTGGGGGGGATCAATCCTGAGTTAATCGCCCGGGAGACCAAGAGGGAGGGAAACGAGAAGCCAGAGGGGGTGCAGAAAGCCAAAGACGGGCTATGGTACAAAGGGGAAAAACTGTATGTGCCCAAGCTCTTGAGGAGGGAAATCCTGCAGCTCTGCCACTCTTCCAAGCTAGCCGGACACTTTGGCTATGTTAAAACGCTGCACCTCATGAACAGGCAGTTCTGGTGGCCCTCCCTCCGCAAAGACGTGTCCGATTTTGTCACCAGTTGCCCCATATGTATAATGGCCAAGAAACGGGGAGGGAAAGCGCCAGGCTTGCTACAACCACTGGAAACCGCCAAGTGGCCATGGTCGATAGTGTCCATGGACTTCATAGTGGAGCTCCCCCCCTCGCGGGGGAAGACTGTCATTTTAGTAGTGGTAGACACGTTCTCCAAGCAAGCGCACTTTATCCCCTGTTCCCAACTGCCCACTGCAAAGAAACTGGTGGCCCTGTTCTTCGATCACGTGATAAAATTACACTCGTTCCCAGATAAGATCATTAGTGACCGCGGGCCGCAGTTTGTTGCCACCTTCTGGCGGGAGTTTTGTAAACTAGTGGGAATGGAACAGGGCCTGAGCTCAGCGTACCACCCGCAGACGGACGGACAGACGGAGAGGGTGAACGGGGTGCTTGAACAATATCTGAGGTGCTTTGTGAATCAGCGGCAGTTGGATTGGGTAGAGCTACTCGCCTTTGCTGAATACTGTTACAACAACACTGTGCAAAGTTCCACCAAAGCTTCCCCATTCTTTACAGTATTTGGCTATGAAGGGAAACCGCTCCCGCTGTTACAGGGCGGAGCGATGTCAGACAACCCCACCTCTTTTGAACAGTGGTGGAAAGGGCCGAGTAACAGCTGGCCAATCATTAAAGAGAATTTAGAAGCAGCAAAGGAGTCCTACAAGAAGCAGTATGACAAATCCCATGTCCCGGCGGGAGAGTTTAAAGTAGGGGATTCGGTATTTGTTTCAACCAAGAACTTCCCCTTAACCCAGCTGTCTAGGAAGTTAGCTTACAAATTCATAGGGCCCTTTAAGGTGAAAAGAGTGATAAATGCAGTGACTGTGGAACTGGACTTGCCACCCGCCCTGGGTAAAATCCACCCTGTGTTTCATTGCAGCTTGATCCGTCGAGACCCGTGGCCGTCCAGCTGGCATCCGCTTTCCACCCGGCTCCTCTCCACCAAGGCCGACCGCTGCCTCGCCACCCAGGGAACCCTGGGTTCTTTCCCCCCGACCAGGGCCCCTCCCCTCGCCGTGGAGGGGGCTTAAGGGGGGCAGTATGTCAAGTCTGAGTTATGCTTTAGTAGTATAGATTTAAACGCTGGTTCAAACTTTGGTTCAGGAAATGACTCCTGGGTAAAAACCATACTGTATTCAAATGCTGCTAGCTCAACCACTCCCTACCCCCCTCCTTCCCTTTGTTATGTAGCAAAGCCCTGCAACTAGCTATGAGAAAAAGATTACTGTGCCTTCTCACAGATAATGGGTACCAAGGAAGTGCCCAAGGCCAGCCAGGCCTGAGAACGATAAAGTAACAACGATGTGTGAATGTGCTCGCTTAAGAATACCCCCCCGTAGGAATTCCTCTGATCTGTACCTTAAATGTTTGCCCTCTGTATATGCTCGCCAGTTCTCTCAATCTCTGTCGACCAGTCTTGCAACATGTTACAATAAACTTGAAACTTTTATCAACAAGGACTCGTTATTGAAACATCAGACTTGACAGTATGACTGGGTGGCTAGCCAGTTTTCAGCTTTTAGGGAAGAGGCTGGGTTACCGGTCGTATGGCCTATTCCTGTAGACCATCTGTTACAATTTTGTGTTCATCAAAGGGAGGGGGCTTGGCAGTAAAATCTATCAAGGGACAGATGGCTGCATTGTCTTTTCTGAGCAAGGCGCGCAGGTATCCTGATGTGGCTAAGGATTTTTATATCCAAAAAATGTTAGAGGGTTGGTCCTGGGAGACAGGCCATCGGGTTGATGGTAGGCAACCTATTTTGCCATCTATCCTCTTGGGGCTTCATGCTACATGGGCGCTTGTTTGTGGCTCTATTTACGAGGAGGCGCTGTTCCATGCAGCTGCCTTGACAGCTTTTTTCGGGGCTTTTAGAGTGTCTGAGTTGGTGGCGCTCTCCCGTAATGATGTTTCTGCAAAGGCCCTGCAGTTCAGGGACTTCAAATTATCTGGTGACCAGGTGGTGCTACACATCCGTCGGTCAAAGACGGACCAGAAGCAACAGGGTTGTACGGTCACTCTTGGGCCTTGCTTGGAGAAAGAGTTATGTCCAGTTGCAGCGCTGGAGCATTACATGGAATTACGGGGTCGGCTGGTCCTCTTTTTTGCCATGTAGATTTGTCACCCTTGACTAGATACCGATTCTGGACTGTCACGAGCCAAGCATTGACGGAGTTAGGTTTCAGGGGAGTAAAATTCAGCACCCACTCCTTCAGGATCGGAACCGCTTCCACTGACACAGTGATGGGTTACGGGGGAGAGGATATTCGGTGTGTGGGTCGTTGGAAGTCCGGGGCATATCAAACTTATGTTCGACCGTTATGGCCTTGAGGCCGGGAGCTATTCGTGTTAGCTGCCCCTCCCCCACCTTTTTGGCTAGCTGTTGGGTTAATGTCAGTTTTGTTGTTCAACAGTTTAATGGCTTTTTCTTCCAGGTGCTGTGGCTGGCGTTGAAAGGGAAAGGATCCTTATATGTGGCCACAGTATTGTATTTTGGGCGGCATATCAGGCCCAACGGACGCCGGTTGGTTCACAGCTGGGCCTGAGCGACAGAGCCATTATTGAGTGGCAGGGCCGCTGGGGCATGAGGTGGTTGGGGCTCCTGCCACGGCTATTTTGGGGTGTGAAGGGCCCTCCTCTGCAGATTCTGGCAATACATCTGGGAGAGAATGACTTGGGTTTGATGAAAGGGAAGGCCCTTTCGATTCAGGCTCAGGCTGATATCGTTTTGATTAGCAAGAAGTGGCTGGGTATCCTTATCCTGTGGTCGGCCATGCTGCCACGTCGGGTGTGGCAGGCAGCTTGGGATCCAGCAGGTTTGGAGCGGGCCCGGATAAAGGCCAATAGGGCCTTGCGTAATGCCCTTAACAGGGGGCTGGGGGTTTATGTGCCTCATCCTTCCATTCTTTCGGACTTGTATAGGGAGGATGAGGTTCATCTTTCAGTAAAGGGCAATGAGGCCTTTTTGGCTGACTTGCGGCAAGGGCTGGTGCAGGTTTTAGGGGTTGGTTTGGGTACAGTGGCCTAAGCTGAGGCTTGGCACTTTCAGTGGCTGTTTATTGTTTTGGGGATTGGTGAGCCCCCATGGCACCACACCATTTGGTGAATGGCCTCCCTGGGCAACTGTTAAGCTGTACGGCCCAAGGTCAGCTCCAGGGAGCCTGGGGATCCGTCACATGGAGAGTGTCCACATTCCAGGCTGTATGGCTTTGGGGAATGGTGGAGCTTTTGTGAGCGGCGATCATGTTGCTGGGCCGGCCGGGTCTGAGCTGTTGGGTTGGCTCATACCCAAAACTTTGGAGGCTTGCCCATTTTCAGGTCAAGGAGGTGGTCCCCTGGCTTGATCTGTCCCCATGTTTTTTGCCCTTGCCGTTAAGTTAATAAAGTGGCCCTTTATATCCATTTCTGTGTCTGTCTCATTATTCTGACTTGGGAGGCAATTCGGCCCCCTCCCAACAGAGCAGTCGATAGCTCGCTGAGGCTGGGGGCCATCCATTGCCTCCCCGTAAGGATGGGAGGCAGTGGACTCACCCAATATCCGGACAGGGGCGAGGCATGGCCTTAAAAGGCCGCCCCCGCCCCCAACTGCGCAGTTAGAAACCGCTCTCGGCCCGCCCACCCATCATGCAGTACAGGCAAAGTCTGGTCGCCAATTCAAGGGGCCAGGTAGGAATTTTTCGTTCCCTGACAAATTGACCGGTCGGGGAGTGTTTTTGCCTACCCTGTACTGTGGGGAACAGGTGCTGGCAATTGGATCGGTGGTGCCGTTAAATAGGTTGGTCACTGGCTGTTTATTGTTGGGAATATGTTTGGGGGATTGGTGAGCCCCCATGGCACTGCACCATTTGGTGAATGGCCTCCCTGGGCGACTGTTAAGCTGTATGGCCCAAGGTCAGCGCCAGGGAGTCTGGGGATCCCGTCACACAGAGTGTGTCCACATTCCATGCTCTATGGCTTTGGAGATGGTGGAGCTTTTGTGAGCGGCGATCATGTTGCTGGGCAGGCCAGGTCTGAGCCGTTGGGTTGGCTCATACCTGGGGCTTTGGGGGCTCGCCCATTTTCAGGTCAAGGAGGTGGTCTGGCTTGACCCCTGGCTTGATCTGTCCCCATGTTTTTTGCCCTTGCCATTAAGTTAATAAAGTGGCCCTTTATATCCATTTCTGTGTCTGTCTCATTATTCCGACTAGGGAGGCAATAATGTTTAAGGCAAGACTGGCTAGATGATGAAATGGGCATGCGATGGGAAGGCAGATGGAGAAGGTTAATTATTTTAGTCAACTGATGAGAGTTGCAGTGCAAATAATTGGGGGAATAGGAATATTATAGCCCAGGTTAGATCAAGAAACCACCCAACCCCCATACATTTTGTAATGTTGAGCATAACTTATCAGTGTATAAAGCTGGTAATTAGAAAGCTGGGCACCAGCTTCAATGTAATTGTGGAAGTTGTAGCACTAAGAACAAAATGAAGCAAACCATGTTGGCCTTGATTTTCACCAGCATCCCACACACAGACACATATGGACATCATGTACCATTTGCCATGAAAGCCAAGGATCTTTGTTTGTAGCATTCAAAACTCAACAGGGTATGAAGCTATGAGTCCCGAAATTGGCCATAAACTTTAATACAATTATGGGACTTGCAATGCCCACATTGAAGGGAATTGAAACATCTTGGCATAGATTAGAACCCCAACATCCCTCTACTATTTGCCATTGAATGGAAATAAAAGTTTCCTCACAAGAAGCCAGGAAGATCCAGGCATGGCAGAAAAGGAAGGCAGAAAATATCCCCTATCTTCCAAAACAAATATATTTAACAAATTCACTACCTATCAGAGCCTGGAAGATGCAGTGGTTAAAATGTTAAATGTATGATTGACATCTAAGAGACCTGGGTATGAATCCCCAATTTGTCACACAAACTTGCTGGGTGACCTTGGGCCAGTAACACAGTCTCAAGCCCAACTTACTCTGTGGAGGTGAGATTAAAATGGAGAAGATAACTATGTAAACCACTTCAGGTCCACTTAAAGGAAAAGGCAGGGAATGAGATTTGTTAGAAACCTAATTTTGCCTATAGTTTGCCAAAGGATGGTCTCTCTTACAGTTCTGGGTTCTGCTGCTGAGCAGTCATGACTGCACTGGTTATGCTTTTCTGCAACCCCTTCTCCCTTGCTTGGATTCTGTGCTTGACATCATCCTCTTGACCTGGTGTCATATTTGCCATAATGGCACTGGCCTCTGGTGCTGAGCTGTTGTCACTGAGTTTTGTTGCTGAATACCTGTTGGATGGCATTGGGTTCTCTTGCTGGGTACTAGTACATTGTTCTGGCTCAGCTGTTCTTGCAGAAATACTACCACACATACACAGCCTTACTTCAGACATTCTCAAATCTGACCTTAGTCCTGTTGGGTTTGGCACTGCCACAGTAGCACTGGTTCTGCTGGGCACATTGCATTTGTTCAACTGCTGGCTGTCAAGTACTGCACAATCTCCATCAGTGAGGACTTCTATGATGATTAATCACAGGAAGTTTATTCAATGAATGAAGAAGTTACAGAGTCAAGACTATGTCTTGATAGGACTGAGTCCCCCAGAATCAAGCACTTAGTTATACTATAGCTCCAGACTATTGTAAGAAAAAGCCCCCTACTTTTCATACACATGGACATCGTAATCACCAGTAAGGTTGCCAGGGTGCCTGAAGTTTGACTCACACACATCTGCTCTAAGAAGTGGACTTTGCCCGCGGTTTCTAAGGCTTATGTGGATACTATAAGCTTCATCTTTGCAGCAGCATTCTACATCTCTGGATGGGTGTTAGACAGAACTACAGACGAGCTTCCAACCCCTTCTTGCACGCACAATCTCGGCCGTTGCAGTAGAAGAAGCCACGCTGCCATGAACTGTACAGGCAAACAGTTCCCAGCCATGAACCAAAGGCTAACACCACCAGAATACGTCTTATTTTCCTGACTCCATTACAGCAAAGCAAGAGACTCAAGTATCCAACATCTGCTTCAATTTTTGCATAAGGCAATCAATCTTAAGCACAGACCCTGCCAGACTGCCTAAGCTTTTGTCCAACGGAACCTAATACAAAGGATGGTGCCAGCAGAGAAGTAAAGAAGAGGAAGAACAGCTTCACTCAGAGCCATAGTTACTGTATAAATCGGGTGTCACCTTAGGTATCAATTTGACCCTCTTTTGTCACTTATAGATAAGTTTGAATAGCTTGTTTAATCACCTCCACCCAATACCTCCACCCATGCCTTGCCCTAACTGTCACACTGGAGCCTCCCCCTGCCCATTGTTACCTGGAAACCCAATCAGGTACCCAGAATAGACTGGCCACTGCCCACCACACAAGTCCAGCCTTTATGGTCACTTCGGAGCCTCCCCTTTTCTGAGGTAATCTACCATGTGTCAAGTCTGATGTTTCAATAATGAGACCTTTTTGATAAAAGTTTCTAGTTTTCTGGGATGTATAGCTTATCCCCTGTACCACAGTCCGTCTTTTCCTTTCTGCACCCCCTCGGGTCGGTCACCCCCTTCCCTCTCAGTTTCCAGGGCAATGCGTTCCCGACTGATCCCCTCCAACTCTTTTTTTCTTTTGGGAGCGGGTGGTGACCATGGCCGCCACTTGAGACGGCGAGATTAGCGAGTCCACTACTTCCTCCTTCTGGCTCTCGTGCTGCGGGAGCCGTGAGAGCACGTCTGCCAAGAAATTCTTTGTCCCGGGGATGTGCCTCAGGGTGAACTCGAATTTGGAGAAGAACCCTGTCCACCTGATTTGTTTTTCGCTCAGTTTGCGTTTCCCCGTCAGCGCCTCTAGGTTTTTGTGATCGGTCCACACTTCGAATGGGACTTTGGCCCCCTCTAGCCAAGATCTCCAGGTTTTCAGAGCAAACATGACAGCGAATGCCTCTTTGTCCCAGACCGACCAATTGCGCTGTTCGTCTGAGAACTTCCTGGAGATGTAGGCGCAGGGTCATAGTTTCCCTTCCCCATCCCGCTGCATGAGAATGGCTCCTACGGTGACATCGGAAGCGTCGCATTGAATCACAAAAGCCCTTTGCTCGTCTGGGTGGCTTAGGACGGGCTCGCTCGTGAACAGGCGCTTTAGTTGTTCAAACGCTCTCTGGCATTCGGGTGTCCAATTCAATCCGGCCCCTGGCCGTTTGGCCTCCGGACCCTTGCCTTTGGTTTTTAACAGGTCGGTCAGGGGCAGAGCGATTTGGGCAAACCCCTCTATGAATTGCCTATAGAAATTTGCGAAACCGAGGAACGATTGGAGCTGTCTACGTGTCCTCGGGGGAGCCCACTCTAGTACAGCTTGGACCTTAGCCGGGTCCATGGCCAACCCCCGTTCGGACACCCGAAACCCCAAATAATCCAACTCTGTCCGATGGAACTCGCATTTGGACAACTTAGCATACAGTTGGTGCTTCAGCAACGTGCTGAGGACCTCCCTCACCAACTTTACATGGGATTGCTCATCCTGTGAGTAAATAATGATGTCATCCAGGTACACCACCACCCCCTTGTACAAATACTTTCTCAACACATCATTGATAAAGTTCATGAACACCCCTGGGGCGCCTTGCAACCCAAACGGCATCACCAAGTATTCAAACTGTCCCATCGGGGTATTGAACGCTGTTTTCCACTCATCCCCCTCCTTGATGCGCACTCTGAAGTAGGCATCCCATAAGTCTAGTTTGGTGAAGATTCCCCCCCCCCCCCCGCCACCGTGCTCAATAGGTCCCGGATGAGGGGGATGGGGTAAGCGTTCGACATGAAGATCGCGTTAATCCCGCGAAAATCTGTGCAAAGTCTAAGCGAGCCATCCTTCTTCTTCCGGAAAAGTACGGGGGAGGCATGGGGGGCCGTGGCGGGTCGGATGAACCCCCTTGCCAAGTTCTGGTCTAGGAACTTGCGGAGTTCCTTTTTTTCTGCCCACCCCATCTGGTACAGTTTGGCTCTGGGCAAGGTTTCCCCTGGGATCAGTTCTATGGCACAATCCGTGTTCCGGTGGGGGGGTAATTGGTTGGCTTCCTTCTCGCAAAACCTCCATCAGGTCGCGGTAGACCTTTGGGATTGCGTGGACCTCCTCCACAGTCACACACGCTCTCTCCATAGCGACGGGAGCCCTGGGCCCCCATACCGTATTCCACAAGTGTCCTTTGCACCCGGGGTCCAGGAACCTGATGGTCTGTGCCCTCCATCGGATTAGAGGTTCATGCTTTTCTAGCCACCCCACCCCCAGTACCACCGGGTACGAGCACGAAGGGGCAATCACAAAAAATTCCTGGTCCCAATGCTCCTCGATCCCCATGGGGCAGGGTTGCGTCTCGCGGGTGCAGGGCTCTCCGCACATCACGGACCCATCCATCTGCTCAAACAGCATGGGGTGGGGCAGCTGCGAGCTTTCTAATCCCAAAGCCTCCACCACTTTGGGGGAGATCAGTTCTGTTAAACCCTGAGTCTATGAGGGCTCGTATTTGCAAGAACCTCCGTAACTTGGGGTTCAGCAGTTTTACAGTCACAAAATACAACCACCCCGTCACTCTCACCGTCAGCGGCGCCTCGTCTCAATCGACCTGCTGGTGGGCACCCTTCAGAGCAGCAGGTCAGGCTCGTTTCCCGCCGGTTCTTCCACCCAGGCGAGGTCGGCCAGCTCTGCGGATAGGAGCACCTCTTCCTCCTGCAGTTCTTCTTGCACCGCCACTGCGCTGGTCTTCGCCGCATCCTTAGGGCGGCTGGGGGTCTTCTTCAGGGTGGGGGTGACCGGCTTGGGGGGCGCTGGTAGGGCCTGCAGCGGCGGAGGGTGTGGGCAATTGGAGGCCAGGTTGTTTGGGTCCCCGCACCTGAAGCATCGGCGGGGACCAACCGGCACCGCCACGGTTGGTTTCTTCCCTTTGGACGGCTCAGCTTTTGCAGGCCCCCCTCTCGCCTGGGCCTTCCCCGACTGGTGTTGACGTAGCATGGCCACTCGCTTGAGGTTATTCTCTACTTCCCCCGCCAGCTGGATCCACCCCACCAACGTGGTCGGTCGGGCTTGGGTGAGGGCCCGATCCAGGATACTCGCGTTCAGTCCATTGGTGAACTGCTCAATCTTCATCACCTCGTTCCACCCCCGGACTCGGGCGACGTTGGCCTGAAAGTCGGCCGCATACTCGCGTATAGGTCGGGCCCCCTGTTGCATGTCCCACAGGGCCGCTAGCGCCCGGGACTCCTGCAGCGGGTCCTCATATTGGGTCAGCAGGGCTTGCAGGAAGGTGTCCAGGACTGGGCTCCTGGTTTCGCACAGGCTCACGTACCACCTCTTGGCTGCCCCTCTCAGTTTCGAAACCAGGTAGTCGACTCGGCTGAACTCGTCAGGGAAGGAGTGACCCCAGTAATGCATGTAGCTGTTTGCCTGGATCCCAAAGTAGTTCACCTCCTCCGGGTCTCCATCGAAGGCGGCATCTAGCTCCCTTCCCACGTTCCGTGGCACGGCCAGAGGGGCCAGGGGTGGGGGAGCCGGTGCTGGTGTGGCGCTGGCTCTCACTGGGGCCGGTGTAGGTTGGCTCGGGCAGCTCCGAGCCCCCGCTTGGGCAGCCACTGGTCTCCGGGATGTCATTCCCCCTAGGGCTCTCCCCAGTTGAATCGTCAGGTCATGGACTTCATCCCGCAGACCCCCGAGTGCTCCGTCAATCTCTCTGCGGACCATCGAACGGAACATCTGATAGTCCTCCTCGTACTGGTCCTTGGGCTTCGGGTCCCCACTCTTGGCTCCCTTGCGCCCGACCCCGTCGCCCTCGTCCTCTCCGACCTGGACGACGATGATGCTGTCCGCCTCGCCTGTCTCCCCAGAGCCCGGGTTTGTGGCTTCCATTCCAGCCACCTGGATCGGCCTGATGTGGCGGTTCAGGATGGCTTCCCAGCAGAGTGGGGCCTGATCCATGATGGTGGTCGAGGTCCTCGGTTGATACTGCCGGGGCGATAACACCAGTTGGAACTCGAGGGGGGGGAGACTCCACTGCCCTTCTCGGGTTTAAGACGTGCCAAGGGGTAGCAGCTCCCTCCAGTCCTGTATCGGGTGGGAGTTCTCCGTTGTCTGGAATCTGGTCGGCCATCGGGCTTTTCAAGTTGCCAGAAAGGTTGAACTCCAAAAAGGGAGTCTTTCAAAATGTCAAGTCTGATGTTTCAATAACGAGACCTTTTTGATAAAAGTTTCTAGTTTATTGTAACATGTTGTTAGATTATAGAGTTAAATTGAAAGACTGGCGAGCACATAATCGGGGCAAGCATTTAAGGTATACATCAAAGGGATTCTTGAGGGAGGGGTACTCTATGCAGGGTACATTCACACATTGCTGTTACTATTTCGTTCTCAGGCCCGGCCGGCCTTGGCCGTCTTCTTGGCACCAATCCACCTGCATCCTCCTGAGAAGGCATTACTATCTTGTTCCCATATTCCCATTTCAAAGCAGTACTGCATAACAAAGGAAGGGAGGGGGAGGGAAAGGAGCGATCAAGCTAGCAGCATCAGTATACAGTATGGCTTTTACCCAGGATCCTTTTCCTGAACCAAAGAGGCATTTCTAAACTACAGCAGACTTGACACCATGTGGGTCAGCATCATGTACCATCTGAACACTTGTCATCCGCCCCTGAACCTCCTACCTTCTTAGGGGTCAAGGTAGACTTTATAACCTCTGACCCAACATTCTGCATGTGTGCATCTAGCAGTACCCCATTCCTGCTGTTTAGATATATCCCCGATTCCTGATCAGTTGGGGGTCCCTTCCCCCATCGCCCTAGTTTGTAGCCATTGGAGCCTTCCTCAAAGACTACGATCGGTAATTATCACCCTGTTTGTCTATCCCTGTGTTACCTCTGTGCATTTCTCTCTATTTTTATTAGGCCTATATGTGTTTCAGTTTCAGTTTATTTCAATTTATATCCCACCCTTCCCGCCGAAGCAGCTCAGGGCGGCTCACAACATATAAAATCTAATATAAAGTTTGGCTTTAAAATACATCAATTCACAACAATGGCTTTAAAAATACATCAATTTAGACAATTTAAAACAGCAAAATAATAAAACATATAGAACAAGCGATCTGCCAACATGATACACTACTACCTTCCATAAAGTTTCCAATGTCAGTTAGTTATAGGCCAGCCAGAAGAGGGCTATCTTACAGGCCCTGCGGAACTGCCCAAGGTCCCACAGGGCCCTCACCTCTTCCGGCAGCTGGTTCCACCAGCAAGGTGCCATTACTGAAAAGGCCCTGTCCCTGGTGGATTTCAGACGGGCCTCCTTTGGCCCAGAGATTACAAGCAGGTTTTGAGAACCCGATCTCAGTACTCTCTGGGGAACATGTGGGGAGAGACGGTCCCTAAGGTAGGCAGGTCCTAGGCCATATAGGGCTTTAAAAGTAATAACCAGCACCTTGTACCGAACACATCAATTCACAACACATCACACAACACATCAATTCACAACAGTATATTATTGGCAGCCAGTGCAGATCCCGAAGCCCCAGCCGAATGTGCTCCCATCTTGGGAGCCCTATTAACAGCCGGGCAGCAGCATTCTGCACTAACTGCAACTTCCAGGTTCGGCACAGGGGCAGCCCCATGTAGAGGGCAATACAGTAGTCCAGCCTCGAGATGACTGTGGCATGAATCACCGTTGCTAGATCGTCATGCTCCAGGAAAGGGGCCAACTGCTTCACCCGCCTAAGATGAAAAAATGCGGACTTGGTAGTGGCTGCTATTTGAGCCTCCATTGTTAGGGAAGGCTCCAATAGTACCCCCAAACTCTTGACCTTGTGTGCCGCTGTCAGTGGCGCCCCGTCAAAAACTGGCAGGGGGATTTCCCCTCCCAGGCCACGACGACCCAAGCAAAGGACCTCTGTCTTCGCTGGATTCAGCTTCAATCCACTCAGCCTGAGCCACCCAGCCACCTAGGGTGGCCATAATGTCTGAAGGCCAGCCAGGGACACCTTGGGGGGGGGGTAGGCGTGCGCGCGCGCGAAGCGCGCGCGCGCCGCCGGAAACAGGAAGTGACGTCACTTCCGGTGACGTCACTTCCGGTGACGTCATGCCACCGCCAGGAGCAGGAAGTGACATCACTTCCTGTGACATCATTTCCCCCGCACCACCTGCCGGAAGCAGGACGTAACATCACTTCCTGTGACATCATTTCCCCCGCGCCACCTGCCGGAAGTAGGACGTGACATCACTTCCTGTGACATCATTTCCCCGCGCCACCTGCCGGGAGCAGGAAGTGACATCACTTCCTTTGACAGCACTTCCTGTGATGTCATTTTCCCCAAATATTACCACCCCCAAAATATACAACTTGAAAAAAGAAGAGAAACTTCACGATGTTCCCTGCTAAAGAAAAAAAAGGCCCCTCTTGAGTCAGATTCACAGGAAAACAATCCACTATCCTTGATACCTGCTTGTGCTCACAAACATTTCAACAAGACTGTCCACAATATCAAAGGGTCTTGATCACCCCAATAAAAGCAACAAAGCAACCCTTATCTACAATCAAACTGAGATCAGAACTAAAACCACCACTGCCAGTCTGTGCCCCGTAGCCCAGCCTGAAGGCAGGCGGATACAGGTCTAGAAAAGCAGGTCCTCCCCAAGCAGCACACAAAAAGAAAAAGGTGTTCAGGTGTCACTAAAATACTAAAAATTGCAAAAGAGAAAGGAAACCAAGTTCTCTTCATATTATTAAAGTGGTGGAACGAGCTGTCAAGTCACAGCCAATGTGTTCCTTACCTTCTGTTGTGTGATGGAAGCGATCTACTGTTGTCTGTGGTTGCTAGTTTCCTGAATGGAGCTTATCTGGAAAAAAAAGAAACACACTGTCAGCAGTTTAAAATTACTTTGCATCTTGGCAGCTCTTCCAACACACCCAGGAGGTGGCTGCCTAGTGTCGTTTTTTTTTTTGGGGGGGGTATCGCCATTAGCCCTAATCCCCAGTTTTGTTTTGTATTCATTTTATAATTACTATTAAATTCTGGTCTTACATTAACATACGCCCACACAGTGGAGCTTCTTGGACCTCGACTTCTCCCTGGACAAAGAACACGGCTGGTAGGATGGGACTTGCGTGCTGTGGGCCCAGGCGGTGGGCCCGCAGGTGTGGGCCATCCCGACTCCCACGTTGGACGAAGGGCTGTGGTCTGGAAGGAGCGACACAGGTTTCAGTCTTTCGCTTTTTTACAGAATTTATACTTCTCTGATTTCCCTGAAGCCTTGAGGATATCTTTCTTCTCCTTAATAAAGTGATAAAATTGATCACAATCCATATTAAAATTCAATCTGACTTGCAGCTCTGCTTTCACCAGGTCTACGTTACAACGATTCCTGGTGTCCGTCCAGTGAGCTGACATGAGGCTGAATACCCTCTCCGCAAAAGCGTTTGAGCATGGGATACTCAGGATCTTGCTTACAAGAAGTAAGAGGTTTTCGCACTTCTGAGACCGAGTTCCCATCTCAGAGAATATGGCCACCCACTTTTTATCCACAGTGATTTCTGGGTCAACACAGGCCACTTGCTCATCCAGCAGGCTCTTGGCATCGGTGTATTCACTGTATAGGTGATCCATGTTTATTATTTTCTCCATTTTCAGCTGCTCAGCAGCACACCGCAGGTGGTCATAAGTCACACTTTTTTTAAGAGAAAATGGTGTCAAAGCACACAGGTGATTTTTGTCAGAGAAATCAAACTTTGCTTCCAGATATGTGATGGTTTTTTCAAAGAACTTGAGGAAGTCCTGCTTCGCTTTCCTTGCCTTCGAAGGTGGCATTTTGCGCAGCGCCTTATCTGTCTCCGTTCCAAAAAAGGAGTCAGCTTTGCGTTGCTTAAGGCTGTTTAGCAACCTGAGCATGGCCTCAAACAATTCAGGTGCTGTCAGTGCATCCCGCTCCAGAATCAGCACAGTCTCCTCAATAGGCGTCAGAGTGGTCTGGAGAAACATCATGTAAGTTTGTGATGTACTGTAGTCCTTTTCTCCAGACTCATCTTCAATGTGGCGCCATATCATAGAAGGACAGTCGTCCTCTCCCAGCTTTTGAAAGTACGCTTTAACGGCTGGCCAACACTTCAACATCTTGTTTATGGCAGGCAAGAAAGATAGCCATCTTGTGGGTACATGTCGAAGCAGGCGATCGCCCTGCATCTCCATAAACTCAAACATCTCCTGAAGTTCCTCTGAACGTTTGGCAGAAACAGAAAAATGACCAAAAGCCTTCAGTATGAGAGACTCGATGTCGCAGGTGAGCGAATCACATGCTTTTTTGGCAGCATTGTGCACAATGTGTGCAGGGCACCTGGCGGGCACGATGTCTTCACGGCCTCTACTCAGAAGTGTGTACACAGAATGGTATTTTCCAAAGTTTACATTCGCGCTGTCTGCTGAGTATGCAGACAGACGAGCTAAGTCCAGCTGGTATTTTGCCAAGACATCCAAAATCCTTCGTGTGACATTCTCAGCCGTTTCATTGGCATCTTCATAGAAATCAAGAAGACGATTTGAGATGCCGTCCTTCAAAGTGAAGTATTTAAGGCATAGGGGGAACATTTTCCTGTTGCCATGATTTGATGCGTCGCTGGAAACGCTGTAGAAACAATGTGCTGTGTCGAGATCTGACAGAATCCGTTCTACAGAGTAAGGTGCCAAGACATCGCTTATCAAAGCTGCGCCCTTTGTTTTCCCAAGGGTCATCTTGGTCACAGTCTCGGAATCGGAAAATGCGGCTTTGCACAATTTGACACCGCAATCAAGAGACCGGTATGATAACGCATGCCTGTTATTGTGGTATGCCAAGGCTAGTTCAGCAGCCGAAATTCTGGCCTGAGCAGCGGTGTCTTTTTGGTAGGCGAAAAAACTTGTGATGGATTTTGAAGTTCCAGCTTGGCTTGCCGCACTCCTGTGAGAGTCAGTGTCCTTATGAGCTTTCACATCATTCACTCCACCGTGACCAATTCCTATCTCCTTAGAACACATCGTGCAGAATGCTTTGTTCTTGTCCTTTGTCTCTTTTAGCCAGGGGTAGGTGTTTTTCCATTCAGGATTGAACACAACCAAACGCTTGGGCTTCTTTTTTGGTGGTTCCTGGGGCTGGTGACCTTTGCCACCCCCAGCACCTGATGTTGAAGCCATGGTCTGCTGTAAGGGCCTAGATGAAGAGGGCAGAAGAATCGTGATTAAGTCCTCGCCACTTCTGGAGGACATGGGCCTTGGACTCCAAGCTGGGGAGAGAGGGCTTGTTCAGCGGGGGGCAGGATTAAACCCGTAGAGGCCCATAGGCAACTGAAATCTTGGGGTCTCCTCTCGCAAATTATCTCCAGTCCTAATGCATGGAGGCTGGGAGGGCAGCAAGCGGGGGGGGGAATGGGGGGTGAGGCAGCCTGGGGCATCTAAAGGCGTGGGGGCCCATAGGACGGTGCCTACTTGGCCTATGTGTTACTAGGGCATGCAAGACTGCAATGAAGGGTATTGATGCAATAGGCATACACACACGTGTAATGGCAGTGTTTGTGCAATGGAAGAGGTGAAGGGGGGGGCGGCTGCCCAATGGGAGCCCCGTTCACACGTTCGCACGGAACCTGGTGCTGCTGCCGGCGCGTGGAAGCAGGCCTGGGATTCAGGGTCAGGTCAGATGCCACTGCACCTCGGCAAATGGGGGGAAGGGGGGAAGGCCACTTACTGTAGTCTGTAGGGGAATCCTTTTCTCTTCTTCTCCCCTCTCTCTTCTCCCCTCTCTCTTCTTCTTCTCTCTCTCTCTCTCTCTGCAATGGGCAAGCAAAGCAGATCGAGTCCCGGTTAGGCCATCCCTCCACTGGAAATAATGAAGGATAGGGACACCTCCTTTTGGGGTGCATAGAATTAGACCTCCTCTACCTCAAAAAACAGGCGCCCTCCCCAGAGACCTGCATATCAGCTCTTCATTATAGCGTATAGGAATCGGTCACCATAGGGAATAATGGGGAGCCCAGCAGACCTTTGCCTCCCCCGCTTTCTGATGACCCTGAAGCGGGGGAGAGGGCCTCCAAAACGGGGGATCCCCTGCCCCCACCTGGGGATTGGCAACCCTATCTCATGAGCTTTGGATAACACAGAAAGAGCCAGAAGTGCACAGTCAATGGCAGGGGGCGATTCCACAGTGCTGCAAGAAACAAAGCCAAATAAAAGATGTTGTTGCTAAAGAAAAACTGGTGCATGTTTGTTTGTCAAAGACTTAGGATATAACATACTGTTTGTCATACTGATGTCATGATATAACTTCCCTTTTTCAGAGGAAGCGACATTGTACACTGGTGCACATGTTTGCACTCCCCCAACTCCCTGTCCCCCCCCCCCCCACTGGTTTTTGTAGCAGGGGGAAACGGTAAATTGCTATCTGCCTAACATTTGTACAATTCAGAATCGAAAACCCATTAAGTATAAAATTACAAATATAAAAAGCAGCACAAAGTATATTGATCCTCCTTGTTTCGCAATGCATGTACTTGTGACAAAACTAGTAGTTCTACCACAAAAAAGCACAGTATGTACGTGTTTTGCACAACCAGAGGTAAACCTGCTGTGGGTCCTAACTGAAGGCCATTAGGAATATTGCTTTCTTCATATTCTGCTGTTTCTGCTAATCCCCACACTCTTCCACAATTTCCCCAACCCATCCTCATAAAGAAATATCAGTGAAACATCCTTCATTCAAATACAAAGCTTGAAGACTAACGTTCAGCCACAATCATCCCAGGGCCACTTCACTTTAAAAGATGCCTGCATGGATGGCACTGTCACATATTTCTTTATGTTGCTGCTTGTATTAAAGATTATTATATGCTTCTTATGTAAAGCATTTGCAGTTGCTTTATGTCTATGTAGAATGATTCAAAATGTTTTTTTGAAAGATGGGGCATTAACTAGAAGTAGGCTCTATAACAGGGGTGGCCAAATTTGCTTGTCACATAGAAGAAATGTCAGATGTTTGAGAGCCGCAAGACATGAACATGAGGAAGAGAAAGTGATAGAGCAAGAGGGAGGGGATGAGGATTTTTTAAGCAACCATCAATCCTTGTAACGAGTGCGCTGATAGTCATTAATGCAGAACCAGTGGACTAATGAAAACAGATTTCAGAGCTGAGTTGCCAGCTCGTCCCTTAGCCAAAGAGGTCATATAGATATATTTGGGCAAACTTTACTGCTTTCCCAAGAAGTCATTAGTTGACCTACACAAGCAGAAGATGCAGTCATGATTTCATCCCCTCTGGAACTGAGATCACATCAGTCCTACATGCAGAATTGCCTTTTTAGCCTCCAACAACTTGGGAGCAATAGACTTAAAGGAATGTGAATGGATGGTCTCTTATTCACCCCACCCCACCCCTACCCCAGGAACCCATCTAACACATTATAAACAGATGACAGCCCAGCTGGCATGACTACAAGAACAACCATAATATCACAGGCACTCGGTGGCCAATTTGTTTTATGAAGGTATTTCAGCTAAATAAATTTAAAAAAACAACAGGCATGCAGGGTTTGCCAAGAGTTCATGGCTGCCTGAGGTCAAAATATACCACAGTTTTAGAGACCAGCAGACAGATTGATTTGTATTCAAAATTCTGACTGGGTATGTTAACTGAGGTCAGTTTGAGGAAGAAATAGCTGGCTTTGCCCTGGGTCACCACCGATTAAGACATACTGAGGCCAGTGGTGGGATTCAAATAAATTAACAACAGGTTCCATGTCCTAATGACCATTTTAACTATACCAAAAGAATCTACCTTCCCAAGCAGCCATATTTGCCAGGGGCACTGATCTTGGTCAACTGGAGATCAATTATAATAGCAGAAGATCTCCAGGTCCCATCTGGAGGTTAGCAACCCTATGACACTCTAACCACTATATCATACTGTCTCTCCTCGTGACTTATCCACAAAGTTGCTAGAAATACAGGCAATTCTGAAATGTCAGGCTCTTAAATCACTTGAAAGAAAACTGCATTTCCTCACTAGTCTTTTTTTCTCCCTCCCCTTTTTTCATACTTAATATTCATCTCAAGGAAGAATTCTGGAGACGCTGAAAGCTTGCACTCATTATTTTGTGATATTTTGACTGGTAATAATAATAATGATTGTGATGATGATGGTGATGGGATTTATACCCCACCCTTCACTTGCGGTCTCAGAGTGGCTTACAAGCTCCTTTCCTTTTCCTCCCCACAACAGAAACTCTGCGAGGTTAGTGGGGCTGAGAGAACTCTTTCAAGAACTGCTCTTGAGAGAACAACTCTGAGAGAACTGTAACTGATCCAAGGGCACAACAGCAGCTGCATGTGGAAGAGGTGGGAATCAAACCTGGTTCTCCCAGATTAAAGTCCACGCTCAAGCCAAGCGGAATGTATGCTTTTAATCTGTTACAGCTCTTTAACTCCCTCTCCTATTTTGAACCAACATACCGTTTTAGTCTGCCCCCCCACCCCAGTCTGGGATGCCATATGAGGTAGCAGATTGCTGGGCCCAGGATTTGCTGCCTCTTTGGATCCTTTTGAACCTGCATACATGTCAATAAAACAAAGACTACAAAGACTACGAAGATGACACAAGTCTCCAGGGCTCTGCCTTCCAAACCAACCTGGGTAAGTAAGCGCTAGTCCCTGGAATTGCTTGGGCAAGTGAGGTGTGCATACATAATATGCATTCACCAAGCAATTCTACCCAGAATTCTTAGGTCAATTCAGTGGAGCTTACTTGCAGGAAATGGTTCTTAGGATTGCACTTAATCAACCCGACACAGCAGTAAAACTGCAGGTAACCCCCCAATTCCAATCCCCAAATACCCAATCTACCATTTCTAGGCTGGATATACAGAGGAACACACACACACACAAATACAAGGGAAGAAGTGCCTTACCTTACTCTTTGATCACCTTGGGTAGAGTGGAATCTGTTTTTGTTTAGTTCTATCTGCACTACAGATCTATACTCTGATACCAGTTTAATTCTCATGGCTTCCCTCTTGGGAAATGTAATTTAGCAATGATACTGAGTATGCTAGATATCTCTTGCTGCCCTCACAGAAATAAAACATCCAGGATTCCCTGAGAATTGGGAACATTAACTGATTTGTTTCTATAGTGTAGTTTCAGGGTTAGATCCAATCAATTTTACCACAGTCTTTCCACAGTGTTGCATATAAAATCCAATTTAAGATAAATTACAAGTTAAAATTTACGAATTATAACAAGATGGTAAAACATTAGAACATAAGAACATAAGAGAAGCCCTGTTGCATCAGGCCAGTGGCCACTGGCCCATCCAGTCCAACACTCTGTGCCACATAAGAACATAAGAGAAGCCCTGTTGCATCAGGCCAGTGGCCCATCCAGTCCAACACTCTGCGCCACATAAGAACATAAGAGAAGCCCTGTTGGATCAGGCCAGTGGCCCCTCCAGTCCAACACTCTGCGCCACATAAGAACATAAGAGAAGCCCTGTTGCATCCAGTCCAACACTCTGTGCCACATAAGAACATAAGAGAAGCCCTGTTGCATCAGGCCAGTGGCCCCTCCAGTCCAACACTCTGCGCCACATAAGAACATAAGAGAAGCCCTGTTGGATCAGGCCAGTGGCCCCTCCAGTCCAACACTCTGCGCCACATAAGAACATAAGAGAAGCCCTGTTGCATCAGGCCAGTGGCCCCTCCAGTCCAACACTCTGCGCCACATAAGAACATAAGAGAAGCCCTGTTGGATCAGGCCAGCAGTGGCCCCTCCAGTCCAACACTCTGCGCCACATAAGAACATAAGAGAAGCCCTGTTGCATCAGGCCAGTGGCCCCTCCAGTCCAACACTCTGCGCCACATAAGAACATAAGAGAAGCCCTGTTGCATCAGGCCAGTGGCCCCTCCAGTCCAACACTCTGCGCCACATAAGAACATAAGAGAAGCCCTGTTGCATCAGGCCAGTGGCCCCTCCAGTCCAACACTCTGCGCCACATAAGAACATAAGAGAAGCCCTGTTGCATCAGGCCAGTGGCCCCTCCAGTCCAACACTCTGCGCCACATAAGAACATAAGAGAAGCCCTGTTGGATCAGGCCAGTGGCCCATCCAGTCCAACACTCTGCGCCACATAAGAACATGAGAGAAGCCCTGTTGGATCAGGCCAGTGGCCCCTCCAGTCCAACACTCTGTGCCACATAAGAACATAAGAGAAGCCCTGTTGGATCAGGCCAGTGGCCCATCCAGTCCAACACTCTGCGCCACATAAGAACATAAGAGAAGCCCTGTTGGATCAGGCCAGTGGCCCCTCCAGTCCAACACTCTGTGCCACATAAGAACATAAGGAGGGAAGGGAAGGGAAGGGAAGGGAGGAAGGGAAGGGAGGAAGGAAGGAAGGAAGGAAGGAAGGAAGGAAGGAAGGAAGGAAGGAAGGAAGGAAGGAAGGAAGGAAGGAAGGAAGGAAGGGAAGGAAGGGAGGAGGAAGGGAGGAGGAAGGGAGGGAGGAAGGAAGGAAGGAGGGAAGGAGGGAAGGAAGGAAGGAAGGAAGGAAGGAAGGAAGGAGGGAAGGAGGGAAGGAGGGAGGGAAGAAAGGAGGGAAGGAAGGAAGGAAGGAGGGAAGAAGGGAAGGAAGGGAGGAGGGAGGGAAGAAAGGAGGGAAGGAAGGAAGGAGGGAAGGAAGGGAGGAGGGAGGGAAGAAAGGAAGGCCGCCCCCCCCCGCTTTCGGCCCCCTTACCTTCTTCCAGGGCGGCGACGAGTCCGGCGGCGGCGGCGGCGAGGCCCGCGCTGGTCGCTGGAGGGCAGCGGCACAGCCAGGCAAGTCCGGGGATTGCTCGGCGCCTGGGCCGGAGGGCCCAGCCGCCGAGCAGGTGACGGGGGCCGGGTGGGGAGGGGGAAAAGCCGTGGATGGGGGGGGGCTCATCGGAGCCCGCGGCTGGGAAGCCGCGGGCCCCGATGAGCTGAGGAAGGTGACGGGGGCCGGGCGGGGAGGGGGAAAAGCCGTGGATGGGGGGGGGGCTCATCGGAGCCCGCGGCTGGGAAGCCGCGGGCCCCGATGAGCTGAGGAAGGTGACGGGGGCCGGGCGGGGAGGGGGAAAAGCGGTGGATCGGGGCGGGGGAGCTCATCGGAGCCCGCGGCTGGGAAGCCGCGGGCCCCGATGAGCTGAGGAAGGTGACGGGGGCCGGGCGGGGAGGGGGGAAAGCGGTGGATCGGGGCGGGGGAGCTCATCGGAGCCCGCGGCTGGGAAGCCGCGGGCCCCGATGAGCTCAGGAAGATGGCGGCGGGCGGGCGGGGAGGAGGAAAAGCGGTGGATCGGGGCGGGGGAGCTCATCGGAGCCCGCGGCTGGGAAGCCGCGGGCCCCGATGAGCTGAGGAAGGTGACGGGGGCCGGGCGGGGAGGGGGAAAAGCCGTGGATGGGGGGGGGCTCATCGGAGCCCGCGGCTGGGAAGCCGCGGGCCCCGATGAGCTGAGGAAGGTGACGGGGGCCGGGCGGGGAGGGGGAAAAGCCGTGGATGGGGGGGGGCTCATCGGAGCCCGCGGCTGGGAAGCCGTGGTCCCCGATGAGCTGAGGAAGGTGACGGGGGCCGGGCGGGGAGGGGGAAAAGCCGTGGATGGGGGGGGGCTCATCGGAGCCCGCGGCTGGGAAGCCGCGGGCCCCGATGAGCTGAGGAAGGTGACGGGGGCCGGGCGGGGAGGGGGAAAAGCCGTGGATGGGGGGGGCTCATCGGAGCCCGCGGCTGGGAAGCCGCGGGCCCCGATGAGCTGAGGAAGGTGACGGGGGCCGGGCGGGGAGGGGGAAAAGCCGTGGATGGGGGGGCTCATCGGAGCCCGCGGCTGGGAAGCCGCGGGCCCCGATGAGCTGAGGAAGGTGACGGGGGCCGGGCGGGGAGGGGGAAAAGCGGTGGATCGGGGCGGGGGAGCTCATCGGAGCCCGCGGCTGGGAAGCCGCGGGCCCCGATGAGCTCAGGAAGATGGCGGCGGGCGGGGAGGAGGAAAAGCGGTGGATCGGGGCGGGGGAGCTCATCGGAGCCCGCGGCTGGGAAGCCGCGGGCCCCGATGAGCTCAGGAAGATGACGGGGGGCGGGCGGGGAGGAGGAAAAGCCGTGGATGGGGGGGGGCTCATCGGAGCCCGCGGCTAGGAAGCCGCGGGCCCCGATGAGCTCAGGAAGATGGCGGCGCGGCTGGGAAGCCCAGGCCTCCGAGCAGGTGAGCGGGGCGGGGCGGGCAGCGTCCTGGGCGAGGGAGAGAAGGGAGGAAGGAAGGCTTACCTTCTTTAGTGGATGGCCTCCCTTCCGGCGGGCGGGCGGGAGGCGCGCAGCGGTGGCTCATGCAGTGCTGCTGGCGGGGAGTAAGGGAGCCAGCGTCCCTGCACGTGCTCACGACGGTGTGGCGGGCCCTACGCATGCGCAGAGCCCGCCACCCCCCCCGTGCGCATGCGCAGGGACACCGGCTCCCTTACTCCCCGCCTTCCCCGCCCGCGCGCGTGGCCACCTGGCTAAACCGGGACGTTTTAATGGTCCCGGTATAGCCAGGGCGGGAGGCGGGAAACGGGTGGCAAAAACGGGAAAGTCCCGGGCAACCGGGACGGTCTGGCCACCCTACAGACACCGCATGTAACGCCCGGTCCAAATTTTCTGGGGCACAGGCAGGCCGGCTGTCCATAAGTAGATAGAGCTGGGTGTCATCAGCGTACTGGTGACACCCTAACCCATACCTTCGGGCGATCTGGGCAAGGGGGCACATATAGATGTTAAACAACATCGGGGAGATCACCGCCTCTTGAGGCACTCCGCAATCAAGCGTGTGTCTCCGGGACAGTTCACCCCCAATTGCCACCCTTTGTCCCTGACCATCAAGGAAAGAGGAAAGCCATTGTAGGGCCAACCCCTGAATCCCTGCATCGGCAAGGAGGCACGCCAGCAACCAATGGTCGACCGTATCGAATGCCGCCGATAGGTCTAACAACATCAGTACCGCCAAGCCACCTCGATCCAGATGCCATTGAAGGGCAACCAGCACTGTCTCCATCCCATGGCCTGGGCGAAAGCTAGACTGATGGGGATCAAGAATGGAAGCATCCTCCAGGAAACTCTGTAGCTGCAATGCTGCTGCCCTCTCGATAAGTTTGCCCAAAAAGGGCAAATTCGAGACCAGCCAGTAATGCGCCAATTCAACCGGGTCTAACTTTTTTTCAAGAGGGGATGGACCACCGCCTCTTTAAGCGATGATGGAAAATGCCCTTCCATTAGGGATCTATTTATGATATCCCGTACAGGATATCTAAGCTCCCTCAGGCAGGTTTTAATAAGCCAGGAGGGGCAGGGGTCCAGATTACCAGTTGTTGGGCATGCAGATAAGAGAATCCTGTCAAGTTCCTCCAGGCTGAGAGCACCGAAACCCTCCAGAACATGATCCGAAGACAGGCACAGAGCCTCGGGTTTGCAAACTGTCTCTAATATGGCAGGGAAGTCACGCCGGAGTGACACGATTTTATCCGCAAACAAATTTGCAAAAGCCTCACAGCCAATCTCCAATTCATTAGAATTTGGTCTGCCTTGTGGCAGCTTTGTAAGGGTCCAAATTGTATTGAACAGTCGTGCCGGGTGCGAAATTGCAGACTCAATCTTAGCCGCAAAGTATGTTTTCTTTGCGGCTTTGATTGCCATCTTATAGGACTTCATAAACTCTCTATAAGATGTTCCAGTCACTTTGTCTCGAGTACGCCACCATTGCCTCTCTAGTTGCCTGAGTCCCTGCTTTAATTGCCGCAACTCTTGGTTATACCAAGGTGTCGGCTTTAAGCGAGGGCGCAGAGGACGCCTAGGTGCAATCTCATCGATGGCCCTGGAGAGCCTATCATTCCAGGACTCCACCAGGTCATCTAAGGAATCGCTAGGAGGCCAGGAATCCCGCAGCGCCATCAGGAACTGTTCTGGGTCCATCAGGCTCCACGGGCGAGCTAAAATGTGCTTGCTGCCTAAACAGGCTTAGGGTGGGACATCCACACAAGCCTTGAGAGCATAGTGATCCGACCATGGCACTGCTATAGCAGTAAAATCGTTCACTGAAACTCCTGCCACGAAGACCAAATCTAACATGTGCCCCGCCTGGTGAGTGGGCATTGTAACAATTTGGGAGAGTCCTAGTGTCACCATGGATGACACCAGGTCCATCGCCTGATTGGAGGCCGCGTCATCAGCATTAACATTGAAGTCACCCAGGATCAGAAGCCTTGGGTGCTCCAATGCCCAGCCTGTTGCGGCCTCCATCAGGGATGATAAGGCACTAGCCGGTGTGTTAGGCGGTCGGTACACCAGCCAGATCGCCAACCCCTCCCCAGCGTCCCATGCCAGACCGGCACATTCAATGCCCTTGATCTCTGGGGCCGGGAGAGCCCGGAAGGAGTAAGCCTCTCATATGAATAGTGCCACCTCTCCGCCCCGCCTGCTAGTCTGTTACTGGTGAAAGACTAAGTATCCTGGGGGGGGGGGCATCTGGGAGAGAGCTACGGTCTCCCTGTCGCGCACCCAGGTCTCGGTCATGCATGCCTATGTGTGTTATATGTATCCATTATCTTTTATGTGTGTTCTATAAGTTTCTGTAATAAAAGCATAATTGTTTTACTTAATTAGTGTCCTTGGTAAATTTAGCAATAATTTCTGGAAGTAGAATCCTGTATACATAAGTTCTTGGTCCTTTTGAGCCAAAGTTGCCCACCTGTCAATTCCCCAACCTCTTTTGAGGGCATTTTAGCTTACACTATTACAGGTTTGAAACAAAGAGTGCCTTTTTCTCTCTGCCAATGAAGTATCTCCTTCTCCCCCCCTTTTCATCATCAGTGCCAGCTAAAGCAGGCTCAAAGCGAAAGTCTCTGAGTGTGGCTGACCTGGATGCCTAGGTGTACCACATAGCTCAGGATGGGGAAAGGTTACCTGTCTGTTTCACAGACATAATATACTTGATTAGCTAGCCAGCAACTACGGATACACAATAATATGAAGGTTACAATAATCTGTACCAATATGGAAGAACTCATGGCAAGAGCATTCTTGACACTGGTCTTGCAAATGTGCTGCTTCCCCACAGTTCACTTTCTACTGCAGGAACTCTCTGGGAGAATCTGCTGGGCTTATTGTATGCCTGCCTTGTTATTTTTCCCACACTGGAAACAATGGAGGATGGGGGCACAATTTTTGGGTGCCCATAAAATGGGATCTCCTGGTCCAATCTTTTCAAAAATTGAGGATTCTTTTGAAGAGATGCTCCAGTAGCTAAACTGCAAATTGCTGCCACTACTTCAACCCTCCCCTCAGCCTACTGAATATATCTTAGGATATTTGCTATTGAATACAATGGCCCCATAGGGTATAATGGAACTGAAGAATTCAGGATTCCAGAATTTCACCAAAATTCTAATACAATACCAATATTGGAATTTGGGTTTCCAAGGCAATACTGAATTTTAAGGGTCCATAAACCTGAACCTAAAAAATACCGATGTTAAAAATCCCTATTAAAAATTCAGTCAGAGCATAAAGACATAAAACATTAAGCAGCTTCAAATTAGTCATACATAGTTCTCAGGCTAAAAGCGGAATATAAAAAGCTGTTAAAAATTAACCCCTTCGTTAAAGGCCTGGGTAAAAACAAACTTTTTTGCCTGGCATTTAAAAATAGTAGTGCAGGAACCAGGCTAGCCTAGCAAAGAAAGGCACATCACAGGTCAGGTGCCACCAGTGAAAATGCCCTGTTCTTAGTTGCCTCCTAACTCACCTCTAAAGATGGGAGGAGGGACAGGGTTTTTAAAAAAAGATCTAAACTGGTGGGTTGGACCAAATCAGAAATTATAATCCTTCATAACTCTAGCCAGTTCCAAGGTTTGAGCACTTACCTACCTGTTTACGAAAAGCACTGCGTCATGTCTTTTACAACTATCCCCAGGGCCTTTCTCTGTCTGCTGCACCTGGCAAGCTATCATCTGCTTTATCATGTTATTTTTTTATTTGAGAAGTTCAGTGTAGCCTAAATGATTCTGACCTTACTGTTTTATTCCTTTAAAAATGCTGGTATGAGGCTGAATAGGCAGAGAGAGCAGATGACTCAAGAAATTTATGGCTGATTTGGAATTTGACTATTCTATTCAATTGCTCCAATTCTTCTTTCTGTGCTTTCCTGTGTGGCAAAACCTTCAGTAAAAGAACACACCTCAGATTCAAGTGTGTAGCCATGTTGGTATGAAGCAGTAGAACAAAGGTTGTGTTCTTTGGCACCTTTAAGACCAACAAAATTTTATTCAAGGTATGAGCTTTTGTCTGCATGCATTCTTCCTGATACAATGAAACTGTATTTACCAGTCTATACATATAAGCCAGAGGTTGAACAGCAAATTAGGATACAACATAATGAAGATATTTTAACAGATATAAACAGGAATAACAAGCTAAATTTATACAGTCCCCAGTGTTTGAATTATATATGATTTGTGGTGCAGTGTTTTGTCTCCTGTTACCACACCAGAGAAATGCTTTCCAACATACCATTCTAATATTCATTGCATTACATTACAATTACTGTTCTAATCTATTACTCAAAATAGCAAATAAGAAATATTATTCTAAATAAGGAATTTATTTTAGAGTATTTCTTATTTGAAATAGATTAGAACAGTGATTGTAATGAAATGTAGCACAGTAACAACAGTTCTACATATTCTGGGGAATGGTTTTATATGTTTTGGGGATTCAAGCAGCTTGAAGGGCCTGTTCTAGCTTACATAAAATATTTTGTTTTAAAAGCAATGCATCACTTGTTTCAACAACTTGAAATATATATATCCCATTAATCAGAGATGTATACTTCTCAAGAATGAACTCATAGCGGCAAAAGAAATGGGTGTAATCCTAAATGTCACCATCACATAGAAAACTTTCAGAAAATAACACACTAGTATGAAACACCTCCCTTCAGAACTATCCATGCACAAGGTTAAATATTAGGTTTTGCTGATGTTTTAATCTATTTTCTCAGTGAACTTTTAGCTACAAAAATTCTGTCTTATTTCGCAAATTATGCCTGGAAACCAACCTGGTAAGAGGAAAACATGCTTTCCTTTTTGAGAAAGTGCCACATTGTAACGTTTTCCATAGTGCAGCTTTGATGTCCCTGTTCCTCATTGTATAGATGATTGGATTCATCAGTGGAGGTACCACAGAATACAGTACAGAAACCACTAGATCCAGATCTGAAGGGGATTGTGAGTTTGGCTTCAGGTTGGCAACACTTCCAGTGCTAATAAGCAAAGAGACTACAATAAGGTGTGGTAAACATGTTGAGAAAGCTTTGTTCCTTCCCTGTGTGGTAGGGATTTTGAGCACTGACTTGAAAATGTGCACGTATGAAACAAATATGAAACCAAAGCAAGAAAAGACTATGCATGCACTGAAAGCAATAACTCCCACTTCAGTGAGATACAAATTATCACAAGATACTTTCAGTAACTGTGGGATCTCACAGAAGAACTGGTTGATGACATTGGAGCAGAAGGTGATGGCAAAAGTGCTACCGGAGTGTAAACCTGAGTAAAGAAGACCAGCAACCCATGCACTGGTCACCATCTTGATGCAGACTTTTCTATCCATAACTGTCTCATAGTGCAGTGGGTCACAGATGGCAACATATCTATCATAGGCCATGCCTGTGAGGAGAAAAAAGTCTGATACCAAGAAAAAGATCAAGAAATAGACTTGTGCTAAACATCCAGAATATGATATCTTCCAGGTGTTCAAGAGGGAATTAATCATGGCTTTTGGGATGGTGATAGATATGGCTCCCAGATCAATGACAGATAAATTCACCAAGAAAAAGTACATAGGAGTATGCAAATGTTGGTCCAGGAACACAGCTGAAATGATGAGAAAGTTTGCTGTCAGAGCTGCCAAGTAAATTACTAACAAAAGAATGAAGTACAGTACATTTTGCTCCGAGCTGTCAGAGAAACTCAGAAGAAAGAAAGTTGTAAAAGTGCTTGAATTTCCTTGCATGAACTTTTCCTGGATTGCTGTTGAGGAAAAATCGAAAGCTTGAGTCAGATTTCATTAAAGACGTGAACAGTCTCACTGGAATGGATCCAGCAATCTTTTTTTTTTTTTACTCCGTTATGTCCTGGTTCCATGTGATTTTGCACATGAAAGTCCCATAATCCCTTTTGCACATGAAAGTCCCATAAGCATAGCCTTTTTCGCATGGTCAAAGTAGACCCCACTTTCCTTTCACCTCAATAGAAAAGGTAATTGGATTGAACACATCAATTTTTCTCATTTTTGTTGTTTATAATTTTTGAAACTTGCACAAAGGATATACATAGTCATTCTAGAATTGAGTTTTCTATATGCTTTGGTGCTCTGAAAACTTCTTGAAGCACTGAGAAATGATCACTGATAGATACTGAATACTGGAATATTTTGACAATTTCACTTATATATGGCAAATGAGAGTGACAACCTTTCAGGGTGACAGCAAAGGAATGTCACCCCTAAAAAGGCAAAATTATGACAGCCTCAGTAAAAGATGGAAGCCATTGTCTTACACCATGTGTAGATGTGTGTGTGTTATATGAAACTGCTCAGAGAGTTTTTTCTTCTGAAAATATATGCATTGATAAACTTGTAAAGAGATTTACCTCAATCCAACCAACATTAAATTTCTCTTAGCTTTCAGAGTAGTACCATAAAACCAAATGACTTCGTGCTCGGTAACTTTTCATTTTAAGTACAATACAGAAAGGGAACAAAGAGAAAAAGTTTGTTCTCAATCAGAGAGAAACACACAGGACTCTAGGTGACCAGTTTTTCTGTTGGCAAATCTGATATGAAAATACTAATGATAATTGTTTGTGGTCATTTGTTTTTGTTTAGTATTGCTTACACTGAAGACCAGTTTTTAATGCTTCCCAAGAAATCACAGTTTGTCATTTTATCCAGTATGGACATAATGAGAATTTTTTTATGTCTTTGTAAAAGGAGAAAACTATAGTTTGGAATCCTGATAAATAAAGAAAAAGGTTCTTTTATTTGTGTGTTATCCTGATCTAATCCACTGACAAGATACTGCAGTTTTGTTTGCTTCCAAAGGTTAAAGCAGACTGAGATCAATGAGGCTATTGGAAAACCAGACATGCTAATCATATGTAAGCTCAAAATTCAATGGACTCACTCACTGATTGACTTAAATATAATGTTTGAGCAATAAAGGTCTCTAATGTCCATCCAAGATAAAAGGTGAACACATTCACTTATAATATCACTAACTTTAAAAACGAGTAGGGATTTGAATATAACAATTGAAAGTATCTGCCTTGACAGTCCCTTACCTATGAAAGTGATTTGCAGAACATGAAATGACTGACTCATAAAAATCACTTTGTGAAAACAGAATGTATGTCTGTGGGGAGTGGCCACAGCATTCCATATTTCCCTAATTATTGGCATGTCAGCTCTATTCATCACCTCTGAATTTGGCAACCAGTTTTGAAAGTTCTAACTATTTTCTGCCACAAAAAGAGAGCTTTCATCATAAATAGCGTGTGAGTAGTGGTGTTTCTGGACATTACATGGCCAGGATATTCTGATTTCATACCTTATTGGCACCGTAGCTTCCATGATCATTCTGAAACCAGTGACCAGTTTTTAAACATATAGCCTTAATTCCCCGGTACCTCAAAAAAAAAAACATGAGACGAGGAAGGACAGGCTAAGAATGCTGCTTGACAAATTAGTATTCAGAGTATCATAACATTGTAATGTTGCAGCCTTTACTGTCGTGTCTCTAGACCTGAAATGCTGAGAACTGATTGAGAATCAGGGTTCTCAGAGAAGGTGGTTGTGTTGGGGGAGGGGGGGTTAAGATGGTTGTGTTGGGTGATTGTGGTGTGCAGGATATAACAACATGGATATAAGCATGGACATGTATGTTTGTGAAAGAAGGTGATGGACAAGAGGAGAACATGCTAAGAACACGTGTTTCAACCCCCCTCCCCTGTATAGTGCCTTTACCATAGAAGGGGATGCACACTGAATTGAGACTACAATGTGTTACCATAGCATGTCAACAGCAAAGCTGAGAGATTTTGTTCACCGGTGTGACACATGCCGCATGTTTTTATAGAAGTGCATGGCTACATGTTTGTCTGCATAGTGAAGAGCCATATATGGGGCAGGGAGGAAACCCATCAGCTACAGAATATGAAATGCATGCACGAAAAACAGTGGCTACAAAAATGTGAAATGCATGCATTAAGTCCCTTGCAGATATATATATATATATATAAGAATACTATGGTCATCCCACAATTGTGGGGCTATGATAGGATGAATATAAGAAAATAAAAAGAGTCCTCCTGGGTCAGAACAGTGGTCCATCTTGTCCAGCATCCTGTCTCACACAGCAGCCAGCCAGTTCCTCTGGAGGGGCAACAGCAGAGCATGGAGACTGAGATCTTCTCTTGATCTTACCTCCTGGGTCTGGGATTCAGAGGTTTAGTGCCTCTGAACATGTAGGTTCCTCTCAGTCACCATAGCTAGTAGCCACTGATAGACCTATCCTCCATTAATCTATCTAATCCCCTTTTAAAGCTGTTTATTCCTGTGGCCATTACTATAACTTCTGACAGCTAATTACATCTGTGTAAAAACTTAATCCGATACCAGTACATCGTATATTATCTCATTTATTGTAGAATATTCAAAGAACTATGATTATTAATAAGGTGGATAGATCAAGAGATAAGCAGAGGGGGGGGGAGAGAGAGAGAGAAAGATGGATTGGCTTTACCTTTCAGTGCAAGACTTTTTTCCATTCTTCTTTAACTTCCTTAAAAAATAGTAAGTGCTGATATTTTCTTAGCCATCCGCATACTCCACAATAATGAGCTTTATGGATTCTTTGGAAATGTGTGTTTTATGGGAAAAAAGTTCTATATATGTCTATTTTACATGGGAATGGTCTCCACAAAGCCCAACAGAGTTCAATGGCAGTAGTCCCAAGATATGTTATTACTGCTTATAAACTGCAGTGAGTTGGTAATAAAAATTAATTATACCTCATTTTTTCCACCAAGACCATAATATCATGTGTAAGGTTCATTGTCTGTGTGATTGCCTGATTGCCATATCTTCCTTGAACCAAAAATAAATGTTATGAACAAAACATGGGTGTGTGTGCACACACACTCTCTCTCTCTCTCACACACACCATGTGACAGTATATTCAGATTTTCTGTGTTTCTGAGAGGGTGTTTTAAATTACATTTTTGCCATCAAGTCATAGCTTACTTTGGGCAATCTCATGATGTTCACAGGCAGTTTGTCAGCAAAGGGTTCATTGAAGTTTCAAAATGATCAGACTTGTCTTTGTTGAAAAAACTAAGTTGCCTTTATTGATAACTACAATGTTACTCTATGCATGGAGTCATTGGAACTGATAGCAAACAGCTTGAACCATGGGCATTTATGAATACACTTCAAAGGGTTGGTGCTTTAAACTAATTCCCATAATAAAACTACAGACTGTCCCCGCAAGTAACACTTTTGCATGCCCACTTATCTTTCACAGTTGATGATTACATCCCCCTCCTGGTGATGTCCTTGCTCTGTTCAGGAGGTGCCTGGGAAGCTAGCTGAGCGCTCTGCACTTCAAAGGCCTTGCTGGCCTTTGGAACCTTGGTAACATCCATTTCCTTCCACCCCCCTTTACTATGCAGGGCACCTGGATTAGTAGCATAGGAATTCATTAAACATTCAGGTTAGTAGGCAGCAAATAATAAATTCAAAAGCAAAGGTAACTTCAATGAAACACAGTCTGACATACTGCCCCCCCTAAGCTCTTGCTCGGGGTTTGTCTGGGTGCAGTAGGTAAAATTGCTTGAGTAATTGTGGAGCTTTGAGGTCTGAGGACTTCACCCATTCATCACCGCTAGGTGGGAAGTAGTGCCAGTGGACCAAGTAGTGCAGGACCCCTCTTTGAATTCTAGCATCGAGGATTTCCTTCACTTCATGATGTTTCTGACCCTTCACCAGAATAGACTCCGGCTCCGGGCCCCAAGGGTTCCACCTCGAACCACCCGAATCCCGATGGATAAGACTGCAATGGAAAACAGGGTGTATTTTACTGAACAGTTTGGGCAGTTCAAGTTCCACTGTCACTTTGTTGATTACTCGTTCCATTTTGAAGGGCCCCAAGAACTTGTAAGCCAGTTTTTGTGAGGTCTGGGGCAATGGGAGGTTTTTAGTGGATAAAAACACTGTCTCTCCCTCTTTGAAATCCCACCCCGGACTGTGCTTTTTGTCGAATTGGGCTTTGTAATCCTTTTTTGCCTCCTCTAGGTTCTCTTGTATAATCTTCCAGGATTTTTCGAGTTTCCCCCACCATTGCTGACAGTCTGTGGAGGGGGAGTCGTTCCCGCCTCCTGGGAGGGAGGGGAATGGCTTTCCTTCGTAGCCATGCACTGCCTGGAATGGAGATACTTTAGTTGAGCTGTGGAGGCTTTTATTGTATCCATACTCGGCAAAGGGCAGGAGTTCCACCCAATTGGACTGCTGAAAGTTTATGTAGCACCGCAAATATTGTTCTAAAAGTCCGTTCACCCGCTCACTCTGGCCGTCCGTTTGCGGGTGATAGGCTGAGCTCAACCCTTGCTCCATTCCTGTAAGTTTGCAAAACTCCCGCCAGAATTTGGCAACGAACTGTGGCCCACGGTTGCTAATGACCTTGTCTGGGAACGAGTGGACCCAGACCACGTGCAGGAAAAACAAATAGGCCAGTTCCTTAGCGGTGGGGAGTTTGCGGCAGGGGATGAAGTGGGCTTGTTACGAAAAGGTGTCCACCACTACCAGTATTACTGTCCGTCCCCTAGATGTCAAGTCTGCTTAAAACTCTGGTCAAGTCTGTGCCTTACATTGGCTCAGGAGAAAACCATCCTGGGTAAAGCCAAACTGTATTCCATTGCTGCTAGCTTGAACTCTCCCTACCCCCTCCTTTTCTTTGTTATGTAGTACTGCTTTGAAATGGGAATATGTGAATGGTTTATCTGAGCCTTCTCAGACCTGGCACTGGGGGAGGTTGGAGCCAGAGATGCTCAAGGCCAAACCAGGACTGAGAACGAAGTAGTAACATCAGTGTGTGAATGTACCCTGCATAATACCCCTCCCTCAAGAATCCCTTTGAAGTATACCTTATAAGATTGTATTCTACTGCCTGATCTTTAGTTTTTCAATCTCAACGTAGTCGAGAACAACGATATCAATAAACTAGTTATTTTGTTTCAACAAAGACTTGTTATTGAAGCTGCTGACTTGACATTTTGAAAGACTCCCTTTCAAGGCTCCACCATCCCGGCAACTTTGTAACCAAATGGCTGAAAAGATTCTGGGCAACGGGGAGTTTCCCAGCAAAGACGGGGAGGCCGAGATACCCTGGCACGTCCTGGACACTAGAAGAGCGGCTGCGTCCCCTCCACAATTTCAGCTGGTAATCATCCCCCGGCAGTATCAACCGAGAACCTCAACCACTACCATGGACGAGGCACCGATCCGCCGGGAGACCATCATGACTCACCACATGAGGAGGGTCCAGATGGTCGAACCAGAAGCCACCAACCCGGGCACCATCGAGCCAGGGGAGGTGGACAGCATCGTCGTCGTCCAGGTGCCGGAGGACAAGGCCGAATGTGTGGAGTGCGCTGAGGGTGGCGGAGGAGAGCCGCTGCCTAAGGACATGCATGAGGAGGATGCCCGCATGTTCCGGGAGATGGTGAGCCGGGAGGTCGACGGGGCCATCCAGGGGCTGAAGGATGAGATGTGCACCCTGACCACCCAACTGGGGCACGCGCTGGGGGTGACAGGACTCAGAAGGCAGTCGCCAGCCCCACAGGCCCGGGCCTGCCCCACTGGCACCGGTGGCAATGCCCGCGAGGGGCCTGGCTCACGCGATCCCGCAGGAAGGGGGGAGAGGGCAAGAACTGGATGCCACCTTCGACGGGGACCCAGAGGAGGTGGATTACTTCACTATCCAGGCGAATAGCTACATGTATTATTGGGGGAACACCTTCCCTGATGAATTCTAAAAAATAAAAGACTTTTAACATTGGAAGGGGATGACTTGGCTAAAGGGTGGCATGCATTTATATGGTATGATCGCCCAATAAAAGGAAGTAAATTCCTTAGACATGAAATAAGGAAGTCCTTATATAAGACCTGGTCTGAGGTTAAAAATCAAATATATAAATATACTCCCAAGTGGCTCTCTCCAGTTGAAGCATCGGTTCAACCCAATCTTTTTAATTGGGAAGAAGATTATACTTACGAAAGCCTGTTAGATGTCAGACAGGAATTGAATATAGAGGTAATCTCCAAAATGTACTGGTGGTTGAGAACACAAGTTAAATCTAGGCACAAGTCAGATAAGGGGTTAGGTTTCCCAAAAAAAACTGAACAAATTTGATTGCATTATATTGGAATCTGACAGAAAAATGATTTCTAGATGTTATACTTGGCTATTGGAAACGAAGATGCAAGAGGAAAATGTAAAGGAAAGTTGGATTAAATGATTAAAAGAATTTGGCTACACTATTGACTTAGATAATTGGGGGAAAATATGGAAAGAAAATAATAAATTGTCTAAATCCTCTTTATTAAAAGAAGATTTGTACAAAATGGTTTACCGCTGGTATTATACTCCCGAAAGACTCTCTAAAGCATTTCCAAATAGCTCGGACAAGTGCTGGAAATGCACAAAAGTAAAGGGTTCGTTATATCACTTGTGGTGGAAATGTGATTATGAGAAAAAATATTGGGTACAAATATCCCTCTGGTGCCAAAAGATGTTAAAAACAAGAATTCCTCATGTACCAGAACTATACTTATTAAACATTTGTCAAATCACATTATCCAAGAAAATAAAAAGGCTGTTACTGCATATTATTACTATAGCTAGGATATTGTATGCTAAAAGCGTCCCAAATAGTTTGTATGGCAGAATCTTCCTCTCTATTACACTCAAAAAATGTTTTAATTTTCTCTTTAGATTCTTCTACAAATTCCTTTTCTTTCAATATTTGGAGATTTAAGGTCCAACGAGATTTCAATCTTGATTTTTCCAAAGTTATCTGAACAGGACTATGGTCTGCAAAGTTTTTAGGAAGTATGTCAGCTTTGTCCACTGTTATTGCCATTGATGTTGACATCCAGCCCATGTCTATTCTCGACCATGAGTCGTGAACTTGAGAATAGAAAGTATAGTCACTTGTCCGAGGGTTCTTCATTCTCCAGACATCAATCACATTTAGCTCATCTACCATCTTAAAGAAGGTTTTCGGTAGAGAACCACACATCTTTTTTGTCTTCTTTTTCCCAATTTTTTTTTATCTTTATAAACATCCAGAACTACATTAAAGTCTCCCATAATACAGTAATTTGTAGCCTCAAACTCAGTCAACTTTTGGTGTAACTCGGCAAAAAAATTTTCTTGATTATTATTGGGTGCATAAATATTTCCTACAATCGTTTTTTTGCCCTCCAGTTCAATTTCTACCAAAACTATTCTCCCTGATTCATCACTGGAGCAATTTGGATTTTATCCATTCTTTAATGTATATAGCTACTCCTCTTTTTTTCTTTAAATCTGAAGAATGGTATAAAGTTCCCAATTTTTTATTCAGCAAATATTTTTGGTCTTCTTTCTTGATATGAGTTTCTTGCATACATATTATGTCTGAGTTAGTCTTTTTGAGTTGGAGAAAGGTCTTCTTCCTTTTCTGTGGTTCATTCAAGCCACTTATATTCACCGATGTAATCTTGAGTCCCCATTTATTCATTATTCAGCTTATAAATTACTAATAATATTTTTTTCTCTTTTAGTACTTGTAGTCTTGTCTTTATTCTCCCATTGTTCTTCCTCTTAGCACTTTCTTTACAAGTTCTACTTGCTTCTTCCCCTCCTTCTTGGTCCTCATCCATATCTGACTCTTGAACATCTATGTCCACATTCTCTCTCCAAAATTCCTGCATTTTCTCCATGGAGGTTAAGTTGAACCTTTTACTTTGAAACATAAAAAAGACTCCTTCTGGAACTAACCATCTAAAGGAGATGGATTGCTCACTCAGCCAAGATGTCAATTTCTTATAACTCTCTCTTCTCTATTTTATACTCCATGGTATATCTTTCAGCACTTGGATTTTATTTCCTTTCCACCTCAAATCATTTTCTCTCTCTATTCTCAAAACTTTTTCACATGTCAAGACCTTCAAAAATTTTACATGGACTTCTCTTGGTAAATTAGATTTTTTAGTATATGTTGTTGCAACCCTCCTTATCCAATCAACTTCTTGCATTATATCTTTTGTTGACTGAACTTCTCCCATTGTTAAAATTTCCTCAATTTTTTTGTACATATCTTCACCTTTTTCCTCTATTATATTTTGAAATCTCAATTTGTACATAGCTTTCTCCATTTCAATTTTTGCTACTCTATCTTCCAGATCTGAAGTAGTTCTTTTCACTTCTTTCATGGTGGCAACCATTGTTTTCCCCTGCTCATCCAAAGCATCAACTTTTGCAGATAGCTTATGAGTTTGCTGGGTATTTGCCAATACCTGTTTCTGGAATTCATCCATCCTTTCATTTGTTTTTTTTTAATTTCTTCCTTAAGCTCTGCCTGGATCTCTTCAAGAGCCTCCTGGTTTTGTTTAAAACCTGCTAGCATTATACTCTGGAGTTTCTCCACTGCATCTTGATTTAATGTAGTTGTGGCAGCCTTCCCCAGACCTGGAGGTGTGGCCTGTGCTAATTTTTTGGCTTTAAAATCCATGCTATATCCAAATTAAAAAGTCCTGTCCCCTTACTTTCCCCCTTAGAGGTTTCTATTTAATCCTTCACCTCCTTTTCTCAATGACCAGGGAAAATTTTCCAAAAATGCCTACCCTAGTACTTAAGACCTTCTATACATTTAACATACCCTTTTCATAATTCTTACCAAACTAAGTTCCCTTTCTTATTTCTTATTTTTTATTTATATTATACTTTCCTAACCTCTCAAAAAATAATACCCAAATCACAGTCCAATAATAAACAATAATAATCACAGTCCACTAATAAACAGAAAAATTCAAGGAAAATCAGGAGATGTCCATAGATTAATTAGTTCATTACCATTACCTAATGACGTTCATATAATTAATAAAAGTTTGTTAGTTTATTAATTCATGGGTTTAAATATATACTTCACCCTCCTTAAGGAATTTCAACCCAAAAGTCCCGGCATCCCCTGCTCCTCTTCTTCCTTCTTCTTCCCAGCAAGCTCCGCTTCTTTAAGATCCAGACCCAGCTTTCGCCATTTCATATAACTCAATGTTCAGCACAAAAATCTGCAGAGTCCAACGTGCAACATCCAAAAGGCAATCTACTGTACAGTTCCGTTCCCCACTCTTCAAGGGGGAGGTGGCCGCAATGAAAAATCGTCGCTAAAAACCCCCTCCTCCTCCTTTATTTCCCGGTGCTGTCCTTCGTCCTCCATGCTCGCCCTCACGCTCCACCGCACTCCGCCATCTTTACAGAAAGTCCTTCCACTTTAGTTCCAGTTCTTTCTTTCTCTCTCTGTATTTCTCTCCAAGACCCTCAGTTTCTGTCTCTTTTTCGATCCACCAGTCCACCAGCTTCCTTTCCTACTTTCCAGTTCCACCCCTACTCTCTCCCAACCACTTTACCCTGCTCAGTTCCTTCTGTTCAAAATTTCTTTTTCTCTCTTCCTTCACTTATCTCTGCACATTTTTCTCCTCCGTTTCACCGACTCTGGCTGAATTGCTCTCACGTTTAAATCTCAGTCCCTCTATCTCAGTCTTTCAAGCTCTTATGTCTTCTTAATCCACTTCACTCCCCTTTTCTTCCCACTTCTCTCAACGAAAATCTCAGTCACACAAACAGAAAAAGGGGGGTGGGAAAGTCCATAAACGCTCACCTTCTTCCAAAGCAGCTGCCGCTGTCCGCTGTCAACGGGGCCATTCTCTGCTGCTCCACCAAAACAACTTTCGCCTTCCTCTTGCAATGTGTTCGCTTTCTAATCAGAGCAGCATTTTCAGTTCCCTCCTTTCAATGATTCCTTTTGCAAGTTATTGGGCTATTGCAGATTTACCAAGATGCTGTAGCCTCGAATGCTCCTTCCTCCAGCGGCCCGGTTGGTGCTCGAGAGCATTACAAGCCTCTGCCCAGGGAAGGCAGGGGTTGATCGGAGAAGCCTTCGCCGCTCCTTTCAACCTTCTGCAGGCTCCCTTCGGCTGCAGATGCGTCCCCAGACACCTCCTTGGGGCAAGACCCAAAGGGTACACTGAAGGGCACACCAAGGGGACACCCCAAAGGTTTATAATTCAGGTGTCTTCCAAGAGCACTTGGATAGGCACTCTGCCTTACTGCGCCATCTTGCCGGACTCACCAGGTGCCCGGGGTCTCCACACCGGAAACATCTCCTCCCGGTGGTGGACGTAGGGCTGGCCGTAGGGCTTTCTTCGCCTCCGGTTTTGTTGGCGTTTTGGGGGTTCTTCCCCCCTTTCCCGCTAGCTGCTGTTGGCGGCGGAGTACGATGTGTTGTAGGTTGGTCTCTACTTCTCCGGCTAGCTGGATCCACCCCACCAGCGTCTCTGGCCACCCCTGGGAGTAGCAGCGGTCGAGGATGCTGGTGTTGAGGCCATTCTGGAAAGCCTTGTACTTCATGCGCTCACTCCAGCCCCTCATCTTAGCACAGTGTGCCTGAAAGTCGGTGGTGTACTTGACCCTTGCTCGATCCCCCTCAGTGCTGCGAGGGCCTTTACTTTCTGTAGGGGGTCTCTGTACTTCCGTAGCATTGCTTGTAGGAAGTCCGCTACTGTCGCCAGTGCGGGCCCTCGGGTTGCGTATATACTTACGAACCACTTCCTAGCGGCACCCTTCAGCTTGGAAGCTAGGTAGTCGACCCGGCTCACTTCGGTGGGGAAGGTCACCCCCCAGTGTGTCATGAAGCTGTTGCATTGGATGGTGAAGTACTCCACTTCCTCCGGGTCCCCGTCGAAGGCGATCTGTAGTTCTCGGCCTCTCGCCTCGTCCCACGGAGCTGGTGCAAGCAGTAGCGCAGGTCCCACCGGCCATCCGGGTGGCAGCGCCGGCCATGGCCTCAGGGCGGGCGCTGGGACTGCCGGCTGTGCTGGTATTTCGTGCGGCGGCCCCGCTGGTGGCCCCTCCGGCCCTGATGGTTGCCTCCCCTGGCGGGCCAGCAGGCTGTTCAGGTTCTTCGTCTGGGGGCCCAGCAGGTGGTTCCTCGGCTGGCACTCCTCTGGGTCCTTCGGCTAGCACTCCCCGTATCTGCTCCTGGATCACGTCCAGCTGCCTTTGCAGCTCCCTGGTGAGCTGCATGTTGGCTCTCATATGCTGGCCCCTGGTCTTAAAGGTAAGGACAACACCTTGAAATGGATCCAGTACTCAAGAGGTAGTCAGTGTAGCTCGTGCAGCACTGAATGCATCTACCTCACAGGCCTTGAAGTCAATAACCATGCCACTGCATTCTGCACTCCCTAGAGTTTCCAGAGCAAGATCAAGGGTAGCCCCATGTAGAGAGAGTTACAATAGTCTAATTTGGAAGTGACCATTGCATGAATTTCTGTGGCCAGATCATGGGTGGCAAGGTAGTGGACCAGCTGTCGGACCCGCCTCAGATGGAAAAAAGGTGGCCTTTGCAGTGGCAGCAACCTGGGCTTCCATAGATAGAGAGGCATCCAGGAGTACCCCCAAGCTCTTTGCCTCTGTTGACGTCACCAGTTTTGGCAATCCCATCAAGTTTTCAAAGCAAGAGATGTTCACAGGCAGTTTGCCATTGTCCGCCTATTCATTGAGACCCTGTACTTTCCTTGGTGGTCTACGATTGGTCAAGGCAAGAGTGGCCTTGAAAATCAGAATATAATGTCACATAATGTGTGTGTGCGTGCATGCATGTGCATGTGTGTGGGTGCACACATGTGTTTTGTTCAGGTCAGAATGCCAGGAAGGGGTAGGCAGAGGGGCCCGTCAGCTGACACAGGCCCACTCTGCCACAACATCCATTGAGTAATTCTTGAATCACATTGAATACAGACAGGTAAACATGTGATTGAAACTACAGATTCAATCTATTTTCATTTAAGTGAAAGCACTTTGGCTATTTTTTACAAATAGAGGTACATGAAGGATGAATATGTGTTCAAGGTACGTGAAGAGGGCTGTGAACGATTGCAAGAAACAGTGGGGGAGAGGAATGATGACAAATTTAAATTATATTCCCATCCCATAACTATAAGCCTGACCGTAGTGACATTCCTGGCTGACTGGATAGAGTATGTCACTGTTCCAAAATTGGTGCGACAGTTCTCCAGATCACTTCAGACAGCAGTCTTGGACCTGAAAAACACTCCGAGCAGAAGCAATGGCTTTTATCCTCACAACAGCCCAGTGTGATAGGTTTAAAAGCAGTAAGTATATTGGAACAGAGGAGGTGGTGTTAGACTAGCCTTGACTTTTTGCCTTAGGGCTAAGTGTCAGGCTTCCTAAGGAAGACAGTAAGAAAGAAAGGTCCTTGCCAGACTTAGGTCACCCTGCTTCTGTCAGCAAAGGTTCATTGAAGTTTCCAAATGAGCAGACTTGTTATTTGAAACAAAGTTGCGTTTATTGTATACTCCAAAGTTACTCCAGCATGATAGGCATTGGAACTGATGGCAAGCAGTTCAAATCATTTGTATTTAACATCTAACATCAAAGCAATAGCATCTACACCCCAATTCCCAAAACAAAGGCCGCTTTTGCATGTGAGAGTTTCACACGGCTCCCCCCTTATCTTTTCAGTTGGTGGTTACAATTCCCAGCCGGCAATGTCCTTGCTGCCTCTAGAGAGGAGGTGAGAATCTGGCAGACACTTCCTACTTCAAAGCGGGTCTGCTAGCCTTTGATATTCCTGGGAAGCTACTTTCTACTTCGCCCCCCCCCCCCCCAATGTTCTATGGCTATAGGTTAGTGGGCATATATGCGCATTGATCAATATGGTTAGTAATCAGCAATTAGCAATAACATCAATGAGCAGAGCCTGACAGCTTCACTTGTCCACTTGCTGAAGCCCTGCCCCTCGCTTCATTCTCCCAGAAACCTTAAACAATCTCTCTTTGGCTTGCCTGAGGAAAAAAACAGACATCAATCAGTGTCATGCCTGCACCAGACCCAGCCCTTGCTAACCCAGAGCAGGAGCCACCTGAAACTGATCAGGCCACACCAGGCCCTAGCTCACCCCCTCCTGAAACTGATCAGGCCACACCGGGCCCTAGTGCATCACCTCCTGAATCCCCGCCACCTGTGAGCCGGCTCCGGGAAAGGAGACGGCAGGAGTTCAAAGACAGACGGAAAGAAGCACGCATGCGTGGGAGGAGAGATCTAAGCCCGGAGTACTAACAAGTTAACAAGCCAGCACAGTATATCTGTAGTCCTGGCCTTAGGGCAAACTGTGCTGGCAACGAACGATCCTCCTCGGACGTGACCACGCCCTGCACCCTCTTGCCTGCTGAGAGAACCCGTTTGCTCCTGACCCGGCTTGAACCTTGGACTTGGAACTGGACTCTGCTTTTGCTCTGTGGACTGGCTTTCGGTACTTTGAATATATTCGGCTTGCTTCCTCTGGCTTCTGACCCACTGCATTCCTGTGACGACGCGCCCTGCCTCTCCCTTCGGCTGGACTGATTTATGGTAGAGACTAATTAGGACTGCTAGATAACGTTTGAGCTACTCCTTGAAAGCACCGTAGCCGGCTGCCAGCGTCCTGGCCGATTGCCAGGGCAACAGCAGCCGCCCGTCTCTACCTGCAGGTCTGGGTCTTGACAATCAGCAGGACAGAAGACCCACTAGGCTGTGCCACATAAAAGGAGCAAGGAATTTCTAATATTTTTCCCCACCAAAAAAAATGGCAAAATAACCAAAACATATCAAGCAGACATATGGAAATCTTCATCATGCCCTTATGACCACATAGGAAAAAGTAATTTTAAAAGTAAGACGGGAGTAAGGCTTTATTATGACAATTATAAGTCAAGAAGCATTTTAAGGTATAGGCTGAGTTGATATAATTTAGTACACCATTCGGTGATGTTAGGGATGTGTGGCATATGCAAATGAGGTATGCAAATAAGGTTTGCTAATGAGCTCCAGCAACTCCTTTTCTACAGAATTACCCCTCCCTGCAACAACTTCTTCTTGTCTGCCATCTGCTGACTTCACTTGTGCATCTGAGAAGCGTGCCTTCCTCATGCCTGTCCTGCCACAGAGCCTAATGGGCCTTCTGTCCTGCTGTAAAGGTTGGCAGATGTCCATTCCCTTCCTTTCTCAATGAACTTTTTGCTATTTTGTTTTGAGAAATTACACTTAGGAATCAGACTGATAAGGGGAAACCTTGCTTTTCTTCCTGAAAAAAAGCCACATTGAAACATTTTCCATAGTGCAGCTTTGATGTCCCTGTTCCTCATTGTATAGATGATTGGATTCATCAATGGAGGTACCACAGAATACAGTATAGAAGCAACCAGGTCTAGAGCTGAAGGAGATTGTGAAGTGGCCTTCAGGTTGGCAAAGCTTCCAGTGCTGAAAAACAAGGAGACCACAATAAAGTGGGGTACACATGTTGAGAAAGCTTTGTTCCTTCCCTGTGTGGTGGGGATTCTGAACACTGATCTGAAAATGTGTATGTATGAAACAATTACAAAACCAAAGCAAGGGAAGACCATAAATACACTGAAAACAACAACTCCAAATTCAATGATGTACAGATTGTCACAAGATGCTTTCAGTAGCTGTGGGATCTCACAGAAGAACTGGTAGATGACATTGGAGCAGAAGGTGATGGCAAAAGTGCTACAGGAGTGTAAGCCTGAGTAAAGAAGACCAGCAACCCATGCGCTGGCCGCCATCTTGATGCAGACTTTTTTATCCATAACTGTCTCATAGTGTAGTGGGTCACAGATGGCAAGATATCTATCATAGGCCATGCCTGTAAGGAGGAAAAAGTCTGATGACAAGAAAAAGATCAAGAAATAGACTTGTGCTACACATCCAGACTATGAAATCTCCCAGGTATTCAGGAGGGAATTAATCATGGCTTTTGGAATGGTGACAGATATGGCTTCCAGATCAACGACAGATAAATTCACCAAGAAAAAGTACATAGGAGTATGCAAATGTTGGTCCAGCGACACAGCTGAAATGATGAGAAAGTTTGCTGTCAGAGCTGCCAAGTAAATCACTAACAAAAGAATGAAGTGCAGTACATTTTGCTCCCAGCTGTCAGAGAAACCCAGAAGTAGGAAAGTTGTAACGGTGCTTGAATTGGACATTTCCTTGCATGGACTTTTCCTGAATTTCTGTTGAGGAAAAAAAATGAAAACTTGATTCAGATTTTATTATGAAGAGAATAGCGTCACTGGATTGGATCCAGCCTTCTTCTTCTTCTTCGTGCTCAATTTCACCCGATTCTCCTTTTTACTACAGTCCCGGCTCCATCTAGATTTTGTACATAAAGGTTTCATAATCCCCAGCAGTGCCTTTTTGCACAAAGTTGACCTCACTTTTCTTTCTGCCCAACAGAAAAGCCAGTTGGATCCAACATATTAATTTTTATTTCAGCTATGTTGTGTATAATTTCTGAAAATTGCAGACAGTCAGGATAAGCATAGGTATTCTAGAACAGAGTTTTTAAAATAAAAGCTATTTCACCAGAGTTGGCCGAAAAATGCAGATCAATGCCAATGGATTTGATTTTAGGCACTACGAATAGACAAAGTATAAATCATATAAAGTACACCATGATTTCCAGATATTTGCACATTTCAAGGATGAAGCCCTTATATGAAGTATATATGATTTATACTTCGTCTGTATCATTTGAGAATGGAAACTTGAGCTACAAAGAAAACTGTGCTGCTCCTTTAAGGACTTTGGGATTTGGACTATAGAACCTACTCTACAACATCTACAGAGGAGTCTGTCTAGTATTTGGGACTTTTATATTACGTAACTGTTTAATTACTTGTATAATATTTCTTTGAATACATTTATGTGCATAATTTATGGGTAGCATCTTTCAGGACACAGTCATATTTCATTTAGAAAGTGGTTCCTTTCTTGTGTTCTCCTATTTTTTGGTGTTTACAGCAACCATTCAGCATGGTTGCAAAAGAATGCCACTTCAAAAAAGGCAAAATGTCAGCCACAGTAAAAAGTAGAAGCCATTGTCCTGAATTCTCTCTGTGTATATGTGATTTACATGAAACTGTCCAAAGAGTTTTTTCCTCCTGAAAAATACTTGTACTGATAAATTAGTAAACAGATTTCCCCCAATCAAAGTGGTACAATAAAACCAAATGAGTTGTGCTTGGTAACATTTCATTTTAACTAAACAATAGAAAGGGAACCAAAAGAAAAAGGTTGTTCACAAGCAGAGAGAAACACATGGGACTGTAGTTGACCAGCTTTTCTGTTGGCAAATCCAATACAATAATACAAATTATAATTGTCTGTGGTCTTTTGGTTTTTTGCTTAGTATTGCTTGTACTGAAGACTAGCTTTTTCATGCTTCCCAAGAAATCACAACTTGTCATTTTATCCAATTTGGACATAATGAGGAAGTATTTTTTACGTTAACAGAACAGGACTGCAAAAAGGATTGAGCCATGATTTGGAGTCCTGCTTGCTAGGCAAAGAAAGTATTTCTTTTATTTTTGTGTTACCTGCGTCTAGTCCATTGACAAGATACTGCAGTTTTGTTTGCCTCCAAAGGTTAAAGCAGATTGAGATCAATGAGGCTATCTGGAAACCAGACATGCTACTCAAAATTCAATAAACTTACTGACTGACTAATATATATTGTTCAAGCAATAAAGGTCTCTAATGTCCATCCAAGGTTGGAAGTGACCACATTCACTTATATTACTTGCTTGAAAAATTAGCACTGTGGTTTGAATATAACACTTGCAAGGTTCTGCCATAAGTCTTCACTCCCTTGTCTTTGAAGGTCAGTTGCTGAGGATGATAATGAAGATGATACCAATTGATAAAAATCATTTTGTAAAAATGTATATTTGTGGGGAGTGGCCCTGATATTCCTCTTCCCTTAATTCTTTGCACTGCAACTCCCATCACCTCCTTGAATCGGCAGCCAGTTTTGAAACCCCTAACTTAATTTTCTGTTACAAACAGAGACCCTTATCTTCCATTGCAAACAATGTGTGAGTGGAGGTATTTCCAGACATTACATGGTCAGGATATTCTGATTCCATACGTTTTTGGGCACTGCAACTTCCATGATCATTGTGAAACCAGTGGCCAATTTTGAAACATCTAGCCTTATTGCCCCAGTACCTCAAATGAAGATGTGAGATAAGGAAAGACTGGCTAAGAATGTTTTTTGACAAATCTGTATTGGGATTCTGTAAAAACTGGAGAGAAGTTGTCTTGGGGAGGGATTAAATATTTCTGCAGGAAATAGCTAAATAGATATAGGCATGGACTTGTATGTCTGTGAAAGGTAGTGATGGACAAGATGGAAACACATAAAAAAATCTGTTCCAACCTTATATGCAATTACTCCCCCCCATATATGACCTCTATATGACTACTGGTCTGACACATGCAGTATGTTTTTGCAGTAATACGTGGCTACATGTTTGTCTGCCCAGTGAAACACCACATGCAGACAACCCCCTCACCAGCTCAGAATATGAAATGCATGCATGAAAAGCAGTTGCTGCAGAATATGAAATGCATGCATGAAAAGCAGTTGCTGCAGAATATGAAATGCATGCATGAAGTCACTTGAAGATAACCCCAAAAGATACGTTAAGCTTACCAATTTCATCCCTGCATATAGTAGGTTACTATGATTGGGGCTAGGATAGGATGAACGTAAGAAGAGCCCTGCTGGATCATTCCAGTGGTCCATCTAGTCCAGCATCATGTCTCACACAGCAGCCAACCAGTTCCTCTGAATGGCCAACAGCAGAGCATGGAAACTAAAATCTCCTGGTCTTACCTCCTGGGTCCAGTATTCATAAGTGTAGTGCCTCTAAACATGGAGGTTCCCCTTAGTCACCATGGACAGTAGCCACTGATAGACCTATCATCCATGAATCAATCTAACGCCCTCTTAAAGCTGCCATCACAACATCCTCTGGCAGCTAACGCCACATTTTAATCATTCTTCATGTACAAATTTAATCTAATACTAGTACGTTATATCTTGTCTTATTTTTTGTAGAATACTCCAATAACTATCATTATGAGGAGGGTGGATAGATCAAGAAATAAGCAGAGAAAAAGAGATTCGTGAACTTTACCTTTCAGTGTAAGGTATTTTTTTCTATTCTTCTTTTACTTTAAAAAAAAAATAGTGAGCAATTGCCGACATTTTCTTGCCCATCCACATACTATGCAATAATGAACTCTATGGGTTCTTAATAAATGTGTGTCTTATAAGAAAGAGGTTTTATACCATGTCTGTTCTACATGAGTTCTTGGGAATGGTCTGCACAAAGCCCAACAGAGTTCAGGGACACGAGTCCCAAGATAAGTTATTACTGCTTATAAACTGCAGTGAGTTGGTAATAAGAATTAATTATGCCTCATCTTTTCCACCAAGATCATAATATCATAGTCCGTGGGATTGCCTGATTGTCATTATCTTCCTTGCACTAAAAAGAGATGTTATGAACAAAACATGTGTGTGCATGGACACATGCATGCACACACACACACATATTATGTGACATATTCGGATTTTCAAGACCACACTTGTTTTTATATTTGATGGGGTATTTAAATTACATTTTTTGCCATCAAGTCATAGCTGACTTTTGGCAACCCCTTGTTCAAGACAAGAGATGTTCACAGCAGTTTCTGGACTTCCTTGGTAGTCTCCTAGCCAAATAATAACTAGGACCGACCCTACATAGCTTCCGAGATCTGATGAAATCAGCTAGCCAGTTCAGGGCAAAAAACTTACCTGTACCCACTGAATTGTGTTATACCAGTTTTTCCACTCAGTCTCACCTGATTTCTTTCCTTACTGTAACCTCTTTCATACATATTCATGTACATTCCATTAGCCTCTGCATAGCCCTTTTTGTTGGTCAAAAACAGTTTTTCTTCCCCAGCAAAAAAAAAAAAAAAAAAAAGCCTTGTAGGATCCAGCTAGAGCTGCCAAGTCTCCAGTGTGCATTCAGGAAGCTCCCAATGTCCACTAACACTCCAAGTTGAGGCAAGCAGTGAAAAATGCCATGACATTGCTGGAATGACAATGTCACACTTGAGGAAAACCTGGAAGTGGTGGTGCTATCATCAACCACCTCAGGTTCTCATAGAAAGATGTTATCCCAAAGGATGAGGACTGGCCCCAATGTCCTCCTTAGTGACTCTTCCAGTAAGAGGGGCTCCTCAGGGCCTCCCCAAGGGAGACCCTTTGTAGACACTGGCACTGCCTCCTGACCCAGTAGTGCCCTCAAGCCAAGAGGCCCGAGCATGGATCCAGCCACTGCCAGACTAACCATTGGTCTCCCTCAGGGGCAGAGGTGACGAGACAAGGCCAAAGCCTGAACCAGGAGCCAGTGTGTGTCTTGTTGCCCAGAGCATCCCCTCTGCTGATGAATTGCCAGAAGAGACTCATGAATCAGTAAGACCCAGAGGATCCCACTACTCCTCATAGAGTAGTGGATTCATCTCATGAAGAATAGCCTAATGTAGGGGTGGCCAACAGTAGCTCTCCAGATGTTTTTGCCTACAACTCCCATCAGCCCCAGCCAGCATGGCTGATGTCTGGGGCTGATGGGAGCTGTAAGCAAAAACATCTGGAGAGCTACCGTTGGCCACCCCTGGCCTAATGTGTAACCTAGCATCACCTGTAGGGAAGCTTATATAAGTCTGTAGTGATCCTGGAGTGTGAGATCCATTTGTTTGCAGCCTTGGTGACTTTTCTACTAGTTACCTAACCTCCTTTTGCGAATTCTCACAATCTTGTTACCTTAGCCTTGGTTTGCCTCTGGATTTTGTCCTTGGATTCTATAACTTGAATCTTGACTTTGTCTTTGTACTGTGGAACCCTGTTGTTGCCAAGGCTTGTTTCCCATCCGGTGATTAGGACACAGAGGTAGTTCTACCAATTGCCAGGAATGTTTCTCATCTTGTCTATATATTTGTGATAGTTTGTTACCTTGCACTCCTCAGCCTGTGTCCAAAGTCCATGGCAATCTTTCCATTGCAATCTTTCCTAGAGATCAAAATGTACCACTATGTTAAGAGCATAGAAGAAAAGCAATGCAGGGGATCATCATAACACAGTAGTTGCAGCCAAAGGTTTAGCTGCACAGTCGCAGAGCACTCTAGCACAAGGATCCATCTACAGCTGGAGCATGACAGTTCCATGGAAGGGGCAGTCTACTTACTCTGGCTACTGTTGGGGGACACTGAGGTAGGGTTGCTTGATCCAGGTTGGAAAACTCCTGAAGGTTTGGGTATAGAGCCTTCAGAGTGTTACCCAAATAGGAAGTCTTCTAATTAGTGTGGGATATTAGCTTAAACAGAGCGAAAGGCAGGAAACTCAGATTTTCACTAATGTATACTGGAATTTTTCTTTATAGAACTCTCAGATAAACCAGTCGGATGTTCAACTGGAAGTTGTTTTATTGAAACAAAAGGGCAAAAACGCACAAACAGAAAACACAAACACACATTGTAGCTAAGAAGAAATTAGGGTGGAGAGATTTTGAGCAGGTGATAACTACCAGTCTCAAAGAATGAGGTCTGTGGCGAGAGCTGTGAAATAACCAGTGTTTCATGGAGTGAAGGAGAGAGGGCTCACATGCAAGTGGAGGTGTGAGGCACGGCACTGAGAACACATACACACATGCTGCTGTGGCACAGAGTGCTGTCAGTTGTAGGGAAAAAATTATCTGGGGCTATCTGACAGCTTGCCCCCCAAAACAATGACTTGATTGCCATTCTGGAAATGAACAATAATCTTAGGAAACTTTGATGAGATTGCTGGGATTGAACTACAGATTTTAATGTTCCTTGATGATGCTCAGGTAAAAGATGGGAGAAACTATCAGGCTGTATGAATAAGATTTATTGCATAATTAGGGTAAATGACAAAGGGAAAGTATGACTGTGTGTGAATGAGGTTCATCCTAAGTAAGGTCAGTGTTCCCTCTAAGCTAGGGGTGTCAAACATGCGACCCGGGGGCCGAATCAGGCCCATGGAGGGTTCCTATCAGGCCCCAGAGCAACTGGCTATCATCTGCTTCCTTCTTCCTCTCTCTCGCTTCCTTTTGCACAGCTTGTTTTGCAAGGCTTGCTCAATCGCACAGGAGCTACAGAGCAAAACCTGTTTTCTCCATTGACTGAGGCTGCTCCCTTGAGGAGGAAGGGTGGGGAGCTAGAGTTTGCTTTGCCAGGCTCTCTCAATCAAACAGCAGAACCAATGAGTCAAGCCTCTTTTCCTTCTATTGGTCCCCTGGGGAAGGAAAGAGCAAGCCAGAGTTTCTTTGCCCAGCTCCCTGGATCCTATGGGAGAAATACAAAGAAAGCACCTTTAAGACCAACAAGTGCAAATGTTTTAAAGTTGTTTTTTTTAATCTTTAATTGTGTTTGTCTGTGTCCTTTATAAAGTTTATATCTCTGCTACCTAATCTTAGAGACACAAATGGCCAATATGGCTTGGCCCAACAAGGTCTCATTTATGTCAGATCCAGCCCTCATAATAAATGAGTTCGACACCCCTGTTCTGAGTTAGTGTGAGCTAGATCACAGTTTTTTAGCCTCCAGCTCACACACTTTTGTCTTAGCTCAGGAAAAATGGCCCCAAAGCAAACTAATATGCAGTAGCTCACAACTTTAATGCCAGTAGTTCATGAAGTAGAATTTTCACTCACAAGACTCCACAGCTTAGAGGGAATATTGGGTGAGGTAATGTTTTTCTTGGGAGACCCATTATTTATCTCTTCAGGGTGCGGAGGAAGGTTGTCAGTTGATCAGCCTCAATGGCCTACCAACCAAAATACATTCCCATGCTTGTTTCTTGTCAGCATTTATTTCGTTTCTCCCAGTTCCATTTTGGTTTCACTCATAGGCAATGCAATGCCCTGCACATATAATTTTGGGGTAATATTAAAGAAAGGTGTTTATCTCTAAGTGCTAAACTGCTGCTCTTCAAGAGGAAGGGTCTGACTGCTAACAAATGGGGTACAATGCTATAGACTTCTCCCTCCAAAGCATCCATTTTCTCCAGGGGGACTGATCCCTGTAGTCTGGAGAGGACCTGTAGTTCCAAAGGATCCCCAGCTCCTACCTGCAGGCTGGCATCCCTACTCTGGAGGAAGGCTCCACATTTAAAGGAGCACACTTTTGTATGCTAACCTATAGGTTTACTTTGGTATTATAATGAATATATTGTTTTTACAATTATTAATAACAATTATAAATATTAACAACATGAAGTAATGACATACAGAAAGGAAAAAATAAACATACATGTTAAATATAAATTTATTGTGGTTTCCCACTTGCTTCAAACTTCCTTGTTTTTGAACAACCAGCAGCCTCATCAAGATGCTGGTTGGCTACCAACATTCAATTAAAGTATAAACACCATTCATTTTTATTTGTTTTATTTATGCTTCACAAAGCATTCCCCAAGGTTCTATTGCAAGAATAACAGTTCATTCTGTTGCAACTTATGATGCTATCCCTCCTTTAATTCTCCAGACTGGTCACGGGTCACCTGTTATCCTATTTGCTGAGCTGCCTGTGTCTCAATGGAGAGCAACCCCCCACCCTCCAGCCACTGGCTGTCGCTCAATCTCAATGAAGAGCAACACCCACCCTCCAGCCGCAGGACAGACAAGGATTAAACCACTGCTTCACAACGGAGAGAAAGAAAGCCTTCTCTCAATTGGCTGAAGGAGGGAGAAGGGAAACAGCCCTGCCCCCAAGGCTACCATGTGCCTAGGAAGGTTTAAGAAGGCACTTAGGAACAATATGCTTTTAAAAAGGTGTGTGTGCCTTTAAATCTCAAGCCAGACTGAATGGGGGTGTGAGGAGTCTGCAGAACAACGTGCCTGTTGAAAGAGAAGAGAAGGAGCCAAGAACCTCCATTAGCTTTACAGTTCCCCCAGGAGTCATTTGCACAGAAAAATAGTATCCAGTAAAATAGAACCTCTGGTTTCCATGTGTTAGTCTGAGCAACTTGGTTGAGTGTACAGCATTTCACAACTCCAATGGTGAGTAAATTGCCCCAGTGAGACCACAAAGTGTGTGCTTCCAAACTGCTTTTTTTGATGTGTGTGTGAGTTTGAGAGAGAGAGTGGAAGTGCAGCCAGCTGCTCAGGGAATGAGGAAATGAAGACTGTATTCAGGGGAACTGCACTGCTGCATTTTTATTTATTTTAGGGAACAGGAAAGTCTCCTGGCATTTTCTGAGTCAGACTTGACAATAGGGTTGCTAAGTCCAATTCAAGAAATATCTACGGGTTTTGAGGGTAGAGCCAGGACTTTGGAGTGGAGCCAAGAACAAGGTTGTGACAAGCATAACAGAACTCCAAAGGGAGTTCAGGCCATCACATCAATGGGACCACACAGCTTTTAAATGTCTTCCTTCCACTGGAAATAATGAAAGATAGGGGCACCTTCTTTAGGGACTCATAAAATTGGACCCCCTGGTCCAATCCTTTTGAAATCTGGAGAGTGTTTTGAGAAGAAGCATTGGATGGTATGCTGAAAAGCTGGTGTTTCTACCTCAAAAAACAGGGCCCCCAGCCCCAGATAACGATGGATCATTTTTCTATTATACTCTATGGGAATTGGTCTCCATAGGAAATAATGGATTTTCCAGCAGACCCCCCCCCCTGCTTTTTGATGAAGTATGTGGGGGGGGGGGCCTCCATACCAGGGGATCCCCTGCCCCCACTTGGGGATTGGCAATCTTAGGTTTGGGAGGGGACTCAGCAGGATTTAATGCCACAGAATACACCCTTCAAAGCAGCCATTTTCTCCAGGGGAGTTGATCTCTGCCAGCTGGAGATCAGTTGTAAAAGTGGGAGATTTCCAGGCTCCACCTGTAGGCTGGAAACTTTCGGCCACCCTGTTTCGCTTGCCTACTGGCTTAAGCCCTGCCCCTCACTCCATTCTCCCAGCAGCCTTAAACGACCTGTCTTCGGCTTGCCAAGGGAACGAAGACATCCGCCAGCCTCTGCAGCAGATCAGGAGCGAAGAAGGTGCCGCTTCTCAGACTTGACCCAGACATCTGCAAAACGGACGAGACTCAGAAAACCATTCCCGCCTCCTCCAGCGCCGAAGTAAAGTACAGTCCTTCCGGTGCCCGAGGCACTTCCGCGGCGAAGCCCCAACTGCTCATTGGCTCTTCCTTTCGTCGTTGGGGCTCCGCCTCCCGCCAGCCCACAGGCGGAAGCAACCAACGAGGCTGCGTCGAGCCGCTCTCCGGGTTGGTCGCGCGCGCATCGTCTTCCCGGCGGGGAGTCGCCAGTGGCAAGGAAAGGACCTCTCTGTTGGTCGCCTAGGAAACAGAGCAACCGACCGCCTGCCTGGTTGAGGGCGGTGAGAGGGGGTGAGTGTGGCCGGGCCCGTTGCCGCTTTGCTGCCCCATCTTCAGCCAGATCCCGGCCCCCAGAACGCCGATGGCTTGGGAGGGAGGGAGACCGTGCTTGCGCATAGTTGGAAGCCGCTGCTGACCGCTGCGGCCTCCCCCCCTCTTCCCTTCTTTTGGCCATCAGCCAATGGTGGTGGAGGGTATAGAACCCATGACCCGACTCGTGTGAATGCGCGGCCTGGCAGAAAGAGAAGGGCCTCTTCCCTCGTCCGTCAACACTCATTTCGGCACGGGAACTCTTGTCTTTTGCTTCCTGTGCAGCTGGGCCTTTCATGAGCCGGTTCGGATCGGTCTGTATTTTACTGATAACGTTTTCTTCCAGCCTCCCTGCAGGGAGTTTAGGCTGCCTCCTTTGAGTTTCATCAGATCTCTGTAAGGTAGAAGAGGCTGAGAGATGGTGATTGGCACCCATTGAACTTAAGGAGACTTGATCCTCAGTTTGGCTCCCCCAGGGTTTGAAGTCACTCTCTCAAGGGCACAGTTATTATAACCACTGGCTTTGGCTATATGCATTCTGAATGGTGCAGTGCCCCTAGATCTCTACAAGCTGGGTGGGGTAGGATATCTTGGATGGTTGCTAGGTCCGGTTGCTATTGCTTTCGAACCAGACTGAGTTGCACATCAAGGCTAGGCCAAGTTTTGCAGGGGCCACTACCGCTGAGCCTGTTCCTTTCTTTCTTTCCCATCCACAAGCCAACTTACTTTCATCCTCCCCACTGTCAACTTTTCCTCCTTCCCTACCCATTGGGACTAGTTTGTTTCTGCTTAACAAGGCTAAGTTGTGTGAGTAGTGAGTTTCTGGTAGTCCTTCTCTATCAAGGGATATTACAGTAGATGAAAAGGGGGGGGGGTACTTTTCCAGGCCTGCTTAGGCTTTACAGAAACAAAGGCTTGGCGGTATTGTAGATGCACAAGAACCACTCAAACCACTGAGAGTCGGCATTGTTTTCTTAAAGCTATGGGTATTCCTTTCGTTATTTTTGGGAGTTTTAATCCCCTGATGTTTGCTTGTTTTTAAATATTTTTCTGTAATCCTGTTTTTGTTTTGTTTTTTACCATTCGTTGTTCAGTTTATAACTAAACTCTGTTGCTTACAAAAAGCCATATTGTCAACAAATGAGCCACATTGACTTCCATCTCTGACCTGAATTCTGTACCTCAGGGAGGCTCAGAGTTTGCCTATTCTGGAAGGCAGCTGTTTCAAGGTATGAACCAACCACAAGCTCCACTGGGTATAGGTCTTGTCCACTTCCCTAAAACATGGGATAGGTGCCATATTGGGAAATGGTGCTTAGAAGAGTCATAGGCGGCACATCAAAAAGCCATATGTGGCTCTGATCCAAAGAATGTACAAGTCTATCCTTCTTTTCTCCCAACAAGTAGTAAAATGAATAGTAACTTACAGTATGTCACAGAAGTGAGTACACCCCCTCACATTTTGTAAATCTTTAAGTATATCTTTTCATGTGACAACACTGAAGAAATGACACTTGGCTACAATGTAAAGTAGTGAGTTTACAGCTTGTATAACAGTGTAAATGTGCAGTCCCCCAAAATGCCAACATGTACTGTGACATACTGAAGCAGAGCATGATCCCCTCCCTTCAGAGACTGGGCCGCAGGGCAGTATTCCAACATGATAACAACCCCAAACACACCTCCAAAACGACCACTGCCTTGCTAAAGAAGCTAAGGGTAAAGGTGATGGACTGGCCAAGCATGTCTCCAGACCTAAACCCTTTTGAGCATCTGTGGGGCATCCTGAAATGGAAGGTGGAGGTGCGCAAGGTCTCTAACATCCACCAGCTACATGACGTCATCATGGAGGAGTGGAAGAGGACTCCAGTGGCAACCTGTGAAGCTCTGGTGAACTCTATGCCCAAGAGGGTTAAGGCAGTGCTGGAAAATAATGGTAACCACACAAAATATTGACACTTTGGGCCCCATTTGGACGTTATCACTTAGGAGTGTACTCATTTTTGTTTTCAGCAGTTTAGACATTAATGGCTGTGTGTTGCGTAATTTTGAGGGGACAGCACATTTACACTGTTATGCAAGCTGTAGACTCACTACTTTACATTGTAGCCAAGTGTCATTTCTTTAGTGTTGTCACATGAAAAGATATACTTAAAGATTTACAAAATGTGAGGGGGTGTACTCACTTCTGTGACATACTGTATATGAGAGCAAGCTCTACAAAATCAGTCAGTGAGCTTTATAATTGAAGAGACATTTGAACCTGGTACTCTAAATTTAGTCCAGTATGCAATTCTGGCTTCTTTTTCATTGTTACCATTTTCCTATGATTATAAGGACAAAGCAGAAATCTAATAAAATGGTTCTTTTAAAAAAATGTAGAAGCATTACAGACTGCGCGACTGAACAACAACAAAGAAGCATTACATTTGATTTTGGGGTTTTTTGTAATACTGTTCCTGTTTTTGTTTATTAGGATTATTTAAAAAATTTCATACCTGTGGACTAGAATCAAGTCTGGATTCCATGTCTTTTCTTGTAAGTAAACCAGAACAAATTAGGGTGAGTGTCCAACACTTTCAAGAATTACTAATGAGCATTGTGTTTTTCCTTTCCAGGTTGATTGATGCCATCCTATTTAGAGTTATACCCTTCTAAGCTCATTGATTTCAACTCTACTTAGGATGGCACTGTCAGTAAGAAAATATCTCAAACATGAGTGCAATATTAAGCATACATACATGAGTGCAATATTAAGCATAGTAAGCTTATTTAGTTCAAAACTTTGAGCCGCTCCCCCCCGCCCCAGCAGCTTCCTGTGTACAGGGATGACTTGTATCCTGTAAGTTCGTCGCCCTATCGTGAGCCCAAAACCTCTATGTAAGGGCTAAAAATTTGTGTGCCAGTGCATGCTAGCCCCGCAGTAGTAGGCTGACTTGCTCCTTTTTTTAATACGGAAAATTTTACAGGACCTGTGACAGGTCTTCAGTAAAGGGGCAGGGACTTTTAGAAGGTAGCAATCTTTTAGACACCATGATCCTAACCTATGCAAGGCTTTAAAGGTCAAAACCTGCACCTTGAATTGGGTCCAGCTACAAATTGGCAGCCAGTTCAGTTATCTCAGGACAGATATAGTATGTTTACCATAAGATATGCTCGTCAGCAGTCTGCCTACTGCATCCTTCTTTAGCTTCTGAATTGTCCTCAGGGGCAGTCCCACATAAAGCACATTACAGTAGCCTAATCTGAGTGATCTGTCCATGGTATCAATAAGATTAGAATTTATGTCTTCCAGACCTAAATCCAGTTCTCTTCCGCACCACTTTAAAGTATTTTGTTCCAGTAAACTAACTACTTTATTGTTCTTCGTCTAGCTACCTAATTTAATACTTGTGAGAGTGGACGTTTCAGTAGGAGAAATAAACACTTTCTCTTATGTTAGCTCTCAAAATACTGTAGCCCTGGTCCAGTTAGCATTAACTGTGATAAAATCCTATTAAAACTAGGGCCAAACTACAGGGTGGCATAGAGTGACTTTGGCCCTAGATTGCCACCTTTGTTCACCTATCTGTTCTATTCACAAAGCTGTGGGGGTGTTTTTAATCATTAAGAGAGGTTTGTAGGCAAGTGCAATTAAGACTTCATTATTTGCTGCCTTATATCCATGTGCTCTGTTGTTCAAAGCCCAGCTTGTGATTTAGGGTCCATCTGGGGAGAGGGGGGAGGGGAATGCCTGAAGGAGACTTCAGTGCACCAGGGGGCATTTTTGGATGTAAACACTAAAATCCCCCCTATGTACTGTGAACAGGGCGCAAGTATGACTGCCCATGTCACAGGAAGTTTGACCCTAATTTAAACTTTACATCTTTCACTGTGGTTTGTATGAACTGACTTCAGCTGCTTCAGGTTTGCTTGCCAAAGGGAAAACTAATGTAAAGCAAATGCTCAGGTCCTAGTATTTACTAGTGGAGAAGAATGTGGAGGCTTTGCGCTTGGGAATTGCTAGCACAAAGCCAGGCTGTTGGGTGTTACTGTTGAGGCAGAAATGTACAGAGTGTGTTTTTATTATGGATTTTAAGTCAGCAAGTCACATATGCTTTTTTCTGTGGTAAAATAAAATTCTGACATATCTTGTTAAATCTCACTTCTTTGGGTTTTCTTTTCTAGCGGTGGGTGTCTGAGAAGTTCATTGTTGACGGCTTGAGGGAGCTGGAACTGCTTGGAGGCAAGTGCAAGGGTTTAGTATATTGCTGCTCCCTATGAAGCCAGGGGGAGAGGTGTTCTGTGTGTTCAATGCTTAGTGTATAGTGTCATCCTCTTACAAATCCAGGTCGGTAAATGGACCTACCCCCTTTTTGTGCTATTGCTTGTTTTGAACCTGAGGGGCTTACCCATGTTTAACTATGTCTTTTTATATAATGATTCTTGAGAACTGTTTCTTGTATTCCTAATTAAGAATCGCTTATCAGAACCTCTTGGTTGAAATGGTTTGTTTATTAGTTGATATGGGCATCTGACCTGGTATGTAGCTTTTTTTGCTGTTACTAAGAAAGCTAAGCAAATATATTTAAAGAAAGCTGTCAGTTATGAAGATGATTTTTGTTGATTTAAATCAGTGATACTCAGTAGCTCAGAAACTACTATGTTAATCTATGAGATGCTGCCTGTGCCTCTCAACCTCACTATCTTGCCTGATTTGCTGGGCCTTATGCTAAGGAGAGAGTGGGAAGGCCAGAAGTGTTTCACTCATATCAGATATGGTTCAACAATAGTGGGAAGAGACAAGCCTACCTGCACAGACAGTCTGGTAAATTAAAATACATTTAATGTTAATACTGACATCCATATACATAGCAGTATTGTGCACAGCACAGGACATACAGTAGTCACATGGTTCTTTCAACTATCCGTAATTGTGGGAGGTAGCTCTTCCCAAGCCACAGAGTGAGTACCACTGATTTAAGTTACAGGCTTTAAAACATACACAGAGAATTGAACGATTGATTTCTTTACTGCAGAGCAGTCTCCAGGTGACTCACGGAGAAAAGTAAGTGGCTTGTTTAGAGCGTGATGTGGCCAATTGCATGGGTATCTGTTATTCCCTGTGGGCATCCTGCTCTCCCACACCCCTGGCCTTGTTTGTACATTTCACGCGTTTGTCTTTACATGCATAGGAAACATTTTGCTTAGGAAAGCAGCTTTTGATGTGTGGCATGAATATTTATTTCCAATTTTGGATTTTCAGATATGGCTGTTCCCACTGGTAGTACACAGTACTGTTTCTATGACTGTATGATTTATCACTGCATTTTTTTAAATTGATAAATGCCTCCTCAGATAGGAAAATTAAAAAATCAGGTGGCTTGTCAGCTGCTGAAAAGTCAAAACAAAACCCACCCTGTTCTTTCTGCATTCAAAATTGAATCTAAGGGAGTTAATTTTGGCACTTCATAACTCCCTTATATTTTTCGGGGCTCGAGCTCAAATAATTCCAGGTGCCTAGCCAGTTTTCTGACCCTTGAGACACCTACCTGTTTGGCCCTCCTGCTAAGCATGCCTATGTCACCCGTGCTGATGTTGCTGTGTGTGAAGTTCTGCTGTGTTTCTCCTTTGTGACTGGTGTGTTTAGAGATGTAGCTGCCTGTGCAAGCTGGCCAGGCGTCACTGATGCAGGCATGCGATGCCAGATCTGCTTGGTTTTGCATTCCATGACAGCTGTGCCCTGTGATCCACGTTTGTCAGAAGCCACTTCTTCTTTCTATCACACCCCAATATTTGGGAGGCACAGCAACCACAGTGAGCTGCATTGCATTCCTTGTGGAATTCTTGAACTATTGAATGAACTTACAGTAGAAAAAGGAATAGTTCTAGAACTGAAGTAAGCCCTCTTGCTGACTTTTTTGTATTTTTTCATGGCAATACATATAGTGCTTCTCATGTCTGTATTCTTTTCTGCTCTTGTACATCATACCTTTAGTTTCTTACTTTCCATCCCATATACAGCTGATCATTTCCAGCATAAGCTATTGTCTCTAAATCAAATGAAAGCAAACAGGGTCAGACTACACCTTGCTTGTTACAGCCCGCATAATGACCCAAACTTGCATGATGATACTCCCTGCCTTTAGAAGGAGTGTAAGAACATGTGGATGTATGGAGACTGACATGTAAATGAGCCTTCAAATATTGCCAATTAGCAACTGTCATTGTTCCAAAGTTCTACTTTCCTGTTTGTTATCATTTTCCTCCAATACTGAACATTCTTCACAGTTTATTATTTTAACTCCATAAAGGACACTTAAACCTTACAAGCAAAAGTAAAAATAGTTTCTCTCTGTGTGGGGGGGATGTGTATTTAATAGGAATGCAAAGGAAATCATGTTGCAAATTAGAAAAGCATAGTGTGAGTGAGAGCAGTTGTGGGAGCCAGGCAGCTCCCTTATGCCTTCAAGAGCCGGGCAAATATATAAACACTGCTGGGGTGATTTCTACTTAGAAACTTGCCAGGTATATAGTGGAGTTAGTTTTGTTCTACGAGAATTCTAGGTTGTAAGAGGGGTAGAAAAGGAGATCTTAGAAAGTCAGTTGAGAGAGTAGTAGGTATTTTTGGATATTGCCAGTGCTATGGAGAGTGACTTCAGTCTTAAGCCCTGGACTGGAATAACTGAGCATCAGATTGCATTGCAAGTGAACAAATGCTCTTTGTTTATAAAACAAAATTCAGCAGCAGCCAGGATTGCTTGTCCACCCTGGCAGTGGCCTTTTAAGGAAAGGAATTTGCCTCACTGTGCCTGTAACAGTATCATTCTTATTAAAATATTATACATTGCTTTTCTTCTTGGCTCAAGGTGGCATCATAACTTCTAGGCTTGTAGCTGACTTATTGCTGTTTTGTGCTTCAAAAAGCACTCCAGCTGACTTTGTGAAAGTGCTTTTATATAAATGCTACTGATTCCTACTTTAAAAAAAAACTGTTGCCAACCAAATGGTCAGGGAGTTTCAGTCAAATCATCTGCATATTCACTCAGAGGTAAGCCCCACTGGGTTTAATGGGACTTACTACCAACCAGCTGTGCCCAAGATTACAGCCCTGAATTTATGAAGCTCCTTTTTACTAGCCTTATAAAAAATCAATGCATCCATTGTAAGTTTTGAACAGAGCTATTGTGTCAGACCATTGTTCCATCCAATGTAGTATTATCTACTGTGGCAAGCAATGCCCTTGATAGTTTGAGCTACAGATAGTTGCCTGCCCTGCCAGAGAGCTGTCTGCCTGGATAATTCAGTGTGTGACCTTGAGAATCTTCTGAAGGCAAGGCATGTACTCTAGCCTATGCTGTGGCTCCTCTCCTTGGAGAAACTGTGCTTGAGAAAGTGGACTGCTCTATGAATTCTTGCCGCAAGAAAGTGTCTGTCTTTAAGGTGCAACAGAATGCTTTATTTGTGGAAAGTTTGTCAGTCCTGTTCAATTTTGTACTGAATTCTTTTGAACAGAAATTTAAGCTAAACTATGGACTAAATTACCGTATTTTTTGGACCATAAGACTCACTTTTCCCCCCCAAAAAAAGTGGGGGGGGGGAGTGTGTGCGTCTTATGGAGCGAAGGGACGATAGGACGTACCTTCCTCCGGGGGGGGGGGGGGGGCGATCCGCTGCCTCCGCCTCCGATCCCGGCGCTTCCCCCACGCCTGCCTGCCTGGCTCCAGCCCTGCTTCCAGCAAGTGCTGGGATCGCTCCATGCTGCCCCCACCGCAAACCCAGCACTTCGCGAGCGCCGGCTGCGGAGGGGGCAGCGTGCTTCTTCCGTGCCTGTCTGCCTGGCTCCAGCTCTGATGCTTAAAGCAAGCGCCGGGATCGGAGGGCGGAGGGAGCAATCCTGGCACTTGCTGTAAACGTCAGAGCTGGAGCCAGGCAGACAGGCATGGAGGAAGCACGTTGCCCCCTCCGCAGCCATCGCTCGCGAAGCGCTGGGTTTGCGGTGGGGGCAGCGTGGAGCGATCCCAGCACTTGCTGGAAGCAGGGCTGGAGCCAGGCAGGCAGGCGCGGGGGAAGCGCCGGGATCGGAGGTGGAGGCAGCGGATCGCCTCCCAGGAGGAAGGTGCGTCCTATGGTCCGGAGCGCCTTATGGACCGAAAAATACGGTAGTTTATAGAAGAGGAATGGAAGCTCACCCAGAGGGGATGGGCTCTAGTTCAGTGGTAGAGCATCTGCTTGGCATACAGAAGGTCCCAGGTTCAATCCATGGGATCTCCAGTTAAAGGACCAGGTAGCAGGTGATGTGAAAGACTTCTACCTGAGATCCTAGAGAGCCTCTGCCAGTCTGAGTAGACAATACTGACTGTGGTGGGCCAAGGGTCTTATTTAGTATAAGGCAGCTTCATGTGTTACTTAGCTTCCATTAAAGGTGAGCTCCACCATTGCTAACCACCATGGAAATGCATTCTGCTAGAATCACATGCAGCAGTAAGACGGGAGGTGCTAAAGTTGCTGTTGTGCATCTGTTAAAAAACAGTAGACTCTCTTCCATAGAGGTATTTCATAAACTATCTCAGGTGGGCAAAAGCTCTTCTGAGCAACTGTAGCCTGCTATTTTTAACATATGTAAGGCCATCCTGGATAAAAGTTTCATTTGACATAGCTGCTTCTGTGCCTGTTGTTTGATTTCTTTCTTTTTTCCTTTTGTGCTTTTTCCAGACTAATGAAGCAAGCTGTGAGTCAATAGCACATTTGCCCAAAAGGAACGTCATGAGCAGTTATTTGCCAGATAGCAATCTATATGAGTTATTGACTGTAATAGGTAAGTTTTCCAGTCCAAGAAAAGCACTTTCACAAAATATTGATCTGTGTGTTTCTTTGACTAACTTGATTTTCTGAATTGAAGAACACAGTAATTTTACAGTAGTTAAAGAAGCAGATTTGGGTGCTGTTGTCCCTCAGTCTCTTGTTGGATAAGTAGGTGGTGACACCAGTTAGGAGCACTTTTCCCCCCAGCTTTGGTTGGTGAGCCAGATGCAGCCTTTCCTGGTCAAAAAATATCTTGCCACTGTAGACTACTGCAATGAGCTCTATGTGGGACATTAGTAGTGGCGCACAGGAGATACAGTAGCTGCTTGGCTCTTTTGGTTGATAGTAATTGCAGATGCAGCTCTCTGTGGGTCAAGAACAAAGTGGGAGCCCAGTAGCACCTTTAAGACCAACAAAGTTTTCTTCAGAATGTAAGCTTTCGTATGCATGCATACTTCATCAGACAATGGAATGGGGTACAGTGAGCAGAGGTACTTATAGCTGGTGGGCAGTGGTTAAGAATGCAAAGTAGTACAAAGGTAGAATCCAATGGCGAAATGGTGACAGTAGTGTGGGTCAAGAAGTGAGTAGCACTGCTTTATAGTAGGACATAGATGTTATAAGTAACTAACAAATTAAAACTAATATGCACTTAAAAACAGTTAAAGGCCTGTGCATCCTGTTAAAAGATGATATAGTTAAACAACCAAACACAATTTCAAGGTGTTAATGAAGTTGTTCTAAATGGTGACTTTATCTTTCCAGGGAAGGGCTTTGAGGATCTAATGACTGTGAATCTAGCACGTTATAAACCTACGGGAGAGTTTGTCACTGTTCGAAGGATCAACTTAGAGGCCTGTACCAATGAAATGGTGGCTTTTTTGCAGGTAGAGTTAGCAGTCTTATGCAGAGGTAGCTTGGCTTGTTGGAGAGAGAGACCTTGTTGGTCTTGATTAATGTGTAGCAAGTGGTATGTTTTCTGACACATCCTTAGGACACTGTAATTCTGTATAAATGGGGAAAGCATGAACCAAAAGAACTTCTGGCTCAACCAGTGGTGGCTTCATAAAACCATAGAGCTGGGAGGGAGTCAGTGGTCAGCTCCTGTCTAAATTCAAGATAGGCAATTAAAGCCTGTCCTTGAGAACCTCCAAGAATGGCGTTTCCACAACAACTGTGATTGCTGAACTGCTCTCAGATAAGGAGAACCTTCCTAATTTTGTGTCCAAGCCATGACCTCTTGCAAAGTACTGATCTTAATGCTTCCATCTTTGTACTGGTACAACCTTTTTGATGCATTCTGTATGTATTGTAAGAGTATTGTATCCAAGCAAGCTTTTTGTAGAGGTTTATATCAGTTGCTATTCTGTTTTATTTATTTAAAAATGAACAGATGAGTGTGCTGTTGAACAGTAAACAAAAATGCAGCTGCCAGTGGCTATTATGTTCTTTTAAGGAAACCCACTAGCAAACACATCTAAATAAAATTATTTATTGGAAGAAGAGATTTATTCTTCCAGTATTTATTATACTTTGTTTTATCTCTACAAACTTTCTCTGCAAGCTCTCGACCTTTCCTGCCACTTGTAAAATTTATAATTAAAATTAATTTTACATTATTTTTTGCAATTAGTTACATGCATTGATTAAATTACTTCTGATGTGTTTTATATAATTGGATAAAAATGGCCAATATGAATAAATAAAATTACATGCAAATGAATTAGGTACTGTAACGGAACTGGGCCGATTTTGCCTTCAGACCTGGTCCATCAACTCCCTTTTGAGTTGCCAACTCCTGAAGGGAGCTTGTCGTCTTCCCCTCACTAGGGCATGCTGCCACCACCTGTTCAATTTAGGGGTTCCTGACAGAGAGGAACAGGACTCTCAATCCCCCTTGCCAGTTCTGTGGCCTCAAGGTCCTCTGCCAACCCAGCACCTGGTTATGACAGAGACCAAAGTCCTTCTTTGGGAGACCCCTGGATGACTGGCACCCTTGCCAACTGTGTGCCTTCCCCCCTTCCCTAGACTCCCCTCTTGCAGTAGTGTGGTCTAAGGTGGTTGGGGAACCTATGTGGTACAGAAGGACTACCTTTTTAAACAGACAAAATATTTTTAAAAAATTTATAACTAAATACAGGCATTTTTAAATACAGGATGAACAGAAGTAATAAATGAAAGTAGGGATAAACACTCCTTCTTTCCCTAATATATAACTGGCCCTGACCATACTATCCAGAACTGACTCACCAGTCACCAAGACTCAAATCAAAACCCAACTGACTGTCAGCTTCCCCTGACAACTTTTAACTGCCCGTTTCCCTCCAAAAACCTCTAATATAAAACCCAGTTCCTGCCCAGGAACTGGTTTTCCCTCCTGCAGCCTTCTGGGAGACCAGCCTGAAAGACTTCTTGTCTCTCTAGGAGGCCTCCTCAGAAATGCTGCTTCCAGATAGGAGGGGAGGGGGAAGGAAGAATAGACTAGGCTAAAGCCTTGCCTAGAGTTTTATAGACTCCTCTAGCAAACTCCCAGACAAGCACAGGGCTAAAATGGTGTTTCTCCACAGGTACTTTCATAGCCTTGCAACATCTCTTGATTAAACTAAACAATACAGGTGTGCTTGTTGGCTAGTCAGTTTCTTCAGTGTATTGCCTGTATTAATTTGGCTCTCGGAGACAGTGTCTAAGAATCTGTGGTTTTGTATGTTTTGTTTGTTTGTTTTTTAGGATGAACTTCATGTCTCAAAGTTCTTCAGTAACCCCAACCTTGTGCCATATAAAGCTGCCTTCATAGTCAGCAATGAACTTTGGGTTGTGGCTTCTTTCATGGCTTATGGTAGGTACAGCCAGGGTTTTCCTCAGTTTTCTTCTATATTAATTCTCTTCTATATGATAGAACATCTGGCATATTCTCATTCCTGGAAAAAATAATTTTATCGTTGGGAGCAGAGTATAGTTCAGCATGGGTATGGAATTCTTGGTAGGGCTCTCTTGTTTCTGGTTTCCTGCAAGTATTTCTGAAGTTAAAAATACCTCTTACAAAGGAAAATCTGCTGTATCCTGTCTGATTCAAAGACATCACAAGGTCTTTGGGGCTCTTATGATGTATCACAGGGAATATTTTAGTCCCCACCATAGAGCTTTCCTGAAGGAGGAAGTTGGATCCTTGCCAAGGGACAGAACACACAGTTCTGCTGAGGATTCCCCCATGCGAGTACCATGTGATTTGCACTGGCTGGGACACTGCCCTCCAGCCACCACTGGCTAGCTCATTACAGTAGGCTTATTGGTGAAATCATGTCCTACATTTTCAGGTCAAAGCCTTTCCAAACTTTGGAGGCTGAGCAACACAGGTAGGTGAGTGAAGAGTAGAAAGAGGTTGCAGCTCTCTCATTTGCACAGTTGACTAATGAAATAGTTATATGTGCTTATCATGAGACTTAAGACAGCGTAAGTCATGATATGTGTGATATATGTGACTTGTACAAATGAAAAGAGAAGCAATTCTTAAAACAACTGTTTTGGCTTTCTTCTGCTACCCGTTCTCTTTGTAGGTTCTGCTAAAGATTTAATCTGTACCCATTTTATGGATGGGATGAGTGAACTAGCAATGGCTTATATATTGCAAGGTGTATTGAAGGCTCTCGATTATATTCACCATATGGGATATGTTCACAGGTAAGTAAGGCTGTTGCGCTTTAAGCATGAAAAAGCAAACTACCTGTTCTGAAATCAGTTCCATTAATTCGGTTTCCTGGAAAAAAATAGTTCTGGGAACTGTAGTTTTGTGAGAGCGCTTTGTTAGAAAGTTCTTAAGAATTGTATGTTATCTAAAACTTAGATTGATAGAATTTGTGAAGCAAAAGATTTGAGTTGAGGGCAGTTTGCATCTAGACCTTGATAAAATAATGCCAACATGTGAATCGGAGCAAGCATTCTGCAGCATGGAATATTATTACTCAGTATGCTTAACTACTTTATAGTAATAATTAAGCAGTATTATTACATTGAAACTGAATTAGGGTCTTCATATTTGCCTTTCACTTGATGGTGTAGTTTTCCCACCTGAACTTGAAAAACAGCTGCACAAGACCACCTCCTCATACCGGCTATCACTGCCTAATCATGGAAGAGGACAGGGGAAGGTTCAGGAAGCTGGAACAGATAACATGCAAGCAGGTCCAGCCAGAGAAGTGTCTGTACAGACTTACATGAGTGTTAGCTCACATGAGTGTTTAGCACTGTAGCTAAAACTGCCATGCAAACATGCCCTTCGTGTCACTGATCTCAGTGTGCTTGGCAAATAGTACAAAGAATGGTAGTACATCAAATAACTGGAAATCATTGAGTAAAGAATAATAAGCTGGAACAGATAACATGCAAGCAGGTCCAGCCAGAGCGGTGTCTGTACAGAGTGTTAGCTGCCTTGTGCTCTGCACACCTCTCCAGCCAGCTGGTGGAGTTTTGTTTGCCTTCAGCCACAGTGGGGGGAGGGGAGCAAAAAAAATGGGGGAGGGGCTTACTGCAAGGCCAACAGAAAATGTTGCAACTGGCTGGAGAGGCAGTTGGTACCAGTGTAAGCTGGCAAGGAGGCTACTTTCTCCAGACACTGTGCTCCAGCATTTAAATCCTGGATCACACACAGCAGATACTTCCAAAGCAGCTTCCTTACAGACTTGCACTGCTGTCAGCTGCCCTGGGCTCCTGCATTGCTCCAGACTTCTTTTTTAAATGTCCCCTCTGATGCCCTGTAATGTTGTCTAGAAGCACCAGAGTGACAGACTGTTGTTAATGTCTCTAAGGCAGGCCATATTGAACCAGTGTTCTTCTGAACTGCCTGATCCCTGCAATGCTTCTTATAGGAATTGCCTTGTAAGCCATATAAGGGTGGGCAGTAGATTTGACATCACTGTTCTAGTCCACTGGTAGAACTTCAGTCCCCTGGTCTCCTTGGCTGAGAGCCGTATCACTAACATGGGATTGACGCCGGTTCAGATCCATAGTGTGGTCACAGAACATAATTCATGGCATCAGATACTTTGTGTGGCATTGGAAGCCTGGGTTGGGAGAACTAAAGAGCACCGATGAGCTCTTGTTCCCACATTTTGTAAGAGAGCATTACCCTCACTCCATAGTTTGCTAGACAGTATATTAGCAGATAGTAGCCAAATCAGCCTAGTGCAGAATATGACATCTTGAGCTAAACTGGAACATGAGCAACAAGTTTGAGAACATTTGGCCTTTGGCTTGGATTTCGGGTTGAGGAATGAGAAATTAAATCTCCATGGGCTATACCTTCTGCACATGTTAGCATTGCCTCTCTGAACAGCCAGATAGTTCTCTGCCCGAGAACTAAGTTTATGGTCTAGAATTTTGGAAACTTGGGAGGGGGGTTTGTGGCTGCTTTCTCTCTGTCCTCTTTGCATGCAGGAGTGTGAAGGCCAGTCATGTCCTGATTTCTGCAGATGGAAAGGTGTACCTCTCTGGCCTGCGCAGTAATCTAAGCATGATAAGACATGGTCAGCGCCTCAAAGTAGTTCACGATTTCCCCAAGTTCAGCATCAAGGTCTTACCATGGCTGAGCCCAGAGGTCTTGCAGCAGGTATGTTGATTCTTGTTAGGTCTTGCTTTCTTAGATTTGGCCAAAACCAAGTCTTGCAAATGTACATAATACATCTCTTTTCTCCCCAACGGTGACCAAAAATAGCTTACAATATCATTCACCCCTCCTCCATTATCTCTAAGCTTAACCTACTTTTACAGGGTGGTTTTGGTAAGTGTACAGAATGACTAACCCAAAGTCACCCAGAGAACTTCCATGGCAAAGTAGGCATTTGAACCTGAGTCTCCCAGATCCTAGTCTAACACTCTAACCCATACACCACACTGGCTCTTGAAATGTTTTTTGCTGATAAAATTAACCGTATTGCATACCAGCCCCTGGCACTCCACCCCCCCCCAACACACACACTTCAGCCAGAAAATTTTACTTGTCTTAAAAAGACACCTCTGGGAAGCCTGAACTGCAGCTGCTGCTTCCTCTTCTTCTTTCTTTTTCTCCACTTCCTTTTTATTCACTGGGTTTTCTTCCTTCCACTGTTGACATGGTGTCAACAAAAGCATTTGTATATAACTATTAATTGCCTTTGTGAGCCACCATGATCAACTGTTTAATTCCTTCTTTGTTCATTTTTCCTTGGTTTAAAGAGGGTCCCAAAATATCCCAACATATTTTCGTTTTTGTGGTTTTAGAATCTTCAGGGCTATGATGCAAAATCTGATATCTACAGTGTGGGAATAACGGCCTGTGAGCTGGCAAATGGCCATGTCCCCTTCAAGGATATGCCTGTGACTCAGGTTTGCTATTATACTACTTTACTGTCTCAGCCCCTGACTATACTGTATAGAGGAGCAGGGAAGCTACAAGTATTGTGGCACTAATTGGTTGGCTGTGGAATGACCCTACATTGTCCAAGACCATGGAGTCACTGGATTATTTGAACTAAACTAAAGACTGGGGCATGAGCTTTAATTGCTTGTTAAAACACATCTGCCTTTCCTTCTGCATTAGATGCTTCTAGAGAAGCTAAATGGCACCGTCCCTTGTCTTCTGGACACCACCACTATCCCTCCAGAGGAGCTGATGACAAAACCATTACGATCAGGAGCCAGCACAGGTTTCGGGGAGAACATGGCAGCCACCAACGCCAAAGCTTCCAATGGCGAGCCAGCACCGCATCCATATCTCCGAACTTTCTCACCCAGTTTCCATCACTTTGTAGAACAGTGCCTTCATAGGAACCCAGAACTAAGGTACCATAAGAACAGCTTGGAGGAGGTTTGAAGCATTGCAACTCCTAGGGAAATGGAGGAGAGGATGCTGCCTGTGATACAGTCAAGCTTTTTCTGCTGCCGTGATCCTAGAAATTTGCTTCTTCTGAAGGAAGGCTCTCTCACCAAAGCATGCTTTCAGGATCCTCTTGAAAAGAGGCAGGTTTCTAGGACCATAGGAGCAAATAATAAAAATGTATTCTTTGAAACACCTGCAGCATAAGACTGTATAGTGAATCCTTAGCAGCTTTAACAGTAAAAGGAGGGGGAGAATGCTGTGTTAGAAATATCTGTCCTCAAATTTTGAAAAACCATACACTACCTGTCTGTTAAAAAATGCAGTTTGTAGATATGTGTTTCAGTTGCTCTTCCTGGACATAGGATTGTGAATCATGATAAAGAATAAGGCAACCCCTCAAAATAACCTACACAAAAGTGCAGCAGCATAAAAGGGGAAACACCAACAACTATCCACTGGCAATGAAAAATATATGACATATAGTGGGGCACTCCAAGTATGAACATGTCTTCTGTAATCATTCCAATTCTTATTTATTTAGCTAATATATAGCCTGCCTTTCTCACTGGTACTCAACGCAAATTATAGAGAACAGAAAGAGAAAAAAATGTAATCATACAGTATAGGACATTTTATGATCAGTTCACTAGGACGAGGAGTACAAAACTGAATGACCGTCTGAGCAATAATGTGAACATACAGTATGAGATGCACAATGGACCATGTAATAGGACTAGGAACACAACATTGATTGCCAGTGCACTAGGACTAGGACAACAAAATGAAATGACAGTGTGAACAGCAAACTGCCCAGGCTAGCATAGTGCAAACAGTACAGAATGTGGGATTACAAGATACAAGGCAGTGCAGTACCTAATTCCAAGGTGTAGCAGCCATATTTGACCATGTGGCTGGGCCTGGCTGGATGCAGGAAGCCTGAAGAAATGAGGTATCATTAGAAGATTTTGTAATTTACTAAGTTTAGATGTGCCTGCTCTGCTTAAACATCTGGTAGTTAGAAACAATGGCAACAGTATCAGTGAGATACCCAAAAACAACTGTGCCAAAAATACCAGACACTTAGTACAAAATACAAAAATTATATCTATGATGAGAGTGCATAAGCATCCAGAAACATTCATACATGACTACTAGAAATATTTGTCCTATATGCAAAGTCCCATGCAGAATAATTCCATTTCATAGGGTGACTCCAAAGAAATTCATAAATCTTTTTCAAGTAAAAATACTCCAAAGTAAATCGAAGTTGTGGAGTCATCCCCCGATGTCGGCTTCCAAAGGGAAATTTGCCTTCACGTGATCACCGGCTTGCTACCATGTTCTGCTGCGATGGAGCTTCTTCATAAGCCAACTCAAACAATCATCCTGATGACTTGTCACGCCAATTTTCAGTATTCTTAAGTGACGGCTTGAAGAATATCGCTGCATTGAGCATTTTTGGAAGAATAGCATCCCTTTTCATAGTAGTAGTTTTTGGTAGATCTGAACTTTGAGAATTCTGAAGAGGAAAAAACTTTTTGTTGCTCTCTCCATCCTGTTCCCTTGCATATTGACAAGTGACCTCTTCATTGTGTTTCCCTTGCATAGACCAAGCGCAGGTGCCCTGCTCAACCATTCCTTTTTCAAACAGGTAAGTGATCTGCCTCCCCAGTAACATTTCTTCTCTTGTTTCAGCATGGCTGAAGGATAGTAGGCCTTGGGGAGGGGGGGCGGCACTGATGCAGAAGACTTCTTCTGTAATTAATAGTGCAAACCCAAAGAGCGTCTGAGACTCAAAGATTGTGCTTGAGTTGTCTATTTTGGGCTTCTATGGGAAGGTGTTATGCTGGCAGGAAGCAAGAAGGCAAAGGAGGGAAAGAACAAGTGAAACAAGGAGTGCCGTGTCAATGTCATTTCCATAGTAAAGCACTCAAACACTGAGCAGATCCTACTCAAGCCGCTAGAGGCTTTGTTTCCACTTTCTATGGATAAATGCATGAATTCTTACTATATAGCTAAAAGAGCCTTACCATTAGGCACTAATCTAGAGTTAGTAACAATTTATTTGGTAAAGTAATTCACCAGACCTACTGAGGCTGGTCTGTGATACAGTTGTGCAAGGCAGGAAAGCAAAAATTACTTCTTGTTTGTTGCCAGCTTTTTAAATCCTCTTCCAAGGCTAATTTGGAAGGTGACAGATGTTTATTTGTTTATGCTGGGCTTTTTGCCCCCACCACCAGCTATTCAAAATGTGATACATTTCACTTATTCTTCTAATGGCTTGTAGCTGGAGGAGTGATTAGGGTGTTCAAAGAAATGTGAATTCACGCTTTCTCTTTGTCACCAACAGAATGCCTTGCATTATATATTCAGTAGATTTTTTAAAAAATTCTTCCCTCTTTTCCAGATCAAACGCCGTCCATCTGAAGCACTCCCTGAACTGTTGTACCCCGTCACACCAATGACTTGTTTTGAAGGCCTGCAAGAGCAAAATCCAAACAGTATTTGTGGAGTAGAACCCAATTTGGAGCAGCTCACACTGGATGACTGGGAGTTCTAGGTCCTCAAGGGAAGAAAACATATCAGATTTTAGAAATTTTCTGCGGATGTGGTTAATTTACTTAACCTCTTCCTTTCTCACACAACAGCGATGAATGTTACATTGCAGAAGTTTACACATTTTAAGGCGATCCAAACATCACTTTGCATTGGATCAAAGTTAGAGCAGACTAGTACTTGCGAGAAGGCGGGGCAGGAAGGAAAACAATGTCTAGAGAGATGGTACTAGAGATTCTTTCCTGCTGTGTTGTTCGGATTAAGGCTTGAATATATCCAAAATGAGTCCATTTCCTCTGCCCTTTCTATGTGGTGCCACTGCAGTCCCCAAAGGATTTGGTGTTCTTAATGATTTCCTAGTCAAGGGACAACTGAGAGCCTGCTTGGATCTCCATACTCTACCTGCAGTACATTATTGCTGAGAGCTTCACCAGCGGAATAGTAGTGGCTTCGTAAGACAAGGCAGAGATAGCATTTGCAAGGAGCGTATCCCAGGCTGAGCTTGGTCTTCCTCTTTATAAAGCTCATTGCCTCCCCGCACCTTTGGCTAAAAAAAATAATAAGACACAATTTCAAGCTAATGTTCTGGTGCTAAATGCAGCAAACAGCAAGTCAGAGGTGCTGGCCTCAGTGGTTTCCTGATCAGTTACCATTTCTCATTAATGTTATTGCTGTAGTATAGCATCCATCTATAGAGCTTTCTGTGCACACTTTGTCTTCAGATCTCACTCATATTCTTTCCAGTAGACAATACACAGAAAGAATGGCTTTGACACAGCAAGAATGCCTGTTCCTATAGGTGTCTCCCCTGGATTTGCATCTGATGACAAAAGGCAACCTGTTCTTTCTGTCTTCCCCTCCATTTTTTTTCGCCTGTGTTGCTGTAGTTCCTGATTCTACAGTATTTTACCTGCCTGAGAAGTTTCCATCTTGCACAAACATTGGTTGGGGATATAAAATTGCACAATCTTGTAATCTGCCCCTTAGAGTTTTACTGTGCTCTTTGTGTGTAATGGCCTTTCCCCTTCAGGTTTTTCCCCTCTGGGCAACACTCTTTCGAAGTATTTTAACTCAGCTGAGCACTAAGCCAAGCCTTTTTGCATCTGGCTGCCTGGAGCAGTGATGCTGTTCAGGACCGTGTGTTTATGTTCACACGTGTGTTAAGCTGTACTTGATCCCAAAGTTTGCTGTTCTAATTTTGTTGCCAAAATAAAAATTATTTTGCACTCTTCCAACCTTCCACTGCAACTTCTTGTTTTGCCTTGAGTGAGTGTTATTTGCTGAAAGGATTATCCACTTTTAAGTGAAAGCGCAGTTCCTGGGTTCAAGGTAATAGAGTTTCCATACCTTTATTGAACTATTTGGTTATAGCTAAATTAGGAAGGGGAAAGAGGCCGTGGGTAAGTGGTAGAACATCTGCTTAGCAAATGTGGAATCCCAGGTTCAATTCCTAACATCTTCAGCTAAAAGGATCAAGTAACAGCTGATGTGAAAGATATCAAGCTAGCCCCTGACCGTAATTGGGCTTCCTCTTCCAGGCTGTCTTTAAGGGTAGCCCGGTGTAGAACAATAGTACAGTGATTTCCAACAGTTTTTCAATGATAACCCACAAGTCTAGATTTACATTGAATGGTGGCCCAGGGCTGGCCCAAGATTTTAGCACTCTAAGCAAACTGTGGTGTTAGTACCTATCCAGTGTTCCTTTAAAAATAGAAAAAAGAAGAAGAATGGCTAACCAGATATTTTGGATAAACCAACAAAATTTGTACAGAGGATGCAGCTGTGGCAAAGCACATGACATTTTGAAGTATACTGCCTTTGCACATGGAGGTTACATTCCAGCCTTTAATCACCGTCTTTCATTACTCCCTCTAAGCCCCCCATAAGAGTCTTAGAAAATTGCATCAAGACACATTTTATTTGAATTGGTATCACCCAACATGCTTATTTATGCAATGAAGAAAAAATACCAACTAATTTATGTCATTGAAAATACCTTCCAGGGTCAGGATTTGGTTTCTGTGGCCTCAAATTAAGCACTTTTTTCCCCCATACTGATATCTAGGAGCTACTTCATATATTTTTCTACGGGGACAGTCTACATAGGAAAATGTGTTTTTATATAGGTTTTTTTTTACTGAGCACAATTGGTTATATTCAATATACATGACAGTGTATGTTCTTTACGTAGTAATATTACAGCATGTACACATTAAAATTGCCTAGTTTTTCAACTTCAGTACCTCATGAGCTGTGAAGGTACCCCGGTTCTCTGTCTGAACTTCAAAGATATATATGATTCCATTACTGCTGGGTAAGAACCATCATGCATGAGGGGATAGAAATGGAATGCTTACAGAAATAAGGCTTCAAGCATTCAAAATACAAAAAAGTTTAATAAGAGTACACATGGTGTCATCAAACATCAGATTGGGCAAGGAAGCAAAGAAAAGGTGAAAACATGGTCTTTTACGCGGTACTCTATCCTATACAATTTTAATTAGGACAGGGTAGAATTTCTTGAAGTATCAGTTGAAAAATATCATTACCTTAGTTCTCAGAGCACTTTTCCTCATCACATGTTCAATATGGAGTCCCTAGATAAAGATTTAGTCCATGGCTTATGCCCATCCACAAAAGATCAAGATAGAAGAGAGCCTGTTAACCACGTCTTGGGAATTTATACTCTACAGCTATTCTATCCCCATGCCTTAGCTACTTTGCAAAGGTAGCTTCACAGATGAAATGAAACAAAGTTTAAATCAAGTAGTATTTTTAGGACCAACACAGTTTATTCAGAATTTAAGGTTTCATGTCCTGAAAGTACTTCATCGGACAATAGAGTGGGATGGAATTAGTAGTCCTACATACAGAGACTGGACAGTGAATTAGGATGCAAAATATCAGAAATGGTTTTAGAAGATTAAAAGAACAGCAAGTTGGGGTCTGATAATCATCCCTTTAAGTTGGCTGGGTGGGGGAAAGCAAAGGCAATAAATGTCAATTGGAGATTGATGTCTATGTCTTAGGTCTCTTAATTGTAAAAAGAAATAAATTAGAGTTTGCCCACCTGGATCTATTCACAGATTAAAGTAATCTTTCTTTAATGGGGAGGGACTATGGCTCAGTGGTAGAGCATCTGCTTGGTAAGCAGAAGGTCCCAGGTTCAATCCCTGGAATCTCCAAAAAGGGTCCAGGCAAGTAAGCGTGAAAAACCTCAGCTTGAGACCCTGGAGAGCCGCTGCCAGTCTGAGAAGACAATACTGACTTTGATGGACCAAGGGTCTGATTCAGTATAAGGCAGCTTCATATGTTCATGTTCATCTTTTTGTTTCATTCACTCTGTAACTAACTAACTAGAAGGGGGGGGGGGGCAAATAGAACTAGAGTTCTGTATTCAGATATCAAAACATACTTTACAAGTCCCTGTTTACAACAATGAGGTAAAAGGCAATTTGAAATGCTTTAATAAATATATTTTTTACAAAATGAAATAAAATATGATTGTCTTTAGGTTAGCAAAACTGCAGATTAATTTAAGGTGATGCAACATGTAAAGAGGCCATAGATGCCAAACTAGAGTAAGATAAGCACCATAAGCAAAGTCTCATTTTCTTTTATTTTCTTTTTTTTTAACAAGTTACTTTTTATTATTGAACATTTAAACACTTAACATAATAATACACCTTACATACCAAACTATATACATTTACATATCAACATCAACCTACTAACATACAACACCTAATGGAGCGATTGAGTCAATAAAAGACTATGACTTCCAAAATTTCATATCGTTTCAAATCCTAATGTTTTAGCCCACAAATACATCGGGTTCCAAGTCTCTTTACATTCTTCCACATTTCCTCCTTTCAATCTGCAAGTTAACATATCCATTTCAGCTGCTTCCATTAATTTGGACAGAAATTCATTCTTGTTTGGCGTTTGCGGCTTTTTTCAGTACTTAGCATACAATATCCTAGCTATAGTTATAATATGCAGTAACAGCCTTTTTATTTTCTTGGGTAATGTGATTGGACAAATATTTAATAAATATAGTTCTGGTACATGAGGAATACTTATTTTTAACATCTTTTGGCACCAGATGCATATTTGTACCCAATATTTTTTCACATAAACACATTTCCACCACAAGTGATATAACGAACCCTTTACTTTTGTGCACTTCCAGCACTTATCCGAGCTATTTGGAAATGCTTTAGAGAGTCTTTCGGGAGTATAGTACCAGCGGTAAACCATTTTGTACAATTTTTCTTTTAATAAAGAGGATTTAGACAATTTATTATTTTCTTTCCATATTTTCTCCCAATTATCTAAGTCAATAGTGTAGCCAAATTCTTGTAACCATTTAATCCAGCTCTCCTTTACATTTTCCTCTTGCATCTTCATTTCTAATAGCCAAGTATAACATCTAGAGATCATTTTTCTGTCAGATTCCAATATAATGCAATCAAATTTATTCAATTTTTCGAGGAAACCTAACCCCTTATCTGACTTATGCCTAGATTTAACTTGTGTTCTCAACCACCAGTCCATTTTAGAAATTACTTCTATATTCAATTCCTGTCTGACATCTAACAGGCTTTCATAAGTATAATCTTCTTCCCAGTTAAAAAGATTAGGTTGAACCGATGCTTCAACCGGAGAGAGCCACTTAGGAGTATATTTATATATTTGATTTTTAACCTCAGACCAGGTCTTATATAAGGACTTCCTTATTTTGTGTCTAAGGAATTTACTTCCTTTTATTGGGCGATCATACCATATGAATGCGTGCCACCCTTTAGCCAAGTCAGCCCCTTCCAATATTAAAAGTCTTTTATTTTTTAGAAGCAGCCATTCTTTAACCCATGTCAAAATACAAGCTTTGTGATAAATTTGCCAATCAGGTAAGGCAACCCCCCCCCCCCCCCTTTCTTTGCTATCTTGGAAGAATTTTTAACTTAATCCTTGGTTTTTTGTTTTGCCAGATAAATCTTGCTACCATTCTATTCAATTGTTTAAAAAAGGATTTGGGTAACATTATCGGTAACATTTGGAACAAGAATAATATTCTTGGAAGTATATTCATTTTAACTGATGCTATTCTCCCCATAAGGGAAATTTGTAGGTCACACCACCGTTCTAAATCTATTTTGACCTCTTTTAAAAAATTTTCATAATTGTCCCTTACAAGAGTTTTTAGTTCCGATGTTAAATATATACCTAAATATTTGACTTTCCTTTCGCAATGAAATCCTGATTTGGCTTCCAATTCTAAGATCTGTTCTTTCGTCATGTTTCGGGACAAAAACTTGGTTTTTTGATAATTAACCTTAAAACCCGCCACCTCACCATATTGCTTTAAAGTTTTCTTCAATTCTTCCATCGAGCTGTTAGGATCTTCCAAGGTAACTAATATGTCATCTGCAAAAGCTTGTATTTTATAAACTTCCTTCCTAACTTTGACCCCTCTGATCTCCACGTTTTCTCTCATCCTCTGTAATAAGGGTTCTAATGTCAAAGCAAAAAGAATAGGGGATAACGGGCAGCCTTGTCTTGTCCCTTGTCCAATCATTATTGGATCTGATACAGATCCATTGACATTAATTCTTGCCTTTTGGTTTGTGTAAATTGATTTAATCAGTTTCACCAGGTTCTCTCCACAACCAATCGAGGTCAGCGTTTTCAGCATAAAAGCCCAATTAACATTATCAAATGCTTTTTCAGCATCTAATGTTATTGCTGCGAACTGTTTCTCTGGATGCTCCTTGTAATATTCCAAAATATTCATAATCACTCTTAAATTTTGCCTCATAACTCTCCCAGGTATAAAACCTGACTGATCTTCATGTATTATATCTGGTAAAATTCTTTTCAATCTTTTCGCTAATATCGATGCAAAGATCTTATAATCTGCATTTAACAAAGAAATCGGTCTATAGTTTTTAATTTCAACTGGGTCAGTTCCTTCCTTATGCAATAACAAAATTAAAGCTTCCTTCCATGATTCCGGAATCTCATTTGTTCTATATATCCCCTCCAATACTCTTTTATAAGGTAACAAGAGAGTTTCTTCAAAACACCTATAAAATTCAATTGGCAGACCGTCCAAACCAGGAGTTTTGTTGTTTTTCTGTATCTTTATTGCCTCTATAATCTCTTGTATTGTTATTGAATCTTCCAGAGAATCCCGTTGCTGGTTTGTTAATTGTTGTAATTTAGTTTGTTCTATATATTCATTCTGCTGGGTTTCCTTCAAATTTTGTCCTTGATATAGCTTTTGGTAAAACTTTTTAACTATTTCTTCTATTTGGGATTTCTGCATCACTTCTGATTGATTCTCATCTTTTAGGGATTTAATAAATTTTTTTCCCCTTTCTTTTCTCAGCTTAAATGCAAGCCATCTACTAGTTTTATTCGCATTTTCGAAATAGTATTGTTTGGCCCAAATCAGTTTTTTCTCTAATTCCTCTTGAAGTATTAAATTTATTTGGTGTTGCAATAGCTGGATCTTCATTTTTATCTGCTCCGTACTATTTGTCTTCTGCAGGTCCTCTTGTTTCTTCAGATTCGCCAATAATTCATTATATCTACATGTTCTTTGTCTTTTTCTTCACATTGAATAGCTAATTGCTAAACCCCTAAAAAAGGCCTTAAAAGCATCCCAAATAGTTTGTATGGCAGAATCTTCCTCTCTATTACACTCAAAAAACGTTTTAATCAGACCCAGCTTTCGCCATTTTCATATAACTCAATGTCCAGCACAAAAATCTGCAGAGTCCAACGTTCAACATCCAAAAGGCATTCTGCTATACAGTTCCGTTCCCCACTCTTCAAGGAGGAGATGGCCATGGCGAAAAGCCGGCGCTAAAAACCCCCTCCTCCTCCTTTGTTTCCCAGCACTGTCTTTCGTCCTCCACGTCCGCCCCTCACGCTCCACCATACTCCACCATCTTTACAGCAAGTCCTTCCACTTTAGTTCCAGTTCTTTCTTTCTCTCTCTGTATTTCTCTCCACAACCCTCAGTTTCTGTCTCTTTTTCAATCCACCAATTTTCTTTCCTACTTTCCAGTTCCACCCCTACTCTCTCCCGACCACTTTACCCTGCTCAGTTCCTTCTGTTCAAACTTTCTTTTTCTCTCTTCTGTCACTTGTCTCTGCACATTTTTCTCCTCCGTTTCGCCAACTCCAGCTGAATCGCTCTCACATTTAAATCTCAGTCCCTCTATTTCAGTCTCACAAGCTCTCACGTCTTCTTAATCCACTTCGCTCCCCTTTTCTTCCCACTTCTCTCAACGAAAGTTTCAGTCACACAAAAAGAAAGGGGGGGTGGGAAAGTCCATAAACGCTCACCCTCTTCCGAAGCAGCTACCGCTGTCCGCTGTCAACGCTGCCATTCTCCGCCACTCTGCCAAAACAACTTTCGCCTTCCTCTCACAATGTGTACGCTTTCCAGTCAAAGCAGCATTTTCAGTTCCATCCTTCCAATGATTCCTTTTACAAGTTATTAGGCTATTGCAAGTTTACCGAGACGCTGTAGCCTCAAACACTCCTTTCTCCGGCGGCCCGGTTGGTGCCCGAGAGCATTACAAGCATCTGCCCAGGGAAAGCAGGGGTTGATCGAAGCAGCCTTTGCCGCTCCTTTCAGCCCTCTGCAAGCTCCCTTCGGCTGCGGAGGCGTCCCCAGACACCTCCTTGGGGCAAGACCCAAGGCGTACACCTAAAGGGCACACCGAGGGGACACCCCAAAGGCTTGTAATTTAGGTGTCTTCCAAGAGCACTTGGACAGGCACTCTGCCTTACCGCACCATCTTGCCTCCCCAGCAAAGTCTCATTTTCACATCAGAAGAAGAAGATAGAAGATATTGGATTTATATCCCGCCCTCCACTCCGAAGAGTCTCAGAGCAGCTCACAATCTCCTTTACCTTCCTCCCCCACAACAGATACCCTGTGAGGTGGGTGGGGCTGGAGAGGGCTCTCACAGCAGCTGCCCTTTCAAGGACAACCTCTGCCAGAGCTATGGCTGACCCAAGGCCATTCCAGCAGGTGCAAGTGGAGGAGTGGGGAATCAAACCCGGTTCTCCCAGATAAGAGTCCACACACTTAACCACTACACCAAACTACACCAAACTGGCTCTCCATCAATACTGCATCTTTTGAGAGAAGCTCTTTGAGGTCACCATGTTACATTTACACCTGTTCTCTTCCTCAGAGCCACTTGGATGTCTTTGTTTCTCAAGGTATATATAATGGGATTCATGAATGGTTGCAAAACTGCATACAAGATAGCAGCTAACAAGTCCACAGATGGAGTTAACATCTCTTTTGGTCTCATGTAAGAAAACATGACAGTTAAAAAAAAAGAGAAAACATTGTCAGGTGAGGGATGCAATACTTCCCCTGACCTGGCTTTATACTTCCCCTGGCCTGACTGAGTTTTGAACACAGCAGAGAAGATGTAACCAAAGGAAACCAAAATGAATGCAGAAAAAAACTGACCCCACAGTAAGAACACCAAAAAAAGTGAAGATCTCATTGAACTCGGTATCCGTGCAAGATATCCTTAACAATTGAGGGATATCACAGAAATATTGCTCAATAAGATTGGACCAGCAAAACTGTAGCCTAAATGTGTTTGCTGTTTGTATTATCCCATTAATTAAACGGAAGACCAATGCAGCAGCTGCCATTTGGAAACAAACATTCCAGTTCATGAGCAGCATGTACTGTCAGAACTTGTTACTTTCCTATGTGCTGTTAGCCAGACCAACTCCATGCTGTAACCTGATACTAACCCATGCTATGCTGTATAAACAACTAACACCAGATCCCAGAGCCTGGCAACATTCTGTGATCACTGAAGCGTAACCGGTAGCCTAGGGTCCCCATCTGCAGGTGGCCTTTTGAAGCCAGGCCGCTTGGCCTTCACAGCAGGGAAGCATCCTCCCTCCTGATAACAGAGCCTGGGAAGGAGACACTTGTCTGCAATCCGTGTGAAAGATGACTTTATGGTATCTCTTCTGACTGCATAAAATGTAACCAAATGCCAGTACTGGCTTTGCTGTTATCTCGTACCTCTAGCACTATAGTTCTCAATAAAGATCCTTTACTTTGTAACGAGTTTGGGAATCGTCTGAAGTTCTTCAAGTTCTGACATTATAACAGTAATCCCCCTTTTTGGGATTTATCCGAACTGGCAACCTGGCTGGATGGCAGCAAAGGCTCCAGACAACAGAGAATCCAACACTCCCCCAGAGGAGAGGCCACTAGACCCGGGGGTGAACGCAGTGGGACGCAAGATCAGAGACCCCGCACACTTCTCTACAGACGTCTTCCCCTTGCGGAGTTGGAGCCCGAGAAAGTCCACGGCTGCAATGGAGGCCGCGGACCTGAGGTACTGGGTCCTGGCAACAGGCGCGGGCGGAGACGAGGAGGACGCTGACCGAGAAGAAGGTCTAGGCGCCGGCTTCGGAGGCGGGGACCCGATCCGAGCCCTACGCAACGAGCTGTTCGACTGGGTGAAGGACATCCACGACCAGGTCTACATGTCCCGCGTGCAGATGGCCGAGGAAATGCAGCAGAACCTGGGCGCAATCCGCGACCAGATCCGCGCCCTGCAAGGGGCCCTGCCCGCCGCCCCTGCGGCACCACCGCCGGCCCCGGCGCCTCCCGTACCGGCTGGACCCGGTGACGGAGGAGGGGGGGGCCCCACGGTACCACCACCCGTCGCCCCGCCGGTGCCACCGCCCGCCGGTCCCGTGGCCCTGGGACCCCCCACGGTGCCACCCGCCCCGGCGGGTCCAGGAGCTCCAGATGCCCCGGCAGCCCCAGCCCCCGCGGGGCTGCCACCGGCAGTACTGGCCGCCCCGGCGGGAGCGGACGGGGGGGAACCCGAGAGCTGAAAATCATGTTCGATGGGGACGGAGACGAAGTGGAATACTTCACCATCCAGTGCAAAAATTTCTTCACGCACTGGGGAGCGAGCTACCCCACGGAGGCGAGCCGGGTGGACCACATCACTTCCAGGTTGAAGGGGGCTGCACGGAAATGGTACGTGGGGTTGTATGCCAGGCGTGAACCCGAGTTAGCCACAGTGGCCGACTTCCTCCAAGCCATGCTACGCGAATACGGGGACCCCCTACGAGAGGAGAAAGCCATCGAGGCCCTACAGAGGATCGAGCAAGGGAACCGCTCGACCCACGAATACGCCACCGAGTTCATGGGGCACTGCGCGGCAGCGAGGGGATGGAGCGAGGTGATGAAGTACACCGCATTCAAAAATGGGCTGAACGCGAACATCCTCGACCGGTGCTACAGCCAAGGGCGCCCCAACACCTTGGTGGGGTGGATCCAGCTCGCGGGAGAAGTGGAGACCAACTTGCAACATGTCGGGATGCACCGCCAGCAACAACTGAGCAAGAAAGGGGGGAAATCAGGCCTCGCCGCCGGCAAGACCGAAGGGAAGCGGTCCCCCACCACCTCTACCCCCGTTGCAGCCAGCAGGAAGTGCTTCAGGTGCAGCGACCCCGGGCACCTGGCAGCCAACTGCCCAGTGAAGCAGACACCGACCCCCACCCAGCCCAAGCCATCCACGAGCACCCCGAAGAAAGGGGGGGCGCGCCAAGGAGCCCAGTCGGGGCACCGTCACCGCTTCCATGGCGATTGACGAGGATGTTACCACCATTGAGGAGTCGAGCGAGGAGTCCTGGGACCCAGAGCCGGAGGAAAACGACAGCGACCTGCTTTAATCGGTGTCGCAAAGCAGGTCCGGGAGACGCCGGCACCAGTAACGGTGAGAACTACCGGGGGGTTGTTGTTCATGGTGGTGACTTTACTGAACCCTAGCCTAAAACGCTTCATGCACACCCGCGCCCTGATAGACTCCGGGTGCACGCGGGACATTATCACCCCCCGCCTTGTTGAGGCGCTGGGCCTTAAACGATCTCCCCTGCCCCACCCGATCCAATTCGAGCAGATGGACGGGTCGACGATGAAAGGGGAACCGTGCACCCAAGAGACCCAAGCGACCCCTATGGGGACAGAGGACCACTGTGGGATAGAAACTTTTGTAATAGCACCCTCATCCTCTTTCGACGTGGTGGTGGGGGTGGGGTGGCTAGCAAGGCATCAGCCGGACATACGGTGGGAAGAACAAATTGTGCGCTTCCCTGACTGGTGATGCGAGCACCACCACTGGAGAACCGACTGGGGCCCCAAAGCCCCCCAAAATGAAAGACTGTGCCTCACCATGGAGGAGGTGGGGACGATCCCTATGGAGTACCGAGACCTGAAAAGGGCCTTTAGCGAGCGGGAGGCGGACGAGCTACCCCCCCACTGCCCTACCGACTGCGCCATCGAGCTGATACCAGGGCAGGAACTTCCAAAAGCTAAACTCTACTCAATGGGCTGGGTGGAGAAAGAGGAACTGAAAAAAATTATTGACAAAAACTTAAAGCAGAGGTTCATCCGGCCGGCCACGGCCCCCCACGCTGCCCCCGTCCTATTCCGCAAGAAAAAGGATGGAAGTTTGAGATTTTGCACAGATTTTCGCGGGATAAACGGGATTTCTATGTCCAACGCCTACCCGATCCCGCTGATAAAGGACCTGTTGAGCACTGTGGCCGAGGGCAAGGAGTTTACCAAACTCGACCTCCGCGACGCGTACTTCCGCGTGCGGATCAAGGAGGGCGATGAATGGAAAACAGCGTTCAATACGCCCATGGGACAGTTTGAATACTTAGTAATGCCTTTTGGACTACAGGGAGCGCCGGGGGTGTTTATGAACTTTATCAATGAAGTGTTAAGGGAATACCTGTACAAGGGGGTGGTGGTGTACCTTGATGACATCATTATTTACTCGAAAGACCTTGAATCGCATGTACCCTTAGTAAGAAAAGTGTTGACCACATTGTATCAAAACAAACTGTATGCTACACTGTCCAAGTGCAAGTTCCACAAAACGGAACTAGACTATCTGGGATTCAGGGTGTCGGGGGAGGGACTAGCCATGGACCCCGCCAAAATCTAAGCGGTATTAGACTGGGAGCCACCCCGAACCCGACGGCAGCTCCAATCTTTCATCGGGTTCGCAAATCTTTACCGCGGATTTATCAAGGGCTTCGCCCAGGTCATGCTCCCACTCACCGAGCTTCTAAAGACGAAAGGGAGGGGGGAAGAAGCAAAGAAACCAGGCGCACGCCTAACGTGGTTGCCCGAGTGCCAACGGGCGTTCGATGAACTCAAGAGGTTATTCACGTCCGAACCCGTCCTAGCCCACCCCAATGAGTTAAAACCCTTCGTGGTGCAATGCGACGCCTCCGACGTCGCGGTGGGGGCCACACTGATGCAGATGCACTATCTCGCATGCCCCAGCACGACAGTCAAAAGGAGGAAGTGATAGACTCCCTCATCCCCCCCTCAGCAGTAGCCGGAGGAGTCACCACCCGCTCAGGGAAACAGACGGGAGCCCCCGAGCCCCAACAAAAAGAGTGCTTCGCAGCGGAAGCAGAGGCGGAAGGGGATGAACGGCCCGAAGGGCTCAAGAAAGGGGAGGGGGGACTCTGGCTCCACAATGGCAAGATTTACGTCCCCAAAAGCCTGAGGAAAAACGTGCTGGAACAGTGCCACTCCAGTCGCATAGCCGGGCATTTCGGTTACGTAAAAACACTGAACTTGGTAAACAGACAATTCTGGTGGCCCAAGCTAAAAAGAGACGTGTCAGAATTCGTCATCTCTTGCCCCACATGCATCATGGCAAAACGCAGGGGAGGGAAGCCGCCGGGCCACTTGGTCCCCCTCCCCATGGCGGCCAGACCCTGGGCGGTTGTCTCTATGGATTTTATAGTAGAGTTACCGCCCTCCCAAGGGAAAACTGTCATCTTGGTGGTTGTGGACACGTTCTCAAAACAAGCACACTTCATCCCATGCAAAAAACTCCCCACTGCTAAGAAGCTGGCTCAACTATTCTTTAACCACGTGGTCCGCCTTCACTCATTTCCGGACAAGGTCATTAGTGACCGCGGGCCGCAGTTCGTTGCCAACTTCTGGCAGGAGTTCTGTAAAATTGCAGGCATCGAGCAGGGGCTTAGCTCTGCCTACCACCCCCAGACAGATGGACAGACGGAGAGGGTGAACAGGCTTCTGGAGCAGTACCTCCGCTGCTATGTCAACTACCAACAGACGAACTGGGTCGAACTGCTAGCTTTCACAGAGTATGCGTACAACAACAGCCTCCATAGCTCCACAAAAGCCTCCCCCTTCCAGATAGTGAATGGTTACGAGGGGAAGCCCTTCCCGCACCTCCCCCTTCCAGCAGGGACACCCGAACCAACATCCTGCCAGCAGTGGTGGGAAGGGGTGTGCGAGGGTTGGAAGGTGATACAGGAAAACCTAGAGGAAGCGAAGGAGGAGTACAAGCGCCAGTTTGACAAAAAGCACTCCCCCCAATGGGAGCTCAAGGAGGGGGAAACGGTATTTTTATCGACCAAAAACCTCCCTCTGCCCCAAGGGTGTCGCAAGCTAATCTCCAAATATCTTGGTCCCTTTAAAATCAAAAAGGTAATAAACAAGGTGACCGTAGAATTAGAGGTACCCAAGTTACTGAGTAAGATCCACCCTGTTTTTCATTGCAGCCTTCTTCGCAAAGATCCTGGAGCTACATCTTGGCACCCTCGCCCTCCAGAGCCACCTCCTACTCGAGTGAAGGGCCAGAGCCACTGTGAGGTGCAGGAGATCCTGGACTCCATGGTCAGACGAGGGGTGTTGTACTACCTTATTAGGTGGAAATACTTCCCCCCGAGCTGTGATGAATGGGTCAAAGCAAAAGATGTATCCGCCCCGCAATTGCTCAAGAAATTCCACCTACTGTACCCACACAAGCCCAAGGCGAAGAGCTTAGGGGGGGCAGTATGTCAGAACTTGTAACTTTCCTATGTGCTGTTAGCCAGACCAACTCCATGCTGTAACCTGATACTAACCCATGCTATGCTGTATAAACAACTAACACCAGATCCCAGAGCCTGGCAACATTCTGTGATCACTGAAGCGTAACCGGTAGCCTAGGGTCCCCATCTTCAGGTGGCCTTTTGAAGCCAGGCCGCTTGGCCTTCACAGCAGGGAAGCATCCTCCCTCCTGATAACAGAGCCTGGGAAGGAGACACTTGTCTGCAATCCGTGTGAAAGATGACTTTATGGTATCTCTTCTGACTGCATAAAATGTAACCAAATGCCAGTACTGGCATTACTGTTATCTCGTACCTCTAGCACTATAGTTCTCAATAAAGATCCTTTACTTTGTAACGAGTTTGGGAATCATCTGAAGTTCTTCAAGTTCTGACACAGAGGATGGCAGATTGCTACATAGCGGTCATAAGCCATGACAGCGAGCAGGGAAATTTCTGCAGTGGCACATGTAACTACCAAGTAAACTTGACTGACACATCCTGCAAAAGAAATCCGATTGTCATTTATCAATGAATTGACCATGGATTTGGGAACGGTGGCAGAGATGAAGCAGGCATCTACTGATGACAAGACAGCCAGAAAAAAGTACATGGGGGTGTGAAGGTGAGAAAACAAGGTCATGGATATGATAAGAAAATTTCCCATCAGAGTTGCCAAGTAGAGTGAGAGAAAGCCCAGAAAATGTAAAATCTATAGCTCTCGCATATCAGAGAATCTTTGAAGGAGGAATTCTGTCACAATCGTTTGGTTTACCATTCGTTTGATTGGGGGAATTCTATGGAGAGAAAGGAATTAAGTATGTTTACAAATATCTCTCTCTCTCTCTCTCTCTCTCACACACACACACACACACACACACACACACACACACACAATCTATTAAGAGCAGCCTTATAGAATGTACTAAAAATTCAAATAAAATTCACATTTGTCAAATGGTTTCCAAACTGAGGTGGTCATATAGGAGAACACATTGTTCTACACTGTCCACAACCCTCCAAAACAATGCTTTCACAACTGTCCCTTTGCTGGTGATAGCTTCACTATCACATGTATTTTTCTACTGTCTGGAATACGTCAGAGAAAAATTCCTTTTAAAGTGGCTTTTAAAATATTGGAACACTTCAGTAGTTCATAAATTAAGATTATTTTTATGTCGTTACAGCAAAATTTGCACAATTGATGTAGCTAAATTCAGCTTTGTTATTATTTCCAGTTCCTAAATGTTCCTGGTGTGTGGCCCATGGGTATTTGGTGTAGTGGTTAAGTGGGTGAACTCTTATCTGGGAGAACCGGGTTTGATTGCCCACTCCTCCCCTTGTACCTGCTGGAATGACCTTGGGTTAACCATAGCTCTGGCAGAAGTTGTCCTTGAAATGGCAGCTGATGTAAGAGCTCTCTCAGCCCCAACCACCTCACAGGGTGTCTGTTGTGGGGGGAGAAGACATGGGACATGATAAGCCGCTCTGAGTCTCTGATTCAAAGAGAAGGGCGGGGTATAAATCTGCAATTCTTATTATTATTATTAAGCCTGAATAAAGTGTATTTGTCAAATGTATATCCAAGGTGAGAAAGGAAGAAGTCCAGTTACAAATATACAATGAACATGTGCTTGGAAGCCTTCTGTCCTCTCCCAGCTTCCTCAGCATGGAGATACATATATATTTGTATGCCTTTGTTGTTACTGTAAGCTGCCATGAGATTCCTTGCAAGGGAGGACAGTTCAAGTTTATATATTTATATTCAAGTTTATATTTTTGCTCAGTTAAAAAAATAAATAAATCCACTGTACTTCACAGAAATATGCTAGACAGATCCTGATGTGCTAGACAGAGATTAAGCACCCACATGACCAAATATACCTCACAAAACAAAATAAGATTACTAACATCTTCATTTCTGTTCAGAGTTGCTGCACTTGAATGTAAATAGATGGTGAGGAACTGGGAGAAAATGGGACATAATTGTACAGAGGAGATTGCCTCATCTCTTCTCTTGTAAGAATTTCAAGTCTCTGTTCTACTTCTATGGCAATAGAGACCTAGAGGGAAAAATTAAAATAGTTCTTGAAAAAGATGGCTACACCCACAAGGGAGATTGTGATGCCAAGGTCACAAATATTTTGCAACCTTTCTTTGAACACCGATAGCTGGTGCTGAGTAGCTGAGACTGGGCCAGGCAATGGGTTCCAACGAACAAAAGGGAATCTCAGGGCAACTTATTGCCTTGACTTATTGCCTTATTTGACTTCTAGGGGATGGAGATCTCCTTCCTCCGGCTCCAATTGCTTACCTATGCTCTAATGGCTGGCAGAAGGGGGAAAATGGAAAATAACTGATCAGAGATGATGTTATGTCACTTCCAAGAAAAACATGAAAATGACACCATTCCTCTTTAAGAATTGTTAGAAATTCTATGGTAAAATCATAGAGGGCTCAACAATATAGAAGGAGACAGTCTTCAAGTGGCAATTAAAATAGCCACCAAAGGTTGTTCACATTATTCCACCAATGGCTAAATGTCCAACTAGGACTTAGGAGACCTGCTTCCATATCCCCATGTTCTATGAACTGTACTAGCTGACCTTATACCAATCATTCATTTTAAGCCGTACCTAACAGAAGGTAGAATGGAGGAGGGGAGAACCATGTAAGTTTCTCTGATCTCCTTGAAGGAAGAATTGGATAAAAACATTTCCACATATGAGTGAATGTTTTGTCCTAAGGATGATCATGACATTTCCCCATTCAAAACTGCCACTCAGATATGGAGTTTTTGCACTATGTTAATATATGTGCAGAGATAATTGAGATACCATTTTAAAAAAAAAACAATCTATACTTTAAGAACATCAGTGACCAGTTCACTCCATTTTCCAGTTAATGTTTTTTTCAACCTACAACAACCTAGACCAACTCCCTCCCTAGGGTTCCCAAGCCCAATTAAAGAAATATCTGGGAACTTTGGGGGTGGAACCAGGAGACACTGGGGAGAGAGCCAGGAGATGTTGGGGGTGGAGCCAGGAGAAAGACTGTGACAAGCATAATTGAACTCCAAAGGAAGTTCTGGCCATTACATTTAAAGGAACTGCACACCTTTTAAATGCCTTCCCTCCATTGGAAATAATGAAGGATAGGGGCACCTTCTTTGGGGGCTCATAGAATTGAACCCCCTGGTCCAATCCTTTTGAAACTTGGAGGGTATTTGGAGAGAGGCACTGGATGCTATGCAGAGAATTTGGTGCCTCTAACTCAAAAAACATCCCCTAAGAAGCCCCAGATACCCATAGATCAATTCTCCATAGGGTCTCCATAGGGAATAATGGATTTCCCAGCAGACATTCCCCCCCCCCCCTGGTTTCTGATGACTCTGAAGGGTCCTTCAGTTTATAAATTCTGGTTTACAAACCTTGAGTAGGCCAAAATACGTTGTAGACCTTGTTCCTCAGCCAGTTCGTGCCCATCCCTACTTGAGACCAGCATATGTCGAGGACTGTCTTCTCCTATGTGTTTCTGTCTGTGACGGAACCGGCCCGATTCTGCCTTCAGACCCGGTCCCGTCAACTCCCTATTGAGTCGCCAACTCCTGGAGGGAGCTATTTCTCCTGCTGCCACTTGGGCTCGCTGCCACCACCTGCTCAGTCTAGGGGTTCAGACTGAGAGGAACAGGACTCCCAATCCCCCTCTCCAGCTATGAGGCCAGGCCTCAAGGCCCTCTGCCACCCAGTACTTGGGTATCACAGAGACCACAGCACTTCTTCGGGGAACCCCTGGAGGATTGGCACCTTATCCAACTGCATGCCTTCCCCCTTCCCCGAGGCCCCCGTCTTAAAGCAGCATGGTCTAAGGCGGTACAGAGTTTGACTGCCAGCATTCAAAATAGTAAAAATATTTAATTAAAAGAGAAAAAGAAAAGAAAAGAACAAAACAAAAACAGTTGCATGTAAAAGGTAAGCACCCGCACAGCAAACAGCATGACAAAGAAAAGGTGGTTATAAACGCATCCTACTGTCCCTGGTCTAAACTTGCCCTGTCTTGTGGATGAGTTACTTAGTCTGACTACCTGGGGGCCTTTTCCTCTTGAATAGGCCTCTTCCACAGGCAGGAGCCCCCATGCTCACAACCTCCTCCTTTGAGCGTCAGTTGAGGACTGCTTCTCTTCCTGCCTAACTCACATACCAAGAACAAAAGAACTTCCTGCCACTCTAGGAGGTTTTCCCCCTAGAGTTGTTGGTTTGGCTCTGGAAGGGAGGGGGGAATGAAAGGAGGGCTAGGCCCCAAAGCCTGCTTAGCAGTTTCATGTTCCCTCCCAACTAAGATGGCGTTTCTCCACACTGTCCTATCAGTCAAACAAGCTCATATGGTAGGTACACAAGCAAGCCTTTGATTCAGCAGGAGCTCACTGGAGCACAGCTCCTGAACCTTTCTGAGGGTTCCCTCTCCTCCTCCTCACCTTGTCCACTGAATAGTAGGTGCAGCTGCATAACAATCCCTGGATGAGCTCCACCACCTATTTTTCTACAAAGTGACCCCTGTACACAAGAAAGGGTCATTTCAGTGACAACCCCATGAATGTGGAACAAGGATATCCCAGCTTCCCACAAGTAGAAATGTTTGTACCGATGAGGCTGGTAGCAGTTGATATCCAAAAGGCTAGTCATCATCATCATCATCATAGACCTTTATTGGCATTAATATAAGAATACAGTATACTTTAAAACCAGCAGTGACACTATAGAGTATAATAAAAATTATATAATATAAAACCAGCAAAAGTTAAATGACATAAACTATAATAAAAATATAATAAAAAATATAATATAATAAAAAAACCAGCAAAAATTAAATGACATAAAATAGCTGTGGGCTATGCATGAGTAAAAGCCTCTCTGATTCGGATCGCAACCTGTAAAAAACAAGCAACGTGAGTAGTGACAAAGTTGTGTTTCCCGTGGTGTAAAAAGCGGACCTTGGCATTATCAGAAAGGCCTTGATGGTCAGAGAGCAGAGCATCTAGGTATTTTGCTCGTGGGCTGCTATAGAAAGGGCAGTCCAGAAGAACATGAGGGACCGTTTTGATGACTCCTTGACTACAAGGGCATCGTCTAAGATTGCGGAGGATTCTGTGGTATTTTCCGGAGAGGATGGCCGATGGTAGTGCATTAAATCTAGCCAGCATGAGTGCTCTTCTTTGGTGAGGATCAGTTAAAAAGAGGAAATAGGGAGCTAAAAGCCCAGGAGTCTGGGATAGACCCAGATAGCTTGGGGAGCAAGTTTTCCGAGCTGCCTCAGTTAGACGTCGCAACTGGATGTCTAGTAATCTGCGTTTGATGGATTGAAATACTGCAGGAGCAGAGGATAGGTAAAATGCATCCAAGGAAATTCCTATGGATGTGAGTTTCTTTTGGATCAGGGTCAACCATTTGGATGCATGATGGTCCATCAGCGTCAAAAAGGTGAAAGAGTTCTGATCAGAGTTAAATAAAAGACGCAGCCAAAACTTAAAGGTCAAAAGCCAGGCGCGAGTTTCCAGCAGCAACAGTCCAGTTTCCATGCAAATTGCAGCATAAGGAACACAATTGGGTAATCCCAGTATTTTCCTCAAAAAGAAGGATTGCAGGCCTTCAGTGGTGTAATTGAAGGCACTGATCCATATGGGAGCACCATATAAGAGTTGGGGGCTAGATTTCGCATTGAAAGATCTTAGGGCCATGGGGACATATCGGTTCCCTTTGAGATAGAAAAAACGGGCAATAGCCAAGGTACTAGTTCTTGCCACTGTTAGAGCGTACTTACAATGGGCTGCCCAGCCCCCATTGTAGGAAAAATTAATCCCCAGATATTTGGTAGTTTTGACCTGTTCAATAGGGTTACCCTGGACTGACCATAGTTGTTGCTTCCAGGATTTAGAGAAAACTAAAATCTTTGTTTTCCCATAATTCAGGGTTAACTCGTTATTATTGAGATAGGTCATAACTTGGTATAATAGCTGCCTCAATTCAATTTGGGAACATGACAGTAAAATGGCATCATCCGCTTATAAAAGGATGGGAACGTGACGGTGAGCAATTTTAGGGGCATGCCCATCGATTGCATATAAAACAAGGGCTAGATCGTTTTAAAAAAGATTAAAAAGTGCTGGGGCAAGGATACAGCCCTGTTTCACACCCTTACAAATTGGGATTTCTGAAGTTAGATTTCCCTGAAGATTGTACTTAACTTGACAGCTGGTACGTGTATACAGTTTTTAAATCAAGGTAAGCAATCTGGGATCCATGTTCATCCTGGCCAACTTAACCCAAAGCAACTCTCTAGGAACTGAGTCAAACACCACCTTGAGGTCTAAAAAGGCAGCGAAGAGTTTGTTGCCAGATTTCCCACTGCATTTAGAAACTAGGTGCAATAAAACAACACAATGGTCAAGGGTGGATTTACCATGGCGAAACCCTATTTGTTCTGGGCCAAGTATGTTGTTTGTTGTCAGCCAGCTTTCTAGTTTCACTAGGAGGTGTTTGGCATAAAGCTTGCCGACAACTGATAGGAGGCTAATCGGCCGATAGTTCTCAGGTAATGAAGGATTGCCCTTTTTATGGATGGAAACAATGATTGCATTGGTCCACGACCTGGGCATTATTCCAGTGCTGTTTGTCATAGTAAACAGGGTGGCCAGGGGTGGAGCCCACCATTCTGGGTGGAACTTCAATAGCTCTGGAATGACTGCGTCAGGGCCGGGGGCCTTTTTGGGCTTAAGTTGCAAAATCAGGCTAATGATGTCCTCCGGGGACACAGGTGGCCACTCAGGATGTTCACTGATGTCAGTTTCAAGGGAAATGGGGAAATTTGCCCCATCATTTCCAAAAAGATTTTAAAAGTATGAGTGCCAGGCTAGGAAAGGAATTGTCATCGCTTCTCGGCCTTTTGGCTAAGATCAAGTGTAGTGTGTGTGTAGGTAACTACCATCTTCTCTTTTCTTCAAAGTTGATGGATATGAGTGTAAAAAGATGATGGGGAACTCAAAGAAAATGGGATGTAGTTGTACAGAGGAGATAGTCTCATCTATTCCCTTGCAAGAATTTCAGAGGTATGTTCTCCAAAGCTCTACATTTGTAGCAATAGAGACCCAGAGGGAAAAATTAAAACAGCTCCTGAACAAGATGCCTACACCCACAAGGGAGATTGTGATGCAATGGTCCCTCCACGGATACTCTGCAACCTTTCTTTGTTTGAACACTGATAGCTGGTGCTGAGACTAAGCCAGGCACCTGGCTTTCTTTCCAGTAAAGAAAAGGGAATTCCAGGGCAAATTATATTGATAATGCCAGGCACCTTGGCAATCAGTCTTGCTATTTGACATATGGGGTCTGGGTATCTCCTTCCTACAACTCCAGTTGCCCACCTACTCTAATGGCTGGGTAGCAGCAGGGAAGGAATGGAAAATAACTGTTGAGAGGTTGTGTTATGTCCCTTCTGGGGAAAACATAGACATAACACCATTCCTCTTTAAGAATTGTTAGAAATTCTATGGTAAAATCATAAAGGGCTCAGCAATATACAAGGAGACAGTCCTTCAAGTACCGATTAAAGTAGCCACCAAATACCTGTTCACATAATTCCACCAATGACTAAATGTCTAACTAGGGTTTAGGAGACATGCATTCAAATCTATCTGTTCTGTGAAATATACTAGCTGATCTTTTACCAATCATTCACTTTAAGCCTAACCTAACAGAGTTCTTAGGAAGATAAAATGGAGTAGGGGAGAACCATGTATGTTGCTCTGAGCTTTTTGAAGGAAGACTTGAATAAAATAATTAAACAAATGAGTGAATGTTTTGTTCTAAGGATGATCATGATATTTCCCCATTCAAAATTGCCACTCAGATATGGAGTTTCTGCACTATGTGAATATCTGTCCAGAGGGCACTAGCTGAGATATCATTTTTTTTTAATCTAGACTTTAAGAACATCAGTGACCAGTTCACTCCCCTTTTCAGTTCATGTTTTTTCACCTGACAATGACCTAGCCCAATTCCCTCCCTCAGAGTCAGGATTTTCCTTCCATTTTTCTCTCCCTTTCTGACTGAGCAGCCCTTTTAAATCTGTTTTCTTTTCTTTTCTTTTTTTAAAATTAAAAGTAAACTTTATTTAATCAAAATGCATCATGACAAATGAATAAAGATTAACAAAAGGTAATTAGTAAGATATGCAAATAAACAAAGTAAAAGGAGCGTCTCAACATAGAGCAAATAAATAAACTTGCAAATACGATAACCTTGAGTGATAATAAAAGCAGTGTTAGCATAGACCAAGATGCACCAGCCTATAATGTTCCAGTGGTCAAAATGAGATAACATAGGGCATAAAATAAGCCAGAAATAAATAACCATGTGGTCAATAGCGGGGATACCTGAGACAAAAGAAGAAGAAAAAGAGAAAGGAATATATTATTAAGAAAGACAAGTAGATAAAAAAGAGAAATTAAATTAAATTAAAAATGTAGCCAAGAGTGATATGTCCAGTTTGAAGGGAGAAGTTCATGCTGTGACACAAAGTCCAATACAGGAATCCATGTAGAAACAAATCTGTCATGGGGGCCATTGGAACCAGAGTTAGCATGATCCACAACTGTTATAATCTTCTGCATGACAAATTGGTCCCAAATTTTGTCAAACCATTCCAGCCTAGTTGGGGGTGAGGAGGATTTCCAAGATGATGCAATAGTAAGACGTGCAGTAGCCAAAAGAATACAAATTAAATCCTCATGATAAACATTTGCAGTTGACTCATCCCATAAATCTAAAAGAAGAAGTTCAGGAGAGAGACGCAATATTTATGAAGTTATTAAAGAGATTTGTTGCAAAACATCTGACCAAAAATGTTGAATAAAGGGACACTCCCACCAGCAGTAAAAATATGTGCCAACAAGACCACAAAAGGTTTTCTTCTTTTCTTTAGAACTTTGGTTGTCCCACCCTGTCATATTATGATTTTTTTGCTGCTGGATCAGCCCAGGAACTTGAGGGAAGAGAAAAGATCACCCTGTTAACTTAAAATTTGAAAATGGCACCCTCTAGAGGCTTTTTAAAAGTTTTAAAATAAAAAAAAATTCAATGGAGACGGGAAAAGATCAGGTGAAATCGCGGCTAAAATGTCTGAGAAATCAATAATTAACTCTGAGGAGATCAATAATAGGTACAGACTACAGTTCATATGTTTCAAGCAACTGAGAGTTTCTTTTCACAGTGACTTTGAATCTTTAAAATGAGAAGTTTTTGTTTCAGTGTTTCCTAAATAGGATACTTTCTTGAGCATATCTGACCCTTTTAGGCTTCCCAACCCCCCCGCTTTGGCGGGAGACTTCTGGGTTTGCAGCTTCATCCCCCGGTCTCCAGAAATCAGGAAGCGGGGGGTGGGGGGGGAGAACATACCTGTAAGGTTCATGTTGGTGTAGCAGTTTGTAAAATGTCTGCCCCTTTAAGGCTGGGCAGGAAGGAGGAAACAGGAAGGGCTTCGGAGAACGGCCCCTCCCTTTCTTTGCTTTCGTTTTCACAGCAGGCAGAGGGAAGAAGACCCAGTAAGTATTTGTGTGTGAGAGAGAGGGACGGGGCAGGGAGGGGGGATTCCCTGGTATGGAGGCCCTCCCCCCCTTTAGAAAGCGTGGGTGGGGGAGGGAAATGTCTACTAGGCACTCTATTATTCCCTATGGAGAACGATTCCCATAGGGAATAATAGGGAATTGATCCGTGGGTATTGGGGGCTCGGGGGGGCTATTTTTTGAGGTAGAGGCACCAAATTTTTAGTATAGCATCTAGTGCCTCTCCCCAAAATAGCCCCCAAGTTTCAAAACGATTGGACCAGAGGGTCCAATTCTATGAGCCCCAAAAGATGGTGCCCCTATCCTTAATTATTTCCTATGGAAGAAAGGCATTTAAAAAGGTGAGCTGTCCCTTTAAATGTGATGGCAAGAACTCCCTTGGAGTTCAATTATGCTTGTCACATCCTTGTTCCTGGCTCCACCCCCAAAGTCTCCTGGCTCCGCCCCCAAAGTCCCCAGATTTTTCTTTAATTGGACTTGGCAACCCTAGACCCTTTGGGTTTCCAGCAGACAGGGACATGCTATCCATCACTCAAATTCCTTCACTAAACACATTAATACGAGTTTTACTGACTCTTCAGGTTTTTTAAAAGCAATCTCTAAGCACATTAGAGCAAGGATCATTTCCACTCCTTAGAGTTATCTTCCTTTTTTTAACTGGGTAGGGAATTTCTACTCTCACTAGAAGATCTATCCCTTTGCCTGGCCCTAATTGAAGTCTTCACCAATCTACTAGCTGTTAAACTGCTGTCAGTCAGGTCTAAACTAAAAGCCTGTCAATGCTAAACTCTTCTTAGAAAGGGCTAAAACACAGCCTGAATTCTTCTCAGTATTCAGTTCTGATGTATTTCTCTGCTTAACTGATGCTAACTAATCCAATTCCATTGAGTAGCCTGTCACTCAAGACTCTCTAGCTCTATGAGGAATCAACCCTTCACAGTCCATTACCTGTTTACCAAACACGCCTGATCAGGCCTTTTTTTTTTAGCAGGAACTCCTTTGCATATTAGGCCACATACCCCTTATGTAGCCAATCCTCTAAAAGCTTACAGGGCTCTTATTACAGACCTTACTGTAAACTCTTGGAGGATTGGCTACATCAGGGGTGTGTGGCCTAATATGCAAAGGAGTTCCTGCTACAAAAAAACCCCCCTGCATCTAATCTTCTAAAAGTGCAGTCTGTCATACATCCCTTTTCTGTTAGGACGTTTGAACACATTTCCAGCTCACTGAGAACAGAAAGAGTTTGCTGTCCATCCCCTTGAAGAATGACAATCACCAGACAGGAGGACCAGAAATAGCTGGAAAAAGCACTATTTAAGTTTGTCCTGGCTTACCCAGTATGGTTTTGCCACAGCCTTTGAACTTGGGTAGCAACATTCTTCTGCTGTTAAAGGTTTAGTGAATAATATCTTGTTTTCACTATTACTGAGGGGTAAGTTTGCCAACCCCATACTGTTAATATCTGGAAGACATGGGGGGGGGGGGTCCTGCTGGTTGGCATCACACAGATGACAGAATAGCACTTCCAGCATGAACCTGAAAGTGACATCACCACATTGTTATGACATTCTTTGATTCACCCAAAATCCATAGTTCTTAGCATAGTCTTTCTGGTGAATTTTATAGCATTATCCCAAGCAGTGATGTCATTTCCATTTTCACTCTGTTGCTCATGTCACAGTGTCAACACAACTCTAGTAGTGCTGCTCCTGATGCTCCACCAAGCGGCAGCTGAAACAGTGGTGTCCAGGGCAGGAAGTATTCCCTATAGTGGGAGACGCAGCCAACCTACTGTAGGACTGGAATGCATAAATACCCTAGTCCTACATCATTATCCCCATTGCATCAGATATGTAGCAAGCAATGAAATGGTAGTTATCCATACTAGAAGTTTTTTGTTCAGTACCTGGAAGTGGATCAAAATATTGATAGGAATTGTGCAGTTGCCTTTATAGCTGATCTCAAAGGGGTAGCCACAGTGCAGCCAAAGCAAAAGTCTCATGTCACCTTTAATATGTAATCATTTATTGGGTTGAAACCAACCAGCTTTTTTGCTGGTGAAAAAGGAAGATGAGTTCCCCTTTGACCAATAGAAAGAGTTATGCTGGTGATCATGGGATCTATTCATACAAAAGCCATGTAAAAGAAATTTGCATTGTGACATTATTCCTACCCCTGGAATTTTTTTATTACTTAGAAGCTACAGATATTATGTTTTGTGCTTCTTTTTCTTCATCATCTACCTGATACATGATAGGATAGTGCAGAATTAGTATCAAAGCCCATGCATTTCTTCTTGGTGTATTTATATAGTTTTTTTTAAAAAAAATTCTATGTTTCAACCATAGTTCCATAATCTCTAAAGAATTCTTTGACACAGCAAAATACTATAGGTGAGATGCTCCAGCTGAATAAAGCAGCTGGCCTCCCACTCTGAATTAGCTCTCCAGATTTCCTATCAGCCAATTGTTTCTTGTACTTCATTTGAAATTAAGGGGGCTGAGGCAAATTGATTCACAGCATAATTTACTGTGAATGTCTCATCTTAGAGTTTTCTAAGAAATGGGTATGCCTTGTTGTCTGTCATAATTAATATTTGAAGCGATGGAGGGAGGGGAATTCTCCTTACATCTACTGACACCAGACAGTTGGCTCATCGGTCCTTTCTCCTTGGCCTGTCCTAGTTTTGGCACCTGCCCTCTTTTCTAAAATGGAATTTACTTTGATTAATGAGCTTGGAACATCCCTAGAGGGACTGTATCATTCAAGAGCTCCCGGGTGACTGTAGACAAGTTTGTTCAAGGGACTTTTTCAATTTCTCCCTCTGGGATATATGAAACTATGGAAAACAAATAACTGAAATTCAAACAAGAAGAGATGAGGCAATCTCATACATGCAGTTCAGCCCCATCTTCTTACAGTCCAGTAATTATAAAAAGAAGCAAAAACAGCAGTAATTTTATTAAGTTGTTCTGTAAAAAGTATCTGGGCAGAGAAGATGTTTCATTGTTGGCTAGAACATCAGAAACTTATTTCTGCATTAAAGATCAATATAGAAATAAATAATATCTCCAAAGTAACAGAATTCAATCAGGAGGTAATGGAAGGCGGTGACAGAGATGCATGGCACAAGAAAAAAAATCTCAAGAAATTTTAAAGGTATGTTCTATGTCTTGATAAGACAACTCACCGTTCATGTTCATAAAACACTTTTCTGCCTTGGAGCCTGGCTGGAGAATAAGATAGAGAAAAGTGATTAGAGACCATGTTGTGGAGTGGAAGCTATACAACAAAGGATTATGTATCCAATCTTCCATCACTCTCCTCATATCTCCCTCCCGCATCCACTTTGAAGCATCAAATACTGAGCTGGAAAAAAATTGTCTAGTGTTTTTGACACAGGTAATATACTTTTAATTGATTTTAAGGGGGGAAAAGACATCCATGATGATCTCTGTATAGTCTCAGTTTTCTTCTTGATTCTCAGCTTTTTAAGGCATAGGGGAGAACTTCATCTTAGCACATACTGAGGACACTGGGACATTCAACAGCTGTGACTAAACATCTCCGTTTCTCACTTTGTATCTACATTTGACATAGCTTTTTAGTCGCCTTTTAAGTAGACTTCAGCTAGGTTGCTTATGGCAGATGTGTCATATACACCTCACTTATTCCTTTCTCTCCACAGAATTTTCCACAAGCAAACACATGATAAACCAAACAACGGTGACTGAATTCATCCTTCAAGGATTCTCTGATATGCGAGAACTACAGATTTTACATTTTCTGGCGTTTCTCACTCTATACTTAGCAACATTGATGGGAAATTTCCTCATCATCATAACCGTAGCCTTGGTTCATCACCTTCACACCCCTATGTATTTTTTCCTGGTTGTCTTGTCATCAGTAGATGCCTGTTTCATTTCTTCCACTGTTCCCAAATCCATGGTCAATTCCTTTATGAATGACAACCGGATTTCTTTCTCAGGATGTGTCTGCCAACTCTTCTTTGTTGTTGCATGCACTACTGCAGAAGTTTCCCTGCTCACTGTCATGGCTTATGACCGCTATGTCGCAATCTGCCATCCTCTACAATATACACTGATCATGAACTGGAATGCCTGCTTCCAAATGACAACTATTGCTTTGATTTTGAGTGTAATCAATGGAATGATACAAACAGCAAACACATTTAGGCTACACTTCTGCTGGTCCAATGTAGTTGAACAATATTTCTGTGATATCCCTCAGTTGTTAAGGATATCTTGCACAGATACCAAATTCAATGAGATCTTTACTTTTGTCTGTGTTCTTACTGTGGGTTTTTTCTGCTTAGTGGTCATATTGGTTTCCTACAGTTACATCTTCTCTGCTGTGTTCAAAATCCAGCCAGGCCGAGGGAAGTATAAAGCTTTTTCTACCTGCATCCCACACTTGACTATGTTTTCTCTTTTTGTCTTTACTGTCATGTTTACTTATATGAGACCACAGGAGATGCTGTCTCCATCTATAGACCTGTTAGCTGCTGTTTTGTATGCTGTTTTGCCACCACTCATGAATCCTGTCATTTATACCCTGAGAAACAAAGACATTCAAGTGGCTCTAAGGAAGAGGAAAAGTTTGAATGTGACATAATGGCCTCAAAGAGCTGTTCCAAGATTTTTTGTGTGAAGGGAGTGGCTCCATCTGGGATCACATGAAGGAGAAGCCAGCTCCAGCTGTGGGGTTAGGGGATTTAAGAGCAGCAGACCTGGTGTTAGAAATGGATGCAGAGAACCTGGGAGACTCGGTCAGCCAGGGGATGAAACAGCAAACAGGAAGTGTGAAGGATGGATGAGTTGAAGAGATGGGGGTCAGTAACTCGATCTGAAATAAAACACAAGCAAGAACATGGCTGCCATGCCCGCTTATTTGTCACAGTTTGCAGTACTGAAATGAAAGGTCCAGGCAAATAGGTGTGAAAAACCTCAGCTTGAGACCCTGGAGAGCCGCTGCCAGTCTGAGAAGACAATACTGACTTTGATGGACCAAAGGTGTGATTCAGTATAAGGCAGCTTCATATGTTCATATGAAGCAAGATAACCTTCTGCCACTCAGCATTGGGACTTGCCTTATGGACCTGCTCCCCCATTTGGATACTATTCATTGATGTAGCAACCATGGAATGTACCCAAATTGAATACTGTTGACTCTTCATGTAGTAACCATGGAAATTCATTCATTTAAGGGGGTGGTGGGGATGCTGCTATTCCAGGAAACTGCTTGCTTATAAAATAAAAATAATTTAAAAACAAATGAATAGGAGATGTTTTACCAGCATTAAAAACCCGACTCAGCATAAAAACATAAACATTGAAAAACAGACCACTGATAGCTTAAAATAACAATTTTGAGACTAAAATAGTGTTTAAAGATCAACCCCCTAATCAAAAGTCTTAGCAAAGAGAAATGTTTTGGCCTTTAGCCTAACAGTAAGCAATGCAGGTATCAGGTGAACCATAAAAGGAAGGGTGCTGAACAAGCGAGGTGCCACTGCTGAAAAAGCCTATCTCTCATTTCTACATGCCTCATCTCTGAAGGCAGGGCACAGACAGCTTTTGAGGCAGATCTTAACTGATGCTGGATAATATGGATGGAGGTAGTCCTTTAAGTACCCTGTCCCCAATTAGGGCCTGAAAGGTAAGGACAAGCACTGTGAATTGTGCCCAGAAACAAGTGGGCAGCTGGTGCAGATCTTTCAGCAGTGGGATAATACAGTCCTGCCCTTATTTGGGATTTATATCCCGCCCTTCCCACGGATGGCTCAGGGCGGCTTGAGCAATACACTGGCTGCAGCATTTTCAATGAGCTGAAGTTTTCAATGTAAACAGCATTACAGTAATCTAGCTGGGATGTAGCAAAGCATTAATCACCATGCCCCAATCATGCTTTTCAAGGAACTTCTATATTTGCCATATCAGCCAAAGCTGATTAAAGGCACTGTGTAACACAAAAGAGATCTGAGCCTCCAACAATCTTGTTTCTTTTGCAGGGAGGGGACAGGCTGAGACTTTTGTCATTGTGCAGGTTTTTTTGCTAATTTAAGGATGACCACATTTTATTTGAGTATTAAAATGTGTGAATACTGAATTTTCCATGTTGTTGGCCTAAGGCAGATTTCATCTACTTTCTTACTGTTCAGAAACTCCTGTGTTCTGATTTGTTCCAGAGGCAGAACCAAATCACTGTTGTCTTTCATATTTTCAAAGGGAATATAGCTCTGCTTCTTAAGCCTTGGTGCCATTAGAGCTGCTAGGACCCCAGTTGTAGAGGCAGAGCTAAATCACTGAGACAGATGAGAAAAAAACCAACCCTGATGTGCAGGACCATCTTTCTTAAGTTCTTATCTGGGAGAACCGGGTTTGATTCCCCACTCCTCCACTTGCACCTGCTGGAATTGCCTTTGGTCAGCTATAGCTTTCGTAGGAGTTGTCATTGAAAGGACAGCTACTGTAAGGGCTCTCTTAGCCCCACCTTCCTCACAGAGTGTCTGATGTGGGGGGGAGGTAAAGGAGATTGTGACCGCGCTGAGACTCTGAGATTCAGAGTATAGGGTGGAACATAAATCTAATATCGTCAGAGCTTAACCAACTAACTGCAAATATTCACAAACCTTTCCATGTGATGAATTGGTTTGTGGTTTGTGTGTTCACAAGGTTTGTGGTGCAGTCAAATGCCATCTTTGCAATCTAGAGCCATCAAACCCGCAGCAGACCTCCTCAGGATGCCCCTCTACCCACCACCCCAAGTTGTGTTTAGATTGGCTTTTGGGGAAAAATTCTAGCGTCCAATGCACAAAAGGGGAGGAATGTATCAAATCCCCCCCCCCCATGCAAGCCAGAGTCATCAAACTTGCAATGGGCCTCGCTGGGATGCCCCTCTACCCACCTTCCAAGTTGTGTGCTGAATGGCTTTGAGAGGGGAAATCCTAGGGCCCAATGTGCAAAAGGGGAGGAGTGTGTCAAATTCTCCCCATACAAGTTAGAGGCATCAAACTCACAGTGGATCTCCCTGGGATACCCCTCCTCCTACCATCCAAGTTGTGCATTGTTTGGGTTTTGGTGGGGTGATCCTAGGGTCCAATGTACATAAAGAATTTGCATTAAATGACTTCTGCAGGCTGTTGTGCTGCAGCACAACTTTCATTTGTGAAATGCACCTCTGCAGTGGCATGGCTTGGTTTCTTTAAATGCCTTCTTTAAACCCCACCACTGGCACCACAGGGCTGCCAACACAAACTACAAGAATTTAGGTTTGTGGTAGGTTCATGGGTTCATGGAGGGCAGGATGGCACAAACTGAGGTTCACACACCACAAACCAGGCCCAGTTCATTATGAATTTAGGTTTGTGATCCAGTTTGTGCCCATTCCCACTGGTGAGTTACACCAACACACTCGACAAAAATCTAAATAAAATCGCTATATAAAAACATCATGATGTATAAACTGGTTTTCGTCTTAATTGTCGAGGCACTGATGAATATGATACAGAGCTACCAATAACACTCACAACTTATGTAGATTATTTTCCAATAGCGATACATATGTGATCCATAGTAGTTCAATCAGTGGAGCAGAAGTGATTTGTGCACACAGCTGATGAAAAAGGGGCAGCTACCCTTTGGGATGTTTTTGAATTTTGTGTGTGTGTGTTTGTGTGTGCCCATTCCTGGAAGTTATGGTGACCTCTGGCAACTCCTACTGGGGCATGGAGGACATTCAGAGATGTGGCTTGATAGTCTGTTTCCTCCTCCTGACTCTGATATTCTTTGAAGGTATCTCATCCAAATACTTGCCAGGGTCAAGCCTGCTTAGCTTCCAAGATTTGATGAGATTAGGCTTGTCTGGGCTATCAGAAGAGTCACATACACAGTAAAGTCAGGTTTAATACGGTCAGAGACCCATCCAAAAAAGAAAGAAAAATAAGTAACAAGTGGCATTAAAAACCCCCAAGGTATACAATTCAGCTTGGGCACAGTATAAATTATTATATCAGAAGAGTTAAGTAGTGCCCAGTCACATCACAAATCAGTATTTGGTTGCAAGAATCCTAAATTGCATTTGATTAGCTGGAATACATATATATTAGCCTTATTTTCTCATAGATAAACTTTACTGGAGATACTATTGGCAGAATGCCTATAATAAAAAAGCTTCAGCAATGCTGTTTTGATCCCAGTTTTCCTCATGCAGTAAATAAGAGAATTATGGTTGAAATGACACCAAAACTACATTGAGACTAGAGGGGAGGGCATGAAATGCATTGGACTTTGAGTGGAGACAGACAAAGAACAAACTTCATAATAATGTGAAATGCTTAGATTGTTTGGATGATAAAATTTATAACCCATTTTTTAGAAAAGGATCTCTAAATAATTTTAATAAAATGAGACAATAAAACACAATGATAAAAGAGTAGATTTGTCAGACGATGGAATTTCAAATCAGCCAGACCTTGAATTGTTGCAAAGTTAAGCTTTATTTGATAATCCATAAGTATCTGAGCGAAGGAGAAGATTGAGACTGATACAATGTGGTCTTAGGAGGAGGGCTATATTGGGATACATCAAAGGGAACTATACAGAGCTACAATTCTAAACATTATTGAGGTGAGGTGCAACAATTCACACGATCTTTACCTCTTATCTCATTGTTGTTTCCATTCTTCCGGGGATAGTCAAGCAACTGTCCCTGGAAGCGCCTTATCTTCAAAGAGGGGAATTTCTGCCTTTGTTAGTATCAGGGAAAAGGAAAGGTTCACACTGAGCATTGGTAACATCTGCATTCCCTGCTTTGATATGCAAGGTTTTTTTCTCATGGTTAGTAACACAGTTCAAAGATGGCTACAGTTTAGCTAAGCAGTTTACCAGTAAAGTTACATCGGCTGACAAGATCTACATAACTTTTCAGTTTACTGTCTTATCACACACATTTATTCTCTGCTCTTATGGCTACAGTATTGCGCAATAACAGTTCAACAACATAGCAGCAGTAAGGAATAATAATGTTAATGGCAGTAAATAGTAACAGCAAAAAGAACAACAATAATGATAATAGCAATAACAGTAAATACAATTATAACAGCTAAAACATCAGATTATCCATCTATATATTGAATTTGTTTTCATAAGAAAAAAACTTAGCAATGGTAAGGGTAATTTCTTAATTGCTTCCAGCCAAAAGAGTCTGTAATTTTACAGTTAGTTGAAATACTAGCCAAATTCATTAGAAGATAAATATAATTCTATACCTATGAAATTTTAAACAATCCAATAAACAATGGAGCAAAGTATCAAGGCTCTCTGTGTCACAGCTGCAAAATGTATCTGCTAATAGAATCTTCTTGAAGCGACCAAAGTGCTCTGCTGTTGGGATTGAGTGAAGGGCATAAAGCTTCATTGATATTTAGGGACTGGTAGGTAGTCAAGGTAAACTTGGTTAAGTTTTGTATATTCTATACAAAAGATAAGGAGAGCAGATGCTACAGGGACCCAAATCTGGTGCTGGACTCATCTGAGGCAAGACAAAATTTCAGAATCATTTTTTTTTAGTAAAAAGCAGACTTAGACAGTCCATGTCATTAGGGGAAATCACCAAACAGTCCAGACAGGGGGTTAACAATTTCTGCTGAGATGTTTTAAAGGTGTTCTTCCTCAATTGAGACCACTCATTCCTGGAGAGGCAAAAGTTAACTTGAGTCAAGATCTAAAGGCCCTTGCCTCTAGGGAACACATACCTAGTTCTGCTCTCAATACAGTTCCTGCCATACAATGAGGAGCTCCCATGATTCTTCAAAAGAATCTAGCAGAGGAAATATCAAGCCAGTCAAAACAACTAGAGATCCAGATAGCAGCACCCTATAACAACAGGGTCCCCACCTTATAATTGTGTACTGTGAGTGCTACAGGCATATATTGTCCTCCTTTAGAGTTATACAAATGAATAATTGCATTGGTCATTTGGGTGGCTAACTATTGATCCTCCTCTATATGTTGTTTCCATGACAGGTTGTACCAGAAAAGAATTCCCATGTACTGGAATTGTTTATCTTGCACTACCTTTTGCCCACTGATTTCCCAGTTATAAACTGGAGGTTGGTTACTAGGTAACAATCACAACCTTAGTCTTGTTATTGTTAATTTCCATCCCCCCCCCCCATAGAGTACTGAGAAAATCATTTCAAAAAACATCAAAGGCCAACAAGAACATGAGAAAGAAGAAGAGTATCTTTAGCATATAACAATACTGGTATTGCAAGATTAGCTAGAAAAGGAGAGTAATAATCAGGCAATTTCAACTTTGTAGACTACTCATTCATATATAATTTAAACAATAGGAGAGCCAAAACATATCCCTGGTGGACTCCTCTTCACAAAGGGAAGGCTGTTCTTTATACTGCTTTATCACATTTGGATAAAAAGGGGACGTATGTTAGAATGTTGTTTGTAGATTTTAGTTCTGCTTTTAATACAATATCACCCCATAGATTGTTGTTTAAGCTTAAAGATTTGAAGCTGTCAGACTCTATATGTGAGTGGATGTTGAACTTTTTGTCAGGTCGTTCACAAAGGGTTAAAATGGACAGATATATTTCCTCCGTGAAGATCTTAAATACTGGCACCCCTCAGGGATGTGTCTTGAGTCCACTTCTTTTCACTATTTACACGTCTGATTGTGTTTCTAGCAGTCTGAGTAACAAAATCATTAAGTATGCAGATGATACAACGTTGGTAGGGCTCATCTCTGAGAATGATGAGTCTGCGTATAGGAGGGAAGTTCAACAGCTGTCCCTTTGGTGTAAAGTAAATAATCTTATTTTTAATATAAATAAGACGAAGGAAATTATAGTGGATTACAGGAAGAGTAGTTTGGACATCCAGCCGTTGTTTATTGATGGTGTTATGGTAGAACAGGTGACAGAATGGAAGTTTCTGGGAATTACCATGAAACAGGATCTAACATGGAGGGCAAATACTTTAGCTCTAGAGAAAAAGGCCCAGCAACGACTATACTACTTAAGACTCTTAAGATCACTACAACTGTCAGGGAGTCTGCTGGTTGCCTTTTATCGTAGTTCCATTGAGAGCATTTTATCTTATTGCCTCTGCGTGTGGTTTGGGAGCTGCACGGAAGCAGAGAGAAGGGTGCTCCAAAGAGTGACGAGAAGAGCACAAAAGATTTGTGGATGTTCTCTCCCCTCATTGGTGGATCTGTATAATATGGGATGTAAAAGGAAGATACAAATGATCCTAAGGGACCCTTCACATCTGGGCCATTTGCTATTTGAGATCTTACCGTCAGGTAGACGATATAGAGTGTTGAAGGCTAGGACAAACAGATTTAAGGACAGTTTCTATCCAAGTGCTGTGGTTAGGTTAAATGCAGGGTTATGAATGATTATTTGTTTTAGATGTATTTAAATGGTTTAAATGGTTTTAATGGTTTTATGAATGATTATCTGTTTTAGATGTATTTAAATGGTTTAAATGGTTTAAATGGTTTTAGATGTATTTAAATGGTTTATGTATATGTATGTTTGATGTGTTGGTATGTTTGTGGAAGAGCACCTCATTTCGTTGCTCTCTTTTTGTTGAGAACAATGACAATAAATTTATCTATCTATCTATCTGCTGACAAGTGGCCAAAATTGCTTCAATGTTTAAATGCATAAGGTCCATATAATCTTTCAATTGGCCACAACAATCTGTGATCAATGGAAGTGATTTGAGTTTGGTCTACAGTTGATTTCTTGGTATGGAATCAAAAGCTGCCTGTAGATCAATGAAGGCAGCATACAGGAAGTCACTTGAGGTGGTATATTTTCCTGCCAGATGGGAGAGAATTGTGCACTATTCCAACATAGAATGTCCATGCATAAATTCAACTTGCTAAAACCCTATTATATGCTCTAACTAAATTCAGTGTTCAAATTTCTGATATAAGCATAGAACATACAATTTCTTCAGTAGAGACAAGAGACTGATTAGCCGGTAATTGGCTAGATTAGATTTATCCTCTTTTTTTGTGAATTGGTACAATAATGGCCTGAAACCAAGAACCAGGCACTTCACTTGAGTTATTAATCAATGTAAAGATGGGTGCCAGAAATTGTATCAGAACAAAGAGCTTCAAACATAACAAAGTCCAGCCCAGGAGCTTTCCCTGGTTTTAATTTCTTAATTAGGATTGTTATGTCCTCAGGCAGGAGTCTTGGCCAAATTGGAAGCATAGATTGCTCCCACAAAGGCTCTTTGTTCGCATATTATCAAAGAGGTTAGCATAGTATTCTTCCCAGATAGTTGGGGGAAATACTAAAAAATCTATCCCTTTCCTTCTTCCCATAGCACCAGTGACTAAAAACCAGAAGGATTCTGAGTCATTGTTTTGAGAAGCATGGTTTAGAAGGTTCTATCCCTTTCTGATTTTTTCATGCTTTTTAACTCTCACCACTTATTTGAATTTCATTTTAAACTTGTTCAGCTCTGTATAGGTTTGGAAGCTGTAGGTTTTCCTCAACTCACAATGAACTTAAGATATATCATGCTTAAGGAGTCAGCACTCATTATCGAACCAGTTACTGTGGTCAAACAAGAGTTGTTTCTCATTCATTCTTGGGTCCTTGAAAAAGATTGGTTTCAATAGTTCCACAACCTTGCCCAATATTCCCAAAAGGAATTCTGTCAAAGTATGGGTTTCAGGAAGTCTAAAGAGTCACTCTTACTGAATTACAGAATAAACAAGATCTACCAACATTATTGCCTTAAAAGAAAAGACTGTTTCATAGGAGTTTCAAAGTTTAGTGGCCAACATGGCTTTCTTTGGACTGTCACTCAGTATTACTTAAACAGGAGCTTGGAAAATCTTTTCCAAGCAAGCCGTTGATAGATTTTAAAGAGAAGCTAATAGTTTTGGTAAGATGAGAGAAATTTCATTTGGGGCACCACATATCCCTTCAACAAGTCAAATAAACGCCATAGAGACAAACTGGATATCACAGTAAGAAGATGTTTATTTATATGACTACTGTCAAGCAATCAGATTTCAAAGTAACCAGTCCTTGAGTTGAAACAAAGTATGGTTTTACTGATAATCCATATTCGTCTATTGAGCTAGGTATTGGAACTGATACAAAGTAACAGCAGAGAGCATACTTAAAGATGGCACATCAAAGGTTCTCTAAACAAAGCTACAAATTCTAAACAATGCTGCATTCATGTATGAATCTTCATACGGTAACTTTCTTATCTCTCCTGTGGTTTCTTTTCCTGGGACCAGGCTTGAGAACCTGTCCCTGGAGGCGCTTATCTTCAAAGAGCAAATTCCTGCATTTGTTAGTAAAAGCGAAAGAGGCGCCGGCTATTTTCTGCTTTGATGTGCCCAACTTAGTTCATGGTTAGTAACATTTATGGAGCATTGCAAATACATTCAATTAACCTTATACTATCAGAGAAAAGTTTAACATTGCTGGACAACTACCCACTCACATATAGAGATCTGACCAACGCCCATGGGGATGGTAAGAGAATCCCGAGGTCTTTATTCTGGGGCCCTGAGCAAAAGTCTAGGATGGGGATCCAGATTGACAGTTTCCATCTATCACCCCCAGGCCACATCCTACCAGAGTAAAGCAAAAGGTATCTCTCACCCTGTGCAAAGCAGACAGAAGTCACCACCAGAAGTCAGCTGCCAGAAAGGCAGGTGTTAGTGACTGCCACCATAGGGCTAGTTGCTTGAACCCCAGATGAGAGATGGGCAAGTGGCCTCTGCTGCCAAGCCAAGCCAGCAGCAAAAATACTGGTGGGTGCAAACAGTCACCGCATCTGAGCAGGCTCTTCAAACTGTTCAAGAAATGGATGCAAGTGGCCACTCCTCATTTGGTTGCTTGAGCCCTGGAGGAGGCAAGAGCAAGTGGCAGTTGCCACTAAACTGGCTGCTCAAATCCCAGATAAGCTACAAGATTCCCCAGAGGCCAGATAGCTAAAACCACCTCTGAGATCACAACCTTGTCAACACCCTTGCTTTACTCTGGTAGGATGTGGCCTGGGGGTGATGGATGGATCACAACCTTGTCAACACCTTGTCAACACCCAGAATTCCTCCAAATGATCAATTTCCTTTCTGAACTCTCCCTCTGCCAATTCAGCCTGATAACAAATGCAAGTCATTCTGGTAAAGAATGGAGCCTCCTGCAGCCCGCCGCGTTGCAGCTTGGCTGCAGGGGAAATTTTGCCCCCTCCCCCAGAGGAGAGCGGACGCTTCGGCGCGCTTCCAAGCGCGTCTGGAGGAGGCGGGGCTTTTGCGGCTGTTCCAAAGCCTCCGCGCCCCATCTTCGCAGTCCTCTCGACGAGCTTGGGCTGTAGCAAGTGTGCTTGCACGCTCTTAGTTTGAGCAGGTGAGGGGATTAGGCCAGGAGGCCGGTGTGTCTGCGGATTTCGGCGGCGGGAAGCACTGAACGTCGTGGGACGTGGCCGGCAGTCTTGTTGGCACTTGATCCTGTTTTTTCAGGAAGGCTGTGGTTGTATAGTGCCCTGGGGAATTAGTTGGCACGGGGGCGTTATTTGGGTGGTAGGAGGCTACCTTTTCATAAGGGCCCTGGTTGTCAGCACTTCTTTGGGGGAAGGGGCCATGGCCCAAGGGTAGAGCATCTGCTTTTCAGGCAGAAGGCCCTGGTTTCTGTCCCCAGCATCACAAGTTAAAAAAGTTCAGTCAGAAGGTGATTTTAAAAGACCTCTACCTGAGACTCTGGAGATAAGGGTTAAAAAGTTGGGGGTAGATCAATTTTCTGGTTAGCCCTTGGGTTTTGGGTGGTCACTTGAGCAGGGTGAAGTGGCTGTCTGGGTGGGTCGGCCATTTTATAGGCGGCCATTTGTCATAGGCACTGGGGTGGTTGTGCTGTTCCTGCCCTCTTGTGCTTGGTGGCCATTTTAGGCTTCCTTCTTCTTGCTCATTCCTTGCTCTTTGGCGGCCATTTTTATGAGGTGGTGAGGCAGCAGCCATTTGAGAGTACATTGGGGTAGTGGCCATTTTAAGGTCCAGTGGGTCGGCGGCCATTTTAGAGGTAGGCTTTTGTCCTCCTCTCCCTTTTGGTGTAGCTAACTACTTTGCAGCAGGCCTTTCTCCCTTTATTTGCGACTGGTGCTGTGTTCTTTAGTGAGCATGGCGGGGGGTAAAGGTACTGGAAAATCAAAGGGGAAGCAGCCTGCCCCTAAGGCGCCTAAGCCACCCCCGAAGCGCCCTCCGCCCCCTTCGTCTTCTGATGAGGAGGGGGATGATGAAGTGAACGCAGTCATTTTTCAACGACTGCAAGCATTGGAGCAGGCATCAGGATTTCCACCTTCTCAGATGCCTAAGAGGGGGCCGGTTTCTAAGCGTGTTTTACAAGCAGATGTATTGACCCGCTTGTCTCTTCTGGAGGGCAGATCTGTGGCAGCGGCTGCTGGAGGAGCTGCGGGGCCCGTTGGCTCTGATTTTGGAGCTGGCCCGTTATCTGGTGCGGTTGGTGCGGGGGCAGCGTTGGTGCCTGCTTTACCTCTTGGTAAATCTGGGGATGGCTCTTTGCCTCACACTGGGCCATTGTGGCCTTGGGGGGCTTGGGGGTCTACTGGTCCTAGTGGGGCGAGTGCTCCATCAGGTTCAGGGGTTCCTGGAACTTTAGGCTTAGAGCAGCAGAGCAATTGGATGTGGCCACAGGGTCAGTTCGGTCCATTTGGTAATTGGCCCGGGGTGGGGCAGCAGGGGTCAGCAGCGACTTGGCCTGGAGGCTGGGGTTTCCCATCTCCTTATGGGGCGGTCCCCTTTAGCGCTATGCCTTTTGGGGAAGTGGCATTACCGTTGGGCAATCGCCTGCTGCCTGCCACGAGGGAAAAAATCTTAAAAGGGGAATACGTGGAAGTATTCTCCCTTTTATTTAGAGAATTGCAGAAGAAGGACAAGGAGGAGCTAGATGATAAAGAGAAGGAGAAGCTGAGGAAGAGGAAGGTTGATCGGACCTGGGCCAATTGGCTTCCGGGGTTTTTTATATATGCGGGAGTGATAGCGCGTGCGCAGCCCTGGCGGGCTGCTGAATTGATACAATATATGGACATCATATACAAGGGGTATATGATGTTCAGCGGCCCAGCCTGGATCCAATATGACCAGGAGTTCAGAATGAGGGCCGCTTTGTACCCTTCACTCCCTTGGGATCGGATTCACCAACAGCTGTGGCTGCAGGTAATGTCACCTGCACGGCCCAATTTGGGGGACCAATTGGACAGTGGCCATCTAGTAACTAAGGCTTCTTTTTCTCCTTCTAGCGCATCCTCCTCCTCCCACAGTTTTGCGGGGCAGGCAGTTCAACCCCGCTTGCTCTCCTGGGAGTTTGGGTTGCAGGGGGCGTGTAGTCATAAAGCTTGCCAGTTCAAGCACGAATGCCCCCTGTATGCTGGCCCACACTCGTTCAACAACTGTTCGGCTGTGCAAGGGTCAGAAAAGATCAGGCGGGGGTCCTTCTCAAACTGGAAAAGGGTCCCAGCCCGATAAAGGTGGGTCCTCTTGAAGAATGGCTTCGTAGGTACCCACGTAGGGAAGACAGTTTATATTTGTTGAACGGTTTTACATTGGGTTTTAGAATTCCTTTTCAAGGTTCTCGGGTACCAACTTGGTCCAGGAACCTTAGTTCAGTTGAGGGTTTAGAGCACATAGTTGAGGCCAAGATTGCCAAAGAGTTTGCGGAGGGCAGGATTTTGGGCCCATTCGCTAGTCCTCCTGTGGTTTATCTTAGGGTTTCCTCGTTGGGGGTGGTGCCGAAGAAGGCGCCGGGTGAATTTCGTTTGATTCACCATCTTTCTTATCCCAGGGGTTCCTCTGTCAATGATGGCATACCTGAGGAGCTATGCTCTGTTAGGTACACCTCATTTGATCAGGCTGTGGGCATCGTTCGACACTGTGGTCAGGGGGCTGAGTTGGCGAAATGCGATATCAAATCTGCGTTTTGCCTTCTCCCTGTCCACCCAGATTATTTTGAGCTTTTGGGCTTTTTGTTTGCAGGGCAATTTTACATGGACAGGGCATTGCCTATGGGTTGCTCTGTATCATGTGCCGCTTTTGAGTGTTTCAGCACATTTTTGGAATGGGCTGTGTGCAAGAAAGTGGGTTTACAGGATGTCGTTCATTATCTGGACGACTACTGTTTGTAGGCCTTGCTGGTTCTGGTCGCTGCACTCAGTTGTTAGCCGGCTTTATTGAGTTGGCCGCTGAGTTGGGTGTGCCATTGGCAGAGGAAAAAACCGAGGGCCCGGCCATTGCCTGGTGTTTTTGGGGATTGAGCTGGATACTTTAGAGCAGTCATCTAGGATTCCCGGTCAGAAGCTGCAGGATCTGAAGGAGAGGATTAGTGCTTTCCTTCGCAAGAAGAAGGTTACGCTGCTTGAGCTGCAGCAGTTGGTGGGGCATCTTAACTTTGCCTGCAAAGTGGTTGCCCCGGGTAGGCCTTTTCTTTGCAGGTTCTGTGACGCGATGACGGGCCTTCGCTCACCACAGCACAGGACCAGGGTTACTAGCAGCATGAGGGAGGACCTGCTGATGTGGCAGGAGTTTTTGGAATCCTTTAATGGGATTTCTTTTTTGAGAGAGGACATGAGGCTCGAGGCTGAGCTTCAGGTCATGTCTGATGCTGCCAGGTCATTAGGTTTTGGGGTTGTCTTCCGTGGACACTGGTGCATGGAGGTATGGCTGGAGACATGGGTCCAGGCTGGTTTGAGCCGGGATCTCACATTTTTGGAATTTTTTCCTATTTTGGTTGCGGTTTGGCTGTGGGGGAGCGATATGGCCAATCGCACTGTTCATTTTTGGTTCGACAACATGGCTGTTGTTCATGTTATCAATTACCTTTCGTCCAAATCGCAACAGGTTATGAGGTTGGCGAGGGCCTTCATTTTGCGCTGCCTGCGGCTTAATATTTTGTTTTTGGCCAAGCACGTGCCTGGGGTGAATAACGGGGTGGCTGACGCTCTCTCTCGTTAACAGATGGAGAGGTTTCATCAGCTGGCCCCGGACGCCGATCTGGATGCGGCGCCTATGCCCCAGGAGCTATGGCTGATTGGAGAGCCGAGGCCTGCAGAGCGATAGGCCTAGTCATTGCGCCTAGCACCAGGAAGTCTTATGAACGTGCTTTTTGGCAGTTTGAGGACTTTAGGTCCGAGGTATGGTATTGCATTGTTTGGCCCCTCTGGGTGGAGCAGTTGCTCCATTATTGTGTTTCCTTAAGAAGTAAGGGACTAGCCGTGCGATCAATCAGGGGACGTATGTCTGCGCTGGCCTTCGCTAGCAAAGCCTTAGGGTATAGGGAGGAAACAGCAGATTTTCGTATTCAAAAGATGCTGGAAGGGTGGTCCAGGGAGGTTGGGCCTAAGCCTGATACTAGGACCCCTGTGTCTCCTGTGATTCTTTGGGGTTTGAAGGGGGTTTGGAGCGCAGTTTGTGCGTCTCATTTCGAGGCAGTTTTGTTTCACGCAGCCTCTTTGGTCGCCTTTTTTTGAGCGCTGAGGGTTAGTGAATTAGTGGCAAGCTCCAAGAGTGATGTTTCAGGTAGGGCGTTGTTACTGAGGGATATTAAGTTGTCAAAGGGTAAGGCGGTTCTTACTATCCGGCGATCCAAAACGGATCAGGAGGGCATGGGGACTGTGCTGGAGTTGGGTCCATGTTCGGAAGTGGAGCTTTGCCCAGTTTCCACATTGGCCGACTATTTGGCTGTGCGGGGAGGCTGCGAAGGGTTGTTGTTTTGTCATTTTGGAGGCAGCCCTCTGACAAAACATCAATTTTGGGCCATGACGTCCAGGGTCTTAGCCTTGTTGGGGTTGTCTGGAGTGAGGTTTGGTACCCATTCCTTTAGAATCGGCGTGGCCTCTACGGCTGCTGCCTTGGGTTATCCTACTTCATCCATTCAGCGCCTTGACTGTTGGCGGTCTCAGGCTTACAAAGCTTATATTCGCTCTTTGCTCTGCTAGTGGTTTATTAGGAGCTGGGGTAGTTTAAAGTTTGGGTTTTATAACTTGTCTGTTTTTCCTTTTAGATGCTGTTGTTCCTGGCCGGAGTTGCAGAGTTCTCATCTGCGGGCACAGTTATGTGTTTTGGGCGGCACATCAAGCTCGGAGAACTGCTGTTGGCTCTCAACTGGGGCTCAGCAAATATGTTACGGTTGAATGGCGGGGGTGCAGGGGTCTTCAGTGGCCTGGCTTGCTCCCCCTTTTATTTCATGGGTGTGTGGGCCCTCCTCCGCAGGTATTAATTGTTCACCTGGGAAGGAATGATCTCGGGCTGATTAAAGGCAAGGCGTTGATCTTGCAGGCCCGAGATGATTTCAAGTACATAAGGAACAGATGGCCTGGTACCATTATAGTTTGGTTGGCCATGATTCCATGCTTGGTGTGGCGCAGTGCTTGGAATCCAGCAGGGATAGAGAGGGCTTGTTACAGAGCAAATAAGGAGATTTACAGGGTTTTGGAGGGTGGTTTGGGCCACTATTTGCCCCACCCGGATATTTCTATGAAATGTCCCGACCTCTACAGAGGAGATGGGGTGCATCTTTCGGAAAAGGGTAACATGGTTTTCCTGAGGGATCTGCGGCTTGCGTTGGCTTTGGGCCTTTCGGTGGGTGCTAAGCCCTAAGTAGAGACTTGGCCTTAGTTGTGGCAGGTTTTACGGGGTTTATGGCACCATGCGGCCTGGGGATGACCGGTTAGCCTCCCCCTTTTGGGGAGTTAGGGGTCTGGCAGGATCAACCTTTGGGTGTGGCCCGAGGTGTGTGAATGCAGACTGTCCTGGAGACTCGATTGGATGGGTGCCTTTCGCTGAGACTTGTGTCTGGTGTTTGGGCCCTCCGGTGCGAGCCTCCCTGCTGGGCCTGCCTGGAGGGAGCTGTGGTACACAGCTCCAGCTGGGGGGCTGGGTCTCTCACCCGCTGAAAAAGGCAGGGGAGCAGTCTGAGGAGACCCTGGCCCTGACCTGGCCGCAGTTCAGTTGCCCTTGCCGTTGCAGTCTTATTTAATAAAGTGGCCCATAGTTTCACCAATCTAATTGTGTCCGTCTCTTTATTCCGACTTGGGGGGCAAATACCTAGAGCAACTATCCAGGGAAATAGGAATAAGGAGGAGGAGGAAAGTAGAATAGCTCAGTTCTCATCAACGATGTGTCATTTGTATGTTACCTTGGATGTACACAATCACTCTTATATGTTAATATGACAGATATGAACTGCTGTCATGATGACTAGTTTAGCCCAATTTAGGGAGTTGGATCCTAGCTGATTTACATGCAATCTCTTCTGATTCCTCTCTCTTCACTGTACCACTATTCCCTGTGACTTTTATGCACATAGTTCCCCGAATATCTAATGTAGCCATTTCACTGATCAAAAGAGACACTGAGATTCACTAATAAAATAGACTGTGACCCTTTCCTAATGAGCAAGAAATAATCCACTGACTTTTCTTCTTTTTACTGGTCACAAACCATTTCACAGGTACTTTATCCAACGAGGAACATCTTCACAGAACAATTCTGGAAATAGTATCTGAAGCCTTACTGATACCCAACAGTTTCCATAGTGCAACCTTGATGTTCTTGTTTCTCATGCTGTAGATCACTGGATTCATTAAGGGTGGAACCATGGAATATAAAATAGTAATGACTAGGTCTTGGCCAGATGAAGAATTAGTTGCAGGCCTTGTATAAACTAAAACTGCAGTGGACTCAAACAGACAGACAACAGTGAGGTGGGGAATGCAAGTAGAAAGAGCCTTTCTCTGACCATGCACTGAAGGGATTTTAAGCACTGCAGAGAAGATGTGCACATAAGTTACAATGATGAAGATGAAACAGCCTAATGACAAGCTACAACCAAACACAAGAAGTCCAACTTCAACTAGGTATAAGTCTGAACAGGAAATATTCAGTAATGATGGAATTTCACAGAAGAACTGGTTAACAACATTAGAGCAGAAACTCATAGAAAACGTGCTACCAGTGTGCATTGCAGCGTAAAGAAAACAAGTAATCCATGCACTGCTGGCCATTTGAACACAGGCTTTTTTGTGCATAATTGTCTTATATTGCAATGGGTTACAGATAGCAACATAGCAATCACGTGCCATAACAGTCAGGATGGCAAAATCTGTTGATGCAAATAAGAAATAAAAGAAAACTTGGGCAACACATCCAGAGTAAGAGATTGACTTGCTACTTGTGATGGAATTGGCCATTGATTTGGGTATGATGACAGAAACAGAACTGATATCCAGTATGGCCAAGTTCATGAGAAAGAAGTACATGGAGGTGTGCAGGTGCTGGTCAAGGGCTATTGTGGCAATGATGAGAAGATTCCCAGTCATGGTGGCCAAGTACAACACCAGGAATACAAGGAAATGTAAGATCTGCAGTTCCCAGATTTCTGAAAATTCCAGCAGCAAAAATTCAGAGTTGAAGGTGAGATTGGACATTTTGTTCTCTGATTTTGCTTTTCATTCTACCTGTGAGAAGAAGAAGCAGCAACTTCAGTTCCTCCAGAAATATAGATCATTTGTTTAAACTGTTCAGTCATGTTTTCTGCTGGTGAAAAGGGGAGGAAAGTTCCACCTTGATCACCCACCCAGAAAGGCTCCACTAGGGAACATGGGACATAAGCCATGTAGCATATAGTGCTGTAATAAGGAAGAGAATTGAGCAGTGCTGAATTGAACGAATTGAACAGCTCACTCTATGCAACTCATGGCTTAGAATAAAAGTTTAGTTAATAAATGTAAATAAAACACTGTGAAACAAATTATCAGGTTTTTCTCTAAACCTTCAACAAAACTGAATGAGTTACAATGTTAACATGCTGACACAAAGACAATGGGAATGTTCTTTTTTTGTAATATTCTTGTAGGCACAGACATCAATCAGTCTCCAAAGAGGAAGGCCCAAAACAATACAGTAAAAACATTCCCACCTTATATAAAGATCTCAACCATGAATGTGGAAGAAACTCAGTTCCCTTCACACTGATAATGATTCAGATGATACAAAGGGCTTATATTCTGCAACTCTACTCTGCAGTGTTAGAAGCTTAAAGAGTCTCCCGCAGATGGCAGTGTTTCTTCTTCTGGTGGAAGAGTTACACTGGTCACAGAAAAGTTCTTTAGGCTGGAGAAATGCTTTAAACTTTGTTGAGTGGAGTGGCAAAATACCAGCTAATATATATTTTACTGTTTAGTTTTGTAATTAATATCAATATCAGAAGTTAATCACAGATCTCTCAATAGGAATCTTAGAAAGATTTGTCAAACAGGAAGTTACACCTGAGAGCTATATAATAATAAACCATACTTAAACTAAGGTTTAAAAGGAGCCCCGTGGCGCAGAGTGATAAAGCTGCAGTACTGCAGTCTCAGCTCTCTGCTCTTGACCTGATTTCAATCCCAGTGGAAGCTGGGTTCAGGTAGCCAGCTCAAGGTTGACTCAGCCTTCCATCCTTCTGAGGTCAGTAAAATGAGTACCCAGCTTGCTGGCGGTGGGGAGGGGAGTGTAGGTGACTGGGGAAGGCAATGGCAAACCACCCCGTAAAAAGTCTGCCATGAAAACATTGCAATGTGACATCACCCCAGAGTCAAAACCAACTGGTGCTTGCACAGGGGACTACTGTTACCTTTTAAAACTTAAGTTTGACCCAGGCTTTCTTTGGGGAGTGGAAGGAACTGTTCATTTTTACAATGGTGCCAGGCTTTATATGAATAATGCATTCCTCTGCCTATTCTACAGTCTATCCCAGTTCATCCTCCCCTTTTCTTCTTGCATACTTGTCATTACTTACAATGCATAATACTAAACAGAGTTACATCTTTATAAGCCCATTCACAACACTGTTGAATTGTAAGTTTTTGGACACATGCTGTTAAAAATATGGAAAAAAAATATTTAGTTTATATTAGCATTGTACAAGTTATCAACAATACAAAATGACAACGGAACAAGAGGAATAGAAAGAGAAGAAATTAATTAGCATCATACCCATGCCTTACCAACAAACAGGCTTATGCTGATTCCACATAACCATTTCCGGCTCCTGCTTCTTGCCAAGAGTGCTATAATAGTTTGGGTGTTCTATCCAAGGTGTTGGGCCATTGTATCTGACCACTAGCAATTCTAGCAAAGCTGTGCAGAGATTTGTCCCTCTGCGTTTTGGTACCAGATTATCAAAGAAGTTATTCTACTTTGTATATGGCCTGTTTCCAGGTGGAAATCAAACAGCTCTGTCCAAACTGTTGATATTCAAATCCTTGTTTTATGACAGAAGAATTCCAATCTATTGATTGAAACAATGCTGAAAGAATGAAAATAAAATGGGATTGTCGTTGGTGGAGAGAAATGAATGAAAGGAGGAACATTTGAGAAATAGTTTTCAAAAATCTTACTTTTACCACTGTTAGATACCACTCGTACCTGGCTGGTTAGTATCTTCTTCAAGCTTCCTTCTGTGAATGTAGCTGCTTTTTATTTCAATTGCCAATTGAAGGTTGTTTTTCTTGGTTTATTAATGTCTGTTCATACCTCTGGGAAATGGTTTCCCAAGAGTCCATTCTAGCTGATCCGGGGGTAGGGGTGGGGATATATCATCAGCTTCTATTTTTTTAGCAAATTTGCAGGTAAATCTTTTCAAGCCCACTGACATCAATATAGGTACAAGAATGGAAAGGAAAAATTCTGCTTAGGATTGCAGTACTGTTTAGGATATAGGTAGTACTGCTGTGCAGTTTCTGAATGCACACCAGACATGCAAGGTGGTAGATTAAAAAGCAACAGACTTATCCACTGGAATTCATATTTCCAAGAGCAGGTGATACAATGGCTTGGATCCAGTAGTATGCAGTGATAATGACACATGGTGTGAGGTTCATATCACTTGTTTCCTTGCTTTTTCTCACATGTCAGCCAATTACAGAACAGGGAAATTCAAAAGCTTACTGTAGTGCCACTGGGCTACTTTTCATACAGACAGGGCTGGCCCTGCCATTAGGCAAACCTAGGGCACCAGCCTTCTGGGGGTACCAAGTTGGGTGCCCCCATATGACTTGGTGACATTATCGGGGGGGGGGGGCACCAGGAGTTAGCCTTGTCTAAGGTGCCAGACAGTCTATGGCCAGCCCTGCATACAGTTCTGGTTTATTCAGTAGCTTATTGAAAGCAGGGGGTAGAAATGGGGAGCATGATATAGCCCTATCTCAGCAAATATCAGAAGCTAAGCTTCTCCTTATGTTTATGTGCCTTTACTCTCTTGTACTGTCTTGCAAGACACAAGAGGCTTCTTCAAGCACTCTCCTGTGCACACAAGCCAAGCCCACACCCATGAGCTCATTCTTCCATACACATGCAGCTGGAATAACTGGCCACTTGTAAGTGGAAGTAGTATGATTTTATTAGACTTCTGTTTCTTCTTTTACTGCAAAGTTCAAGTGAATGTGAGTTCATTATTTGTTGCAATTATAAATGTAAGTTCATTATTTGTTGCAATATACTTGCTTGGAGAGTGTTTAGCAACACATGATTCCACATTTTTGTAACTGCATGTCTTGGCTATATGTCAACACAGTAGTCTAATGGTAAAGCTGCACAGATCTCAATAGCCCAGCCTAGCCTGATCACATTAGCTCGTGGGAATTAAGCAGGATCAGCCCTGGGTAGTACTTGCATGGGAGACCAATAAGTCTGGTGTTGCTATGCAGAGGGAGGCACTGTCAAACAATCTTTGTCTGTTGCCTTGAAATCCCTATGGGGTCACTGAAGGTCAGTTGCAACTAGACAGTACTTTCCACTACAATTGTAGCATCCAAAAGGATGCACAGTTGAAGGGGCTAAGCTATTCTCCTCTCCTCTTTCTCATTCCTATTTCCTTGGAAAGTTGCTCTAGACTTTTCTTCCCTAGCCAGGTTTGCCTTAGACATCATGGAGGATTGGGGAGGAGGGATTCAGGGAAAGAAATAGGTGATTACAAAAACTCTGTGTTCCTCCCCACCCCCCCACCCCTCCCAGTTCTAATGATCCATTCATTGTCTTTTTTTTCAAGTATAGACTATTCTAACAGTTCTTAAGATTCTACAAACACTTCCCTGGGTGTAAGGTTCATTGAATAAAATGGTCCTTTCTTCTGAGTAGATCTGCTTAGGAATTCCATCTGAGCCACTAATTTTGAAAGGAGTAAGGCAGATTAAATCAATCATATCACCTTCATTGGATTGGGCATTAGTCAAGGTAATTTCACTTGCCCTCTGTGGAAAAAGAAACTCCTTATTCTATCTACTTTAATTAAGGAATAGCCACTTTGTAACTGTGATTGAGTATAGACCCTGTGACATTTGGATAACTGTTTTCAATAACTGCTATTTTTGATTATCTATTCATGTGATCAGTATAACAGTGGAAGAAAGAGTTAAGACCTGGAACAGAACAGAACAAAACAGAACAGAATAGAATAGAATAGTTAGCCAAATTGCCCTCATACAAGATATGGGGCGTTTTCGCACTCACGTTCAGCCGGCGCGACCCCCCTCTTCACCACGCAGGATCTGCGCGGATTTCGCACTAAATGCAGTGGAGCAGCCTTTTGCGCCGGAAACTCCCGGCGCAAAAGCCGCTCAAACGTAAACCGCCAAAAAGCAGTTTCCATTTGCGCAGCTTTTGCGACGGGAGTTTCCGGCTCTTCCGGCTGCTCCACGGTATTTAGTGCGAAATCCGCGCAGATCCTGCGCGGTGAAGAGGGGGGTCGCGCCGGCTGAACGTGAGTGCGAAAACACCCATGGAGAATTTATTTAGGTGGGCTATGATGGCTAAAATATATGGGGTCAATAACCTATGTATATGGGAGTCGGTTCACCCAGAAACCCACTTAAATACTTAGGAGATTGGCATGCTAAAATAGAGTTTTATTGGAAAAATCACAAGCACATAAGCAAAACACAGTTAATCAGCAATCATACAGGCCTAGGAAACTAGGTAGGAAATTAGACAGGGAAACATATAGGAGAAGACAAACAGAGAGATACTTTACCTCGATGATGGAAGGATGATTCCTCTGTGAAATTAGCAAAAATAGGGATAGGGAAAGTGAGAGACGACCAGCGTCACCTACAATGATCAGTCCAAAACTGCTCAGGATTGGGAGGTGGCTCCAACAGCAAGGTACTACATCTTCTATCTCACAAGGCCTTTGTCAATGAAGGCTCCATGATCACCAACATATCCATTTTGAGTGGTCAAAGTCTATCCTTCCTCTTTTTTCACCAGCAGAAAAGCTGCTTGGATTTGAACCAGAATATCTTACCTCATGCAGTTTCCACACAACTCTTTTTAAGGCTATGTTCATTATCTTTTTTAATATAAGGAAAAAGATATGCTGTTTTGTTTGTCTGTCTGTGGCATGCATAACTCATCAGGGGAAAAAAGGCAAGGATTTCAAAATTGGCCACTTTGATGGATTGGGTAGAACTCTCATTGAGTGATGGCTGGAGGAACTCACTGTGATTGGCTGCCAGCCTCTAACTGTAACAACAGTAACAGCTGAGAGAGGCAGTGAGAGAAATCTCTTCAATCTGAGACAGAGCTGGAGTATGAATTAGAGCTATAGTCATTGTGAGAGCTCTAGTTAGTGTGAGGGCTCTAGTCTGTGAGAGGGAGTCTGAAGGAGCTTTCAGTTGCTCTTTTGGGGAGGCTCTCTGTTTGGGACATGGAAGTCCTGTTCACACAGTGTGTTGAGTCCGTGTTAAACTGACCTGGTTCTGTTCCAAATATATTTGTTCCGGATATTATTGATCAGACTGCCATACTGCAATTTGAATCACTCCACAGTGAAACCGTCTTCTGCCATCCACACAACAGCACCATGCAGTTCTTTTTATTTTGTTTTCCCAAGTATTATGCACATAAGTGCATAATGCACATAAGCACAACATGTGCAGATGTGCATAGGTCAGAAAACATGATGTGGTTATGCGGTTATATGCATATAACTAAGTAGTAAAAAAAATGGTGACCATAAACCGGATGTCTGAGGCTCCTTTTGCTCTGGGACAGCCTTCAGACATCTGGAAGTTGGCTAATATTGCAGCAGAACTATCCAGATGAAGAAAACTATGAGGTGAAACCAGACAACTAAAAAAATCCCGCAAAGGAGCAGGTAACAAAATAATCCAGTTTGGAGAAGAATTTTTTTGGGGAGGGGCAACAACGATTGACTACTGGGAGGCAGCTGTTGCTGTCTGATCAGCCACTTTTAATCTGGTAGGATACAGCAGCGACAACTGATTAAACTGTGTGTCTGAACAGGTTCAGAGTGTCACAAGGAAGAGGAAGTTCAAAGGTTCTGGTGATGCGTTCAGATCCCAAGACTAACAGGCAGACTCCATTTGTGTGAGAGAACAGAAGCACATTGTGAGAGGGACAAAAAATCCTGTGTCAGTTTGGAATCCCAGAAGAAAATATTCCAGCAGAGAAGAGGGGGCTTGGCAAAAGGTTTCGAGGTGCAAGAGTAAAAGGCCCTCAAAGGTGCAAAAGTCCAGGGTTATAGCTCTTCCTGAGAAGAAGATACCTAGTCTGCCAGGGAGAAAGGGTCTGAGGTGGGAGGTCTGACACAGCCACCGTCAGTTCCTCAGAGATAGCTAGGGTGAATATTTAAAAATTAAAACCTTTACCAGCAAGGTTAAATCTAAGGAGTGTTGTCCAGCTGAGAGAAACATTTTGTCTTATGAAATAACAACTTGCCTACAAAAGGTGTTTCTGTATTTAAGTTTGTTTTTCTTCCTGCCCACAGATTCTAATTCTACAAACCTCTGTACCTTTTTCCTCCCTTCCCAGCCAATCTGTTTAAAATAAATCTTATTCCATTTTTGTTATAAAAATGCTACCAGTGCCACTATTTTGTTTCTGATAAGTAAAATTTTGGTACACCTCAGGTACAGGGCAAGGTGTGACTGGAATTAAAGTGGTCCCCTTTGCCCCTCTGGTCCTGGCTCGTCTCAGCCACCCACTACAGAATTGTCATTTGAATTGCAGTGCCAAGTGAAGTGAACTGGAACATCACAAGCCATATAATTGCCAGACACTCTCCCTCATTTTTTTTTTTTTTTGAAGACACAGATTGCTCTGGAAGGCACAGATCATCAGAAAATAAAGCTAGGCATATGACATTTGGACACACAGTTCATGATGGGAATTGCTATGCTCCAAAATGAAGGGAATCAGGAGATCTTGGTCCAGGTTATCTGAAATGCCACTTGCAATGGAAGCTAAGGGTGACTGTAGCATGCATAAGTCAACTGAAAATAAAGCTAGGACCCTCAAAATTGGTCACCAGCAACAGAATGATTATGAAAGCTATAGCACCAAACATGAAAGGAATAGAAACATGAAAGGAATTCTCTCTTCTGCATGCCCAACAACTTGTGATTTGGACCCTTGCTTCTCTTGGCTGATTAAATCTTGCCAAAGGGAGCTTAGATGTCCTTTACGGGACATCATAAATAGATCCCTCTCTGAGGGGCACTTTCCAACACCCTTGAAAGAGGCTTTGGTCCGTCCCCTCCTGAAAAAAAGTACAGCAGACCCTGCCGAATTGGCAAATTACCGACCGGTGTCTAATTTACCGTTTCTTGGTAAAATTATTGAGAGGGCAATGGCATTGCAGTTGCAGGGTTTTCTGGATGAAGCTTCCATCCTGGACCCTTGCCAGTCCAGCTTTCGTCCAGGTCATGGGACGGAGACAGTGCTGGTCGCCTTGGTAGATGACCTCCAGCGGCATCTGGACCGAGGCGGTGTGGCGGTGCTGATGCTATTAGATCTGTCAGCCACATTTGACATGGTCGACCATCAGCTACTGACCCGCCGCCTCGCCGACATAGGGGTTGGGGGGCTAGCCCTACGATGGCTTTCCTTCTTCCTCGAGGGTCGGGGACAAAGGGTGGCAATTGGGGGAGAGCTGTCCCAGAGGCACACACTTGATTGTGGGGTGCCGCAGGGAGCAGTTCTCTCCCCAATGCTATTTAATATCTATATGCGTCCCCTTGACCAGATTGCCCGGAGGTATGGGCTTGGGTATCACCAATATGCAGACGACACCCAGCTCTATCTGCTAATGGATGGCCGGCCTGACTGCGTTCCAGGAAATTTGGACCTGGCATTGCAGGCCGTGGCAACTTGGCTTAGGCTGAGTGGGCTGAAGCTGAACCCAATGAAGACAGAGGTCCTTTGCGTGGGTCGCGGCGCCCTGGGGAGGGAAATACCTCTCCCAGTTTTTGACGTTGTGCCTCTGAAAGCGGTGCACCAGGTCAAGAGCTTGGGAGTTCTACTGGATCCTTCACTATCAATGGAGGCCCAGATAGCAGCCACTGCTAAGTCTGCATTTTTCCATCTGAAGCGGGCAAAGCAGTTGGCCCCCTTCCTGGAGCGCCGGGACCTAGCAAAAGTGATCCATGCAACGGTCACCTCAAGATTGGATTACTGTAATGCCCTCTACATGGGTCTGCCTCTGTGCCGAACCCGGAGGTTACAGCTGGTGCAGAACGCGGCAGCTAGGCTGATATTGGGGCTCCTGAAGTGGGAGCACATACAGCCGGGGCTACGCGAACTGCACTGGTTGCCAGTTACCTACCGGATTCATTACAAAGTGCTGGTTATTACCTTTAAAGCCCTATATGGCCGAGGACCTGCCTACCTGAGGGACCGTCTCTCCCCATACGAACCCCAGAGAGCACTGAGGTCAGCAGGGAAGAACCAGCTGACTATCCCTGGACCAAAGGAGGCCAAACTCTAAAACACCCGTACACGGGCCTTCTCCATAGCAGCTCCACAATTATGGAAAGAGCTCCCGGAAGAAGTGTGAGCCCTGCGGTGCCTTGACCACTTCCGCAGGGCTTGCAAGACCACCCTTTTCAGGATGGCCTTTGCTGGCTGAGAGACCGCTATTATCATTTATAAATGGAATTAGCACCTGGAAACTTGTATAATACTTGATCAATTGGAATGTTTTAAAGCTAATGTGATTTTAAACTCTGTATAATTTTTATGAAATGTTGTTAGCAGCCCTGAGCCCGCCTCGACGGGGAGGGCGGGATACAAATAAAAATTTATTATTATTATTATTATTATTATTATTATTATTATTATTATTATTATTATTATTATTATTATTATTATTATTATTATTATTATTATTATTATTATATAGAAACATCTTTGCCAGTGAAATCACCAGAAACTCCCATCTCCTTACTTTTTGCATTGCAAGACACAGGGTTTTTTTTGAAGTCACAAATCCTCAGAAAATAAAGCTAGGAATCTGAAAATGAGTTCAAAATTGTTGATTGGACTGGAAGATCATTACAAATTACTTCTGTAGTGCAAGAATAGCTAAATATACAATAATGTGTAGATGAAGTTTATTATTTCTAAGTGACAGTGTCCATATATAAGATTACACTGATTTCAACTAATTCCATCCCCCAAGGTACTGGTACTCCCCAGTACATACTATCATCCACACAAAAAGCCATGTATGGATGTGACCCACCTTTTTATAAGGGAGAGCAAAGTAATAGCAAAGCCAGAAGAAACCAGCACAATGACATGTACCATTTAGACTGGGGAGACCTGACTTGAAATTGTTGTTTAGCGATGAAGTTCATTAGAAAACTTTGACCAATTATTATCACTCAGAAATGAGGATACAACAATAGCACACACAACCTTGAGTTGCTGGTGGAAAGAATACACAAAACAAGCTTGCCTATTCACTTGCATGCTTCTTTGTTTATTTCAATCAAATGTCTGCAACAAATAAAGACTAACACATCAGAGCAAATGTGATCTTCTTGATGAATGGAATTGGATTGAGGCATGAGAAAGAGGGTCCTTGTTCCTGCCTCACCACCCTCTCATAATTTCAACAATGAGAACTGGAAACTTGAAGGAGAGGCTCTCACTTTCCCGTCCTCCCTCTGAAGTTGGAATGAAGCATGATGAACATTGGGATGTTTCCTGTCTTTCCCCTAATGGCTTAATCAAGGACAGCGGAAAGAAATTTCAATGCATTCCTTTGAAAGGTCATACCCAGTATTCTTATCAACAATGTTTGTTGACGTTCAGATCAGAAAGGAACACGACAAAAACCTGCCTCTGAACCAAACTGGGAATTAATATTGAAGCTTCAAGTGAAAGCAGAATTTGGGGGGAATGAATGGCCGAGGGGAGATCTACTCATCCCCATAAGGGAGTATGTAAATATTTTCCTTTGGTTTCTTTCTGTAAATGTCTTAAATAAAATTACAGTTTAGATTGCACTCATAGTATTACTTTCTTATTAGCTGGTGCCTGCTGTTCAACTCAGGCCTCAGGATAATTATGTAGCATTGTTAAACACGATAAGAGAAAATGGAAAAATTCCAAATACCTGGAAAGAAGCTGTAATTTCTTTGATTCCCAAAGAAGATAAAGATGTCACAAATGTAAAGAATTATAGACCAATTTCACTGCTAAATAATGACTATAAGATTTATACAAGAATTCTGGCAGAACGACTGAAGCAATATTTGATTAATTTTATAAAAAAAGACCAAGCCGGATTTCTTCCTAAAAGACAGATAAGGGACAATATAAGAGCTGTTATTAATGTTGTGGAATATTATGAGAAACATCCAGAAAAGGAGGTGGCTTTATTTTTTGTAGACGCGGAAAAAGCCTTTGATAATTTGAGTTGGGACTTATGTTTGTAGAAATGGAAAAAATAAATTTAGGGGAACATTTTATAAAGATGACGAAAGAAATATATTCGGAACAATATGCAAAACTGTGTATAAATGCAGATCTTACAAAAGAGTTGAAGGTAAGCAAAGGTACAAGATAAGGATGTCCGTTATCACCATTGTTGTTTATAATGACTCTTGAAATTTTATTACAACAAATACAAAATGACAATGAAATAGAAGGATTAAAAATCAGAGGATTCTCTTATAAATATAAAGCTTTTGCAGATGATATTGTGTTCATAATAGAGAATCCGATTCAAGTGTCACCGTTGCTGTTAGCTAAGATAAAAAAATATGGAGAGCTAGCAGGACTATATATAAATAAAGAGAAATCAAATTTTTATGTAAAAATATGCAACCAAATAGACTTAAAGAATTGCAAAAGGTGACGGTTTGTGAGGTCACGACCAAAGTCAAGTATCTTGGTGTGGAAATAACTATGAAGAATATTGACCTGTTCAAAAATAATTATGAAAAATTATGGTGTAAGATGGACAAAGATTTGATGAAATGGAATAAACTTAACTTGTCCTTATTGGGCAGGATAGCTGCAATTAAGATGAATATTTTGCCAAGAATAATGTATTTGTTCCAAACTATCCCGATTGTGAAGGAAATCAAACAATTTAACAAATGGCAAAGGAAAATTTCTGATTTTGTATGGGCTGGAAAAAAACCCAAGGATTAAGATGAAGATTTTAATAGATGCTAAAGAGAGAGGTGGTTTTCAGCTACTGGACTTAAGATTGTATCATGATGCGGTTTGTTTAACATGGATCAAAGATTGGATAATGCTGTTAGATAAAAAATCTTTATGGTTAGAAGCTCATGGGAATAAATTCGGCTGGCACGCATATCTGTGTTATGGGAAGAATAAGATGGACGGTTTTTTCTCTCACCACTATATCAGAAATAGTTTATTAAACACTTGGATAAAATATAAGAAATATGGCGATGAGAGAAAACCGCTTTGGATAGTGCCAGCGGAAGTAATAAAAATAACAGCTGAATCTGATGAAGAAAGAGCGCTGTCATATAATCAACTGCTCAAGATTCAAGGAGACAAAATTGAATTAAAATCTGCAGAAGAGTTAAATAATAAATATGACTGGTTTCAAATGCAACAAATTAAAAGCTTGATGGAAAATGATATTAAAATGGATGAAATCAGACGCGAGCAAACAGAACTGGAAAGGGTCCTGCTTGGAGATAATCAAAAATTAATATCGAAAGTATACAAATTATTACTGAAATGGTCTACAGAAGAAGAAGTAGTAAAGTCTCAAATGGTCAAATGGGCAATCAATGTGAATAGAGAAATACAAATGGATACGTGGGAGCACCTTTGGAAGAACTCGATGAAGATCTCAACTTGTCAGAGTATCAAAGAGAACTGTTTTAAGATGATGTACAGGTGGTATATGACTCCGAAAAAGCTGGCTAGGATGAGTAAGAAAACGTCGGATAGATGTTGGAAATGTAGAAAACACGAAGGTTTTTTTTTTTTTACATGTGGTGGACTTGTGAAAAAGCGAAGGAGTATTGGAAGATGATACAAGAAATCTCCAAAATTTTGGGTTATGACTTCAAGAAAACTGCAGAGACTTTTTTACTTGGATTACAATTAGAAAATTTTCCAAAGGAAGATAGGACTTTAATTTGGTATTTGCTCTCAGCTGCTAGGACATTGTATGCGCAGCTTTGAAAACAAGGAACAATACCAGAAAAATGGAATTGGATTGTGAAAGTTTTATCGTGGTGTGAGATGGACAAACTAACTAAAACTTTAAGAGACTATGACTTAGATTTATTCAAAAAGGAGTGGAAGAAATTCAAAGGATATATGGAGAAAGAGTGGAACGTAAAAAGATATTGGACAATTTTTTAGTATTAATCAAAAGTATTATATTTTGATAGATTAGTGGTACCTTTAGAATTAAATGCAAATTTATAACTTCGGGGAAGTCAATATTGGAGGGAGGGGGGGTGAAATATCATATGGTCTAGTATAAGAAAAAAGATAATTAAATATTGAGAGAGAGAGAGAGAGAGAGAGTGTTATTAATAAATTGTTAAAACAGGATAATTATGTAGCATTTAGGAAAGAAGATACAAACCAACAGCCCAGAACTAGAGCCCAAGATAGAGAAAATCTCCACGGCTACCATATACTTCCCCTTGCTGCTGAGATAAGATGGAACAAAGGACAACCAAACAACGCAGAACATCAACATGCTGAAAGTAATAAATTTGGCTTCATTGAAACCATCGGGCAACTTCCTGGCTAAGAAAGCCATAGTAAAGCTGACAATAGCCAGAAATCCCAGATACCCCAAAACCAAATAAAACATTGTGACTGACCCTTCCTTGCATTCCACTATGATTTTTTCAGCTAGAGTGCCCATGTCAAAATGTGGGAATGGAGGAGCAGCACACAGCCATACTGCACAAATACTGGCTCGAATGAGGGAACAAGATATGAAAATGGAGTTTGCCAGTCTTTTCCCCACCCATTTCCTCAGCTTGGATTCTGGCTTGGTAGCTGCAAAAGCCACAACCACAGTGATGGTTTTGGCCAACATACACGAAACAGCCACTGAGAAGATGATGCCAAAAGCAGTTTGCCATAAGTAGCAGGTCACTGTTTTAGGCTTGCCAATGAAGAACAAGGAGCAACAGGGAGATGAGGAGAGAATAGGTGAGGTCCCAATGGTTGGCTTTGATGATTGGAGTGTTTTGGTTCCTGATGAAAATTCCTAACACCAAAGCAGTGATCAGAGAGAAATAGAAACTCAAGGAGGTTAAGTGATCCCTAAAATTTCTGTGAAAGACAAGTAATTTAGAACTCTGAAAATGCATCCATCTTTCTTCTTGTTTGGATATTGACCTTGTGGGCATTTAAAACAGTTGTCCATATCTGGAGGGGGGGGGGAGAGAGAGAAAACAAATGCTGGCTTCATTTTTCCCCCCATAGGCTTATTGTGATGCAATCAATTATACAAATGCTGGCTTCATCCCCCCCCCATAGGCTTATTGTGATGTAATCAATTATACATAAAAAGCTATTTGCGGATTTGAAATATCTGCTTTCTTATGGGTAAAGCCTATACACAGAATTTGACTTTTGTTTTTTGGTGGGGCTGTCAAGTCACAGCTGACTCATGGTGACTCAATGGAGTTTTCAACATAAGAGACACCCAGAGATAATTTGCCATTCCCTGTCTCTGCATAGATAGCATCCTTGGTCTTCCTTGGTGATCAACTCTAAGAAAGAAAGAAAGAAAGAAAGAAAGAAAGAAAGAAAGAAAGAAAGAAAGAAAGAAAGAAAGAAAGAAAGAAAGAAAGAAAGAAAGAAAGAAGAGAACGAAAGAAAGACTCTGAAGCACAAGTTTAAATCCAACTCAATGAATATATCAGAAATGGAAAGATTTTGGATTTGATTCTTTTGTTTCATATATTAACACTGCACATCATGTATCCTACCCTTCTGATCTGAAATCTTCTCTTCTGGACACAGGGCACAACTGTAGCAACAAAACGGTGCCCCCTCTTTCTTCTTTCTGCGGTAACCAGGATGACAGTTGTCATTACATACAGAGGAGGCACCTACTAAAAAAAAGATAACGAAAACAAAGTTTCCTTATCACTATCCTTCCAGGAAGCCCCACCAAACAATGGGCACATCCACAAACCTATTGCCCTTTCACCACACCCCCTCCAGCCTAGAAATAGCAGCTCTCCAGCAGCCCTGGCCTCACTCAATGCACAGCAGCCAAGAAGGTCAGAGCGCCTGCTCCGGTTGCAACGCCACTGAGGATGTTCTCCGCAGCCGAGAACGAAACATCTGGAAGAAAAACTTTCTCCAGTAGAAGACGGCACTTGAGCCCGAAAGATTCTACAAACCCCAATGATGTTACCAGCCGTGAAAACCTGAAATCTTTGATAAAGTTTTTCTAGTTTATTAGCTATGTTTTTTTAAAAGACTGTTGATCTCAGCTATTAAATTCATGGCAGAAAAATGGCCCTTCAAATTGGATTTAAAAGGATTCAAAGACATATGGTAGTGGGAATGATAAAGAAATTCTTTCAGGTAGAGCCGAGAATTAACTTTGAACTAATGCAGATGAGTTTATTAGGGAATGAAAAAATAGGGAAGAACAACCAACATTTACTAAAAGCAATGATATCAGCGGGTAAAGCGGTAATAGCGGCAGGATGGAAGGAAAGTACTTGGCATAACTACCTCTTTGATTTTGTCCAGTCAGATATAGCCGCTATAATGGTGCAAGAAGAATCATGGGAAGAAAGAAGATCAAGAATTAAAGAAAAGTGGCTGACGTATCTGAAATGGGCGAAGGAAGAAAGGAGAGTGGACATTCAGTGGAAGCTTCGAGTCCTTTGTCCCTGGCTGGAAGAAGAAAAGGATGCATAGACTAAGGGGGGTGGGTTGGGGGTAAATGTAAAATGGATACCAGAAACCATGTAGAGAAACGGATAATGTATTAATAATAAAAATATACATATTAAAAAAAAAAAAGATGACCTTACTCTCTGGCAAAAAAAAAAGGATTCAAAGACAAGAAAATAATTTGCAATTAATGATGCAGTGAATTACAACAACTTTTCTATTCAAATACAATGACTGAGAAACTCACTGATACTAATCCTCAATGATCATTCGCACCCTCAGCAAAGTCTCACTGAGGATTGGTATTGGAACAGAATCCAAATAACTATTGTTATAAGCAGAGGACATGCAAGGATATGTGTGGAATCACAGTTCCCTCCTCTGCCCCCCGCCCCACACTCTTTCCTCCCTCAGGAGTCCTCACAGCTCCTCTTCTTTGATGACTTCTTTCTTGTTACCCAACTACCAAGCTTTTTCACACTCGTCCTCCCTCTAGCAGAAACTAATTCTCAGCAATATGGTTTAAGGTAGCTAAGGAATCCCAAATGGCAGCAAAGATCTCACAACCTAATCTTATGAGATTTTTTTTAAGTTGCAAAGTCTGCATCAATACAGACATTGCTTCTAGAGTACACAGCCTCATTTTTTAAATTCATAACTAGGGCAAAGATCAGAATTAGATATATGATTTGGATCCCATCTGATTCACCATACTATGCCATGTGATGGCCTCTTTGTTAATCGTAAACTCTCTGTCCAGTGAAACCAGTGGATCCATCCTTCCTACTTCCACTCTTATGAAGGATTTGTTTGGCAAAATAACTCAGTTTATAATATCAAATCCAGCTGCTATTTCACCATTCTAATTAAAAAATACCAGGTCTCCAGCAGTGTTGAATGAGATGCTTCTTAGGAAAGGGTGTAACTAGATTGAAAATAATAAAAACAATTAAAAAATCACTCTAGTATTTACAAACAAAAGGCTTTGAGCTATTTCAGTACAGGGTTTGATTTTGTTTTTCCTCACAGCTTTTGGATGTGGGGCCCAGGTTAGATTAGAAGTAAATAAAATCCCAAGATCAGGTTGTTATTTAACTTCTTCTAACTCATGCCCCTTCATGGTCCAATGGTATGTTTTTAGTCTATTATATTTATTTTTAGTTTATTATATTTTTATCCAGCACAGAACACTATATCAACACTCAGCGTCCCCAACTCATACACAGGAAAGAGAAGAATATAACACACCATGATTTTCAGCTTCAGTGATACCTACAGCTTCTATGTCAAGTCAAGTTTATTCACAGCAAAAATAATAACAGATAAAACCAATGCCGGTTACAGTAACCCATATAAATTATGCTGAGAGAAGAGAGGTGAAATTGCTACAGCTTTTATGAAAATGGAAAACTCTAAGAATGGAGCCTCTGGCAGCTCGCTACATCGCAGCACGGCTGCTGGGGAGATATTGCCCTCCCCCCGGAGGGAGAGCAGGCGCTTCAGCATGCTTTTAGGCGCGTCTGGAGGGGGCGGGGCTTCAGCGCTTGTTCTGAAGCCTCCGCTCCCCTTTTGGCAGTCCTCGTCTGGTGCTCAGCCTGATCGGAGCGTGCTTTCACGCTCCTGGCTTGCGCTGGGGAGGATTAGGCCTGGGAGAGGTCGTTTCATCGAGGATTGCAGCATCAGTTTGAGGCGTTGTGGGATCAGTTCTAGGCTTGCTTCTTCCATTTAATTCTTCCACTTGGGGCACTGGGGTATAAGGGCTGCTGGCTCGAGCTTCAGCCCAGTGAGGGTGCTTGTCAAGGGGTGGATTCCGGTGGTGGGTCATAGGGGTGGTGGGAGCTGGCCTGGTCTTCAAGGGGCAGCATTTTTTCCCAGTGCCTTTGACCTTTTTGGGAGTGTGGGGGTTTTATTATTGTGGCCTTGACAGCCATTTGAAGTGGGACTGAGGTGGTGCTAGTGGGTGGAGTGGTTCAGCCATTTTGTATGCACCAGGGTGGCTGTTCTTGTTCAGGTGCTTTGCGGCCATTTTCTCTGGGTTCTCCCCCCTTGTCCCGTCTTCTTGGCAGCCATTTTGGGATTTGGTGAGGCAGTGGCCATTTTAAGATTTGGGAGGCGGTGGGCATTTTAGGATTTAGAGAGGCGGCGGCCATTTTAGGAGTAATTTTTGACCCCTTTTTTCCTAGTAAGATAATTGAGGGGGTTTGTGGGTTTTGTGTATTACCCCTTTGCATGGAGTGGTGAGCTGCTATAATGCAGTCCATTCTTTAATTTAACTCCTCTTTAATTTTGACTCGTGCCGTAATTAAGGATGGCGAGTATGTCAGGGTGTAAAGGCAGCGGAAAATCAAAGGGGAAGCAGCCTGCACGTAAGGTTCCTAAGCCGCCCCAGAAGCGTCCTCCGCCCCCCTCGTCTTCTGATGAGGAGGGGGAGGATGGTGTGAATGCAGTTATTTTTCAGAGGCTGCAGGCTTTGGAGCGGGCATCTGGGTTTCCACATTTTCAGATGCCTAAGAAGGGGCGGGATCCTATGCGGGCCTTGCAGGCAGATATACTGACCCATTTGTCTATTTTGGAGGGCAGGTCCGCTGCATCTTCTATTGGAGGAGCTGTAGGGCTTGTTGGCTCGGATGTTGGAGCGGGCCCATTGTCTGGAGTGATTGGTGCCAGGTCAGTGTTGGTGCCTGGTCTACCTCCTGGTAAGTGGGGGGACGGTTTGTTGCCTTACACTGGGCCTGTGTGGCCCTGGGGGGCTTGGGGATCTGCCGCTCCTAATGGGGCCGGTGCTACATCGGGTAGTTCAGGGGCTCCCTCAAATTTGGCCTACTGCACCCTTCTTAAATCTTCGTTTGCGAAGTCAAGCTGAGATAGAGAGAGAGAGAGACCTGTTTGTGGGCCCCACAGATTCTGGACACTGCGCTCAGTTGCTATCCGGCTTTATTGAGTTGGCTGCTGAGTTGGGTGTGCCATTGGCTGAGGAAAAAACCAAGGGCCATGCCCATTGCCTTGTGTTTTTGGGGATACTTTAGAGCAGTCTTCCAGGATCCCTGGCCAGAAGCTGGTGGACTTGAAGGAAAGGATTAGTTCTTTCATTCTCAAAAATAAGGTTATGCTTCTGTGGACACTGGACACTGTGGACACTGGTGCATGGAGGTTTTGCTGGAGTCATGGGTGCAGGCTGGTTTGAGCCGGGATCTCATGCTTTTGGAATTTTTTCCCATTTTGGTTGCGGTTTGGCTGGGGGGGAGTGATATGGTCGATCGCACTGTTCACTTTTGGTGTGACTGTTGTTCATGTTATTAATTCCCTTTCATCCAAATCTCAATGGGTTATGAGGTTGGTGAGGGCCTTCACTCTGCGTTACCTGTGGTTTAACATTTTATTTTTGGCCAAGCATGTTCCTGGGGTGAATAACGGGGTGGCTGAAGGTCTCTCTCATAAACAGATGGAGAGGTTTTGTCAGCTGGCCCCAGACACCGATCTGGAAGCAGCGCCAATGCCCCAGGAGCTATGGCTGATTGGAGAGCCGAGGCCTGCAGAGCGATAGGCCTAGCCAGGAAGTCTTAAGAACGTGCTGTATGGCAGTTTGAAGACTTTAGGGCTGAGGTAGGGTATTGCATTGTTTGGCCCCTCCCAGTGGAGCAGTTGCTCCATTATTGTGTTTCCTTAAGAGGTAAGGGACTGGCCGTGTGATCAATTAGGGGACGCATGTCTGCGCTGGCCTTCGCTAGCAAAGCGTTAGGGTATAAAGAGGAAACAGCAGATTTTCATATTTGAAAGATGCTGGAAGGGTGGTCCAGAGGTTGGGCCTAAGCCTGATACTAGGACCCCTATGTCTCCTGAGATTCTTAGGGGTGTGGAGCACAGTCTGTGTGTCTCATTTCGAGGCTGTTTTGTTTCACTCAGCCTCTTTGGTGCCTTTCTTTGGGGTACTGAGGATTAGTGAATTGGTGGCAAGCTCCAGGAATGATGTTTCTGGCAGGGCCTTGTCACTAAGGGATATTAGGTTTAAGGGGGGTAAGGGGGCTCTTACCATTTGCCGATCCAAGATAGATCAACTGGGCTTTGGGACGGTGGTGGAGTTGGGTCCATGTTCAGAGGTGGAGCTTTGCCCAGATTTTGCATTGGCTGATTATTTGGCCGTGCGGGGAGGCTGCGAAGGGTTGTTGTTTTGTCATTTTGGAGGCATCCCTCTGAAAAAACATCAGTTTTGGGCAGTGACGTCTAGGGCCTTAGCTTTATTAGGTTTGGTACTCACTCTTTTAGAATTGGAGCGGCCTCTATGGCCGCGGCCTTGGGTTACTCTTCATCGTCCATCCAGCGACTTGGCCGTTGGCGGTCTCAGGCTTTTAAAGGTTATGTTCACCCTTTGCTCCCCTCTTAGTTGTGTTAGTGGGTTAAGGTTTTGGTTTTATAACTTGTTTGTTTCTCTTTTTAGATGCTGTTGTTCCTGGCCGGAGGAGCCGAGTTCTCATCTGCGGGCATAGTTATGTGTTTTGGGTGGCACATCAAGCTTGGAGAACTGCTGTTGGCTCTCAGCTGGGGCTCAGCAAATATGTTACGGTGGAATGGCGGGGGCGCCGTGGTCTTCATTGGCCTGGCTTGCTCCCCCTTTTGTTTCATGGGTGAATGGGCCCTCCTCCGCAGGTATTAATTGTTCACCTGGGAGGGAATGATCTCGGGTTGATTAAAGGAAGGCTTTGATCTTGAAAGCCCGAGATGATTTCAAGTACATAAGGAAGAGATGGCCTGGTACCATTATAGTTTGGTTGGCCATGATTCCGTGCTTGATGTGACGCAGTGCTTGGAATCCAGCTGGGATAAAGAGGGCTTATTACAGACCAAATAAGGAGATTTGCAAGGTTTTGGAGAGTGGTTTGGGTCACTATTTGCCCCATCCGGATATTTCTAGGGCATGTCCCGACCTCTACAGAGGGGATGGGGTGCATCTCTCAGAAAAGGGTAATATGCTTTTCCTGAGGGATCTTCGGCAAGGGCTTGTGTTGGCATTGGGCCTTTCGGTGGGTGCTAAGCCTTAAGTAGAGACTTGGCCTTAGTTGTGGCAGGTTTTACGGGGTTTATGGCACCATGCGGCCTGGAGAGGACCTGTTAGCCTCCCTCTTTTGGGGAGTTAGGGGTCTGGCAGGATCAACCTTTGGGTACTGGTGACCCTAGGTGTGTGAATGCAGACTGTCCTGGAGACTCGATTGGATAGGTGCCTTTTGCTTAGACTCACGTCTGGTGTCTGGGCCCTCCAGTGCAAGCCTCCCTGCTGGGCCTGCCTGACAGGAGCTGTGACACACAGCTCCGGCTGGGGGGCTGGGTCTCACACCCACTGGAAAAGGCAGGGGAGCGGTTGCCCTTGCCGTTGCTGTGTTATTTAATAAAGTGGCCCATAGTTTTACCAATCGAATTGTGTCTGCCTCTTTATTCCAACTTGGGGGCCAAATGAGAGAGATTCAAGATTTTAAAGAAAGGGAAATGTCAAAATTTGGATGCAGTGCTGCACTCCCGACATCAGATATCTTCACACATTAGAGGACAACCCAAGACAAAATGTCTGCTCTAAAAGTAATGAAACATTAGCTTCCATGTTTGCAGATTTGAAAGATCACATCTACTTCTGTCCATCATTGCTCTAAGTTTCAGTCTGGATGTGTACATCTTATGTAATGCATGTGCTATGGCATAGACCGCATTGTAGATACTATAGCTCTGGCCAATCATGGTCATTTAAAAAAAAATTCCAGGTAGACTATCCAGTCTCTCTTCTCCTGTGCAAGTAGCACTAGTGTTTTCCTTGTTTTCATCAGAATCAGAGAATACACACTCGAATGCCTGTTCCCAGAAGACCCTGATAAAGCCATCTTCTTGTTGTGAATCAGGATGTATCCTCTGGAGGAATTTTGTAAAATCCCATACCTGATTTGAGTTAATTGTAAAGGAAAGGGCTCCATGGAAGATGTCCATGTCAAATTCCCTGAGCTCTGTCTGTGATGAGAAATCCCAGTGGGCTGTCATAATCCATACTATTCCCATTAAATTTTTGGTAATCCCTCCAAATATTTCATAAACATGTATCAACCATTTCAAAGCATTTATGGTCTGAAGGTCTGCATTTACAACAAATAGTCTGACACTGGAATTGGCAAGAGAAGTGGCCACAGGTAGAACAGATTCTAATGAACTGAATGCATGTAATGCTTGATATAGTGCTGGTGTCTTTTCAGTGTGGGCTGCACAGATCCTATGTTTGAAAATCATATATGTCAAAGTACGCACAAAATTTTCACCTTGATCATCATCTGTTGCCATGATCCCAACCCACGTCCATTGGAAATGCAAAAGGAGCTGGACAATGCCTGTGTACTGAAATTCTTCATTGGGGATCATGCAATAGAAAGAAGGAAGCTGAATTTTAACATTACTCACTGGAGCAAATACACAGTAGGCAATCTGAATAAAAACAAATGAATGTTCATGATGATAGTAAGCATTTATGATGTGTTATGATATGTCATCTTAGTGGTTAAGATGAAATCCAGGAATAAATCTTTACCAATGCAATCCTGAATTGAGTTACAACCTCCTAAAACCTTTGATTTCAATAGATTTGTGAAGGTTTAACAGTGTTTAGAATTGCATAATAAGTGTATTTAAAAATTAGGAATGTGGAAGATTTTTTGGGGAACTATGCAGAACTTATAGCTCTCATGTAGCTAGATCCAGGTGGGCAGCCATGTTGGTCTGAAGCCATAGAAAAAGACAATAGAACACCTTTAAGACCAACAAAGTTTTATTCGGATTGTAAGTTTTCATATGCATGCATACTTCATCATGAAAGCTTACATTCTGAATAAAACTTTGTTGGTCTTAATGGTGCTATTGGACTCCTACTTTGTCTTAAAGCTCTCATGGCATGAAATATCTTTAAGACTAGGGATGTTATCAAATACATGGAGCTGCCATATAAGAACATAAGAGAAGCCATGTTAGATCAGGCCAATGGCCCATCCACTCCAACACTCTGTGTCACACAGTGGCCAATTTTTTTTATATATATATATATATATATATATATATGAAATATATATACACACACATATACACACTGTGGCTAATAGCCACTGATGGACCTCTGCTCCATATTTTTATCTAACCCCCTCTTGAAGGTGGCTATGCTTGTGGCCACCACCACCTCCTGTGGCAGTGAATTCCACATGTTAATCACCCTTTGGGTTAAGAAGTACCTCCTTTTATCCATTTTAACCCGTCTGCTCAGCAATTTCATCGAATGCCCACGAGTTCTTGTATTGTGAGAAAGGAAGAAAAGTATTTCTTTCTCTACTTTCTCCATCCCATGCATTATCTTGTAAACCTCTATCATGTCACCCCGCAGTCGACTTTTCTCCAAGTTAAAGAGATCCAAGCGTTTCAACCTTTCTTCATAGGGAAAGTGTTCCAGCCCTTTAATCATTCTAGTTGCCCTTTTCTGGACTTTCTCCAATGCTATAATATCCTTTTTGAGGTGTGGCGACCAGAACTTCACACAGCACTCCAAATGACTCAGATCACTGGTCCCTCAAGGTCAGTGCTGTCTACTTAGACTGGGATCTGCACTCCAAGGTCTTGACAGCGCTGTAACCAGTGGTCAGCAGGTGGCTTCCCCATCACACATTCATGCTTCCCAAGAAGAATAGTGATGTCCCCCATGCCTCTAGTGGGGGAGAAGCTCCCTGCTGTTGTTATGCGATCTAGCAACAATAAAGAGGCTTGAGGTGAACCAATGTGGAAACGTGCGGAGAAGTTGGGAGGAGCCAGCATATTTTTACTCATCATGTGTAAAGAAGGATTGTTAAACTGTTTACATATTAGGATACACCCCTCTTATGTAGCCAATCCTCCAAGAGCTTACAGGGCTCTTAGTTCAGGGTCCACTGTAAGCTCTTGGAGGATTGGCTACATCAAGGTATGTGTGGTCTAATATGCAAATGAGTTCCTGCTACAAAAAAGCCCTAGTTAAATTTATAGCCCAGAATAATACCCTGGTTTGAATACCCAAAAGCTCTACTGTGAAATGGCCGGTTCCAGCCTGCAGCCCCATCATCAGAATTAAATTGTTAGGGTTCTTTTTTCATATCCATTGGCATATTAAAAAGGGCTATGATTCTCATTTGGAATTTCTAAATTTTGCAGTGGAATTACAGCACAGACACTTGCTTCCACTGTTAACAGCTTTTTGTGAGTCAGACGTCACGGGAGTACAGAGTTGCATGTTTGGAATATCTGAGATTTATATTTGATGTTTACAGCTTTATAAACTGCTTTTTTTCAGTCATTGTAACATGCTAGTAATTTTAGCTGTTTTTTCACTTCCTTGCTTCTGTGTTATGTGACCTGTTATGTGACATGGGTCAAATGACACTAGCTACCAGCAGCAAGCTCCTCCCTCTCCAGGAAGGAGAAGCTGAGTCCAGATGCCTCACTAGAGAGGCACGTCTTTAAAGGCCACCAGATCTCCCCTGCTATTATCTTTAGGTGGCTGCTGCCTCAGTCTCCCCAGCTTGAGGTGGACTTGCTCTTTAGGCAGACGGCCTCCCAGGGCTGCTTTTAAGAGGATCCTTTTCCTTCCAAGTGTCAAGCAATTAGAACTCAAAGTAACCAGTCCTTTAGTTGAAACAAAGTAAGGTTTATTGATAATCCATATGCAGTGAGTCAGGGATTGGAACCGATACTTAGTAATGGTGCAGGGCATACTTAAAGATGGCACATCAAAGGTTTTCTAAACAAAGCTACAAATTCTAAACAATGCTGCATTCACATGTGAATCTTCACATGGTAACTTCCCTTATCTCCCCTGTGGTTTTCCGTCCTGGGACCAGGCTTGAGAACCTGTCCCTGGAGGCGCTTATCTTCAAAGGCGAATTCCTGCATTTGTTAGTAAAAGCGAAAGAGGCGCGAACAAGGCGCCGGCTATTTTCTACTTTGATGTGCCCAGCTTACTTTATGGTTTGTAACATTTATGGGACATTGCAAATACATTCAGTTAGCATCATACATTCAAAGGAAAGATTAACATTGCTTGACATCAAGGTGAAACTGACATCCAGGTTGGAATTACTGTTTTTTTAAACCCCCTTTGCATCATCCTGATTCTTTTTTAAAGTAGTTACAAATTAGTTACAAATATGTATCAAACAGTTAGGGCGAAATACATGAACATCACTCCCGCCATCTTCCTTGAACAGGGCATCTTCATCAAAAGACAGATAAGATTATTTATTATTCATATGTGTTACTGCTCTCAAGGAAGAACCAAATATATATGTGTGTATATACATACACACACTGACAGATAGACACACGGCAGAGGTCTTAAAGTGGGGGAGAAATGTCTTTCCTCAGTCTCAGGTCATGTAGGAGTATGAAAACATGTTTATTTTGTGTCAGATTCACATCTGAGTCCTGAATTCCCATTCCCTTCGGTCTGGGCAAGAATTGAAGTAGGAGCAGGTGATATTTAGGCAGAACATTAGAGATGGTAGAAAGGACTGTAGCACTTCAAACTACAAGGGAGGGTGTTACATTTTTCAAAATTCTGCAAGATCGTTATTTCTTTGGATGCTGAAAATCAGCACAGCAAGCAAAAGGTTTGGATCAACCCTTGCTTTCTGATGGCCTTTTTAATTTGAATTTTTTTTTCATCAGAAGGTATAGCAAATATGGGATTTCCTCTTCTCTTAGAGTATCAAGTGATTGTCAGAACTTGTGCTTTTCATGCTTGCTAAGCTTGGCAATGTTAACCTAACTGACTCCATCTTGTAAGTTGATACTAAACCTATGTACTCATAGCTAGGCCACTAATCAAAGCGCTTTGCATTTCAAACAAACTGTAACCACTGAAGGAATGACAGATAGCCTCTGGGAGTCATCTGCAGGTGTCCTTTGAAGACAGCCGCGCAGGACATCACAGCAGGACTCCTTCCTCCCTTCTCTGATAACAGACTCTGGGAACAGACAAGTATCTCTGGAAGTGTGAGAACTGACTTTATTGTTTCTGTAACAACCGCATAAAGTTGTAACCACTGCTAACCCCGTTATCAGAGTTATTCTGTGCCTTCATGAACTTAGTTCTCAATAAATACCTATACTTTGTAACGAAGTCCTGGGCCTCGTTTGAAGTTCTTCAAGTTCTGACATTATAACTCTGATGTTAATTTTGGAGCTTATCTGAACTGGCAACTTAGCTGGATGGCAGCAAAGGCTCCAGATAACGGAGAGCCCAGCACCCCGCCGAAAGAGCGACCAATAGAGCCGGGGGTGATGGCGGTGAGGCGCAAGGTGAAAGACCCAGCGCACTTCTCCACGCTTGTATTCAACCCGCGGAGCTGGAGTCCGTGAAAGTCCACCACGCTGATGGACGCCGCGGACGAAAGATACAAGGCGTTGGTGACCGGCGCCGGGGCAGACGACCTGGACCCGGAGAGGGCCCGATCCCGCGAGAGGACGACCCAGCCCAGGCGCTACGCAACGAACTGTTCCAGTGGGTGAGAAAGATCCATGATGAGGTCCACGAGACCCGCATACAGCTGGCCGGCGAGATGCACCGGCAGATGGATGCGATCCAGGACCAGATCCGAGCGCTACAGGGTGCCGGCCCGGGAGCATCGGCCGGCCCGCCCGGGGGCGGACCGGTCCCACCGGCGGCACCGGGCGATGGAGGAGTGCCGGCAGTGCCCGACGACGGAGTACCGGGTCAACCCGTGGCTCCCCCCGGGGATGGGGGGAGGCCCTGCCACACCAGCGGCACTGGCGGGACCAGTGCCGATACCCCCCGCAGGGCCACTACTGGCGCCGCCCGCGGGCCCCGCCGCCCCAGCCGAGAACTCCAGATCACATTCGACGGGGATGCGGAGGAAGTGGAGTACTTCACCATCCAATGCAACAACTTCATGACCCACTGGGGAGCGAGCTTTCCATCGAAGGCCAGCCGAGTGGACCACATCGCGTCCAAGCTCAAAGGGGCCACAAGAAAATGGTACGTGGGGCTATACGCCGGGAGGAAACCCGAGCTAGCGACGGTGGCGGAATTCCTTCAGGCCATGCTACGGCAATACGGTGACCCCCTGAGAGAAGAGAAGGCCATAGAAGCGCTCCAGAGGATCGAGCAGGGGAACTGCTCCATCCGAGAGTACGCCACGGAATTCATGGCGCACTGCACGGTGGTGAGGGGCTGGAGTGAACTGATGAGGTACTTGGCATTCAAGAACGGCCTAAACGCCAACATCCTCGACCGGTGCTATCACCAGGGGAGGCCCGACACCCTAGTGGGCTGGATCCAACTGGCCGGAGAGGTAGAAATGAACCTCCAGCATGTGGGAATGCGCCGCCAGCAGCAATTGGGGAAGAAAGGAGCGAAGTCGGGCCCCTCCACCACCAAGTACAAGGGGAAGAAGACACCGGCAACCTCGACCCCCACCGGACCCTCGGGCCAGAGGAGATGCTACAGATGCGGCGACCCGGGGCACCTGGCCGCCAACTGCCCAGAAAAACCGCGCCTAGCAACACCACCACCCAAGCCGTTCGCACCCACCCCGAAGAAGGGAGGCGGACGAGCTAAGGATCCCAGTCGGGGCGCCGTCGCCACATCCATGGCGATTGATGAGGATGTTATAACCATCGAGGAGTCGAGGGAGGAGTCCTGGGATCCCGGCGGGAAACGACAGCGACCTGCTTTAATTGGTGCCGTGAAGCAGGTCCACGAATCGACGGCACCGATGACGGTGAGAATAACCGGGGAACTCTTGTTTATGGCAGTGACCTTATTAAACCCCAACCTAAAACGATTTATGCACGCCCGGGCGCTGATAGACTCAGGTTGCACCCGGGACATCATCACCCCCCGCCTAGTAGAGGCGCTCGGGTTAGCCAGGTCCCCAGTGGGAAGCCAGGTCCAGTGGGAAGCGCAAATTATCAACTTCCCGGACTGGAGGTGCGAGCATCACCACTGGCGGAGGGAGTGGGGACCCAAACCCCCGCCGCAGAATGAGAGGCTGTGTCTAACCATAGAGGAGGTGAGGTCGATCCCCAGAGAATACCGGGACTTGAAACGAGCATTCAGCGAGGAGGAGGCTAACGAGCTCCCCCCGCACCGCCCCACAGACTGTGCTATTGAATTGATCCCAGGGCAAGAGCTACCGAAAGCCAAACTCTACTCGATGGGGTGGGCAGAAAAGGCGGAACTGAAAAAGTTTATAGACAAAAACTTAAAGAGGGGTTCATCCGCCCCGCCACGGCCCCCCACGCAGCCCCGGTCCTGTTCCGGAAGAAGGACGGGAGTCTGAGACTTTGTACTGATTTTCGCGGGATAAACGGGATTTCTATGTCCAACGCCTACCCGATCCCGCTGATAAAAGACCTACTTAGCACGGTAGCAGAAGGGAAGGTGTTCACGAAACTCGACCTCCGGGACGCTTACTTCAGGGTACGGATCAAGGAGGGAGACGAGTGGAAAACGGCGTTCAACACGCCGATGGGACAGTTCGAGTACCTAGTAATGCCATTTGGACTCCAGGGGGCACCGGGGGTGTTTATGAACTTTATAAATGAAGTGCTAAGAGAGTACCTGTACAAGGGGGTGGTGGTGTACCTGGATGACATCATTATTTATTCTAAGGACCTGGAGTCCCATGTACCGCTAGTCAGAAAAGTGTTAACCACCTTGTACCAAAACAAACTGTACGCTAAACTGTCCAAGTGTGAGTTCCACCAAACGGAACTAGATTACCTAGGGTTTCGTGTGTCGGGGGAGGGATTAGCGATGGACCCAGCCAAAATCCAAGCCGTGCTAGACTGGGAGCCGCCCCGAACCCGATGGCAGCTACAATCTTTCCTGGGGTTTGCAAACTTTTACCGTGGGTTCATAAAGGGGTTCGCCCGGGTCATGCTACTCCTCACAGAACTCCTCAAAACCAAGGGAAAGGGGGAGGAGGCCAAAAAACCCGGGGCTCGCTTAGATTGGTCACCTGAGTGCCAAGTCATGTTCGATGAGCTAAAGCGGCTGTTCACCAGCGAGCCCGTGCTAGCCCACCCTAACGAACTTAAGCCGTTCGTGGTGCAATGCGACGCTTCCGACGTCGCTGTAGGAGCCATATTAATGCAGAAAGACGAGGAGGGTGGGCTAAGGCCCTGCGCGTACATCTCCCGCAAATTCTCGAACGAGCAGCGGAACTGGTCAGTGTGGGATAAGGAGACGTTCGCGGTCACATTTGCCCTAAAAACCTGGCGGTCGTCCCTTTTGAAATATGGACAGACCATAAGAACCTTGAAGTGCTAACAGGCCGGCGTAAACTCACCGTCAAACAAATTCGATGGGCGGGATTTTTCGCCAAATTTGACTTTGTGTTGAAACACATCCCCGGCACCAAGAATTTTCTAGCTGACGCGCTCTCCCGCATGCCCCAGCATGACAGCCAGAGAGAGGAAGTGATCGATTCACTCATTCCCCCCTCCCAAGTAGTGGATGGAGTTACCACTCGATCCAGGAAAAAGACCGGGTCCCCAGAGCCAGAGGAGAAGGAACAATTTGTGCGGGAGGCGGAAGCAGAAGGGGGGGAAAGGCCCGAGGGTCTAGAGAAAGGGGAGGGGGGACTTTGGTATTATAACGGAAAGATCTATGTGCCGAAAAGCCTAAGAGGGGAGGTCCTGGCGCAATGCCACTCCAACCGCCTAGCGGGGCATTTCGGCTATGTGAAAACACTGCACTTATTAACTAGGCAGTTTTGGTGGCCACAAATGAAGAGAGATGTGTCGAAGTTTGTGAGCTCATGCCCAACTTGCATCATGGCCAAACGGAGGGGGGAAAACCGCCTGGGCTCTTGCACCCGCTACCCACCGCGATGAGGCCCTGGGCGGTAGTATCGATGGACTTTATAGTGGAACTGCCACCCTCCCAGGGGAAAACAGTAATCCTAGTAGTGGTAGACACCTTCTCCAAGCAGGCCCACTTCATTCCATGCAAAAAGCTACCCACCGCTAAGAAATTGGCCCATTTATTCTTCCACCATGTGGTCCGCCTCCACTCATTCCCTGATAAGGTAATTAGCGACCGCGGGCCGCAGTTCGTTGCCAACTTCTGGCGGGAGTTTTGTAAAATCACTGGCATGGAACAGGGGCTCAGCTCCGCTTACCACCCACAGACGGACGGACAGACAGAGAAGGTGAACGGGCTGCTGGAGCAGTACCTTAGGTGCTATGTCAACTACCAACAAACCAATTGGGTAGAACTCCTGCCCTTTGCTGAGTATGGGTACAATAATAGTCTCCATAGCTCCACCAAGTCCTCCCCTTTTCAGATAGTCAATGGGTACAAGGGCAAGCCCTTCCCACTATTAGCCATGCCAGCCAGGGCACCAAAACCAACTTCATGTCAACAATGGTGGGAAGGGATCCGCAAGGGATGGGAGGTGATACAGGACAACCTGGAGAGTGCAAAGGAGGAGTACAAAAAACAATTTGACCGAAAGCACTCCCCCCAGTGGACGTTCAAAGAAGGGGAGAAGGTATTCCTCTTGACCAAAAACCTCCCATTACCACAAACTTGCCGAAAACTAGCATATAAATACCTAGGCCCGTTCAAAATCAAACGGGTGATCAATGAGGTGACAGTAGAACTGGAGCTGCCCAAACTGTTTAGTAAGATCCACCCTGTTTTTCATTGCAGCCTTCTTCGCAAAGATCCTGGAGCTACGTCTTGGCACCCTCGCCCTCCAGAGCCACCTCCTATTCAAGTGAAGGGCCAGAGCCACCATGAGGTGCAGGAAATCCTGGACTCCTGAGTCCAGCATGGGGTATTGTACTACCTGATCAGATGGAAGTACTTTCCCCCAAGCTGCGATGAGTGAGTCAAGGCCAGTGACGTGTCAGCTCCGCAATTGCTCAAGAAATTCCACCTACTGTACCCGCAGAAGCCCCGAGCGAGAGCTTAGGGGGGGCAGTATGTCAGAACTGCCTAATGTTAGCCTAACTGACTCCATCTTGTGTGTTAATACTAACCCTATGTACTCCTAGCTAGGCCTCTAATCAAAGTGCTTTGCATTTCAAACAAACTGTAACCACTGGAGGAATGACAGATAGCCCCTGGGAATCGCCTGCAGGTGTCCTTTGAAGGCAACCGCCCAGGACATCGCAGCAGGACTCCTTCCTCCCTTCACTGATAACAGACTCTGGGAACAGACTAGTGTCTCTGGAAGTGTGAGAACCAACTTTATTGTTTCTGTAACAACCGCATAAAATTGTAACCAATGCTAAACCCATTATCAGAGTTATTCTGTGCCTTCCCGAACGTAGTTCTCAATAAATGGCTATACTTTGTAACGAAGTCCTGGGCCTCGTTTGAAGTTCTTCAAGTTCTGACACTGCCCTGAGCCTGCTTTGGCGAGGAGGGCGGGATATAAATGGAATAAAACAAATAACTGTATTCCTGCAGGCAGATCATTGCATTGTCTATAGTTAGCCACAATTGCTCTATCCAGAATCTGACATAGGGTTGTTAATTACAATAGGTTTTTGAAATGTTGTTATGGTTATTATTATTAATATTATTATTAAGAGAACTCATTTGACTTGCTTTTTTATTTTTAACTGGAAATGTTTGTAGCTATTATTGCAAACTGCCTTGAATCAAAGGAAAAATGCATGTATTTTAAATAAATAAACCTCCTGGTGGAGCTTGGATACCTCGTGGAATTACAGTGGACCGCTAGACAACTGAGATTAACTTCCCTGGAGAAAATGGCTGCTTTGGAGGGTAGACTTTATGATTATACCCGGCTGAGGTCCTTCCCCTTACCAAACCCTGCTCTCCCCAGGCTCCACCCCTGAAACTCTAAAACCTCTCCTAAAACAACTAAAAACAAAAAATCCAAAAACAAACCAAAAAACAACAAATCCATGAGAAAAACACTAAGTCAATGAATAAACTATTTGTTAAGAATGCTAATGCAATGTAGAAAAGATATTGCCAATAGGAGAATCATATTCTGAACTCTGGTCACAGTAAATGTATGATTTGGCACTTTGATAAGTAGTCTTTTTTACCACTGAATTTTTATTGTTTATAATTGAATTTCATCTGGCAAAGACCCATGAAATGTCAGCAATACCTAGAAGCTGCCTCTTTCTTTTAATCCAATTTACCTCTTGGAAGATAATTTCTTAGTTGATTTAAAATAATGGGCTTTTCTTATGAATGATTGCATGATTCATCATCAATAATTGAGAATGTTACCTAGATATCACCTATGTGACAGAATGAAATTGAGATGTTTTGGATACTATTGAAGCAACATTGTATGAACTATTACCAATTAGAAGGTGATTTTTGTGACTCAGTGAAGCTGTACTTCCTTCTGTTTGGTTCTGATTTGTAATATTGTACATATTATATTTTGTAATTGGTTGTTATTGGGTTTTGCTCATTATATAAACAATCACATTAGCATTTTTGTAACAAAGAGTTTATCGATCAACTTAGCACTTCCCCACAGATTTGTTGGTTTTGGTTTCACAATTATCCTCAAGCCAATAGATGATTTTGAGTTTCATTATTTTATTTGTGGATTAATTAGGAATGAGCATGAACTCAGAAAATGAATCATGTTGGTTTGTGGTTTGTTTGATTCCATGAACCATGAACCACAAACTTTTCCATTTTTTGAACTGGTTCATTGTTTGTTTGGTTCAGGAAGTGGTAGTATAACCCTTTTGCAAGACTGGATTTGGGATTCCCCCAATCAGGTGCCACCAGGAAAATTCAGCTCTGGCTTCATGTTTAATTCCTGAAACCACCACAGGGAACACTTTCCCAGCTGGGAGAGGGGTTTAAAAAAAAATATCCCACTGATGCCTACTATTCAGCTCAGGCCTCAGGATAAATATGTACCATTTAGGGATGAAAATACAAACCAGCAGCTCAGAACTATAGCCCAAGATAGAGAAGATCTTCACGACTATACTATTCTTTCCCCTTGGTGCTAAGATAAGAGAACAAAGGACAGCCAAACACCACAAAATACCAGTATGCTGAAAGTGATAATTTTTGCTTCATTGAAACATTGTTCGGCAATTTCCTGGCTAAGAAAACCACAGTAAAGCTTACAATGGCCAGAAATCCCAGATAGCACAGAACTACATAAAACATTGTGACTGACCCTTCATTGTATCCCACTATGATTTCTTCAGCCAGAGTGTCGATGTCAAAATGTGGGAATGAAAGAGCAGTACAGAGCCATACTGCACAAATACTGGCTTGAATGAGGGAGCAAGAAATGAGAGTGGAGCTTGCCATTTTCTCCCACCCTTTTCATCTTGGATCCTGGCTTGGTAGCTGCAAAAACCACAACCACAGTGATGGTTTTGGCCAATATGCATGAAACAGCCATGGAAAAAAATGATGTCAAAAGCAGTTTGACAAAAGTAGCAGCTCACTGTCTGAGGCTGGTGAATGAAGAGCAAGGAGCAAAGGAAACAGAGCAACAGGGAGATGAGAGAATAGGTGAGGTCCCAGTTGTTGGCTTTGACAACTAGAGTGTTTTGGTTCTTGATGAGAATTCCTAACATCAAAGCTGTGATCAAAGAAAGAGAGAGAGCCAAGGACCAGACTAGAGACACTAAGAATTGTTCCTGAAACCTTCTGTGTGCAGAGCACGTGTTCTACTATCAAGTCACAGCCCCCCCTCCAAGTGGTAGAGTGTTAAACCAGGACTGAATGGACATAAATTACAATCCCCACTCAACCTTGAAGTATCTTGAGTGACCCTTGGCCAGGGTAAGAAAGAAAGAACACACTGAAATGTAGAGGTTCCAGAGCTCCACTTCTGTAAACTCCTGCCCAAAATGAGGCCTGGTTTTGGACAGAAAGACTCCCATCATTATTCTGAAGCTAAAGGGCCATTTTTAGATGCCTATGTTTATTTTCAGAAGATGCTTGCCACAGAGAAGCCTTTTCTTCCAACACAAAAGATGTAAGCGGAAGGACTGGGGATTGTGCCGACCAATATTTTTTCAGTTTTATGTTTTGCACTGCAGCATCCACAAGGAAGCTCATAGCTTTATTTGCAGTGAGTTATGCTCGTCACAGACATACCAATAGACTGAAAAGTACCTTTATTTCACAGACGCTATTAGGGTTAATGATAAACCTTTAACAAAATACAAGCTCTAATGATCTAATACACCTAAATGGTCTAATGAGTTATTCACAATTTATCTGTATTGTTTTTGATATCTTAATTTTATGGGAATACAGTGAATGTTAAATATTGTAAAGTATTTTAGGATTTTTTAAAAAATTAAATATATTTATATATTTAAAATCATATAGTATCCATTGCAATGTCATTACATAAATGATAATTATGCAAAACAATAGAGCAGTCAAGGTATTAGATTCTGCCCTGATAGGAAAAAAAAGATCAATGAAATTAGGAAACAATTGGACTTTATGGATTCGAGGGCATTATGGAAAAAACAAACCATGGTAAGAAATGAGTTTCAAAAAGATTCAATAAACTCCGTTAGGAGACTGGCTAATTATCTCAAGACTAGGAAAGAAAAGCAAAAGGTGGAAAGTATTAAAATACAAGGAAAGGTCACGCAGAACCCGAGAGAAATTAGGCAAGTGTTTCAAGAATTCTACAAAGAGTTATACGCTAGGAGGGATATAACAGAACATATTGAAGAAAGTGGAGAAGTGTTGGGAGATACAGATAGAGAGAGTTTGGAGAAGGAAATAACAGTTCAAGAAATAGAGGAAGTTGTGAACAATTTAAAAGTGGGTAAATCCCCAGGGCCTGACGGCTTTACTGTGGATTTTTATAAGGAGATGAAGGAGTTACTGATCCCCGAATTACAACAAGTGTTTAATGCTATATTGAAGGGAGGGAAAGCTCCCGACTCTTGGAGAATGGCTGAAATAACCGTAATATTAAAACCCCAGAAGGATCCTCGGGAAGTGGGTTCATATAGACCAATAAGTTTACTTAACCAGGACTACAAAATTTCCGCTAAAGTTTTAGCAAATAGGTTAAGGAACATATTACCTCATATAATAAAAGAGGATCAATATGGCTTTGTAAAGAATAGGAGTATTGCACATCCTATAAGGAATATATTTAATGTATTGTACCAAAAAAATTATGCAAAACAATATTCAGTTTGAAAATTAGCTGACATAAATTTATTTCAAACTAACCAACCACATTTTTTCATTTCTCTACAACTGAATTAAAATACCTAATTCATGTTGCCAACTTCCTTGTTCATACTTCATGTTCCCTAAATGTTGTGCTGCAGTTAATTTTACCATTCAAAAGTACTTGGGTCTTCCAATGCCTAGCTAAAATAATTCTTGGCACCAGATTTTTTTTTCTGGAAAAAAGAAGACGGAAATGAAGGAGAAACACATGAGATTTTAAACTTTTTTTGAGAATTCTGTTTCCACAAAGAGGTTCCAGAACTCCATTCCACTGCATTCCCTCAAGAAAAAAGCCCTGCTTGCCACCATCAATACATTTAGCACCAGTTACCTACAAGCAATTGGAATGATTTAAATGCAATTAAGTAATTTTTTTTTTTAAAGTTCAGGTTTCACTGGAAGAATAATGTTTCAGATAACAAGAATAACTATATGAATCTATGAAAATCAATCTCAGAGGACATTTACAGCCCAATCCAGACATAAGTGGCAGCTGGCCATGGTATAGCTGCTGCGCTGCTAGTAGACTTCCTGAGGACTTCAGCACGCTGGAGCGTGGGGAGGGGAGCTTGCCATGAGGGAGACGGTCACCATGGCAACACCACTGGCATAGGCACACAAGGGAGGTGGAGGCAGCCAGAGGGGAGGGCCAGTCCACCCCCCCATTGGTCAGTCCTGGAGCTTCCGCCACGGCTCATGACAGTCAGGGATGGGGAGCGGCGGCCCCAGAAAGGCTGATAGCCATCCCCAACCCGTCCCCAAATGGAGAATGGAGCCAATGATGGGCAGACCATCACAGGCAAAGGAGAGACATCCCACCAACAGGAGTGAAGCTAGGCATGTGCGCACAAAAAGCCTGGCTTGGTGGCAAGGCGGGGGTGGGGGTGAGACAGGGCTGCATGGGACCACTGAGAAGCCGTCAATCCCCTTACACTCTCCTGCTGTCAGAGACTCTGCCAATGGCAGGCAGACAAGCAGGAAGTACCAAGTGCAGGAGTTCGCTGTCATAGACAATGGCTGGAATGTGTGTCTGGGAGTGAACAGCCCAGCTGCAGACACCCACCCACCCAGAGACCCCCTGTGTTGCCCTGACACCCCCTGCCATGTGCACAGAACACCTCCCCCGGGGGCCGCAGAACTCAGAGTGCGAGTGCATCAGCTGCAGAACTCTGAGTTCACTTCATCAACCCCCCCCCCCTTAGTGCCCTGCGCACAACAGCCCTGTGGGATTGGGTAGGCTGTCAGCCTGGGCAGGCTGCGGGGCAGCACTCCCCTCCCCTGTCCAGCCATGTGGGTGGCAGTGTGGCATCTCATAGACCATTCCCCCACAAAACCAAGTCTGCCCACCCTTCCAGGCATTCCCTCGGAGAGGCCACTGATGGGGTAGACAAGGGAAGGTGTACAGATGCCAAGCAGGAGAGACAACAGAGGGCACAGCTCAGACCTTATTTTTCTGGAACAGAGTGCAAAAGTCTCCCCGGTGTGCGCTGGGCAGTCTTGCCATAGGGAGGCCTCCATTGTGAGCGGGGGGCAGAAACAGCTGAGGGAGTGGGGGGGGCGGTGGATTGACACAAGTGGAGGCCTTTGTGTTGGAGTCTCACCTGCAAAACGGAGATAGAGATCAAGAGCACCTGCAGGGGCAGCAGCTGGAAGAGCAGGCTGCGTTTTAGCTGGGCACTCTCTTAAAGGGACAGTCTCTGACCCACCTCCTCGCAGCGGGGCAGCTGCCACACATACACACCCCGTGCCCTGCCAGGGGTTGGGAACGCAGCAGAGGGAAGACCAAGGGAAGGGAGCAGATGGCAGCACAGGGGAGCGGGGTTAACAAATGCCCACTGCCGAAGCCCACTGCCTGGTTCAAGTGCCAGAGACGCTCGCACACCAAGCAGTCAAGAGTGAGGGGAGGGGGAGGCTGGGGAGACAGTGGAACTTACCCAGTGATGGGTGACAGTCCTTGCATGCAGAGCCTCTGGGAGCCCAGAACCTGTGGAGACCTGGAAACAAGAGCAGTTAGCCCCAGGGGAGAGACCTCTCTCTCCCCTCACAAGTCAAAGATACTGTCAAAGCAACTGCACAGTGCAAAATCTGTCACCAATGTGCCTGCCTGTCCCTCGCTCTGAGTCTGTATGGCTGGGAGCTTGCCGGCAGAACTCCCTGCCATGCGCTCCTCTCCCTAACAGCTAAGTTGTGCAAGGCCAGAGCGGAAGTATTTCTAGGAGGAGGGAGATCGCGATTGGGTGCTGGGGAGGGGGCTCATCAGCCCGAGGCGTGAGGGGATTGGCGAGGCAATCACATCACTCCCTAAGGGATTTGTGAGCTTTCGTAGCGGTGGGGGCAACCTTTGTTTTTGGTTTCAATGAGTGCCTATGGAACACGCCACTATTTTTGCCGGCGTAATGTTGTGCCTCTCGGGGGGGGGCATGTCATGGGCCAAACTGCTCAGGAAGCTGCCTAAGCCTGGCCGCACCCCCAACTCCACCCCCTCCTCCACCTGAATGCTGTGCTCCGCCTCACTTCCACCCATGCTTGGGTGCAGCCCTCAGGTGCCACTGCCCTCGAGTGGTGCTCAGGTGGCCCTCCACCCACGTAACTCCCTTCCGCTGTGGCGGCACCGGTTGTATGTCGGTGCAATCCCTTCCTGCGCCCACGTAGTGGCTCGTCTGTTTCCAAAAGACTTTCTGCCCCCCCTTCAGCCGCCCTGAGCCTGCCCTGGTGGGGAGGGCAGGATACAAATAAAAAGTATTATTATTATTGTGCTGCAAGTGATGTTCACCTTTTATAAAGTTGTTATTTGAACTTGACAATGAACTAACAGTTTTATTTTAAATCCTATTTCATTTTGTACAACTATGTTTTATTCTCTTGAGCCTGCTCCGGCGGGGAGGGCGGGATATAAATAAAATGTGTTGTTGTTGTTCTTGTTATCCTTGGTTTGTAATGGCCTATCGCTAAATACAAATAAACATTTGACATATACGAACCATTTTTCTCTGAAACTCCCTCACTACATGTGTTGGAAGTTGGTTCCCCCCCCCCCAAAAAAAAATACAAAGCCAGCATTAACCTACTACAAATTCTAGATAACCTGGGAGGGACAGTGGCTCAGTGGTAGAGCATCTGCTTGGTAAGCAGAAGGTCCCAGGTTCAATCCCTGGCATCTCCAAAAAAGGGTCCAGGCAAATAGGTGTGAAAAACCTCAGCTTGGGACCTTGGAGAGCCGCTGCCAGTCTAAGTAGACAATACTGACTTTGATGGACCAAGGGTCTGATTCAGTATAAGGCAGCTTCATATGTCCATATGTCCATAACCTCAAATGTGTTGTGTACTATTGATTAATCATTTTAAAACAAATCTCTCTTAAATAAACATTCACAGAAAATAATGATCCTTTTGTAGAGATAAATTTCCTTGTCTCAGCATGCAGCCATTTTTTAATTATTATGCTTATTGCCATGTTTACATTTAATTGAATTAATACACGATACATAAGAGCTGGCAACCTGGACCCACAAACAGATCAGAAGAAACAATGATTGGACTAGAAGGGAGATGCTGCTGCTGGGAGAGCAGAAATTGGCTAACCAGCCAGAAGATTCAAAAGCCAGCAGTTGGAGATCCTAGAGGAGAGGCTGTAAACATGGTGGCAAGCGCAAAGGCAGATAAATTTTTCAGGAGGTTTTTTTCTCTCTCATGATCTTTGTATAGAAAATCTGTATGTCTGTAATTAGTCATCCATGTAGAAGAAAATTGTCTTTATTTTTCATTTATTTATAAATTAAACTTTTAGACCACACTCCCCTGTATACACAAGGCAGTGGAACAACAATAAAACCATTTGACACTTGGGTCGATTTAAGACAATGACTGAAGCATGTTTTCAAAGTCTATATTTGTCTATATTTGTGTCTCTTCTTCACAATTCTGTAGACATCCCCCTACAGGCTGGAAGTGTTATGGAACAAGCTATCAAGCTTGTTTATGGGAATCTTTCCTTGATTTTGGTAAACATATATATCCCTCCTGCCTTAGATAAATCGGCACTTTTACATCATTGGGAACGTTTGAATGTAATTTTGAGTGAATTGGAAACCAAATTTCCCTCTTTTGAAATAATAATAGCAGGAGATTTTAATGCAAGAGTGGACAATGATGATAAAATCTTTTCTAAGGCCCTTAACCTCAATCTAGATGATACCTTACCACCTTTTTTTTTCCTATAGGAGGCAATCTAAGGATAGCTATTCAAATTTGGCAGGCATTTGCTTTGCCAAATTTTGTATCCAACACAATAGGGTCTGGTTAAATGGTTTGGAAAGATTTTCTCATTCAGGGGATTTTACATTCATTTCTAAGAAAGGTTGCAGTATAATTGATTATATTACTGTCCCTTTCTCACTAGAATTTTACATAAAAGATTTCTGTATAGGTGATCTCATTATTAGTGATCACCTTCCACTTATCTTGACCCTTCATACAGAATCTTCCCCAGACTCTTCCCTTAATCCCTCTATACACTTGTTGGAGTCTATGTCCTTACCAAAAATCTGCTGGAATAGTCAGACTAAACAAGCAGCTCAGTTACTTTTAAATTCTCTTTCCCTTTTGAATCTTAGAAGGGTTTTAACCACCGCAATGAATTCTTCAGTGCTAATAATAGCCTATGATTCTCTAGTATCTAACATTCTTAGTTCACTAAATGTTAAACCTAAAAATGTAAAAAAGGGAAGAAATATAAAATCTCTGCAGCCCTGGTTTGATGAAGAATGTAGAGCCGTTAAAACTCTGTTGCGTAACACCTACAAATGTTACCGCGACTCTGGGGCTTTGTCTTTACCATCAGAGTACTTTGATCTTTAAAATCAGCTGTCCCAGGTTATTATAAGCAAAAAGAATGATTATAAATTAAGCTTTTAGACCACACTCCCCTGTATACACAAGGCAGTGGAACAACAATAAAACCATTTGACACTTGGGTCAATTTAAGACAATGACTGAAGCATGTTTTCAAAGTTATGATTACTCTGCAACATTTTCAGAATATTTGGTCTATTTGACCATTGAGGCATGTAATCTTGGGCCTCATTTCTGAAAACCAGCCCACATTTTCCCAATGGCATCTTTCACAGCCTCTTTCACAACCTTATTCCTGAAGGTGTAAATGACGGGGTTCAGCAAAGGGGTTACCAATGTGTTTAGCACTGTGGCCACCTTGTTAAATTCCATAGAAGTTCTGCCAGCTGGCTTGATGTAGATGAACATGGAACTACCATAATAGAGTGATGTTACAGTGATGTGAGAGCTGGAAGTACTAAAGGCTTTTTTCCTGCCTTTGGCAGAAGGAATCTTCATCACAGTAACAATGATGCAGATGTAGGAGATGGTTGTCACAGATACAGAGCTCAGGAGATTAAAGCAGGAGACTGCCAAGTCTAAGGCTTGGAGAAAGCGAATGTCAGCACAAATCATCTCAAGCATAGGACCACTGTCACAGAAAAAATGATCAATAACATTGGAGCCACAGAAAGGCAGCCCAGCCTTCAAAACCATAGATATTGTTATAGAAAAGAAACTGCACAACCAACAAGACAGTACCATCAGCTGGCAGACTTTAGTTCTCATTATAGAGGTGTATCTCAGTGGGTTACAGATGGCCATGTAGCGATCGACTGACATAGCAGCTAACAAGAGAACTTCAGAAGTACCAGCCACAAAATAGATATATCCTTGCAGAGCACAGGCAAAGAAAGACATGGTGTTGTCGTGTAAGATGAGCAGGCTGAGCATCTTGGGTGTGACAGTTGTTGTGATGATGATCTCCAACCAGGAGAGGTTCTTGAGAAAGTAGTACATTGGTGTTTTGAGGCGGTGATCCATCTCAATCAGAATAATGACCAACCCATTGCCAAGCAAAGTCAGTGTATACATGACAAGGAACAGGAGGAAAAGTGGTTTCTGAAGCTGGTGGAGATTTGAGAAGCCAAGGAGAATAATTTCAGTGATGATGGGTTGGGAAAGGTTTTTTAAGCTCATGCTGATGAGGGGTTGAAAAAGGTTTCTTTAACTTATCCTACAAATACGTATTTCCTCCGAATAACCCCCCCCCTCAAATTGCTGTGAGAATAAAAAAATAATAAAAATGTAATTCGAAAAAAATCAAGAAACAAGAAACAATATACTCTCAGACACATCACACACATTGAGTAGAGTTTTTGTAGGCGATAGCCTCCTTAGTTTCCCCTGTTTTAGGCTCCCAAAAAAAGCTATTCAGAACTCTCTCTCTTTGCAAAAAAAAAAAAAAAATCTCTTTGGAAACCATTTTGACCTTGTTTTCTTTTCAGGTCTAATTACTACGCATTCAGTGTTATTTCAAGTTGGTGATATTAAGTCTGTTGTGAAATAGATAATAATGACCAGTGTTAACACCATGGCTAAAACATATTGAAATTTTATGAACTTCAGCTAAGAGAGCAGTTGGAATACGGAGCTGTGTTTGTTTTTAAGCCTCTTAAATAATACAATGTACCTCATTTATTTTAATCAAATCCACATCTAAATAAAAGAATTACCCCTAGGTCACTTGAGTATCTTGAATTCTATGTCTTTGAATGAAGTATTAAAAAAAAAAATCTAAAGTAATTAAAAAAAATATAAGGCATACTCCATACCCAGTATCTGTAGATGTACCTGGAAAAGAAGATTGGCATAGGAATCAATCAAGTACTTTTCCTTACCTTCTTATTCTTTACAATACATCATGTTGCTATATATATACTGCCCTTTTGACATCATTGTCTAAATTGGGAGAGAGGGCTGAGATTGCCACTCATAGACTTGGATACAAGCATCCATACTCTGGATTCAGGTTAGTCCTTCAGAGAAACAGTCTCAGTTTTCTTTTATGAGGATATTTTCCAAACAATTTTTACATCCCTTTCAATAGTATATAATTTCCATCCTGCATTTGATGAAGGTGATCTGTGCTGGAATAAAGCTCTGGTAGTCTTAGAAGTGTCATTATGCTGCAGTTTATTTTCGCTGCAACAAATTAACACAATTCATCCTCGCAATTTCCACGGAAGATTTAATTATGGTTGAATTGTGCCTGGTGTTTTTGTCCATGTATAATATAAGTTACTGGGATGAGGAGGCCTCTGAATGTTTCAGAAGACCTGCCTGGAGATCACTCTCTCACACAGAGATGGTTATTATCTTGTTGCTCTGGGGGAAGAATATGAACAATGCATTTAGATGTCTGAACTCAAATTAAATATTCAGCCTTTAATAACATCTTACAAGGCAGACAGAGCTGCTTGCTCACTGAATCTGTTTCTGCTCTTCCTTCATAAGTGCATTGCCTTATGAAGTGCTACTCAGCATTCAAACCATTAGTATGCTGGGTGGGTGGATGGTGGAAACAAGACATACCATAAGGATAGAATATCATGTCTCTGGTCAGCTAGCAGTTATGAATGAGTGTTTAATTACAAAGCTACTCCTTACTTTTTGTTAAAAAAGAACTAGGTAAGCTTCAGTGACAAAGTTGCCTTATACTGAATCAGCTGCTTGGTCTTTCAAGGTCACTACTGTCTATTCTGACTGATAGCAGGTTTCCAGGGTCTCAGGTCAAGGTCTTCATCATCACCCAACCCTTTTAGATGGAGATACACAGACTGAAACTGTGTGCAAATGATATGCTCAACCATTCACCCACAGACTCTCCAGCACTCCCCTTACTCCCATCATCAATACTTTCAAAATCATATGAAAAGTTTTATCACCTTGACATTTATTGCTTTAACAATGGAGAGCTTCACCATATAGATTACCAGAGCTGGAACTGTCCATCTTAGTTTTGGAAAATGACAAAGATTGGGAAAAGACTAAACCCTATCTCTCCTTGTTTGGGAAGAAATCCTGCTGAAATCACCAGCACTACAAACAAAAGAGAAGCAAGAGGACTGTAAGAAAGACAAAAGTCTTTAGCAGAGCCAGGATGGTACACAGCATCCAAAAGACTGGAATTATCAACTGAAAATAGGTGTAAATCTCAGATGGAAGGCTATAATGGAATATAAACCAAAACTGAATTGTAATGCTATATCCTTCCATCTAGGATTTATACATTCCAAATAATTTCCCTTTTATATCCCCTGCCTTTCAGGTGTTCCGCATCACCCCGGCTCTGCCCTAGATTTTTCAAAATCAACAGAAGTACCAGAGGATAGACTGTTTAAAATAGTTTGTATCATCCAAGAAAAAAAAAGTATATCAAAGTGATGTCACTGGACCTCCCTCATCTAAATTGGCCATAATTAAGGGAGCAATCATATGTGTGCATGTATATATTTCTTTAAAATAGAGCTCTTGTGCCCTATTTTCATGTCAGTTATATAATACCTTGTAGAACCCATTTCTGGCCCCTATAATAGGTAGCAAGGAAAGCTTTTGGTTTTGAACAAAAATCTGTGCAAGCAAACTGTGCTAAGTTGTTCCACTCATGCATCACTTGGATCCAAGTAACTGATGGTGAGAGCAAGTTTTTATGCACTTACTATTTTTGTTTTCCTGGTGAGTTTCCATGCAAAGGCCAAAGCTGCAGTTCTGTAATTGCTTGCTCGGAATCACTGAAATGAATGTCATCTTCTTCTCCTCAGGTTGGCGCACTATGGATTTCACAGGCATATAGATGTATCCTCTTAGGTCATGTCCATAATAAAATATCTTCTGCAATGGCTATGCTATAGGGATGATTATTTTAAGGTACATGGCCCAGGATAATTCTTGCCAAACATGTGATAGATTCTTCATCTCTTATGTATAATTTGTAATTAGTATGTTCATTTATCTTAGAAAACATTCTAATTAAGGAGATGAGAGTCTGTTTAAAGGAATCATGCTCTGCTGGGAGGTCCCATGAGACCCATGAATCATGGCTGTATTTTCATCTCTCCTAAAATAAGCAAATACATTTAATGTTGGCGTTTTCAGAGGTGCTATGTGTCAAGCATTGTATCTCCATTCTTTATTGAAGTATTTAGATCATAGAATTGTTACTAATATGGTGAAGTATCGGGGTTCAGAGTCAATGTACAAAAAACTAAATTTTTGGCTAAAAACATGAATAAAGAACAAATTGAACAATTAGAAATCAATTCAGGATTCAAACACGAAAAGAAAATAAGATATTTAGGAATTTTTTTGATGAATGACTTAAAGAATTTATATCGAGATAATTATGAGAAAATATTAAAAGAAATTCGAACTGATTTAATTAGATGGGAAGATCTGCAAATTTTGCTTCTGGGAAGGGTGGCTACGATTAAGATGAATGTGCTACCTAGAGTTCTATTTTTCTTTCAAATGGTCCCAATTATTCTTCCCAAACTCTTTTTTCATCAATTGAATACAATGATTATGACATTTATCTGGCACGGCAAGAAGCCCAGGATAAAATTAAAAGTGTTACAGGATTCCAAACTAAGAGGGGGGCTAGCATTACCAGAATGGAGTTTGTATTACAAAGCTTGTTGTATTGTATGGTTAAAAGAATGGTTCTTGCTGGAGAATAAGAGGTTACTGGTCCTTGAAGGAGCAGGACTAGGAGAAGGCTGGCATAATTATATCTGGTACCATAACCCTTCAAAAAGTAGTTTCTTTTTAAGACATGAAGTAAGGAAGTCATTGTTTAGAGTGTGGCTGGAAATTAAGAAAAATTATTCCTATACACCATTATGGCTGTCACCTATAGAGGCTTCCATGCATCCAAATCTGTATGACTGGGGAAACCAGTATAGTTATGAACATTTGTTAGATAATCAATGCAACTTGAATTTGGAAGATACAGTTAAATTGGACTGGTGGGTAAAATGCCAAGTGAAAACGCGTTTCCAAACTGATAAAGAAAAAGGTTTTTCCAAAAAATTAAATCAGCTTGATTTAATAATACAAACAAATTAGAAACTTATCTCAAAAGTCTATCAATGGTTACTTCAAAATAAAATGCAAGAAGAGGTTGTAAAAGAGTGCTGGGTAAAACGGCTAAAAGATTTTGGTTATAATATAGATTTGGCAGATTGGGAAAAAGTATGGAAACAAAACTTAAAATTAACCAGGTCAGCAGTTTTTAAGGAGAACTTGTACAAAATGATGTATCGCTGGTACCTCACTCCAGAAAGATTAGCCAATGTATATCCGAATTATTCGAACAAATGCTGGAAGTGTAAAAAAAATAAGGGATCTCTGTTTCATATTTGGTGGCAGTGTGAACATGTGAAAAAATTTTGGGCCCAGATAAATACATGGTCTCAAAAAATTTTAAAAATAAAAATCCATCACTCACCAGAGTTATATCTCTTAAGTATTTGTAGAGAAAACCTCCCCCAGACAACCACAAAATTGTTATTGCATATAGTAACGATTGCAAGAATATTATATGCAAAATACTGGAAGATACCTAAAATACCTAATAGAGAGGAATTTATAGCCAAACTATTAGAAGCCGCGGAATTAGATATGCTGACTACAAGATTACAAGATGGTAATTTGCAAAGATGCAAAGAGACATGGGACCCTATATATGTATGGGTGAAAAGTAAAGGATTCGTTATGGAACAATAGAAATATGAACTGACTAATCCCCAATGCTCCTTGTGTGAATGGGAGAGGGTGTTTGGGAGGACTGATTGTTGTATATTTTTTATGTTGACTAGTGTATTCGTTATTGTTACTTATATTGCTGTTATGTTCATGTTATGTGGTATTTTGAATAAAGCTAAAATTTGTTTGAGTTGTTACTAACCATGAATAAACTGCAGGCACATCAAAGCACATCAAACACCCCCCTTTTGCTCCTTTCGCTTTTACTAACAAATGCAGGAATGTCCTCTTTGAAGATAAGACCTCCTGGGACTGTTCTCAGGCGCAGTCAGGCCTGAACCCAGGATGCGCTAGCCGTAATATAGCTAAAGAAGTCTAGCGTGTGAATTTCACATGAGAATGTAGAATTATTGATGGAGCCTTTGATGTGCCATTTTAAATCTTGTATTCTGTTGTTACAAAGTATCAGTTCCAATACCTAGCTCGGCTGAGCCACATGGATTATCAATAAACCAAACTTTGTTTCAAAATCCAACGACTGGTTATTTTGAAATTTAATGCTTGACACTATGGTGATGGTGGCCTTGTGACCTGGATTCAGACCTCATCTCTGCCAGGGGCTCATCTAGTATCTTGTATCTTTGTACAAACTCTTGACCTCAGTCCTATGTTTCAAATATGCCTTAAAAGTTAGTTTGCACAATGATCAAGTTTGAAAAGTTGACATTATGAGGAAGCAGATGGGAACAGAGCTGTTATGTAAACAATGTTAATACACTTGAATGCCCTCTGGTGCTCATGGCAGTTTTCCTCAATGATTGTGAAATGATGTTTTTTTTAAAAAAAAAAAAATCAAAGCTTTAGGAGTTATCATTGAAATTTAGATATTTAGTTAGAAAAACCCATAGCTTGTTATTTTGAAAATAATCAACTTCATGAGGAAAATGCCTCTTTTTCTTTGGCATTTCCCTGTAGCTTTTGAGGTCAATTCTTCCCCCCACATGAGATTGCAAATTCTGGCTTGGAAAATTCTGGGAGATCTGACTAGGAGTTTGGGAAGGAGGAAGCTCTGATGCTATAGATTCTGCCCTCTGAATCTGCCACTGATTTTTGAAATCTGGACTTTTCTGCACAATCTGTTTCTGCACAATCTGTGCAGAAACAATTCTGTTTCTGCACAATCCTTAGCCCCTGCTATGGGAGAATTTTAGCCCCTATAAGTGGGGAAATCTCCATTTGGACTATGCCCTGGTGAACTTGCTAGAGCATAGTCCAAATGCATTTTTTCCCACTAGTGCCAACATCTGTCCTAAAATAAAGATACAAAACACAGATATTTGTGAGTAAAATGGAGTTTTAATGATTCAGTGGCACATTAGTATAAAAACAATTCATTTTAAAGAACAGGCTGTAACTTAATAGCCAACAGGTTACCTGTTTTGGACATCTCGACTCTGGCTCCAGGGTTTCAGTTGCCTTTGGTTATCATAGCTTGCACGTTTCCAGTGCTAAGAGGTGCCATGCTTCATCCTCTTCCCCTAACATTCCATTCAAGGGAAGAGTTTGATCAATGCTGCTCAACACCAAGAATATTCCCCCCACTTTGCTTAGAATTCTAGCTGTCAACCCTCCTGTTTCATCAATACTAGCTTCCAAATAAACAATGTACAGGGGGAAAGAGGGGTGATTCTAGACAGTGGTCAGGGCCTGGACAGGCTAGACTTGCCTCTCCTGGAATGACTAGTCTGTATCCCACCATGACACTTTCCTCTTTGGAGAATCAGGGAAGGCTGTCTCCTCCCCAAGGCACATATCCACTGGTTATCTCCTCAGTAAGGACAGTGCTGAAGACTAGGATTCACACCTTCCTGCCAACTCACAAACCCTTTAGCCCTCCCAATACCTCTGATTCTCTAAACAGATCATCCTTGTATCCCCACTGAAGTGGCTTCCCCAATGTGGTGACCTTTGGTGGTGACCACTTTAGTGGCAGTCCCACACTCATAGGCGTCCAGGCTTTATTCTAGAAGCCATGGGAAAAAATGATTATGCATTCCTGTCTCCTCTTTGATGAATTTCTTGACCATTTACAAAGAATCTTGAAATTTTATTCCCCCCCCCTAAGAATTCTAGCTAAAAAATTATAGTAGATTATTTTGCCTAATTCAAAATGTAATTCCTTTAGAAAATACATTGTTTTCAGGGTATTCACTGTTAATATTTCTGAATGTGCTCTGATTCCTTCCTGCTTTTCTAAGATCTATTTATCTTCAAAATCTTGATATAATTATTATAAATCAGTAATCTGTCTCAAGCTTTGTCCATGAGTTACACTGAATGCATGCGCATCAATCCTTGATGTGTGCACATTTGATTTTAAAGAAGAGCCAACATATGCTTGTTTTGCAAGGTAAACATGAGGCCAGTATCAGAATAAGTGGTGGATTTATATCACCTATTCAGCTGTACATATGCTAACTGTACGGTGAGACCATAAATCAACTAAATAAAATTAAAACCAGCTAAATAAATAAACCCCACCTGTTGCTCTCGACTTACCTGTGGCATTGCAATAAACCCATTTCTTATCTACGTCGTAAGTACTGGTGGTGGCATACCAGAGTTTCCCATCACTCATGCCCTCAGTGGTACATGTGTCACAGGACTTGCCCTTGTAAATGAAAGGGAAGGAGCAAGGTTGACTTTCTACATCTGGATCTGACCCTGAATTTGGAAAAAAAGAATGGGCAGAAGGATTTGTGGACTGCCCAGACCAGTACTGGGACCCTTTTGATTCTACACCATGACAGCAACAGTCAATACACATGCATAAAATAATGGAATGCACACTGGACATCGATTGTACATGCATTCATTGTAACTTGTAAACTTCAGTAATTTAGGCACTTAACAATTATGATAGGTGATTAAGAGTAATTGTTCTGCAACATCATAATGATCCAGCAGTTTCATTCCTTCCCTTTTCATCCGCATTTGAATGTTCAATAATGCGTTCAGCCAAGGAGATGGAAAGTGGGATAGAGGGAGTAGAATGGTAGCCCTTGTGCTTGTTTTGGTCAATTCAGCATTGTACCTGTGGCTCATGAACCAAATACCGTAGTAAATGGCAATTCTTCATCATGAATTGATTCTTGTAATGTCTTATAATTTAAGGCAATTCCATCCTTGCCTCTAGCAATTAATAATGTGCTTTCACAGCTGACAATGTTGCTTCTTTCCAAGAACATTTAGAAGTTCTGCCTGCATTTCTTTGTTTTTGAGGTTGTAGATTAGAGGGTTCAGCAAAGGAGTGGCAATCGTGTACAACACAGAGATCACACGGTTCCATGGAGCGGCCAGAGGAAGGTCTCAGATAAGTAAAGATGACTGTGCTGTAGAAGATACTCACCACAGTAAGGTGGGAGGCACAAGCAGAGAATGTCTTGATCCTACCCTGAGCCGTATTGATTTTGAGCACAGATAAGACAATCAGGACATAGGAGAGAAAAATTAAGAAGATAGTCACCATCATGATGGTTCCAGAGATCATAAAAGTCATCAGTTCAGCAAGAGAAGTGTTGGAGCAGGACAGATGCATGACAGGTGGGATGTCACAGAAGAAGTGCACTATCTTATTGGGACCACAGACGTTCGAGGAGAAAACATAAACAGTATTGACAGTGGCGTTAAGACCTCCAATCACCCATGAAACTTCAAGAAGCCATCTGAGCACAGGTTGGCTCATGAGCAATGTGTAATGCAATGGGTGGCAGATGGCAGCATAACGATCATACGCCATGACTGTGAGTAGGGCACCTTACACAGCTGCTGTGGTTAGAAAGCAATACATTTGGGATGCACAGCCAGCAAAGGAGATGGTCTTGTTCCCTGTCATGAGATCCCGTAACATCTTTGGCATGGTGAAGCTGATGTAGCAGATCTCAGTAAAAGCCAAATTGCTCAGCAAGAAGTTCATTGGAGTCTGGAGATGCTGGTCAGTCTGTATCAAAACAATAATGGCCAGATTCCCTGCTAATGTGAACATGTATGTCAACAGCCCTGAAGCAAAAAGGACAGATTGGATGTTAGAATCATCTGACAGTCCCGGGTATAAACAATTTTTATTAGTAACATATGGTAGTAGAACTATATCTACAACTTATAAAAAGCTTAAGATAAAAAAAAAAAACATCATTCTACCCCACATCTTACTTTTCTCCCACCCCTCCCCCCAATAATTGACCCCCGCCAGTGTTATTTTTTTTTTAAAAAAAAACAGATATTAAAGGTACCTTTAACTATCAAGAAAAAACAAAAATTGATTAAGAAAAAGATCCCCCCTTCAAAAGTTATATTCTTGTCTTAAAGGTCTTAATCTTCAAAAATTGTCCAATGTCCTTTTATTTTCCACTCTTTTTCTACATATCTTCTGAATTTCTTCCACTCCCGATTAAAAAGTTCTAAATCGCAGTATCTTAGTTTTCTTGTTAGCTTGTCCATTTCACTCCATGACATAACTTTTATAGTCCAGTCCCATTTTTCTGGTATTTTTTCTTGCTTCCACAACTGCGCATACAATGTCCTAGCAGCTGAGAGCAAGTACCATATTAAAGTTCTATCTTCTTTTGGAAATTTTTCCATTTGTAATCCCAGCAGAAAAGTCTCTGCTTCTTTGTTAAATTCATATCCTAGGATCTTAGATATCTCTTGTTGAATCATCTGCCAAAACATTTTAGCTCTTTCACAAGTCCACCACATATGGTAGAAAGAACCTTCATGCTTTTTACATTTCCAACACCTATCTGGCATCTTATTGTTCATCTTTGCTAATTTTTTTGGAGTCATATACCATCTATACATCATCTTAAAACAGTTCTCTTTAATACTATGACATGTTGCGAGTTTCATAGAGTTTTTCCACAGATATTCCCAAGATTCCATCTTTATTTCTTTATTTACATTAATTGCCCATTTTATCATTTGAGATTTCACTACTTCATCTTCTGTAGTCCATTGTAAAAGTAATTTGTACACTTTTGAAATTAAGTTCTCATTATCTCCAAGCAGAACTCTTTCCATTTCTGTTTGCTCTTTCCTTATTGAATCATCTGACAGTCCCAAGAGAATGAACTCTGTCAGAATTGTCTGGTTCTTTCTTTCCATTTCCCCAGTGAATTATGTATTTGCAAAACATAGTCCATAACAACTGCAGAGGGATAACATCATGGCAGAAAGATCTGTAGAATCAGGAGACGGGTAACATTTATTACAGATAATTACATACTACTACAGAAGCCTTCGACAACTATTAAAGAAATATCGAGTTACTTATTCCTCACTAATTCCTCATCGTGAAAAGTGGGACTCAAGCAAACAGACACTGATGGATACCTGGCAGGCAACACACACTGGAGGGATTCTGCCTCTTTCTGTACAATACTGATCATTCATTAAAGCATCTAGATGGATCTGGGGTCACATCAGGGCCGCAAAGAGTCACCATGCTCCCCCAGACAAAGAGTCCGTCTGCTCCTTTTGCCATGAGACCCTAATCCAAACCAAATATTACTGAATTATTATCATACACGAACAGAACAGTAATTTTTCATTAGGTAAGAAACAGTAAAGAAAAGGAACAGGATTATTATAGAACAGATTTTACTGAAATTATGCAGTGCACATTTCAATAAGGTACAGTGCAAAAAAAAAATTTCAGTCACCCACCACTACCACAGGTCAACTTTAAGGGAGAAGAGACAGATCTAAAGAAATCCAGCTTCTTCCTCAAACATATCTCTTCTCTGAAACAAGGAATGAGTCAATGATCTAATCTCAATGAGCAGGTGCCTTAAAAGGTCCCTTAAAAAGAGTGCAGGAGGTATCTCCTCTAGGCCTGCAGTGGGCACTCATTCAGAGCAGACTAACAAGTGGGAGCAATAGAAAAAATTACAATGGCTGTGATCACACACTAAATAATGCACTTTCAATCCACTTTCAATGCACTTTCCAGCTGGATTTTGCCAATTCACACAATAAAATCCAGTTGGAAAGTGCATCGACAGTGGATTGAAAGCACATTGTTTAATGTGTGCGATTGCATCATAAGTGTACTCACGATGGGGAAATGAGGAAGAGACCTAGTCAGAACACTGCCATACTCTATAGATTAAATATAGGTGATACATAGATTAGTTGGCAATAACCACCACTGAATGTGATGAGGCACTCCAACATAAAGTTGTTTAATGGGGGATGGAAGATAGGAGTCATGTAAAAAGTCCATATTCCATGAGCACAACTACAATCCAGTATTTATGACTATTATTTAACAAATAGCTTTGGGGTTTGAACAAGAATTTGCACTAGCAAACTGTGCTGAATCGGTTTATGTTTCCACTTTGCACTACCTGGATCCAAGTCATTGATGCTGGGAGGAAGTTTTTATATCCTTACAATTTTCTTTTTCCTGGTGAGTTTCCATTCACAGGCCAAAAGTACAGTTCTGTAACTGCTTGCTTGGAATCACTGAAATGAATGTCATCTTCTTCCCCTCAGGTTGGTGCACTATGGATTTCTCAGAGATACAGATGCATCCTTCTAGGTCATGTCTATAGTAAAATATCTTCTGCAATGGCTATGCTATAGGGATGTTTATTTTAAGGTACATGACCCAGGATAATTCTCGTCAAACATGTGCTAGATTCTTCATCTTTTATGTATAATTGTAATTAGTATATTCATTTGTCTAAGAAAAACCATTCCAATTAAAGATATAAGAGAATCTGTTTAAAGTAATCAGGTTCTATTGGGAGGTCGCACTTGAGACCCATGAATCACAGATGCCTTGTCATCTCTCCTAAAGCAAGAAAATACACTTAATGTTTCCATTTTCATAGGTGCTATAGTGGTAGCGTGATTTGAATTCAAACCTCACCTCTGCCAGGGCTCATCCAGTGTCTTTGTGCAAAACTCCATCTCTTGGCCTCAGTCCTATGTTTCAAATTCAGAAGGAAGAATGAGCCTTGTCATTAAAGGACACATAGCACAAGTGTCTTAAAAGTTAGTTTGCACAATGATCAAGTTTGAAAGGGTGACATTATTAGAAGTTAGATGGGAACACAGCTGTTATGGAAAGGATGTTAATACACTCGAATGCCCTCTAGTGTTCATGGTGCAGTTTCCCTCAAGGATCACGAAAGGAAATGTTTTGGAATTCAAAGCATTAGGAGTTATTCCCACCATTGAAATTTAGATATTTAGTTAGAAAAAACCATAGTTTATTATTTTGAAAATAACCTGCTTGTTGGGAAAGATACCTCTTTTTCTTTGGCATTTCCTTGTAGTATTTGGAATCAGTTCTTCCCTCTATATGAGACTGCAAATTCTGGCCTGGGATTGTCAGACACTGGAAAGCTCTCATGCTATGATATGATGCTGTATTCAAACTGCAATGTGTTGCTTGACTTAACTGACTCCATTTTCTAACATTTGTTACTAACCCCAAATAGAAACCTTGCATATCAAAGTAGAAGTGAAGCTGTTAGTAACCCTACTGTGAATTCCTGTCCTTGATACTAACAAAGGCAACAATTCTTTGAAGATAAAATGCCTCAGGGAAAGCCAGCAGAGCTGTTTCTGTGAGAATGGGAACCACAACGAGATAAGGGAAAGCAAATGTGTGAAATGTATCACTCTAGTGTGGGAATGTAGATTTGTTTAGAAAAGCTTTGATGTGCATCTAGTTAAAACATCTAGGCTCTAGGAAAAGAGTATCAGTTCCAATGTATCCATGCTCAGAAACTATGGACTATCAAATAAAGCCTTAACATTGTAACAATTGGAAGTCTGCTTACTTTGAAGTTCCACTGTCTGACATTTTGGAACTGATCCAATACGGGTTTATCCAAACCTGCAACTTTTAAGCTGAATGGCTGCCAAATTTCTGGATAACGGAGAACCCACCGAACCTGTGGAGGAGCCGAAGACCCCGCTGGGAGTCAACATAGACAGGCAAAAAGGGGGGTTCCCGCTACACTTCACGACCCTTCTCATCACCCCGCAGAAGTGGAAGCCCCACACCTCAACCGCTGTCATGGATGAGGCGGTGGGACGATACAGAAACCTGTTCACCGGATCGGGTAATGGGGGAGATGGCATCCCAGCAGGAGAGGACAGAGATGGCAGCCCGGACAAAGACGGTGGCCGAACCCCGAGGGGGGAAGAAAGCGTCAAGCAGTTGAGAGACGAGATGCAGAATTGGATAAAGGAGATCCGAAATGAGATCCAAGCTAACACGGTGCACATCGCACGTGAAGTGCAGCGGCAGCTGGACCAGATGCAGGAGCAACTGCGACCCCCGCCCGCCCCGCCAGCACCCCAGCCTGACCCACCAGTGCCACAACCAGACTGGCTGGCACCACAGCCAGACCAGCCGGCGATCCCACCAGGGGAGCCAGCCGAGTCGCCAGCCCCAGTGGGACCACCAGTGGTCCCGGGCCCCATTGTCCCACCAATCCCAGCACCTCCACCCGCATGGCCGATGGTACTGTTCGGCCCACAACCCTCTATGCCCTGGGGTGGGGGCAGGGGCTGGGGGCTAGATATCACGTTCGACGGCAACCCGGAGGAAGTGAAGTACTTCACCATCCAGTGCAACAGCTACATGACCCACTGGGGAAACACCTTCCCGAACAAGCTCAGCCAAGTGGATTACTTAGGTTCGAAACTGAAGGGGGCAGCCAGGCGATGGTATGTGAGCCTGTACGAGAGTCAGGCCTCGAATTAACCAACGTGGCGGGCTTCCTGCAAGCGATGCTGCAACAGTATGGGGACCCACTTCAGGAAGTGAGAGCCCTTACCGCCCTGTGCGACTTGCAACAGGGGTCAAAGATGATGAGAGAATACACGGCCGACTTTAGAGCCCACTGCTCTAAAGTCCAAGGCTGGAACGAGAGGATGAGGATTGAAGCCTACCAATGGGGCCTCAATGCAAGCCTCCTCGACCGGGCTTTCCAGCAGGCATGACCAACCACCCTAGTGGGGTGGATACAACTGGCGGGGGAGGTTGAGACCAACATGAAGCACATAGCCTTGCAACGACAACAGCAGCAGGGGGCAAAGGGGGGGCGTGAAGCCAGGTCAGGGCCCAAAGCTGAGCCCAAGAAGACACTGGCCCCAGGGGGGTCCTCCAAACCGACACTAGGCTGGAGGTGTTTTTGGTGCGGTGGCCCGGGGCACCTGGCTGCCAACTGCCCGGAGAAGCCCCGGCCCCCCCCCCCGAGCCCAAAGCCGATGGCCATGGGGCCAAAGAAGACACTGGGAAAGCTCAAAGAGCCCAGTTGGGGCAGTGCCGCCACATCCCTGGCGCTTGACGAGGATGCTATAACCATCGATGATTCGGGAGAGGAATCGTGGGAGCCGGCGGGAAACAAAAACGACCTGCACTGAGGGGTATCGGACGGCAGGTCATGGATTTGACGGCACCGCTACGGGTGAGGATAACTGGGGCCCTATTGTTCGTACCAGTTGCTTTGTTAAACCCAAGACTGAAGCAGTTTATGCATGCCCGGGCCTTAGTCGACTCAGGCTACACCCGCGAAATCATAACCCCAAGACTAGTAGATGCCCTAGGGTTGTCCAGGACTCCCCTTCTCCACCCAATCCAATTTGAGCAGATGGACGGGACTGCCATGAGGTGGGAGCCCTGCACCGAAGAGACCCAAAGGCTGCCAGTAGGAATAAAAGAACACTGGGAGGTGGAAGTCTTTGTCATTGCCCCCTCCTCATCATTTGATGTAGTGCTGGGAGTGGGGTGGTTGGCTCGACACCAGCCAGACATTCAATGGGGGGCGCTAACGATAGACTTCACCGATTGGCGGTGCACCCACCCTCATTGACAGAGGCGGTGGGGGCCAACACCACCCCCTAAAAATGAAAAAAATGTATGTATCGGTGGAAGAGGTCTGATCAATCCCAAGGGAATACCGAGACCTCCGCAAAGTGTTTAGCGAGGAGGAGGCTAATGAGCTGCCACCCCACAGGGACACTGACTGTGCCATCGAGTTGATCCCGGGGCAGGAGCTACCGAAGGCTAAGCTGTACTCAATGGGGTGGGCAGAGAAAGCGGAATTATGGAAGTTTATCAACAAGAACTTAAAACGGGGGTTCATTAGGCCAGCGACTGCCCCACACACCATCCCGGTCCTCTTCCGGAAGAAGGATGGGAGTCTGAGACTTTGTACAGACTTTCGCAGAATAAACGGGATTTCAATGTCTAACACCTACCCCATACCGCTAATCAAAGATTTACTGAGCACGGTGTCCGAGGGGTCCATGTTCACAAAGCTAGACCTGAGGGATGCTTACTTCCGAGTCAGGATCAAAGAGGGGGATGAGTGGAAGACGGCGTTCAATACACCCATGGCACAGTTCGAGTACCTAATAATGCCATTTGGACTGCAAGGGGCCCCCGGGGTCTTTATGAACTTTATAAAAGAAATGCTCAGGGAATACCTGTAAAAGGGGGTGGTGGTGTATCTGGATGACATCATTATCTATTCAAAAGATCTAGCCTCCCACGTGCCATTAGTCAGAAAAGTGCTTTCTACTCTGTATCAGCACAAACTGTATGCAAAGTTGTCCAAATGTGAATTCCACCAAACGGAACTAGACTACTTGGGATTCCGGGTGTCCGGGAAGGGATTAGCGATGGACCCAGCCAAAATACAAGCAGTGCTGGATTGGGAACCCCCGAGGAAACATAAACAACTCCAATCATTCCTCGGGTTCGCTAATTTCTTGGGTTCATTCAGGGGTTTGCCCAGGTAATGCTGCCCTTGACTGATTTGCTGAAAACTAAGGGGAAGGGGCCAGAAGCCCAACAGCCAGGGGCCCAACTGCCATGGACACCTAGGTGCCAAGCGGCTTTCGATGAACTCAAAAGACTGTTCACTAGACAGAACCAGTGCTCGCCTACTCCAATGAATTAAGGCCCTTCGTGGTTCAGTGCGATGCTTCCGATGTAGCCGTCTGAGCCATATTGATGCAGAAAGACAAGGAGGGGAGGTTGAGACCTTGCGCCTACATCTCCTGCAAGTTCTCGCATGAACAGCGCAACTGGTCAGTCTGGGACAAAGAGGCGTTTGCAGTAACGTACGCCCTAAATACTTGGAGGTCCTGGCTAGAGGGGACAAGAGTGCCATTTGAAATATGGACTGATCATAAAAATCTAGAAGCACTCATGGGCCAGAGGAAATTGACGGCTAAAAAATTCAGTGGGCAGGATTCTTTGCAAAATTTGACTTTGTCCTTAGACACATCCCCGGCTTGAAAAATTTCTTTGCCGACGCCCTTTCCCACCTGCCCCAATACGAAAGCCAGAGAGAAGAAATCATTGACTCGATCATTCCCCCCTGCGCGATTGCAGGGGGAGTGACTACCCGTTCCGGAAAGAAAACGGGGCAAACGGAGCCCTGGGAGGGGGGAACTGATTAATCAAAGAGACTGAAAAAGAGGGAGAGGGGAGGCCGGAAGGGATCGTGAAGGGAGAAGGAGGGTTTTGGTACTATGAGGAAAAATTTTATGTGCCCAAGACCCTCCGCTCCGAAGTCCTGCAGCACTGCCACTGCAGCAAACTAGCAGGCCACTTTGGCTATGTAAAAACATTACACTTGGTAAATCGCCAGTTTTGGTGGCCACAAATGAAAAAAGACATTTCTGAATTTGTAGGGTCGTGTCCCACTTGCATTATGGCCAAACAAAGGGGGGGGAACCGCCAGGGCTCCTTCAGCCTACCCCCACCGCCACTAGACCATGGTCGGTGGTTTCAATGGATTTCATTGTAGAGCTCCCGGCCTCACAAGGGAAAATGGTGGTTTTGGTGGTGGTGGACACTTTCTCCAAGCAGGCGCATTTCATCCCTTGTAAGCAACTCCTCACTGCCAAGAAGCTGGCTTACTTGTTTTTCCAGCATGTTGTTAGACTACACTCATTCCCTGACAAGGTCATTAGTGACCGTGACCCGCAGTTCGTTGCCAACTTCTGGCGGGAGTTCTGCAAAATGGCGGGCATGGAGCAGGGGTTGAGTTCCGCCTACCACCCTCAGACGGACAGTCAGACGGAACGCGTAAACAGTCTTCTCGAACAGTATTTGAGGTGCTATGTAAACTACCAACAATCCAATTGGGTGGAGCTGCTCCCCTTTGCAGAATACGGGTACAACAACAGCTTGCACAGTTCCACCAAAGCCTCACCATTTCAAATAGTGAATGGCTACGAAGGGAAACCCTTCCCGTTACTGCCGAATCCCGAGGAAACAGCGCCACGTACCTCCTGCCAGCAATGGTGGGAAGACATATGTGACGGTAATGAACAGGTTGACAAGAAAACTAAGGACGCATAGAGCCTGCATCAGATGAGGGTGGGGGCCAGAGTGCTCGGAACTCTCAGAAGTGATTGACAGCTAATGGCTGAGGGCAGTTAGTGTCAGACAGAGTCTGAGGGAGAATGCTGAAGAGAGCAGTTGGTCTGAGAAGGAGCTGAGACAGGAGCTGAGGAGAGACTTCGAGAGAACCAAAGCTCACTGTTCACTCTATAAAGACAGCCAAGGGGCTATGTGTGACTAAAGGAGAGTCACAGTAAAAGACCTGAGAGGTCACAGACACAGAGACGCTTCTCTTAAGAGCTAAAGAGGTGGTTGAGGGAAAGATGTGGGTCTAGAAGTCTGAAGGGCTGGGAGAAGAGACACCAGTCGACTTAAGAGACTTGGCACATTATACCCAAGAGGCCAACCTAGAATAGTGTTGGAGAGTGAATCTATATGAACTGTGAATCTGAAAGACCTAAGCGAAATTGATATTATAAAGCTTGAACTACGAAGAAACTGTTAACTGCTTGAGATACCATATAGCCCATGTATATATTTCCCATTCCCCATTTGAAGACGGTGTGTGTACGTTAATAAATTTCTGTGGTTTACTCTAAAGTTCTCTGGTGCCAGTATATTGGGAAAGCTATCAAAGCTGCTGTGGTCCCCTACAAACTGAGTTTATATCCATCTGAAAGCAAAACAAAAACCCTGAAGAGACCAGTAGTGAGAAATCCATATTACACCCACCCCTTGAGTTTCATAGTCGTGAGGTAAAATTCAAAAGGAAGAACTGAGGCGGAAGAGGGGCTGGGGTAGCCATAAGCCGCATATAGAAGTGATCCAGTGAGACAGCGAGGCGTGCTGTTATAACATAAAAAAGGGCTGGACTGCCATCCAGGAAAATTTAGAGATGGCCAAAAAGGACTATAAAGCTTACGTTGACAAGAAGCACTCCCCAGAATGGGACTTTAAAGTGGGGGAGAGTGTGTTTCTTTCTACCAAGAACCTACCCTTACCACAGACTTGTAAAAAACTGGCATACAAATTCCTGGGACCATTTAAAATAAAACGGGTGATAAACAAAGTGACAGTAGAACTGGAACTTCCTAAAATGTTTAGTAAAATTCACCCTGTTTTCCATTGCAGTCTTCTTCAGAAAGACCCTGGGATTACGTCATGGCACTCTCGCCCTCCAGAGCCCACTCCTATTCAAGTGAAGGGTCAGAGTCTCCATGAGATGCAGGAGGTGCTAGATTCAAAAGTAAAAAGGGGGTGCTGTACTATCTAGTCCGCTGGAAATACTTCCCACCAAGCTGTGACGAATGGGTCAAGTCATCGGACCTACATGCCCCCTCCCTTCTGAAGAAGTTTTACCTACTGCACCCAGACAAACCCTGAGCAAGAGCTTAGGGGGGGCAGTATGTCAGACACTGGAAAGCTCTCATGCTATGATATGATGCTGTATTCAAACTGCAATGTGTTTCTTGACTTAACTGACTCCATTTTCTAACATTTGTTACTAACCCCAAATAGAAACCTTGCATATCAAAGTAGAAGTGAAGCTGTTAGTAACCCTACTGTGAATTCCTGTCCTTGATACTAACAAAGGCAACAATCCTTTGAAGATAAAATGCCTCAGGGAAAGCCAGCAGAGCTGTTTCTGTGAGAATGGGAACCACAACGAGATAAGGAAAAGCAAATGTGTGAAATGTATCACTCTAGTGTGGGAATGTAGATTTGTTTAGAAAAGCTTTGATGTGCATCTAGTTAAAACATCTAGGCTCTAGGAAAAGAGTATCAGTTCCAATGTATCCATGCTCAGAAACTATGGACTATCAAATAAAGCCTTAACATTGTAACAATTGGAAGTCTGCTTACTTTGAAGTTACATTGTCTGAAAGGGATATTCTGGGAGATCTGATGTGAAGTCTGACTAAGAGATTGGGAAGGAGGAATCTCTGATGCTGAAGATTCTGCCCTCTGAATCTGCCATTTTCTCTAGTCTGTATCCCACAACGACACCTTCCTCTAGGGAGGATCAAGAGAAGGCTGTCCCTTCCCCAAGGAACATATCCACTGGTTATCTCCTCAGTAAGGAGGCTGCTGAAGACTAGGATTCACATCTTCCAGTCAACTCACAAGCCATTTAGCCCTTCTAATACCTCTGACTCTCTAAACAAAGAATACAGATCCTCATCCTTGTGTCCACACCGAATTGGCTCCCCCAATGTATTGCCCCCTTCTGGTGTTGCTTTTTGGTGGTAACCACTTTGGTGGCAGTTCCACACCCACAAGAGTCCAGGCTTTATCCCAGAAACCTGGGAAAGACAATAATGCAATCCTGTCTCCTGCTTGATGCATTCCTTGATCATTTACAAAGAATCTTGAATTTTAAAAAAAATTATTTCCCCCCCTTTTCTAAGGATTCTAAACAATTCTAATGCATTATTGTGCATTATTGTGCCTAATTCAAAAGGTGTTTCATTTATAAAATACATGGTTTTCATGGTGTTCACTGTTAATATTTCTGAATGTGCTCTGATTCCCTCCTGCTTTTCGAAGACCTATTCAAAGTCTGTGCTTTCATGGCTGACAATGTTGCTTCTTCCCAAGAACATTCAAAAGTGCTGCCTGCATTTCTTTGTTTTTAAGGCTGTAGATTAGAGGGTTCAGCAAAGGGGTAATGATGGTATACAGCACCGAGATCACACGGCCATTTTCCATTGAGCGGCCAGAAATAGGTCTCAGGTAAGTGAAGATACCTGTGCTGTAGAAGATACTCACCACAGTAAGGTGGGAGGCACAAGAAGAGAATGTCTTGATCCTACCCTGAGCCATACTGATTTTTAGTACAGATAAGACAATCAGGACATAGGAGAGGACAATTAAGAAGAAAGTCATAAAAGTCATCAGTTCAGCAAGAGAAGTGTCAGAGCAGGACAGCTGCAAGACAGGTGGGATGTCACAGAAGAAGTGCACTATCTTATTGGGACCACAGAAGTTCAAGGAGAAAACAAAGACAGTATCAACGGTGCCATTAACTCCTCCAATTGCCCATGACATCGCAACAAGCCATCTGAGCACAGGTTGGCTCATGAGCAATGTATAGTGCAATGGGTGGCAGATGGCAGCATAACAATCATAAGCCATGACCGAGAGTAAAGCACCTTCTGTGGCTCCTGTGGTTAGAAAGCAGAATATTTGGGATGCACAGCCAGCAAAGGAGATGGTCTTGTTCCCTGACATGAGATCCCATAACATCTTTGGTATGGTTGAGTTGATGTAGCAGATCTCAGTAAAAGCCAGATTGCTCAGCAAGAAGTATATTGGAGTCCGGAGGTACTGGGCGGTCCGTACCAAAGCAATAATGGCCAGATTCCCAGCTAATGTGAACATGTATATCAAAAGCCCTGTAGCAAAAAGGACAGATTGGATGCTAGGGTCATCTGACAGTCCCAAGAGAATGAACTCTGTCACAATTGTCTGTTAATTCTTTCCATTTTCCCAGTGATTTATGTATTTGCAAAGCAGAGTCCAGAACAACTGCAGAGAGATTCCAATGTGTCAGGAAGATCTGCACAGTCAGAAGGGTAACATTTATTGCAGATAATTACAACTGCATATTATCTAAGGTTGAAGAGCTCCGTTGTGCAGAGTGGTAAGCTGCAATACTGCTGTCCAAGCTCTGCTCACAACCTAATTTTGATCCCAGAGAAACCTGGGTTCAGGTAGCTAGCTCAAGGTTGACTCAGCCTTCCATCCTTCCAAGCTTGGTAAAATGAATGCCCAGCTTCCTGGGGATAATATGTAGACGACTGGGGAAGGCAATGCACCACCCCGTAAAAAGTTTGCCATGAAAACGTGAAAGCACCATCACCCCAAAGTCGGAAGTACTGAGGCTTGCGTAGGGAATAACTTTTTACTTATATGTATTAGTTAGACATATTGGTCTGCCAAAGTCCAAGGGTGTAACACAATTTATATAATAGATAATGTTGTTGAGATGAAATATCTTTTGTTTACTGAGTTGTGGGGTGTCTGTTGGTATAAATGTTTAAAAACCTCAAATACAAAAGTTTGTCTTGTACTGATATACCAGTTAATGCTTTTTTTTTTTTGCATAATAGAATCTGTGCATGTTTTTCACTTTGTTAACATTGGTGTTAAAGTGTAGATGATTGGGAAAGGGAATGGCAAACCACACCATTAAAAGTCTGCCATGAAAACATTGTAATGTGACATCACCCCATGGTGCTTGGTGCTTACACAGGGGACTTGGTGCTTACACAGGGGACTACCTTTACCTTAAAAAAAATCATCTAAGACTCAGAAGCCTTCTACAACTATTGGAAGGATGTTGAGTGATTTATTCCTGACTATATCTGCATAGTGAAGAGTGGGAGTCACTAATGAAAAGGAACAGGCTCTGATGGATGCCTACTAGTAACTTGAACTGGAGAGGCTAACAGAGATGGTCAGCTATTTCCTGTCTATGTGAAGCAGCCCTGCACGAAGCTTGGTAGTATCCCTTCCAAATACTAACCAGAGCTAAGTTTCCAAGGTCTGACAGGATCAGATTAGCCTGGGCCATTCAAGTCAGGCTTTCTGCCACACCACTGTTAAAACTTATGTGATTGTTAGAAATAATTTATTTCTGTGAAAAGTGGGGCTCCACAGTGCATTACAAAGTCAACAGTACTATATGGTTTCTGAAGCCTTGTATGTGAGAGTTAACTGTTTGAATCCCAACCAAAATTTCTTTGAGACTATGGCTATAAATGATGGCAGCAGACCCATCTTTTTATATGCAGATCTGCTTTCATCACCTATGGACAAGGAGGTCCCCTTCACTCACCATGATTAGTAGTAGCTGTCCTCCATGAATCTAACTCTTTTAAAAGCCATCTACACTTGTGTCCATCATTACATTCCATGACAATGAATTCCACAATTCAATTACTCATTGAATAAAGAAGTGTTTCCTTTGTCTCTCTTTAACTTATGGCCCAACAATTTCTTTGGGTACCTCTGAATTCTAATATTAAGGGATGAGAAAAAGCTCTATCTAGTTTCCCCACTCCATGCATACTTTTATAAACCTCCATCAAATCCTTCCTTAGCTATTTTTTTTCTAGACTGAAAAATCTGAAATCCTTTAGCTTGTCCTCATAGGAAAAGTGATGCAACAACTTAATCACGTTGGTTGTTCTCTTCTGTATTTTTTCAGTTCCACAGAATTCACTTACCTTAACAACAATTCCATTCTTCATCTAAGGGGTAGGAGATCTGGTGAGGGGAAAAAAGTGATCCTGCAAGGTGGTAAGCCATAGGAGTAGGGAGAAGTTAGATGACATCCTTGAAAGAATGTTCTTTTGTCTGGAAAACTGAACCCTCCATAGTGATCCCACATTTATAGAATGGGTCTTTCACTATCATTGTAACTTTGCCAACACACTGAGAAATATCACAAGGACATTTTCCCCTAGGTGTTTTTTTTTCAGGACTAAAAGAATGATCATGTTCATTCCACCATTTTCAGACAGCAATTCTGAAGTAAAAAATCAAACATCCTTTCATTGGCTGTGCCTTTTTATCTATTATTTCTTCTCAACAACTTATTGTATGGCAGATTGTGGCTGAAATGACGCAACTAGGTGTAATTTATATTATTTCTCTGGGGATGTAGTTAGAATGAGTCCATTTGAGAAACGTTAAAAATGCACTCAAATCATCAACATAGTCCCCGGTGGGAGAAGCAAGAAACACTAAGGGAAACCTTGCATTGAGACAAATCAATACAAGAAATTGGTTATGGCTTGTTGTTACTCTGCCATTCATGCCTTTGACTGATTTTGCACTCACGCCGCTCTCACATCTGTCTTCTTAGCACGGTGTACTCCCAATTTCCCACTATTTATGTTGGGGCTGCATCAAACATCGCTGTTTCATGCAGTAAACGGAAACTGGTTTCTAGCAGTTTCTGTTTGCTGCACGAAAACCATGATGTTTGCTGCAGCCCAGGTGCAAATAGTAGAAAATTGGAGGCTGCTGCACTGAGAAGATGGATGTGAGAGCCATGTAACGGTGAGTGCAAAATCAGTCTTTAACTTAAGAAACATTTCAAGATTATGGGAAAAAGCTGTGGTGAAACAAGTCTGCTCTGGCTTTCAGGCCTTGTTCCACCCAGCCCTCCAAGGTTTCCCATTATGAGCCTTGGGCACCCAGTATCAATTTGCTGTTGTGTTGTAGCATGATGACAATCATGCAGATGCTAAATATCAGCATTCCTTTCATCTGGAGTGCATTCTTGACACCTTTTCCTGTTGTATTCAAGCTTGCAGCATTTAACATCAGCGTGTGCTTGTGGTGTGATCTGTTTTTTGTTTGCTTGTTTGTTTTTGCTTGGTGTGGTTGTGTTATGGTATACCTTAGAGAATGAGCTATTTTCTGTAGTGGAATTGACCTGACTTCAGCTTTCCATCTCCTCTGCCATCCCTGCAGACTCTACCTAGGAAAAGTACAGTCTTTCTTCACAGTGGGGGCCAAAGAAGGGACGCAACCTCAGTAGATAGGAAGGCACAGAGTCTATCCTAGAAAACAGCCATTTTCTCCAGGGAAGCAACCCCTGCCATCTGGACAGCAGTTGTTATTGAGTGATCTCCAGTTGTCACCTATCGTCACATGTCCTATAGATGTTAAAATAGAGGACAGTTTCCTTAGGTTGCAATGTTATAGAGCTCTACAGAGTTTCATTACCTTGAAGCTTTCTCCAACTCTCCAGGACAGCACATGGTTAAATGGCTGCCTTCTCTCAATTTCAGTTAAGAGTTCTGCCTGCTCTCATGGACTTCACACCTTGCTCCCCTGAATTTTATCATGCTTTCTCCCACCCACTGACCAGGTCAGGCCTGGTCAGAGAAGCTTTTTCTGAAGTCTCCAATTTTTTTATTCCTCAAGATCTCTGACCCCTGCTTCCTCCCTGCTCTGTTCCCTAGTTAGACCTATTAGCATTTGTATGAATGTGGATGAGGTAAGTCTGGAAGGCAATTGAACTGACTCCCTCCTCCCTGCTTGTCCTCTGCCAGGGGTGGGGGACCATTTAAAACACGAAGCAAAGGTTTTGCTCATTTCAAACCTTTGTAGAAAAAATGTAATTCTTCACAAAACCATTAAAGACACATAGGACCCATGTTCATTTTTTACATCATGTTTAAAGTCCTGTCAGTTATCTAACCTCACATACAATAACACTATAATAATCTCTTAGAGAATAGAGAAAGATGCATATATTTACCTTATGAAGTTAACTGATCTCTTTTCTGCTTTCTGACAGATGTTCCCATACCACAAGCCTAGTTGCAAAGTACCTTTTGGCTGCCATAACAGTCAGGGAGCAAAGGACTAGTTCCCCTTCTTGACATTTGACTGGTTTTTACAACGGAAACCCTATGCAAGTTTGCATTGCTGTACTTTGTCACGGCTGGGGCTGGGTCAGGCAAAGTCCAAGGGCAGGCCGAGGTCTGTAGCCGGTAGGCAAGAGGGTCCGAGGCGCCAAATCCGAATCACCGTCCAGGTAACACAGGTCAGAGGTTCAGAAGCTGAAGTCAGGGAGTCCAGAAGTCAAGAGCCGAAGTCAGGGAGTCCAAAAGTCAAAGCCGGAGTGGATGCTAGAACATCAGGTAGATGACTAGTTGCTTCCACAAAGCCTCCTCCCAAAGCCCACAGCTATATAGCCCTCTACTGGCTGTTGCCCATTTGGGCTAATTGCTGGCTCAGAGGATCCTGCTACAACTCAAGCATCCTTGCCCTTAGAAGGGCCAGAATCCTTTCAAAACTCAGGGCTCAGGGAGTGTCTTGCTTGTGAGCATGCCGCCCTCCTCCGATCCCTGAGGTCCTGACGAAGGCGGTCATGCACATAAGCCACCTGAGAGGGTGAGGCAGGGGGGATGGGATCTTCTCCAGCAGGAGGCAGGGGCGCTGGTGCAGGTGGCAGGGGCACAGTTTCCTCTGCAGGCTCCGCTCCTTCTGCAGAGTCCCCAGCACCCATGACACTGTCCCCCTCCAGGGCCCCCCTCAGTCGAGGGGCCTGGGAGGTCGGGGTGGTCGTTGTGGAACCGCTGCACCAAGTCCGGGGCATGAAGATTGTCCACAGGCTCCCAAGACTGGTCTTTGGGGCCGTATCCCTCCCAGTCCACAAGGTACTGGAGGCCTCCACGATGGTACCGAGAGTCCAGGATCCACCGCACCTCAAATTCTTCCTCGTCATCCACCAGCACCAATGGTGGCGGTGGTGGGCAAGGAGGCCGAGCTGGGTCAAGGGGTGCAGCTGGAACAAGGAGGGAGCGATGGAACACAGGGTGAATACGGAGGTGTGGTGGCAACTGGAGCCTGAAGGCGACGGGGTTTATTTGTTCCACGATGGGGTAGGGTCCAATGAACCACGCATCCAGCTTGTGAGACCGACCAGGCTGGTGTAGGTAGCGAGTTGAGAGCCACACCTGATCCCCCGGCTGGATTGGAGGGCCTTTTTGCCTCTTCCGGTCTGCAGCCAGTTTATAGGCTTCCTTGGCCCGCTATAGCTGCTCTCGGAGCAAGTCTTGGCTGGCGCGGAGTTCTTGCAGGTAGGCATCGATAGCGGGGACATTCGTGGGTGGCAGGATCGCCGGGAAGAACCAAGGGTGGTACCCGTAGGTTGCAGCAAACGGGGTCAGTTGGGTGGATGAATGGACCACGTTGTTGTATGCAAACTCCGCTAGAGGCAACAGAGTGGTCCAGTCGTCCTGCTGGTAACAGGTGTAACAGCGGAGATATTGCTCTAGCGTGGCATTGGTGCGCTCTGTCTGACCATCTGTCTGTGGGTGGTAGGCTGAGGACAGGTGCACTCAGGTACCCAGGCTGGAATGGAGGACTTGCCAGAACCGAGAGGAGAACTGGGGGCCCCGGTCTGAGATCAGTGGGCTGGGAGTCCATGCAGGTGAAAGATGTGCTGGAGCTGGGCTCTCTCTTGGGCTGTGGGAAGTTTCGGGCATGGAATGAAGTGGGCCATCTTGGTAAATAGGTCGATGACCACCAAGATGCAAGTCTGACCCTTGGATCGCGGAAGTTCCATGATGAAGTCCATCGAGATGTTATCCCAGGGTCCTGAGGGTGTGGGCAAGGGCTGTAACAACCCTGAGGGTTTGGCTGGAATGTCTTTGGCCCGTCGGCAGACGTCACAGGAGCTGACATAATGGGCAACATCGGAGCGAACTCGTGGCCACCAGAATTCCCGTGTCAGCAAGTGGGTGGTCTTATGCTGTCCAAAGTGCCCGGCGGGTAACGAGTCGTGGGTCAGGCTTAGCACTTCTGCCCGCAAGGGCCCGGGCGGCACATAGAGGCGTTCGCGGTATAGCAAGAGGCCGCCTCGAGTCGTGAACTCGCCTGTGGAGTCATCTTGGAGTGCCTGGAGGTGTTGCTGGACCCAGGGATCGTTGGCCTGGCTAGCACGAATGTCCTCCACGAGTGCTGGTGAAGTGGAGGTGGCAGCAAACACTGAGGGTGGCAGGATGGGAGCAGCAGGCACGGTCTCAGTTGTAGCAGGGGCGTATTCCGGTTTCCGGGAGAGCGCGTCTGCTTTCCGGTTCTGGGTATGGGGGATGTAGGAGACCTGGAAGTCGAAGCGGGAGAAGAATAGGGACCACCGGATCTGGCGCTGGTTGAGACGGCAGGTGGTCTGGAGGTGCTCCAAGTTCCGGTGGTCGGTGAGCACCTGAACAGGGTGGTGAGCCCCTTCGAGGTAATGCCTCCAAACCTCAAAAGCCGCCTTGATCGCGAGCAACTCCCTCTCCCAAATGGTATAGTTCCTCTCTGCAGCAGTGAGCTGGCGCGAGTAATAGGCACAGGGCTGGAGTGGCTGGGACGGTTCCTCGCGCTGGGACAGCACTGCTCCCAGGGCCACGTTGGAGGTATCAGCTTCCACTGTAAAGGGAAGCTGGGGGTCCGGGTATCTCAGGAGTGGCCCGGTGGCAAAGCGGGTCTTCAGGGTGGAGAAGGCATTATCAGCCTCTGCAGACCAGCGGAAGGGTTCTTTGGGGCGGAGTAGTTGAGTCAGGGGTGTTGTCAGGGATGCATAGGCCGGGATGAACTGTCGATAGTAGTTGGCAAAACCAAGGAACCGCTGCAGGTCTTTGCGGTTCCGAGGAGCCTGCCAGGTCAGGACCGCTTCCACTTTTTTAGGGTCCATGAGGATTCCCTGTGGTGACACAATGTGGCCAAGGAACTCGACGGAGCGCAAGTCAAAGTCGCACTTCTCCAGTTTGGCGTAGAGGCCATGGGCTCGTAGGCACTGCAGGACCTGGCGGACGTGATCGGCGTGCTGGGCAGGATTGCGGGAGTAAATCAGGAGGTCATCCAGATATATGATTACAAAGCTGTCGAGCAGGTCCCGGAATATGTCATTCATGAACCTCTGGAAGACAGCGGGGGCGTTGGTCAATCCGAAGGGCATCACCAGATGCTCGTACTGCCCGTATCGGGTCCCAAACGCGGTCTTCCACTCGTCTCCGGGCCTTATGCGCACCAAATTGTACGCTCCACGGAGGTCCAGCTTGGTGTAGATTTGGGCCCCCTTTAAGCGATCCAAGAGTTCAGGGATCAGTGGTAGAGGGTACCGGTCACGGATGGTGATCTTGTTCAGGGCCCGGTAGTCATTGCACAGCCGGAGCTCCCCACTTTTCTTCTTTACAAAGAGGACTGGAGCAGACAGGGGAGAGGTTGAGGGTCGGATGAATCCGTGTTTCAGGTTCTTGTCCAGGTAGTCTCGCAGAGCTGCCAACTCAGGCTCCAACATCGGGTACAGACGCCCCACCGGGAGTGGTGCCCCAGGTACCAGGTCAATGGCACAGTCATAGGGCCGGTGAGGGGGAAGCTGATCCGCTCCTGTCTCTTCGAAGACATCGGCGAAATCTGCGTACTTCTGAGGGAGCTGAGGATCACCACTCGGAATGCCAGCTGCTAGAGTGGTGGGAGGAGTCAGATGGGGGCATGGGTCCTGGAAACGTAGTTCCTGCTGGGCCCAGTCCACGATGGGGTTGTGCAGCTTCAGCCAGGAAAGGCCCAGAATCAGCGGGAAGCGAGGCATGCGGGCGACGTTAAACTGCAGCTGTTCTTGGTGCTGCTGGACGTGGAAGGTGATGGGACAGGTCTCCTGGGTGACGGGCCCAGAACGGAGGAGGCGCCCATCGATAGCCTCCACCAGCGTCGGAGTCTCTTTTGTCTGCACTGGGATCTGGTGCTGCTTTACAAAGGTGGCATCTACAAAACAGTGGGCCGCTCCCGAGTCCAGCATGGCATACACGAACAGCCAGCGTTCGTCAGGCAGATGAAGTTTGACTGGTAGCAGGAACGGGCCCGGGGTATCAGTCTGCTGTTCGGAGGACCCAGCAAGTCGCCCCAGGCTGGAGGGCCCATTTACGCCTGGGGCTGCTCTTTTGGCGGCAGTGGCAACGAGGGTCCGGGTATCCAACACTTAGCAGGGCAGCCAGAGGCATAGTGGCCTGCCGTGCCGCAGTAAAGGCACAGATTCTGCGTGCGGCGTCTGGCCTTTTCTTCTGGAGTCAGGGGGGGTCGAACAGCTCCAAGCTGCATAGGCTCCTCCTCGGCTCTGGTACTAGCTGGGGATGGGCGAGGAGCCAAGTGGCACGGCGCAGGGAGCTGGCGCCCTCTGGTCTTGGCTGGGCGGCGACTTTCCAGGCGGCCATCGATGCGGAGGCAGAGGGTGATAAGTCCTTGGAGCGTGGGTGGTGGCTCCACCCTGGCCAGTTCATCCAGGACTTCCTCTGCCAGCCCCTCGGTAAACTGGTCTATCTGGGCAGCCTCATTCCACGCCAAGTCTTGAGCCAGGAGCTGGAATTCGGTGGCATACTGAGCCACCGAGGATTTGCCTTGTTTCAAAGCCCTGATCTTCCGGTTGGCTGTGGCTGCTTGGACGGGGTTTGAGAAGGCAGCAGACAGGTGGGCCTCAAACCCCTGGTAATCAGTCAGTAGGGGAGAGGACGCAACCAGCAAGGGTGTGGCCCATTTGGCCGCCTGCCCCTTTAACAGGCTGATGATGAAACACACCTTAGTTTTGTCATTGGGGAAGTCTCGTGCTCTCAGTTCGAAGTACAGCCGACACTGTGCTAGGAAAGCAGGAAATTCTTCCACGGCACCCCCAAATCTGTCAGGTGGGGGAACTGGGCACTTGGCTGGAGCACTGGCCGCAGGTTGTTGCTGCAAGGGCACCACTGCCTGTGTTAGCTGCTGTACCTGGGCTTGGAGCTCAGCCAGTAGTCCTGGGGTTCCACTTGCTTCAGCATCCATCCTGTGGAATGGGTGTTTGTGGGGGTGGAAGCAATCTGTCACGGCTGGGGCTGGGTCAGGCAAAGTCCAAGGGCAGGCTGAGGTCTGTAGCCGGTAGGCAAGAGGATCTGAGGTGCCAAATCCGAATCACCGTCCAGGTAACGCAGGTCAGAGGTTCAGAAGCCTAAGTCAGGGAGTCCAGAAGTCAAGAGCCGAAGTCAGGGAGTCCAAAAGTCAAAGCCGGAGTGGATGCTAGAACATCAGGTAGATGACTAGTTGCTTCCACAAAGCCTCCTCCCAAAGCCCACAGCTATATAGCCCTCTGCTGGCTGTTGCCCATTTGGGCTAATTGCTGGCTCAGAGAGGCAGCCAGGATCCTGCTACAACTCAAACATCCTTGCCCTTAGAAGGGCCAGAATCCTTTGAAAACTCAGGGCTCAGGGAGTGTCTTGCTTGTGAGCGTGCCGCCCTCCTCCGATCCCTGAGGTCCTGACGAAGGCGGTCACGCACACGAGCCACCCGAGAGGGTGAGGCAGGGGGGCTGGGATTTTCTCCAGCAGGAGGCAGGGGCGCTGGTGCAGGTGGCAGGGGCACAGTTTCCTCTGCAGGCTCCGCTCCTTCTGCAGAGTCCCCAGCACCCATGACATACTTTTTATTTCTATGCCAATAAAGGTATTAGAATTGGATTGGATTAGATTGGTATGTCTGATGTTTCAACATGCACTGGACAACTACATTTTTCAAGGAACTTTTTAGCCAATGTAAATTATAACCTGGAGTTGAATTCAGCTAGGTTTTCTGGTGTTGAAAAAGGGAGGGCTGGGTCTCCTCAGACCCCAACTATTATGGAAATGTTGGGGCCTGCCAGAATCATATCACACAGGGATTGTGTTAAGAAGTGGATATGCATGAGACTAAGGAAAATGTTTGGTTGGATCCAGCTCCTTGATACATATTGTACTCAGAAATCAGGTTCACCATGCAGAATCCTATGAAGACACACTTTTCATTACCTTAATTGTATGAGCATGATTCAAGGACTTTGCTTGAACAGTCTTACATTGTTTAGTCATTACAGCAGGATTTCATGCAAGAAAAGCCAGATATTTGTCTTCTATGCATTTTTAAGCAGAACAGAATTAAAGTCCAGTAGCACTTCAGAGACCAGTATAAGCTTCCATAAGTCTCCTACTACAGACCAAAATGGCTACCCTTCTGAGAACATCTCTAATCAGTTAATGATTCCTGTGATTATGCTTTAGTTTATTTTCAGAGCCGAATAGTACTGAATAGAAACTTGATGAAATTCTTGAGGCAGCTGTCCTCTATTCTATTTTATTATTATTTCAAATTGTTATTAAGAAACATTCTCAACTTACAATAGTCAGAAAGCATGTAGTTTTTTAAAATACAAAGTCAGCAAAATATTCTTCTGATACAAGTTGAGACTGCTTTATGCAAACTTCCAAAAATACTTAAATTTTGCTTATTACTAATTAGAACTGTTAAGTAAATCAAATTATAGGTATATTTTATGCTTAGCAGTCCTTTATTCAACCTGTGCGGCTACACAATTTCTAGGTTTACTTCGTGTTTCATTTGCCACTTCCAGTGGTTGCAATAACTTAGCTAGGAGCCCGTGCTAAGGCAACCGCTCACATATGCCGTGCTAAAGCTCACATATTACAAATAATTCTGATTTGCATGAATGGTTCTTTCTTTCCTAAGGATTTTGGCTAAACAATTCTAGCATATTATTATACCTAATTCAAAATGTGTTTTCTTTATTAAACATTGTTTTCAGCGTGTTCACTGTTAATATTTCTGAATGTGCTCTGATTTCTTCCTGCTTTTCTAAGACCTATTTATCTTCAAAGTATACATATAATTAAAAATCAGTAATTTGTCTCAAGCCTTGTTCATGTGTTACAATGAATGCATGTGCATCCAACCTGTATGTGTGCACATTTAGATAGATTCAGGTGGGCAGCCGTGTTGGTCTGAAGCAATCGAACAAAGTAGGAGTCTAGAAGCATCTTTAAGACCAACAAAGTTTTATTCAGAATGTAAGCTTTCTTGTGCATTCAGGCATTCCTTCAGACAAGGAATGAGGTACAGTGAGCAGAGCTACATACAGTGGGCAGTGATTGAGAATGCAAAGTGGTACAAAGTTAAAATCCAATGTAAGAATAGTGAAATTGAGAGAACATTGGATAGCATTTGCAAGGGAAACAAATAAAACAGTAACGTGTCAGAATGTCTGTTAATGATTGCTATTGCTAGCAAGCCTGGGCCAAAATGAGGACATTTCTTTCTTAGAGGTTTTTCCTGACCAACTAATTTAGCTTTTAACATGTAACATACATATAAACATAATTCTCAGTGGCGTAGGGAGGGGGGGCGGGTCGCCCCAGGTCTGGGGGGTCCCCGCATTGGCAAGGGGGGCCCCCAAACAATGGCCGTGTTGCTGCGCTGCGAGGGGGGGAGAAAAAGAATAGAGGCGCCGGACAGCGAGGGGGAGCGCGCGCGCATGGCAGAGGAAGGAGATGTGGCGGGGAGGGGCGCGCGCACGTCGGGGCTCCTCGTTCCCTTCCCTTCCCCCCTCCCCAATCGGGCTGAAAGCGCGGGAAAGGCACGTCGCTTTTTCTCCTCCCTCGCCTCAGAAGGCGCACGTGGGCACCAGCCTCCTTCTCGGGCATCTCCCACGGCGGGGGGAGGGGAGTGGACGGCAACCGCCAACTGCCGGCCTGACTGGCTGACTGACTGACTGGGGTCGGGCGGCGTGTGCGGGATTTCTCGGAGCTCTGAGTAAGGGGGGGGGACTCTCCATGGAGGGAGGAGGAGGGGGGGAGTTTGCATTCCTCCTTCTTTGCTTGGAGGGCCCAGGGAAGCCCAGCCTAGTTTCCTTTGGGTGGGGGATTTGGGTTTGCCCCTCCCCTTCCCCTTTTGCTGCAGCTTCTTTGCAGCATTTGGGCACCGCTGGGGGTGTGCTTCTTGCAGGATCTGGGCTGGAGACGGAGGTTCCCAGGATGGAGGAGAGTTTGCATTCCACCTCCTTGGCTGGGAGGGCCCAGAGAAGGCCAGCCTAGTTTTCTTGGGGGGGGGTGGGATTTGGGTTTGCCCCTCCCACTTTTGCTGGCGCTTCCTTGCACCCTTTGGGCACTGCTGGGGGTGCGCTTTTTGCAGGGCCTGAGCTGCAGACCCGGGAAGGGGGGGGGGGGTTCTCACGAGTGGAGGAGAGAGGAGAGTTTGCATTCCACCTCCTGGGCTGGGAAGACCCAGGGAAGCCCAGCCTAGATTTCTTGGGGGTGGGATTTGGGTTCCCTTCGCCCCTTTGCTGGTGCTTCCTTGCAGCTTTTGGGCACCCCTGGGGGTGCCCCGGGAGGGCTGGGAAAGGTAGGGGGCGTCCAGGGGAAGGATGGGGGGTGGGCTGCTGTGGGATGTGTGCCCCGATTGGGACAGGGTTGCCAACCTCCAGGGAGGCCTCCGACAACAGTTACAGACAGCAGAGTTCAGCAGAAAGGAAAGGGCGGCTTTAGAGGTTGGCTGGGGGGGACTCAAGGTGCATCGATATCCCTACTAGCAATGTTCCCTCTAAGCTTCAGAGTCTTGTGAGCAAAAATTCAACTTTGTGAGCCCCTGCATAAGTGATTGTGCTCTGGGGAATTTTTCCTGAGCTAAGACAAAAATGTGTGCGCTGGAGGCGAAAAATCCGTGAGCTCGCTCATGCTAACTCCTTCCTTGGAGGTTTTTCAACAGAGGCTGGATGGCCCTCTGACAGCAATGGAGATCCTGTGAATTTCGGGGGAGGTGTTTGTGAGTTTCCTGCATTGTGCAGGGGGTTGGACTAGATGACCCTGGAGCTCCCTTCCAACTCTAGGATTCCTGACCGTTAGAGCAGCTCCTCAGAGGAACAGGCTTCCTTCTTGGGAGGTGGTGGGCTCTCCTTCCTTGGAGGTTTTTAAACAGGGGCTAGATGGCCATCTGACAGCAATGGAGATCCTGTGAATTTAGGGGGAGGTGTTGTGAGTTTCCTGCATTGTGCAGGGGGTTGGACTAGATGACCCTAGAGGTCCCTTCCAACTCTAGGATTCTAGGTTTTTAAGCTGAGGCTAGATGGCCATCTGACAGCTATGAGGATCCTGTGAATTTAGGGGGAGGTGTTTGTGAGTTTCCTGCATTGTGCAGGGGGTTGGACTAGATGACCCTGGAGATCCCTTCCAACTCTATGATTCTATGACCGCCAGAAGTCCCTTCCAACTCTATGATTCTAACTCAGCTTAGAAGGAACACTGCCTACTAGTGCCGACCCGTTCCCCAAACCCCATCCTTCCCAAAGCTCCACCCCCCAAAGTTTCAGGATTTATCCTAACTGGAGGTGGCAACCCCAGCAGAGAGAGGAGGTCTTCAGAAGGGCCCTGAGAAGACTGGGGGTGAGGTGGGGGAATAGTTAAGCTTTGACAACTCTGGAAGAAGGTCTGACTTCCAGCATGACTCTTTTCGGTCCACCTTCTGTGTTTTTCTTCGATGTCCAGAGAGCCCTCGTGGGAGCATTCCCAGAGAAGGCCTTTCAGAGCTCATCCTGCTGAAATCGACTCCAGTGGCAAATTGGAGGCTGAGGGAATTTTGGTGCATAGATGGGTTGCCCAGTTAGTCTGTCTGTAGCAGGAGAAATAAGAGCCCCGTGGCACAGAGTGGTAAAGCTGCAGTACTGCAGTCAGAGCCCTCTGCTCACGACCTGAGTTCGATCCCAGCGGAAGCTGGTTCAGGTAGCCGGCTCCAGGTTGACTCAGCCTTCCATCCTTCCGAGGTAGGTCAAAGGAGTCCCCAGCTTGCTGGTGGGAAAGCGTAGATGTCTGGGGAAGGCAGTGGCAAACCACCCTGTAAAAAGTCTGCCGTGAAAACCTTGTGAAAGCAACATCACCCCAGAGTCAGAAACGACTGGTGCTTGCACAGGGGACTACCTTTACCTTTACTAGCAGGAGAAATGAGTCAGAGTCCAGCAGCAGCAGCTTAAAGACTAACTTGGTGCTTGGTGGGGGGGCGCGGTGGGAGTGCTTCTAGCCCCATTGATGGACCTCCTGATGGCACCTGGTTTTATGGCCACTGGGTGACAGAGTGTTGGACTGGATGGGCTACTGGCCTGATCCAACAGGGCTTCTCTTATGTTCTTAAGTGACACAGAGTGTTGGACTGGATGGGCCATTGGCCTGATCCAACATGGCTTCTCTTATGTTCTTATGTGACACAAGTGTTGGACTGGATGGGCCATTGGCCTGATCCAACAGGGCTTCTCTTATGTGACACAGAGTGTTGGACTGGATGGGCCATTGGCCTGATCCAACAAGGCTTCTCTTATGTTCTTATGTGACACAGAGTGTTGGACTGGAGGGCCCAATGGCCTGATCCAACATGGCTTCTCTTATGTTCTTATATGTGACACAGAGTTTTGGACTGGATGGCCCATTGGCCTGATCCAACATGGCTTCTGTTATGTTCTTATGTGACACAGAGTGTTGGACTGGAGGGGTCACCAGCCTGATCCAACATGGCTTCTCTTATGTTCTTATGCGACGCAGAGTGTTGGACTGGATGGGCCATTGGCCTGATCCAACAGGGCTTCTCTTATGTTCTTATGCCCCACCTGCCTCCCTTGGGCCCTCTGGGACACTCCAGTAAGGGAACAACAACTGTGGGGGTTCCGCGTTCAAGGAACAATGCAAGAAATTACACTGACCAATAGGCCATCAACCAAGTACTCATTACAGACATCTCTGTGCTACCCAATAAACTGCAAATATATACTGTATTATTATATTATAGTGTATAATATCATAAACAGCCTGTTGTCAAAGACCGAGTATGGAACAGTACAGACTGTAAGCGTACATAAACAATGCTCCAGACTATGGGTGTTTCTTCCCTTAAAAAGTTCAATAGCAGTATACAAATGGGCAATCTCAGTTAAAGAGCCTAACTCATGGGAGTCGGCGCCCATACAGAATTCAACAATGATTCTCTATAACCTTCGCATTTCTCATCTCAGAGGTTCCTGACCCATCTTCCATCAGTATGCCTGTTTTTGTTTTCCTTGTTTTTCTTGTAAGCTTGCTTAATATAGAAGTCCCACAAGATCAGGGCACAAGGGGAACAGCTGGGCCAGCAGGCTGCTTGTGGCATTTCTCCCTGTCACATGGTGTGGTGGGGTAATCAGGTTATCAATCACATGACCTAGATCGCACCAGCAGTGCCATCTTGGGGGGGGGGGTGCCGCCCCCAAAGTGACACCACTTCCTGTTCCCCCCCCACAAGTGGTGGCCATTTTGGGGAAGTTACATCACTTCCTGTTTCCAGCAGGGCTCCCTCGCAAGTGGTGGCCATTTTGCGGAAGTGACATCACCGGAAGTGACATCATATCCTGTTTCTGGAGGCGTGCACACACATGGGGGGCCCACATAAATCTTGGGCCTCGGGCCCCCAAAGCCCTAGCTACGCCACTGATCATTCTAGTTTGCCATTAAAAAAAATACATTAAAATATATTGGAGATGGGTTTAGTATATGTAATGAGGTGTGCACATTTCTTTTTTTAAGGATGAGCCAACATGTGCTCATTTTGCAAGTTAAACATGGGACCTGAATAAGTGGTGGATTTGTATCACATATTCAACTGTACGTAAGCTAACTGTAGCATGAGAGTTAATCAATTCTCATATAAAACGATGGAATATACACTGGACATTGATTATACTTGCATTCGCTGTAACTTGTGAACTTCAATAACTGGCACTTAACAATTATGATAGGTGATTAAGAGTAATGGTTCTGCAACATCATAATGATCCAGCAGTTCCTCTTCTTTCCTTTCCATCCCCATGTTAATGTTCAGCCAAGGAGATGGAGGGTGGGATGGAAGGAGTAGAATGTTAGGCATTGTGCTTACTTTAGTCAATTTAGCATAGTATCTATGGCTCATGAACCAAATAATGTAAGGCAATTCCATGCTTGCCTCTAGCAATAAATGATGTGCTTTCAGAGCTGACTATGTTGCTTCTTTCCAAGAACATTCAGAAGTGCTGCCTGCATTTCTTTGTTTTTGAGGCTGTAGATTAGAGGGTTCAGCAAAGGGGTGATGATGGTATACAGCACAGAGATCAAACGGCCATCTTCCTTGGAGCGGCCAGAAGAAGGTCTCAGGTAAGTGAAGATACCTGTGCTGTAAAAGATACTCACCACAGTAAGATGGGAGGCACAAGTAGAGAATGACAGCTGCAAGACAGGTGGGATGTCACAAAAGAAGTGCACTATCTTATTGGGACCACAGAAGTTCAAGGAGAAAACAAAGGCAGTATCGACAGTGCCGTTAACTCCTCCAATCGCCCATGACATTGCGACAAGCCATCTGAGCACAGGTTGGCTCATGAGCAATGTATAGTGCAATGGGTGGCAAATGGCAGCATAGCGATCATATGCCATGACTGAGAGTAAAGCACCTTCCGTAGCTACTGTGGTTAGAAAGCAGAACATCTGGAATGCACAGCCAGCAAAGGAGATGGTGTTATTCCCTGCCACGAGATCCCATAACATCTTTGGCATGGTGGAGCTGATGTAGCAGATCTCAGTAAATGCCAGATTGCTCAGCAAGAAGTACATTGGATTCTGGAGGTGCTGGGCAGTCCGTATCAAAGCAATAATTGCCAGATTCCCTGCTAATGTGAACATGTATATCAACAGCCCTGTAGCAAAAAGGACAGATTGGATGCTAGGGTCATCCAACAGTCCCAAGAGAATGAATTCTGTCACAATTGTCTGGTTCATTCTTTCCATTTTCCCAGTGATTTATGTATTTGCAAAGCAGAGTCCAGAACAACTGCAGAGGGATTCCAATATGTTAGGAAGATCTGCACAATCAGAAGGGTAACATTTATTACAAATAATTACAACTGCATATTATCAAAGGCAGAAGAGCCCCATGGCACAGAGTGGTAAACTGCAGTACTGCTGTCCAAGCTCTGCTCACAACCTGATTTTGATCCTGGCAAAAGCTGGGCCAGCTCAAGGTTGACTTGACCTTTCATCCTTCTGAGGTTGGTATAATGAGTACCCAGCTTGCTGGGGGTAATGTGTAGATGACTGGGGAAGACAATGGCAAACCACCCCGTAAAAAGTCTGCCATGAAAACATTGTGAAATAAATGTCTCCCAGAGTCTAAATCACTGATGCTTGCACAAGGGATAACCTTTTACCTATATGTACTAGTTAGGCTTATTGGTCTACCACATAGAAGGATGTAACACAATTTATATATATTAGAGAATGTTGTTGAGATGCAATATATTTTGTTTACTGAGCTGCAGGGTGTCTATTGATATAAATATTTAAAAACCTCAAATACGAAAGTTCATCTTGTACAAGAATCAGTTAACATTTTTTCCTGAATAATCGTGCCTGTGCATGTTTTTCACTTTTTAAAATTGGTGTTAAAGTGTAGATGACCGGGGAAGGGAATGGCAAATTACACCGTTAAAAAGTCTGCTATGAAAACATTGTGATGCGTCATTACTGCATGGGTTGGTAACAACTAGGTGCTTGCACAGGGGACTACCTTTACTTTAAAAAAATATATATCTAAGGCTCAGAAGCCTTCTACAACTATTGGAAGGATATTGAGTGATTTATTCTTGAATACATCTGCATAGTGAAGAGTGGGAGTCACTAATGAAAAGGAACAGGCTCTGATGGATACCTGGTAGGCAACTTGAACTGGAAAGGCTAACATAAGCGGTCACCTATTTCCTGTCTCTATGGAGCAGCCCTGCACTATGCTTGGTGGTATCCCTTCCAAATACTAACCAGGGCTTAGCTTCCAAGGTCTGACAGGATCAGACTAAACCTGGGCCATCCAAGTCAAGCTTCCTGCCACACCACTGTTGAAACTTAAGTGATTTTTAGAAATAATTTATCTCTGTGAAAAGTGGGGCTCCACAGTGCATTACAAAGTCAACAGTACTATATGGTTTCTGAAGCCTTGTAGTGAGAGGTAACTGTTTGAATCCCAACCATAATTTCTTTGAGACCATGGCTATAAATGATGGCAGCAGACCCATCTTTTTATATGCAGATCTGCTTTCATCACCTATGGACAAGGAGGTCCCCTTCACTCACCATGATTAGTAATAGCTGTCCTCCATGAATCTAACTCTTTTTAAAGCCATCTACATTTGTATCCATCATTACATTCACTGACAATGAATTCCACAATTAAATTACTCATTGAATAGTTTCTTTTTGTCTCTTTTTAACCTATGGCCCAACAATTTCTTTGGGTGCCTCTGAATTCTAATATTAGGAGATGAGAAAAAGCTCTATCTAGTTTCCCCACCTCTTGCATACTTTTATAAACTTCCATCAAATCTTTTCTTAGGTATCTTTTTTCTAGCCTGAAAAGTCTGAAATCCTTTAGCTTGTCCTCACAGGAAAGGTGCTGCAACCCCTTAATCACTTTGGTTGCCCTCTTCTGTATTTTTTCAGTTCCACAATATTCTCTTACCTTTTCCGCAACAACTCCATTCTTCATCTAAGGGGTAGGAGTCCTGGTGAGAGAAAAAAGTGACATTGAGTGACATCCTGAAAGGTGGTAAGCCATAGGAGTAGGGAGAAGTTAGATCACATCCTTGAAAGAACGTTCTTTTGTTTGGAAAAATGATTCCATATTTATAGAATGGATCTGTCACTATCAGGCTGATAGTGATCCCATATTTATAGAATGATCTGTATCAGGCTGATCTTGTTCTTCCCACCAACATTTTCAGACAGCAATTCTGAAGTAAAAAATCAAACTTCCTTTCATTGGCTGTGCCTTTTTATCTATTATTTCTTCTCGTTGACAACGTATTATATAGCAAACTGCAGCTGAAATGATGTAACTAAATGTAATTTGTATTATATCTCTGGGGATATAGTTAGAAAGAGGCCATCTGAGGAATGTTAAAAATGCACTCAAATCATCAATATAGTCTCAGGTGGGAGAAGCAAGAAATGCTTCGAGAATCCTTGCAATGAGAGAAATCAATACAATAAATTGGTTGTGGCTTGTTGTTACTCTGCCATTTATGCCTTTAACTTAAGAAACATGTCAGGATTATTAAAGAAAGCTGTGGTGAAACAGGTCTGCTCTGGCTTTCAGGCCCTGTTCCACCCAGCCCTCCAAGGTTTCCCATTGTGGGAATAATTACAACAAACTCTAGAAAGAATCTCTGGGTGAGTGCCCCTGCCTAGGGCATTCAGTATCAATTTGCTGTTGTAGCATGAGGACAATCAAGCAGATGCTAAATCTCAGCATTCCTTTCATCTGGAGTGCATTCTTGCCATCTTTTCCTGTTGTATTCAACCTTGCAGCATTTAGCATCAGTGTGTGCTTGTGGTGTGATCTGTTTGTTTGTTTGTTTTTGCTTGGTGTGGTTGTGTTATGGTATACCCTTGAGAATGAACCTCATGATAGCTATTTTCTGTAGTGGAATTGACCTGACTTCAGCTTTCCATCCCTGCAGACTCTACCTAGGAAAAGTAGTGTCTTTCTTCACAGTGGGAACCAAAGCAGAGGGGGAAGCAACCTCAGCAGTGTAGGAAGGTACAGAGTCTATACTGGAAAGCAGTCATTTTCTCCAGGGAAGTAATCCCTGCCATCTGGAGAACAGTTGTGATTCTGAGTGATCTTCAGTCATCACCTGGAGATTGGTGACAATGGTTCGACAGGAGGAAATGGCTTGTTTGGAGGGTGGAGTCTAGGGCAGTGTCCCTGCCTGAGGTCCCACCCCTCCTCATACCCCACCTTCTACAGGATCTACTCCTCAAATTTTCAGGAATTTCTCATCCTGTAATTGGCAACCATCTCCTGGTATCACAACTGAACTCCAGACAACAGATCTCTCTCCCCCTGGAGAAAATAACTGCTTTGGAGGGTGAACTCTATAGCATTATATTCATCTGGGGCCTCTCCCCTCCCCAAACTCTGACTTTCTTAGTCCCCACTAAAAATCTCTATGAATTTCTCAACCTGAAATTGGCAATTTTAGTCAAAACTGGCCCCAATGTGTTCTCCCTCAAAGGTCAAAATAGGCCCTAAAAGGCATTCTTCCCCCACCTTTAACTGACAGAACCAAGCTTGGAATTCTATGCTTGCCTAGCAAGAGCCACTGAAGGAAAATGGAGGACCTCCTGGAGGGGCAGGTCAATAGGATGCTAAGGCAGCTTCCTTAGTGCCCCAATCTGTTCTGGGGCTGGATGGTGGGGTTGCTCTTCATGGAATTTGAGTGACATGTGCCTCACCCATTTCATTACCTTGAAACTTTCTCCAGCTTTCTAGGACAGCACATGGTTAAACGGTTGTCTCCTCCCAACCTCAGTCAAGAGTTCTGCCTGCTCTCAGTTTGGCGTAGTGGTTAAGTGCACAGACTCTTATCTGGGAGAACTGGGTTTGATTCTCCACTCCTCCACTTGCACCTGGTCAGAGAAACTTTTTCTGAAGTCTCCAAAATTTTTATTCCTCCAGATCTCTGTTCCATGTTTCCTCCCTGCTCTGTTCTCTTGTTAGACCTATTAGCATTTGTATGAATGTGGGCTGAGGTAAGTCTGTAAGGTAATTGAACTGACTCCCTCCTCCCTACCTGTTCTCTGCCCATTTAACCATTTAAACCATTTAAAACACAAAACAAAGGTTTTGCTCATTTCAAACCTCTGAAGAAAAAATGTAATTCTTCACAAAAGCATTAAAGACACATAGGATCCATGTACAGTTGTTATGTCATGTGTAAAGCCTGTCAGTCATCTAACCTCACATACAATAACATGATAATCATCTCTTAGAGAATAGAGAGAAATTAATATATATACCTTATGAAGTTAACTAATGTGGCTGCTCAAGATAAAATGATCTTGTGGATGCCATAACATGTATGTGTGGTGTTTTAACATATGCTGAACAACTACATTTTTCAAGGAACTTTTTAGTCAATGTAAATTATAACCTGGAGTTGGATTCAACTAGGTTTTCTGATGTTGAAAAAGGGAGAACTGGGTCTTCTCAGACCACAACTATGTTGGAAATGTTGGGGCCTGCCAGAACAAAAGCCACATCACACAGGGATTGTGTTAAGGAGTGGATAAGGATGAGACTAAGGAAAATGTTTGATTGGATCCAGCTCCTTGATACATATTGTACTCAGAAATCTGATTCACCATGCAGAATCCAATGAAGACACACTTTTTATGACCTTAATTGTATGAGCATTCAAGGACTTTGCTTAAACAGTCTTACATTGTTTACAGCACAATCCTGGGTGGGTGGGTTTTGGAAGCGAACTAACCATACATCGATATAAGTGCAAGTTGTGCCATTCTAAGTGGCTCCACGTCAGCACAAATGGGAGTTGTGCCCACCTACAGCCGCTTCAAAATATGCCCACGGCTGCCATTGAAGGGGTGCTGTGCCCAGCCTGCGGTGCAACTGGGGTGTAGGCAGCCATGTTGGCATTGTTGGGGGCAGCCACGGGTGTGTGGCTAGCATTAGTCAGCTTCCTTTTAGCCTGGGAATGCCCCTTAGAGAAGTGTAAAGTTATGCCAAGGATAATGCTGGCATATCTCATAGACACTCGATGCAGAAAACTAAGGTTGCCTCTGCTGCTACACGAGCTTGCAGACCCCTTGGGGAGCTGTGTAATTGCCTCACCAATCCCCTCGTGCCCCAGACTGGGCAAGTCCCCTCCCCAACACCCAATAGCCACTTCCCAACTCCCAATAGCCACTCCTCAACACTCAATAGCCACCTTCCACTCTGGCCCCACAGAGGTCTTTAGGTAGGGTGTTCAGCATGGGGCTCTGCCATAGGGCTCTGTGCTGTGTGGACTTAGAGTGAGGTCTGGGGCACTCTGGTGGTGGAGGCTGCACAGCAAAGGCATTTAGACAGTACAGAGCAAGCTCTTTGACTTGCAAGGAGAAGAGTGAAGTCTCTCCTCTGTGGCTAACCTCTCCCATTTCAAAATCACAACAGGTACCCAACCTCCAGAGGCTCATTGCACAAGAATGGTCACATATGGATGGGTAAGTGTGAGTGCATACCCCAAACTTGCCTTCCCCCCACCTCATTCAAGGCTGGGCAGAGTGACAGCATCTCTGGCATCTGAACATGGAAGTGAGCTCAGGCATGGGGTGGTTGTCATGCCCCCTGCGTGCTGCTGGAGGGCTCCCTCCCTTGGTCTGTCCTGTACCTCAGTCCCACCGCTGCAAGGACACCGGGTGGAGGGGGAGTCTGGCAGCTGCTCTGATGCCTGGGGGAAGGTAGGTCAGAGACTTTCCCTTTAAGAGAGCTCTTTGCCAAAGCACAGCCTCACGCTGCAGCTGCCATGACGGATAAATTGCAAGCACTCCAGGAACCCCTCCCCAGGTGTTCTGCGTATCTTTCTCTGTTTTTCAGGTGGAGATTCAACAGAGAGGCTTCCATTTGTGGCAAATCAGCCCCCCCCACACACACACACTTGGTCAACTGTTCCTGCCATCCTATCTGAGTGGAGCCTTTGCCCTGCAAGACTGTCCAAGTTTCCCCTGGGATGCTGATGCTCTTGGTTCCAGCACAATAAAGTCTTCCATGCATCCTACTTTGTCTTTCCTGCTTGGCATCTGCTACACATTCCCTGTGCCCCTCTCCCTCCCCACTCCCTCAGTCAGTCTGTCTGTGGGCTTCCCTAGGGAATGTCTTGGAGGGTGAGCTCATTTGCTTCTGAGAGGGCAAAGGGGGAGAACCTATGAACTGCCTTGATGCGAGGCTGGACAGGGGACCATGAGGGACTTTCCCCCACTCATACCATGGTGCATCACTACAGGCAGCTGGACCTCAGCCTGCCCGACCCCAAAGGGTAGCTGTGTTCATGGCACAGAGAAGATGGGACTGCAGGGGAGGTTGCACAGATGGAATGGGCCTCCGCTTCAGCTGAGTGCTGGGAGTCCGCACTCCAGCGGAGTTGCCACGGTGACAGTCTCATATAGGGTGATGTACACTTCCCCCCACACACACACACAAACACCCAAGCGTAACTAAGCCCTTAGGAAGTGGACAAGTGGCACCTCAATTATGCTACAGCCAGCTGCCTCATTAGTTAGGATTGGGCTGCCCGTCATTCCAAAGTCTTCCTTAAAAAGAAGCTGGTTAACAGTAGGATTTCATGCAAGAAAAGCCAGATATTCACTTTCTGTGCATTTTTAAGTAGAACAGAATTCAAGTCCAGTAGCACTTCAGAGACCAACATTTTTTCTCCCACTATAAGCTTCCATAAGTCTCCTACTACAGACCAAAATGGCTACCCTTCTGATAACATCTCTAAACAGTTAATGATACCTGTGATTATGCTTTAGTTCATTTTCAGAGCCTTAGCTGAATAACTGAGTTAGGGCAACGTATATTGGTACTTTTCAAGATAGTGCTGTCACAGAAACCTTGTGCCCTTCACTTCTGCAACAACTGTCATTGCAGAGAAGTTCTGTTTTTATATATAGTAAAGAAACACATAACAAGATGGTCATCCTGGTCAAACAAACCTACATTTGGGTTGGTTGCAATCAGAAGCATTCTGATGTATTCTGATGAGCAAGTGACTTCCTGTATTCTACTACCTGTATTCTACTACATTAGATGAGACGTCACACCAACCCTGTAAGAGCGGAGAGCCTATTTTGGCTTGCCCGCGGAGCCTGATGGACCCGGAACGGTTCCAGATGGCTCTTCGGGACCCCTGGCTCCCTGGCGATTCCCTTGATGCCCAAGTTGATGCCTGGCAAGATCGGCTAACTGGGGCAATCAACGAGATCGCACCTCGACGTCCTCTGCACCCTCATTTGAAGCTGGCTCCATGGTACACCTCGGAGTTACGCCAGCTGAAACAAGGACTCAGACGACTAGAGAGGCAGTGGCGGCGCACTCGTGGCGAAGCGGCGAGAACATCTTATAGAATGCTTATGAGGTCATATGAGATGGCACTCAAGGCTGCGAAGAAAGATTACTTCGCAGCCAAGATTGCGTCTGCAAATTCGCGCCCGGCACAATTGTTCAAAATAATTGGAGATTTAACTACACTGCCCCAGGGCAGGCCAAATGTTAGAGAATTGGAAATAGGCTGTGAGGCTTTTGTGAAATTTTTTGCAGACAAAATCACGTCGCTCCGCCAGGACCTGCCCATCACATTGGATACAGTATACGAACTGGAGGCTCCGTGCCTGTCTTCAGGTTTAGTCCTGGATCATTTCGACCCGCTCAGCCTGGAGGAAGTCGATGGAATTCTCTTCTCTGCATGCCCAACATCTTGCGATTTAGACCCATGCCCCTCTTGGCTAATTAAATCTTGCCTGAGGGAGCTTAGATGTCCTCTATGGGACATCATAAATAGATCCCTCCTGGAGGGGCATTTTCCAATGCCCTTAAAAGAGGCCTTGGTCCGCCCCCTCTTGAAAAAAAGTACAGCAGACCCGGCCGAATTGGCAAACTACCGGCCGGTCTCGAATTTACCGTTTTTAGGTAAAATTATAGAGGGGGCAGTGGCGTCGCAGTTATAGGGTTTTCTGGATGATGCTTCCATCCTAGACCCTTGCCAGTCTGGCTTTCGCCCGGGTCATGGGACGAAGACAGTGCTGGTCACCTTGGTAGATGACCTCCAGCGGCATCTGGATCGAGGCGGTGTGGCGGTGCTGATGTTGTTAGACCTGTCGGCCACGTTCAACATGGTCGACCATCGGCTGCTGACCCACCGCCTCGCCGATGTTGGGGTTAGGGGGTCGGCCTTACAATGGCTTTCCTCCTTCCTTGAGGATTGGGGACAAAGGGTGGCAATCGAGGGTGAGCTCTCCCAGAGACGTACACTACATTGTGGGGTGCCTCAGGGAGCAGTTCTCTCGCCGATGCTATTTAATATCTATATGCGCCCCCTTGCCCAGATTGCCAGGAAATATGGGCTTGGGTGTCACCAGTATGCAGATGACACCCAGCTCTATCTGCTAATGGACGGCCGGCCTGGCTGCGCCCCAGAGAACTTGGACCTGGCACTGCAGGCCGTGGCAACTTGGTTAAGGCTGAGCAGGCTGAAACTGAATCCGGTGAACACAGAGGTCCTTTGCCTGGGTCAGGGCGCTCTGGGAGGGGAAATACCTCTCCCGGTCTTTGACAGGGCACCACTGAAAGCGGCGCGCCGAGTCAGAAGCCTGGGAGTCCTACTGGAGCCTTCACTATCAATGGAGGCCCAGACAGCAGCCGCTGCCAAATCAGCCTTTTTTCATCTGAGGCGGGAAGGCAGTTAGCCCCCTTCCTAGAGCGTCGGGACCTGGCAACAGTGATACACGCAATGGTCACCTCGAGACTGGATTACTGTAATGCTGCCTTTGTGCCGAACCCGAAAGCTGCAGCTAGTGCAGAACGCGGCTGCCAGACTGTTGCTAGGGCTCCCAAAGCGGGAGCACATACAGCCGGGGCTGCGTGAACTGCACTGGCTCCCAGTTATATACCGGATTCATTACAAAGTGCTGGTTATTACCTTTAAAGCCCTATATGGCCGAGGACCTGCCTACCTTAGGGACCGTCTCTCCCCATATGAACCCCAGAGAGCACTGAGGTCAGCAGGGAAGAACCTGCTGACTATCCCCGGGCCAAAAGAGGTAAGACTCCAGAGTACCCGTACTCGGGCTTTCTCTGTTATGGCTTCACAGCTGTGGAATCAGCTTCCAGAAGAAATGCGGGCCCTGCGGGACTTTGAACAGTTCCGCAGGGTCTGCAAGACCATCTTGTTCCAAACGGCCTTCACCAGCTGAAACTACTAAATTACCAAGTAAACTTGCCAGCGATTATAGCACTAAATGTATTAATGTTTTTAGAATTTTAATGGATTTTAATTAATTGTAGTTAAATGTTATTTATTATACAATGTATGTATTGAGTTCTTGCTGTTAGCCGCCCTGAGCCGCTTTAGCGGGGAGGGCGGGATACAAATAAAATGTGGCTGACTGATGAGCAAGCGACTTCCCCCTACTAACCCAGGAGTAGATATTTGTTAAAGCTGGTGGAAAAGCACTGTTCTACAGGGGTTAAACTGGGACTGCAGAGACCTAGCTCCGTTCCCCAGTCCGCCATAAAATATATTGGGTGATCTTGGAGCAGTCACATTATCTCTCAATCTTACTTGATTTATAGGGTTGATAAGCGGGGGAAAGATAGGAAGAACCAATCCTGTACATCACCTTAAGTTCCTTGCAGTATGGTCTGGCTAGGGGAAAGGGTATGTTTCAAGAGGGACATTATGAGTATTACTAAAGGGCATCCAATGTCATTTGTTTATTTTCTTATGGACTGGAGCCATACAATGGAATATGGTTATTACTCAAAGCCTCAGGGTCAGGGGTGGGATTCTAGCAGGAGTGCTTTTGCATATTAAGCCACCCACCCCTGATGTAGCCAATCCTCTAAGAGCTTACAAAAAAGAGCCTTGAAAGCTCTTGGAGGATTGGCTACATCAGGGGTGCGTGGCCTATCATGCAAAGGAGCTCCTGCTGGAATTCCACCCCTGACCCTGGTTGAATGTGGAAAGCTTACTACACTAATATTCATCTTCTGTCTCATGATATGAAAGTTCCATTTGTGATATGAAAGATCTCATTCATTCAGGCAATCACTTCTTGATGCTATAGGTCAGAATAATACAAATATGCATACCAGAAACACTCAGCCATTTCCTTTACCTTTGGGTTATTCTTTATTAATCTATCCTATGTAAGCATAAGGGAAGGAAGCCTATATTGGTAGAGCCCAGTCTCTTCAGACTGGAAACTCCCAGAAGCTAAGCAGGGTTGGTACTTGGAAGGGAAACCACCAAGAAAGACTCTGCAGAGGAGGGCAATGGTCAACCATCTCTGCTTATCAATTACCTTAAAAGGCTCTTGCTGAGGGCTTTGTATGCATGCATGCACAAAAGTAAGGATTCCACTTCCAGACCATTTATATGTAGCCATCTCCTTTCCAATCAATCCATTCTAATATGATTTATTTTTTTCTGTGATAAAATTTAATATGGTCTGGATATCATGAAGGAGCAATCAATCCTCCATTATGAATTATTTAATTTTTATTATTTATTTATTTTAAAACAGTGATATATAAAGGATACAAAAGGAAATAAGGGTTATATAACAAACTACATGTATCAAAGGTTATTATACACCACAGAGTATACAAAACTCAGCCGCCCTGAGCCACTTGTGGGAAGGGCGGGATATAAATCCCAAATAAATAAATAAATAAATAAATAAATAAAAGTATTTCTCCCAAACATTCCTTTCATTACAATCCTTAAGACATTTCAGACATTTTGAATTCCAAATTTCATAACTGATCCACTTTATCATTGCTACATGTTTCATCATTTCTACACATTCTGGGCTAAATATTTTGTCCATTCTACCCACTAATAACAGATATACCTTCATCCAAAAAGAAAATCCATTGTTTGTCTCAAAATAAAGAATTAAAGATATTTTGTTCATAATTCAGTTCCTTATGCTTTTATATTCAAAGAGTATTATTATTCTGCTTCTACATCATATCAAGCAGATCCTGCAGAAAAGAACAAGTTCTATGCTGATCTACACAACCTCGTACGGAAGACCCCTACAGAGGACAAGGTGATCATCCTTGGCGACTTCAATGCCAGAGTAGGTAAAGACTCGGAAGCCTAGAAAGGAGTACTTGGCAAACACGGCATTGGCAACTGCTATGACAACGGGCGCCTCCTGCTAGAATTCTGCATGGAGCACCAGCTCACCATCACCAACACTATCTTCCAGCAGAAGAACAGTCTGAAGACAATCTGGATGCACCCACGGTCCAAGCACTGACACCTTATCGACTACATTCTGGTGCGCCAGAGAGACCTTCGAGATGTCTTACACACCCGAGTAATGCCCAGTGCGGAATGTCATACAGATCATCGTCTTGTACGCTGCAATCTCCGTCTTCACTTTAAACCCACACCCAGGAGAGGAGGTATCCCTCGCAGGAAGTTTCAGGTTGGCAGTCTCCAGTCAGCTGAAGTTAAAGCTGCCTTCCAGGCAAAACTCCAGTCAAGAATTGAGGACCCCAGTTGCCCCACAGACCCTTCTCCAGAAGCACTCTGGGAACACCTAAAAACTACCGTCCTGCAGATCTCTGAAGAAGTCCTCGGGTTCTCCACAAGGAAGAACAAGGACTGGTTTGATGAGAACAATCAAGAGATCCAAGATTTACTGGCGAAGAAGAGATCTGCCTACCAAGCACATCTTGCTCAGCCCTCCTGTCCTGGGAAAAAAGCAACCTTTCGCGCTGTATGTAGCAACCTCCAGCGCAAGCTTCGAGACATTCAGAACGAGTGGTGGACCAAGCTTGCTGAGAGAACCCAGCTGTGTGCAGACACTGGTGATTTAAGAGGGTTCTACAAAGCCCTGAAGGCAGTATATGGTCCTTCATATCAGACTCAGAGTCCCTTGCGTAGTGCAGACGGCCAAGTGCTCCTCACAGACAAGGCATCCATATTGAACCGGTGGTCGGAGTATTTTCAGGTTCTCTTCAGTGCCAACCGCATAGTTCAAGATTCAGCAATTCACCTCACCCCACTTCAACCAGTGAAAACAGAGTTGGATGAGATCCCCACTCTAGAAGAGACTGTTAAAGCCATCAAGCAACTGAAAAGTGGCAAGGCAGCAGGAGTTGTTGGAATTCCACCAGAGATCTGGAAGCATGGGGGCACAGTACTACATAGCTCACTTCACAAAGTACTTGTCACCTGCTGGGAACAAGGCAAATTACCACAGGACTTTCGCGATGCAATCATCATCACCCTATACAAGAACAAAGGGGGAAAGTCAGACTGCTCCAACTACCGGGGGATAACCCTGCTCTCCATCGCAGGCAAAATCCTTGCCAGAATACTCCTGAACAGACTGGTGCCCGCCATTGCAGAAGAACTCCTCCCAGAGAGCCAGTACGGCTTCAAAGCTAACAGGAGCACCACCGACATGGTATTTGTTCTCAGGCAGCTCCAAGAGAAATGCAGGGAACAGAACAAGGCTCTGTATGTGACTTTTGTCGACCTTACCAAAGCTTTCGATACCGTTAGCAGGAAAGGCCTGTGGCAAATCTTGGAACGTTTAGGATGTCCCCCAAGGTTCCTCAGCATGATCATCCAGCTACATGAAGACCAGCGAGGCCAAGTCAGACACTGCAACGACCTCTCGGAGACCTTCCCAATAGGCACAGGTGTAAAGCAAGGCTGCGTTCTCGCGCCAACTCTCTTTACGATCTTCTTTAGCATGATGCTTCGAAGAGCCGCAGTAGATCTAGATGATGACGATGGTGTCTACATCCGCTATCGCACCGATGGCAGCCTGTTCAACCTGAGGCGACTAAAGGCCCACTCCAGGACAATGGAAAAACTCATCCGAGAGCTACTGTTTGCTGATGATGCTGCACTCGTCTCCCACTCGGTATCAGCTCTGCAGCATATGATGTCCTGCTTTGCAGAGGCTGCCAAGCTATTCGGCCTAGAAGTTAGTCTGAAGAAGACAGAAGTTCTCCACCAGCCTGCACCCCAGGAAGATTATCACCCTCCCTGCATCACTGTGGGTGAATCAGTTCTGAAGACAGTCCAGCAGTTCAGCTACCTGGGGTGCATCATCTCCTCAGATGCTAAGATCGACAAGGAGATTGACAACAGGCTGGCAAAGGCAAACCGTGCCTTTGGCCGACTGCACAAAAGAGTGTGGAGCAACAAGCATCTGAAAAAAGGCACAAAGATCAATGTTTACAAAGCGGTTGTGATGACAACCCTCATCTACGGCTCCGAATCGTGGATTTTATACCGTCATCACCTGCGACTCCTTGAGCGCTTTCATCAGCGCTGCCTTCGCACCATCCTCAACATCCACTGGAGTGACTTTGTGACCAACACTGAAGTTCTCAAGCGGGCGGAGGTTACCAGCATCGAGGCACTGCTGTTGAAGACGCAGCTGCGCTGGGCAGGGCATATTTCTAGGATGGAAAACCACCGCCTTCCCAAGATTGCCCTGTATGGCGAACTCTCCACCAGCCATCGAAATAGAGGGGCACCAAAGAAGAGGTACAAGGACTCCTTGAAGAAATCCCTTGGCACCTGTCGCATCAACCATCACCAGTGGTCTGACCTAGCCTCAGATCGCAAAGCATGGAGGCACACCATCCACCAGGCTGTCTCTTCTTTTGAGAACACACGCATAGCTGGTCTTGAGGACAAAAGGAGATTGAGGAAGAATCGCACTGCTATAGCACCAACCCCAAATCAGACTTTTCCCTGCAGCCACTGTGGCCGGACCTGCCTGTCCCGCATTGGTCTTGTCAGCCACCAGCGAGCCTGCAGCAGACGTGGACTATTGCACCCTTCTTAAATCTTCGTTCGCGAAGCCAAGCCGAGAGAACATCATATGCACTGCAATAAATGTATATGCAATTTAAATTTTCTCATTCTAAGATTGTATCTTTCTTACGTAATAAACATTCCATTTTAACTTTCTCATTCTAAGATTGTATCTTGCTTACAGAATAAACATTCCATCTCTCTTCAAATTTTGTCATTGATCTGTTTCTCAGATAAGCTGTTGATCTCACCATTACTGTATAATTGACAAGGTTATTTCCTCATTCTTCTAAGCTCGGCAGACATCTGATTTTGTTCTAGCCACTGTTACCATATATTCAAATATCTCTTCTAAGACTTATTAATAATTTATTAGGCAGTATCCTAATAGCATTTTTTTAGCTTCCATGAGAGATGTTTTTATTTTTAACATCATGTGATACTCTTTGTATTTTTCCTGACAGACACCAAAATGTCCTGGCGATTCCTGATTCTGCCACTTTCCCATCATCTCTCTCTCTCTTTTTTTTCCAACTAAAAGATCTTTATTGAAAAAAGTTGGAAAATACAACGAAGGGCATAAACAACAAGATAGAAAATCCATCAAAACAAGATACAGAATACAATAGATTACCAAAACCACAATTTGTCTAGTTTTTTCAGAATTTCATCCTGTATAGTAAAATATTCCAAAATCGGGCAACAAACAAAGTTGAATGTAGGAGTATGTAATTCTACTTCAGAGAGACTGTCAGTGATCCTAGCCATAACATATAGACTCCATAACTTTTTATACCATAGCTGAAAATCTGGGCTTTTTTGGTTTTTCCACTCTTTGGCTATCACACTTTTCACAGCATATAGGAGAATGGAAACGGTTTTTTGTACAATCTTTGGATAAATTTTAATCAATCCAACCATTTTTTTAAAGAAATGTTCTGTTTGAAGCTGGATATCAATACCTGTTATACAGTGTAAATATCTAGCCGGAAAGGCTGCCAACAATGAAGATAAGAGCATATTCCTCCACAAGTTCCCCAGCAAGCAGGAGAGGCTGTTTTGGAAAGGTAAGCTATCTTCCGTGGAGTCAAATACCAAAAAGACAGTATTTTGAAACTTTGTATTCTGATTTCTGTAATATCGGATGTAAATGGAGCTGTATTCCATACTAAGTCCCATTTATCCTTTGATAATACTTTACCAATTAGAGTGTGCCATTTGGATTGGTAAATCAGTAGAGAAGCACTCTCTAGGTCAGTGAGTGAGCTATAAATTTTAGATATTACATGGGTTTATTTATTAGTATTATCGGAGTATTGAATAATTTCTTCAAAAGCTGTTGATGGAGCTTTCACAGTTTTAGTCAGAGCAATAGCAGAGCACATTTCCTGGATTTGAAGATACTGGTAACATAGGATACTTTGTCCATCATATATATATCATGAGATTGTGCCATCAGTGAGGAAGGGCCATTCAGGGGAGGGGATGTGGCCCTGTGGTACAGCATCAATTATGTCAAATCCAGGGCTTTTTTTGTAGCAGAAACTTCTTTGCTTATTAGGCCACCCTTGATGTAGCCTTCTTTGCTTATTAGGCCACCCTTGATGTAGCCACCCTTGATGTAGCCAGTCCTCCTGGAGCTTTCATTAGGCCCTGTACTAAGAGCCCTGTAAACTCTTGGGGGGATGGGCTACATCTTGGGGGTGTGCCTAATAGGCAAAGGAGTTCCTGCTACAGAAAAAGCCCAAGTCAAATAACTTCCTTATCTCCTTGGCAAATAACAATGAATTCCTGAACCAACTTATGCAAATCTTCTAAGGCTGGTTATGCAACTATAATAGAGATTGCTTATGAAGACTGGATTATATGGCAGATCATTATTTAATGAGAATCCTGCAAAAGGCTGCTTAACTAATTAAGCCTTGAATAAGACTTTGGCCCTCCAACGAATCCTTTACATAATTTACACAATTCACCAACAGAATCTTGTATCTGGGTAAGAAAATTCCCATCACTGCATAATTAGTAAACGTGAACAATAATTCATTTTATCCCTAAAAGGGCAGAATATTTTTTCTTTCTTTTTTTTAAAAAAAACTATAAATCTATCCCTCTGAAAACTTATTCATCTCAGAAAATTAGCAATGAATAGTGGCAAATTCACTTCAGATCAGTATCCACTCATATGTGGCAAATTCACTTCAGATCAGTATCCACTCTTATTTCAGTGTGCGTAGTGAATACAAGGGTTTAGCAGTTAACAAATCTATCCTAGCTAATATATTTTATTGCTCTTCCCTGGAGCTACAGTCCACAAATTGTGTGATCCAGCCCTGCATTGCTCAGGATGAATGGATCCATAAAATCTAGGACAGAAATGGAATTACTTGTCTTAAATGTGAAGCAGAGAGCTCATGGCCCTCCTTTCCTCGCTTGTCATAGAAATAATTATGCAACCCAAGTTGATCTACAGTTGGATCCAGCCAAGCTTTGCACTGTATCTCATCCAACTCTCTTTACTACAGACCCCATCTAACTTGTCACTTGTCCATACAAGTTCAAGGATTCCCAGCATATCCTTTTTGGGGTAGTCAAAGAAGGCTATAATCATATTTTCATTAGCAGAACAACCAGTTTGATGAAAGCCATGCTTTCTTTTCCCCACTATTTTTCAATATTGATCACTTTCAGAACATTAAAGCTGCTATAAACATATTCATATAAGCCCTGAAAAACAATTCCTTCTGATTTGTCCTACCCATTCTTTCCGAAGGGCATTTTGTACATCCCTGTTCCTCAAGCTGTAGATGACTGGATTAAGCATAGTTGCTATGATACCATAAAAAACAGACAAGACCATTTTCTGAGAAGTAGAGTTGGGGAGAATATATGTAATGATTGCAGTGCCATAAAATATGTTGACCACAATGAGGTGAGAAGAACAGGTGGAGAAGGCTTTGAGACGTCTCTCCTTTGTTTTGATTCTGAGGATGGATGTCATGATGTAGACATATGAGACCAGTGTACACAGAAAGGAACCAATTATCACACTTCCACCCACCATAAAGATGGCAATATGGTTGACTTGAGTGCTAGAGCAAGAAAGCTGCAAAAGATGTGGGATGTCACAGAAAAAGTGATGGATTACATTGTTCTGACAGAAGGACAAAAGGGACATCAGGCCAGAGTGCACACCTGAATTAGCCAAGCCCAGAAACCAAGCAGTGGCTGCTAAAGAGGCACAAACTTTGTGGCTCATAAGCACACTGTAATGTAGTGGATGACAAATGGCAGCATATCGGTCATAGGCCATGACACCCAGCAGGAGACATTCAATGCCACCAAAAGAGATGAAGAAATACATCTGGGAGAAGCAGCCAGAAAGAGAGATAGTTTTGTCCTGAGACAAGTAATTCATCAGCATCTTGGGAACAGTGGAAGTTGTATATCCGATGTCTACCACAGAGAGATTGCCTAGGAAGAAATACATGGGGATATGAAGTTTGCTGTCCAAGCTGATGGCAAGAAGGATAAGAATATTCCCAAATAGGGCCACCAAGTAGATGAGCAGGAAGAGACCAAAGAGAATGAGCTGGGCTTCAGGGTTGCTGGAGAGTCCCAGGAGTATAAATTCAGTGACAGCTGTGTCATTCTGCAATATTTGGAGTGGATGATCCATCTGTGAAGGAATATCAACATTTTGCAATTTTTCGTTGGAAACCATCTCTTGAACATGCATTATAAAGTGACAATACCCTGCTCAAATGTTTTTCTCCTGTTGATTTAAATATGTCATAGAGAGCTCTAAGAGTCATCATTTCTGGATGATAAAATGAAGCTTTGCTACAACTGTACTGTCATCTTTTGATTTTTCTTGAATTCTGCTACAGAGTTTACCACGTAGTAGCAGGTGATAATTCTTAACATAATCACTGCAACATAGGTGGCCCCTGCTAGACACTGAAAAAGAAGTCCAAGTTCCCAATTGTTTCTGACTCTGGGGTGACATCACTTTCACAAGGTTTTCACGGCAAACTTTTTAAGGGGTGGTTTTGCCATTGCCTTCCCCAGACATCTACACTTTCCCCCCAGCAACCTGGGTACTCATTTTACCAACCTTGGAAGGATGGAAGGCTGTGTCCCAGCTTCTGCCAGGATCAAAATCAGGTTCTGAGCAGAGCTTGGGCAGCAGTACTGCAGCTTTACCATTCTGCGCCACAGGGCTCCTGTCTATTTATACACATACTTAAAAACTTCAAACACAAAAGTTTATCTTGCACTGATGACCAAGTTAACACTTTTTACTGGATAATAGTTTCTGTGCATTTTTTCACTTTCTTAACATTGGTGTTAATCAATTAAAAATGGAAGAAAGTAATTTCAGTGCCCTTCTTTCTGAACAGCATTTCAGGACACATTTCATCAAAGAAGAAAGGTCTGATTTCTCAGGCCTCTTATTTCTTCTTGCTTTCAACCCTACTATTTATAGGTACTTTTCTTGCTGAGTTACTAACAGTTCAATTAATGTCTATTCAGAAGCAAGTCACATTATGTTCAATAGTGTTCCCAGATAAGTATGCTTCATATATTAGTTCAGTGCCTAGCACTGATATTCTAAGGAAGGGCTGGGATCAAAATTGTCCATCATACACTACACCTGTGTTCACCCAACCTTCTGCCTCCCATTCATTCATTCTGATCAAATCCTTACTAAGCACTAGATGTAATCATATATAAAGGACTGGATTACTTTAAGATGTGTGAACTAGCTTTAAACTCATACATTTCCATCAAGACCTGTCCTCCTCACCCAATATGGGGTGAAAGACTTATCTTGTGGCTTCGAATCCCAGCTTCTCAAAATAAATAGAGGAGCCGAAAAATGTTAACTGGTTATTTGTGACCAGTGAGATTATGGGCTATATATCAGTGACATGAGGTGATTGTTCCAATAACAGAAAGAAGAATCATAGCATGAAGAGATGCCTTCTGTGATTAATATGCCTACTGTTTTCCTTAATTTTGTGAAACGTTGTTCCAACTTGATTGTTTAATTGGGCTGATAAGGAAAGTCCAAAGAGTCAGTGACCCTCTTCATTCATAAGTAATACATGGGTACAGTGCATCTGTACACATTATTCCTCCAAGGAGCTCAGAGCAGGATTCCTGGGTCTTCCCCTCTGTTTTATTCTCACAACAGCATTTGAGGTCAGTTAGGCTGAGACAGAACAACTCGCCAAAAATCAATGAATGAGTTTCACTGCTGAGTGGACTTTGAACCAGAGTCCCCCAGGTCATGCTCCACCCTGGCTCTAGGAAGTATTTATGTTCTTCTGTCTGGTGTTTTGAACGCCATGGTTGTGTTCTCCCACTCTAACACTGCTCTGAGAAGCCAGCTGCAAGACTGTAATATTATTATAGCATTCCATCTCAAATTTATATATTCCAGATAATTTCACTTCTATATTTCCTGCCTTTCAAATTTTATGCATCACACTGGCTCTGCCTTGGTCTTTGGAAATCAACAGAACTTCCAGAGAATACACTGTTTGTATCATCCAATAGTTTGTCTCTTCCAAAAAAAAAAATATCAAAATGATGTCACTAGAACTCCTCCATCTAAATTAGCCATAATTAAGGGAACAATCATATGCAGGTCAACAGGGCAGTCCCATTTTATTCAGTTGGGCTTGCTCCAAAAACGTATCAGAAGTGTGAGATGAGCATTAACCTCTAGAACAGGGGTGGCCAAATTTGCTTAACATAAGAGCCACATAGAATAAATGTCAGATGTTTGAGAGCCACAGGACAGGAAGGAAGGAAAGAAGGCAAATAGATTTCCCAGGCTACTAACTGGCTTGGTTTGGAGAAGTTATATAAAGAGAGAAGTGTGTTCTCCAAACTGGCCAATGGGGCAGTGAGGACTTTGAGAGCCAGACAATATGTGTTAAAGAGCCACATGTGGTTCCTAAGCCACAGTTTGGCCACCCCTGCTCTAGAATTTATCCAACCCTCTCTTGAATGAGAGGTGGCTCTTTATTCCCTAAAACTGTCCTGCTCAGAGTATCTCAGATGCATTTGTTCCTTTTTACTAAAATAAATAATATTCTCATTTCTAATTAAAATCTCTGGTATATTGATATTATTGTAATAACTGTATTTTTACTTGGGTGGATCCAAAGATGATACCTTACAAATTGGGGGAGGGGATTTTCTCATAAACAAAATCCTTTCTCCAAACAAAAGATCTGCCGCAAGCACGTCCATTTATGTAGTATCTTGTAGAAATCATTTTTGCACCCTATAATACGTAGCAAGGAAAGCTTTTAGTTTTGAACAGGAATTTGCGCAAGCAAACTGTGCTAAGTTGGTTTATGTTTCCACTCATGCATTACTTGGATCCAAGCTATAGTTTGTGGTAGAAAATTTTTATATACTTACTATTTTCCTTTTCCTGGTGAGTTTCCATTCAAAGGCCAAAGGTACAGTTCTGTAATTGCTCACTTGGAATCACTGAAATGAATGTCATCTTCTCCTCAGGTTGGTGTACTATGGATTTCTCAGATATACAGATGCATCCTCCTAAGTCATGTCCATAGCAAAATATCTTCTGCAATGGCTGTGCTATAGGGATGCTTGTTCTAAGGTATATGACCCAGGTTAAATCTTGCCAAACATGTGATAGATCCTGCATCTCTTATGTATAATTGTAGTTAGTATATTCATTTCTCTTAGAAAACCATTCCAATTAAGGAGATAAGAGAATTTCTTTAAAGGAATCATGCTCTGTTGGGAGGTCCCACTTGAGACCCATGAATCACATCTCTCTCCTAAAGCAAGCAAATACATTTAATCTTGCCGTTTTCAAAGGCACTGTGGTGAAGTGGCTAGGGTGGTGGCCTTGTGACCTGGATTCAAGCCTCACATCTACCAGGGACTCATCCAGTGTCTTTGCACAAAATTCCATCCCTTGACCTCAGTCCTATGTTTCAACTATGGAAAGAACAATGAGCCGTGTCATTAAAGGACACATAGCACAAGTGCCTTAAAAGTTAGTTTGCACAATGATCAAGTTTGAAAGGCTGACATTATTAGGAGTCAGATGGGAACAGGGATATTAAGGAAAGGATATTAATACACTCGAATGGGAGCTCCCGGTAGAATGCTAAAGGGAATTAAGTATTCCTTCTTCTGGTGATAAAAATAACAAAGCCTTGAAGACTTTAAAATAAGTCGGTGATAGTTGTGAAGTGGGAGTCTGGAAGTTGGCCATAGGCTAAAGTTAAAACTAATTGGTGCTGAGAGAAACGGCAATGGCGACCTCGGACTCAGAAGTTGAAAGTGAAGATAAGGTAATGAAACCAAAAGACTTTCAATTAGAAGTTAAGAGGGCTGTGGAAGCTGCCAAGAATAGCATTATTAAGGCAGTATCAAAGATTGTGGATGAAAAAATAACTAATTTAGCTGAGGCCGTTGAAGCCATGGCAGAGACTGTGAATAGTGCATGGGAAATGGCGCAGCTAAATGAGAAGAAAATTAACTTGTTGCAAAAACAGTCCAGACAGTTGGAAAAGCAAAATAAATACCTTAAAGATAAACTGATGGACTTGGAAAATCGGGCCAGAAGGTCAAATTTGCGGTTGAAAAATATTCCAGAAACGGAGGACATGGATAATGTGATTAAATGGATGGCTGAAATACTCCCAGACTTAGGAATTTCAAGGGAAGATTTGGATCGTATTCATCGAGTTGGGAAGCAGACAGCTGAGTGGAGGTGGCCGAGAGATGTGATAATGTGTTTTGGAAAATATACATTAAAGGAGCAGGTGCTTAAAGGCATGAAGGCCTTGGATAGGCAAGATAAGTTACTGTATAATGATAAAAAAGTGTTGGCTTTTGAAGATTTATCACAGGAAACAATCAACAGGAAGAAAAAGTTAAGAGTGTTTACCAAGGTGCTGCAGGATAAAGGAATGAAATACAGTTGGAGAATGGCACCCTTTGCTCTGAAAATGGTGCATGAAGGAGTAGAGCTGTTTGCAGAAGATCAGAAGCAGATGGAGGAGCTATTTAAACGTGTGGGACTGCAGCTGCCTAAGGATTACAAGCATTCCCCTGACTGGGACTCAGAAGGGGAAAATAGTTTGGAAGAGCAAATGGGGAACACTCAGAAACAGAAGAAGAAGAAAAAGGAGGAAAAAAAGACTTGGGACTTCAGGGAAAGGACTAAGACTAAGAAATGATTGAGGGAAGATGGATTAAGGAAGAAGGAAAGAAGATAGAAGGACCGGAATAGCTCAACATGAACAGTTTTTTTGGGTTTTTTTTTTAATTGCTGCTGTTGCTCTTTTTGAGTTTACAGTGTGGGAGAGATGTCTTTTTTCTCCCCCCCCCCCAATATGGATGTTAGTGGTAGCTGGATGTCTGATGTGTTTAGTGGTAGGATTAGGAAGAAGATGTGTAGATGGTGGCTGATTGGGATGATGTTGGTATGTTTGGATGGTGTGATTGGGGTATGGATGGATAATTGGGACCTAAGGGGTGAATGGGTGGAGTATGAATGGAGTAAGAAGGTGAGTGAATGCATATTGGGTAGAATTCTTTATACAAGAAATATGCCACGAGCATTGGCATATTGCATTTTTCTTGGATGGGTAGAATTGGTAATGGAGGGTAGGTGGAGGGTAGATAAGCAACATCAGGTGGGGTTGGTTAAGGGTGATTGGGGTTTAGAATTCCAGGCTGGTAGAGAACAGAAGAGATATGGGGAAGAGCTATGGTTAGGTATAATATGATAAAAAATGTTAATGTTATATGTACAACTCTTAATGTTAGAGGGCTAGGAAATCCAGTGAAACGGGCAAGAGTTGGGAGATATATTCAAGAGTTAAAAGCAGATGTGCTGTTCTTGCAGGAGGTATATAATGGGGGGGAAAGAGAGATGAATTTCCCTGGATTTGGGAAAGGTAAGAAATTTATTGCTCCAGGCTCCTCAAAGAGCAGAGGGGTGGGAATAGTATTTAATTCTAAAATAGATTTTGTTGCAGATAAAGTAATGAGAGATAAGGATGGAAGGTTTATTTTTGTACAGGGTCATTTGGAGGGAGAGCCGGTGGCTTTAGCTTCTTTGTATCTCCCTAATGTGCATCAGTTGAATGTATTGTATAGATTTTTGCAGAAGTTTGAAAAATTTTCACCCTATACTAAAATAATAGGGGGGGATTTTAATATTAACTTGCAGGGGAAAGGTAATGTTAAAAAAAGGAAGGCGGAGAAATTTAAAAGAATGTGCGGGAAATTTGGTCTGCTAGAATCATGGATGGAAATGTTTCCTAATGATGATGTATATTCTTTTTACTCTGCCGTGCATGGAACTTACTCAAGATTAGATGGAATCTTAGTCTCTCAAGAAATGAGGAATTGGGTAAAAGATATGGAGATCGGGATGATTAAGATTACTGATCATGCCCCTGTTTCAGCCTTTTTGCAAATAGGTCATTGTAATAGATCGTATAATTGGAAGTTTAATCCATGGTTAGTGGCAGATGAAGAAAGTAAGTGTAACATTAAAAATGCAATGAAAAGATATTTTGAAGAGAATAGGAAATCAGATACTTCATTAACAATAGTATGGGAAGCAATGAAAGCCACTATTAGAGGTGTGTGTATACAGAATTTGGTGAGATTGAAGAAGGGTAAAGATAGGAAAATTAAAGAAGTAGAAGAAGAAGTTAGAGTATTGGAGGAGAAATTTAGGAAATCTAAGAAGAAGGAGGATAAAGAACAAGTAATTAGGAAAAGGGAAGAGTTGAATGTATTGGATGTTAATAGGACTACGTTAAAATTATGGTATAACAGACAGAAGTATTATGAGTTTGAAGGGAAAGGAGGAAGAATTTTAGCAAATAAAATTAAGAATTTTCAGGTTAGGAAAAATATTAAGGCAATCAGGAACGATATAGGGTTTTTGGAAACTGAACCTAAAATGATACTGGAGAATTTTATAGAATTCTATAACAAATTGTATGCAAACAAAGGGATTAAAAAGGAAGATATAGAAAAATTCTGTGAGGGGTTGGAATTTTTAGAATTAAGTGAAGATAGTAGGAAAGAATTAGATAAGGATATAACGGAAGAAGAAGTTAAGATGGCTATAGATTCTATGAATATGCAATCTGCACCCGGACTGGATGGTTTTAATGCGGTATTTTATAAGCATTTTAAGGATATATTGGTGCCTCATGTGACTGAATTGTTTCAAGGAATTTTGGATGGATCTCCTACACCGCCTACATGGTTGGAGTCGAGATTGGTGTTAATTCCGAAACCTGGGAAAGATCAGACTTTAAGGGATTCATATAGGCCAATTTCAATCACCAATATGGATTATCGAATATTTGCAAAGGTTATGGCAATGAGACTCAAAAAATGTATTGCACAATTGATAGGGAAAGAGCAATTTGGGTTTATGCCTCAAAAATATTTAGTAGAGGCAGTTAGGAAGGTGATGGGTATGGTTTATTTAGCTAAAAATAAGGATTTGCCGCTTACGCTTTTGGCGTTGGATATTTATAAGGCCTTTGATTCTGTGGATTGGACATACATGAAGACTATATTTCAAAAGTATAGGTTTGGGGAGAAATTTCAAAATATGATTGAGGCAATATATTCTAAATCTAAGGCGTTGATAGGAGTTGGTGGTTCAGTAGAGGGATATGTTCAGGTATTGAGTGGTACGAAGCAGGGATGCCCTTTATCCCCTATGTTATTTATTTTAGCATTGGAACCGTTAGTGAATAAATTAAAAAAGGATAAAAGAATTATAGGCTTTGAAGTTCCAGGGAAAGGGAAAATAGATGGGAATCTCTTAACAATGTATGCAGATGACATGATGGTGACAATTAAGGATGTGGAGCCCGCAGTGGCACCTTTAAAAAAGATACTACAGGAATTTGAGGAAGTGTCAGGGTTAAAAGTGAATTTTTCAAAATCTTCAATGATGTGTGTTAATGTAAAACCGGGGTTACAATTAGCAGCTTCAAAAATTTTGGGTATTCCCATAGCAAATAAAATGGTGAAATATTTAGGGGTTAATATTCCTAGGAATATTAAAAAAATATTTGAGTATAATTATAAAAAAATCTGGAGTGGAATTCAAGTTAAAATGAGAGACTGGAGGAAGAGGAAGGAGTCAATTAGTACAAGGAATGCCATGGTTAAAATGTTTCTAGTTCCTAGGTTGACTTATTTATTTTATGTATTGCCTTGGCATATACCAGAATACGTACTGAAGAGATGGCAAGGAGATATAGATAGATTTGTTTTTGCATCAAAGAAACCAAGGACAGCCAATAGGTATAGATATTATGGTATTAAAGATGGGGGATGGGGGATTCCCAATATAATTTACTATTATGATGCATATCAATTAAGGCACTTAATGATTTGGTTGGAGGGAGAGTTAGGAGAAGAGCTGAACGGGATAGAAAAGGAAAATTTAGAGGTAGTAGGAGGAAAGGAAAGTTTATTTGATAGAACGAAAAGGAGGAAGAAGATAGGTGATAAATTATCAACCTTTATAGGGCCCAGTAGGGTATGGGAGAAGTGGAAGATAGAACTTGCTCCGGAGATATCATCTATTATTAAAATGTGGTACTATGATAAATTTGCTCCATTAAGGGGATCACTGTCAAAGGAAGTAGGAGATAAACTGAAGAGGATTACGATTCAAGAATTGAAAGAGGTTTGGGGTACTGATGGGGTGAAGAAAGAGGAGTTTAATATTTTGAATAATATTAATTGGTTGTTAAAAAGTCAAATCTCCTCATTGCTGAAGGAGGAAGAACTTAAAAATATTGGTAAAAGAATTAATACTCCCTTTGAAAAATTGGTGAAAGAGTATAGAGAAGATAAGTCAAAAATAGTTTCAAAATTGTATAAGATTTTATTAGGTACAGGGAAATCCCCGAGAGAATTTTTGAAGGAACATTGGGAAACAGATATTGGAGATAAAATTTTAGATGAAGATTGGGAGAGGATGTTTAGATTACCTCCCTTTGTTACAACATCTAGGTTAGTGCAGGAGCAGGGATTGAAGATGATACAGAAATGGTATTATACACCCATTAAGATGTATTATATTTCTAAATCAGGGAGTAAAAATTGTTGGAGGAAATGTGGAGAAATTGGAACTTTCAGTCACATGTGGTGGGATTGTCCCTTAGTGAAAAAATTCTGGATGCAGGTTGGCATAGAGATGACAAAGATTATGGGATGGAAAATAAGTATATCCAAAGCAATGGCAATTATTAATTTGGATGGTGTGGGATTAAGATCAAAAGAGGATAGTAAATGGATTAATTTGATGTTAGTAGCAGCAAGACAAGTGATAGCAAGGAATTGGAAAGAAGCTGAGGAATTGACAATTAATCACTGGAGGGATAGAATGAATAGTATAATTATTTTGGAGTATTTAACGATGAAGATACGAAGAATGAATGGATTAAAGGTTAGGGAACAGGAGGAGGGATGGTTTAGGAAGATGGTGAGATATTTGGAAAAGTTTAAACAATTTAAGACGATTGGTTGGTTAATAAGAAAATGAATGGATAAGATGTTTAAATAGAGTGACGGAGTTGTATTTGGACGGAATGTTAATAGTTATAAATTTATGGATTATTATAATGTATCTATGGCCTGGGACTCTCACAGAGGTGGATTGGTGGTGGAATACATAACAATAAAAATTTTTATTAAAAAAAAAAAAAAAAAAAATAATACACTCGAATGCCCTCTGGTGGTCATGGCACAGTTTCCTTCAAGGATCTTGAAATGAAATGTTTTGGAATACAAAACATTAGGAGTTATTCCCACCATTGAAATTTAGATTTTAGTTAGAAAAATCCATAGTTTGTTTTTTTGAAAATAATCAAGTTGATGTGAAAGATGCCTCTTTTTCTTTGGTATTTCCCTGTAGCATTAGAGATCAATTCTTCCCCCTACATGAGATTGCAAATTCTGGTTTAGGGAATTCTGGGAGATCCGGTGTGACGTCTAACTAGGAGTTTGGGAAGGAGGAAGCTCTGATGCTGTAGATTCTGCTCTCTGAATCTGCCATTTTCTCCAAGGAACTGATCTGGACATCAATTATAATTCTGTTTCTGCACAATCCTTAGCCCCTACTATGGGAAAATCCTAGCCTCAGGAGTGGGGAAATCTGCTTTTGGACTATGCTCTAGTGAGCTCACTAGAGCATAATCCAAATGCACTTTTCCCCACTCATGCCAACGTCTGTCCTAAAATAAAGACACAAAACACAGATATTAGTGAGTTAAACTAGAGTTTTATTGATTGAGTGGCTGATTAGCAAAATAAACAATTCATTTTTTAAAGAACAGGCTGTAACTCAATAGCCAACAGGATATCTATGTTTGAGCATCTGCACTCTGGCTTCAGATTTAGTTAGGGCTTCAGTTGCCTTTGGTTATCATAGCTTGTGCATTTCCAGTGCTAAAAGGTGTCATGCTTTATCCTCTTCCCCCAACATTCCAATCAAGGAGGTAAGAGTTTGGTCACCAAGGGCATTTCCCCCACTTTGCCCAGAATTCTAGCTGTCATCCTTCCTGTTTCATCGATATCAGCTCCTGAGTGAACTATGTCCATGAGAAAAGGGTGCTTAGGGATGATTCTAGAAAATGGCCAGGGCCTGGACATAATCATATACAACTGAGAAAATCCCCAAGTGCCAACAGGAGCCCATCAGGAGTCTGAGACCAACAATCTCAATATGTTCAGAAGAGGAAGAAATAACTCTGAACTCTATGAGGTAATGAGCTGCCTGTGACAAGGGAGTAAGCTTTAACTCCCCCATCTCCAGATCACCTTCCTTATCCATAGAATAGTGTCCGCTCTGCTAAATGTGTGTGGCCAGGCCCACGGTCATCATGGAGGCCATGAAATTCTGAGCCACTCCAGACAATCTGGTCTCAGCATGGATGTTAATCTCACCCAAAACCACCACTCTTTTTTTTTTTAAAAGACCAAATTTTTATTAACAGATTTTCAATTCACAAAAAAAGAACACTGTAATCTATCGCCTCAAAGAATACAGCCTTAGTGAGGATATAATTAGCAAATTTTAAAAACCCAAGAAAAAATAAGTAATTCATTCATAAAGTAGTGAAACAAGGAGCACTCACATAATCATACTGAAGAGCATCCAGTGTCAATATATTCTATTGACTGATTCTACTGTAGGAATGACCAAAGAACTGTTCCAGTATTGTATTAAGAAATTTAATTAATCACACTCAACTATTGAGAGCTCACACTTCTTTGTATTCAGCCCAGAGGAGAGAAAGTGAGCCCAGAACATATTAGAAATAGAGCATGTATCGATAAAGAACTGTTTTTGGGGGAGAATATAATGTTTGGTGATATAGTCCACTATTTGGAACCAGAACACAGTAAATTTTTCTTGAGTACATTCTGTCAGAGCATCAGTACTGTAAACTGAGATTTTACTTATTGGAAGCAGGGCTTTTTTTGAGCAGGAATGCACAGAAACCTAGTTCCGGATGGCTTGGTGTCAAGGGGTGTGGCCTAGTATGTAAATGAGTTCTTGATGGGCTTTTTCTACAGAAAAGCCCTATGTGAAACAATGGTGACATCAGGGGGTGTGGCCTATTATGGAAATGTGTTCCCACTGGGCTTTTTCTACCAAAAATGCCCTGGTAGGAAGTAATCCCACAGTCAGGTTCTCCAAGCATGTAATGAAGACAGAGCTTTGTCTTTCCAGTTTGCAACAACCTCCAGTCATGCTACTGCCAGCAAGAGGGCAATCCTGTCTACAGTAATTTTGTTTGATGGTGCATAGGGCCACCCAGGACCACCATTCTTGAGGTTTCTACTAACATGCCTGAAATCAGATTCACTAGTTCAGGAAGTGAGATGGCTGAGCACTGAAGTGTATGATACACCATCAGAATCCCTATCTTGTCCTTCAGGAACCAACACACAAACTTGGCAGGCTGCTGGATGAGGCACCTTAATAGTAGAGCACCATGACCCTTCCTTCCCATCACCCTGGCCTTACCTACTGCTGCAGAGAAACCTTGAGGACAGAACTGAACCAGGTTTACATTGTCAACCTCACTGAGGTTTCTATATTCAGGTCAGGCTGCTCTTCCAAGATTAAATCCTGAATGCTGGTAGACTTGGCATTCAGCAGCAGGATCTAAAAGGCAAGAGACCGAAACTCAGTGCCACCAGGTCACCATTGGCTGGGAGGCAGATTTGAAGGAGGATTGGCCAGCCAGTGACTAGACCTCCTTCTCCTGGAATGACTAGTCTGTATCCCACCATGACACTTTCCTCTATAGAGGATCAGGGGAAGGCTGTCTCCTCCCCATGGCACAAGCACACAGGTTATCTCCTCAGTAAGGAGCCTTCTGAAGACTAGGATTCATACCTCCCAACCAATTCACAAGCCCTTTAACTCTCCCAATACCTCTGATTCTGTTAATAAATCTTCACTCTTGGGTCCCCACTGAAGTGGCTCCCCCCATGTGGTGCCACCTTCTGGTATCACCCTTTTGAGGGTGACCACTTTGGTGGCAGTCCCACACCCACAGGAGTCCAGGCTTTATTACAGAAGCCCCGGGGAAGATGATGATGCAATCCTGTCTCCTCCTCCATGCATTTTTGACCATTTACATAGAATCCATTTCTAGCAGCCAGCAGCAACACTGCTAGGCTGCAGGAGCGTCTTTGCCTCCCTGGAAGGGAAGGGAGGACTTTTGCGGCCCGTTTGGGCACGTTTTTGAGGGGGCGGCACCATTCGCCCCCTATCTCAGTCTTCGGCTCATGATTGGTGGAGTAGGAGAGCTGTGTGCTAGCTCCTGCTTCTGTTTGTCAATTTCAAAGCTGGGGACTGCTCGGATCTGCAGGAGTGCTTTTCTTCGCTCCAGGCTGATCTTGTCAGTTTTGCTCTGTAGAAAGCTAGAAAGTATTTGCTTTAGCCCCTGCTTTATGAGCTTGTTAGTTACTCTTTGGGTTGCTGATAAGGCCAGTGTCAGACTTGGAACTTCAAAGCAAACGAACCATAGTTTGTAGCAGCTTAATCCATTTTATATGAGAACTAGTTGTCTGTAGCAAGGACGAATTGGAATTGATACATTTTAAAACGATACATGCCATTTTAACCTCTAACATCAAAAGCTAAACAATAAAGTCATTCTCACACATTTAGGAGGCAATAGATGGTTCTCAGGCTCCCTTATTTCTTTCCCAAGGAAGGGCCCCTGCTGGTTACCTTGAGGCGCCCAGCTATCTTCAAAGCCCGGCTACATTTGTTAGGGCTATGTGAAGAATTCCCATGGGAGCTGTTTATTGTTGCAACAGTGTTTGAAATATAAACTCCTAAGCAAAGGTTTAGTAGAGCTATTCAAGATGGAGTTAGTTAGGGCAAGGGAACATGAACAGTTCAAAGCGTTTTAAACAAGTAAGTTACAAGGTCCGACAGCCAGGAAGGCTGGGCATCTTTGTTGATGGCGTCCTGGAGATTGGGGCTTGCATTGGGGCCCCAGCGATCGCAGTGTGATTGAAAAGGGGGAGAGGAGTTTCATTTTATGGCTTGTGTTGTCCCCCACTCCTTTCACATCTCACCCCAATCCCCTATGGTGGTGCAGATGGCACAGCTCCAGTTCTGGTGGATGGTGGAGCAGGATCAGCATTGGTGCCAATTGGATCCGGGGGTAAGGCTGGGGGCATTCCACAGTCCTACACCGGCATGGCTTGGCCATGGGGTCTTTGGGCCCATGCTAATCAGGCAGCGCAAGGCGTTGCTGCTGGGACTTCACGTACCTCCATTTCCATGGGTTTGCAGCAAGCTTGGGCATGACCAATGGGCCAGTGTGGTCCTTATGGACCCTGGCCTTCTGCTGGGCAGCAAGGGATGCAGTACCCCTTTGTGGGGGGATGGGACTGTTCTCCACAGATAGGTGCGGCATATGGGTCAGTTCCCTTTACTGCCTTGCCTTTTGGGGATGTGGCGTTACTTTTAGGTGATCATTTGTTGCCTGCAACAAGGGATAAGATCCTAAAGGGTGATTGTGTCGATATCTTCTCCCTCCTGTTCTGTGAGTTGGAGAAGAAGGATAAGGAGGAGTTGGCTGACAAAGAAAAGGAAAAACTGAAGAAGCGCAAAGTCGATCAGACTTGGGCCAGTTGGCTGCCTGGATTTTTCATATATGCTGTGTCATTGCACGCACCCAGACTTGGTGGGCGGCTTCACTTATCCAGTATATGGATATCATTTATAAGGGGTACACGATGTTTAGTGGGCCCACATGGATTCAATACAACAAAGAATTCAGGATGAGGGCTGCTTTGTACACTTCCCTTCAATGGGATCACATTCACCAGCAGTTGTGGCTCCAAGTCATGTCCCCTTTGTGACCAAATTTGGGTGACTGCTCTGATAGCAGTCATTTGGTTGCCAGGAGATCAGCGACTTTTTCAGCTTTGTCATCCTCTTCTTGCAGTTCTACGGGGCAGGCGGTTCAATCCCACCTGCTTTGCTGGGTGTTTGGCTCCCAAGGAGTGTGCAGTATGAAAGCTTGTCAATTCAAGCATGAATGCCCCATGTGTGGTGGCCCTCACTCCTTTAGTAACTGTCCCAAAGCTTGGCCCCATTAGAGCCAAAAGAAACAAGGCGGGTGGGGGGAGTAATTACCAAGCTGGAAAAGGGGCCCAGTTCGATAAAGTTGGGACCTATTGAGCAATGGCTGTCTAGATATACACGAAGGGTTGATAGGGTTTACTTGTTAAATGGTTTCAAGTTCAGTTTTAGGATTCCTTTTCAGATTCCCCAGGTTGCATTCCAGCCTGGGAATCTTAGTTCTATTAAAGGTTTAGAGCATGTAGTTAAGGATAAGATTGCCAAGGAGTTAGCAGAGGGTTTTAGGCCCATTTCTTAATCCTCCAATGCCTAACCTTAGGGTTTCCCCCTTGGGAGTTGTGCCAAAGAAAGTGCTTGGTGAATTTCGTTTGATTCACCATCTTTCCTACCCCAAGAGTGAGCCAGTTAACGATGAAATTCCTGAGCATTTATGCTCAGTTAGGTATACCAGTTTTGATCAGGCTGTGGACATTGTGCGACACTGCGGTAAGGGGGCGCAGATGGCTAAATGTGATATTAAGTCTGCATTTCACCTTCTACCTATCCATCCAGCTGATTTTGAACTTCTAGGATTTTCCTTTGAAGGGCAATTTTGCATGGACAGAGCTTTGCCAATGGACTGCTCTGTCTCATGTGCAGCTTTTGAGTACTTCAGCATGTTCTTGGAATGGGCTATTTGCAAAAAAGTTGGTTTGCAGGATGTTGTTCATTATTTGGATGACTACCTCGTTGTGGGTTCTGAAGGGACTGGGCATTGCGCAAAACTGTTGTCTGGCTTCATTGAGCTGGCTGCGGAACTGGGGGTTCTGTTGGCACAGGAAAAAAACAGAAGATCCGGCCCAAAAACTTATTTTGGGGGGGATTGAGCTGGATATCCTTGTGCAATTGTCCAGAATACCTATGGAAAAAGTGGCAGAGTTGAGAAAAAGGATTGATTCTTTCCTTCTTAAGTGGAAGGTGACATTGCTTGAACTTCAACAGCTGGTTGGGCATCTCAACTTTGCTTGCAAAGTTGTTGCTCCTGTAGCAGGAAAAGTCCTGTGTTGTCCAATTAATATTAAATCATACTTACAAACAAGGTCTGAGGCGAGATCAGGAAAACAGCCAAGCTTTATTTAACGTGCACATGGGCCCTTGTACACGGGCTTCAGACCCAGGGTCTGAGCAAAATCACAGAGGCACACAGATCTTAAATATCCCTGGTTTCACAATGCCTTGACCAATCAACTTTCTACATGATCTCATTTTTCTGACCCTTTTGGGTCATTTCCCTACTTTCTGCTTCACCTTTAACCACAGCTTGCTGAAGACCCTACTTCTGCTTTTTTGCGGTTTTGCTTTGATGCTGACCTTTCAGTTTCCTCATCTCTCTACTGCAAGCGTCTCTAGTGCAATCTAATCAAAATGCATTAAGCTTTATTATGCTTTATTAACCATATATCTTATTAATCCTTTCATTAATATTCCTTATTGATCTGCCATCACATTCCCCTCTTTCAAGCAGAGCTTGACTCTTATTAAAACATTCACAATCCATCCCACATATTAAAATCAATCAATTAAAACAACAAGGCATTCTTTCCATAGCCAAAACATATCTGGGAACCAAACTTATCAACTATGCAATTTTTTCTTTCCCTCAAACGGCGAGGATTTTAATGCATGCACCAAACATAAAGTCTTAGTTCCCTGTGAACCCAGCCATGCCGGTAGGCTAGGGTCCAGAGGTCGGGGTGGAACTTCAGTTTGCTTCCCATGTTGCCTGTGAGTTCCACCGTTTCCGGTAAGTGGGACCCAGAGGTTGGTTGTTAAGCAACTAGATCCGGGAGCAAGACTGCACCTGAAAAGCCTATCTAGGAAAACCTTGATTAACTGCATAGCCAAAGCAATACAACGCTCAATACAAGCCTATACTTCAACATTTCTTCCTGGGGGCTAAGTTTTCTCATTCCCAGGAGGCACAACCTTTTGACGATCACCCTGGACAAACATGGCAGCCTGGGCAAACCAATGGGCAATATATAATTAATTAAAACCTATGGGCTGGGGCAAAAAAGATTTAATTACCCCCCTTCGTTACTCCACACAAAAAGATGGTATGCCTGTGAAAAGAGAACTTCCAACACAGATCCAGACGCAACACACATAGCGTTTGAATATGTGCTGGAACACCTCCAACACAGCTTCAGATGTAGCATACATAATTTCTTCTCACCAAATTAAATCTCTGGAGCCCATATAAAACTCCTTTTGGGTCCAGTTTCCTCATGAACAAAGTCTTTACTTACTTGGCTAAACATTCCATTTGGCTAAACATTTCAGTATGAACAAGGCACTGGACAACGTGTCAGGCTAAAACTAGCTTTCTGACACATTTCAACTACTTACCCCTCGGGATCATCCTTTTTTCTTCCCTTCTTCTGAGGCTACTCGAATAACTTGAAATACAACGCTGGGCAAACAAATCTTCTACTATGCAAAATAACTGCTGCTTAGCAAGAAAAGTTGCTTCAAAACATTAAAAATTCAAAATAATCCAAAAATTACTTAAAAGGAACAAAAGAGTCCCCTCTTTGTAGCTTCACACAGAAACTTAGCAAGTTGGACTTTCTTCCGGACTTTCTTCTGCCTGGAGAGGCTCCTGTAGGCCTTTGGTGTTTTTGTGGCCATCGTTCTCTGGTGCAGATTCAGCTTCGGCTTCGGCTTCGGCCTCCAGGCCCGAGGCTTCGTTGCTGGCTGGGGAGTCCCACTTGTAGGGGGCGAGACACCATCCCGTAGCTACTTTCATGACCCTAGGCTCACGCCTCGCATGCCAGTGGTGGTCGAGCACTCTCCCTCTTCCTCTCCCTCTCCTCCGACTCTGGGGAGGGGCAGCTGGGCGCTTATTGGGGCAGGAATTCACGTAGTGGCCAAAACCGTGGCACAGGGCGCACTCGTCGCGTGCCAATGGTGGTCGCCTGCCCCTGGACGTACCTGGGGGTCGGGGTTCCACTTGTTCTTGCATGCCCTCCCGGGCATCTCTAAATTCTAGGGCGTCGTTCAGCTGCTTAAACATAATAAACCGACTTTGCCCCTTGATCTCAAGGTTATAGGTACCTTTGCAATTGCTAAAAGTCCTTGCGGTGGGCTCCTTCTTGGACCCGTTCTTCGTTGGAGCCTTTACTTTTTTGGATCGCTCCCTACGGGTGGCTCTCTGGGGACCATCTTCTTCTGGTCTGCGGCTCCCATCAGGGCAGGCCTCAACCTGGGGTTCTTGCATGGCCTCCGGTGGAGGGGATGGTGACATTCTCTCAGCCATCTTCCGGTCCGTTGATGCCTCCTCTCTCATTCACCTCAACAGCAACCGCCGCAACTGTGCCAGCACAAGAAAAAGTTTATTGTACAGGGGGGGGGGGGTGATGAAATTCAGAGCAACCTTGATCCCCTAATCTCACAGCAGGTTGGATGCTGCTCAAATCATCTTCATCTTTTGTAGCCCGGTCATGGTACAGGAAATTGGGAAAAGGCATCACATGGCCAACGGGGACTTCCTCCCATTTTAAATGACAAGAGGAATATCAAGAGCTCTATGGTGGGCTTAAAAGACCAGCTCCCTCCAAGGGGCAGCAAAAACGCTGTTCTACGTCCTGTGGGTACCTTGGCTAAAATTGCCTTGTCCTGAAACTGAAATGCCTGTCCAGGAACAGTATATCTGGCACATCAACATAATCAATCAAAAACACAAATGGGACATAGTTAATTCTAGATGCTGTTCATACATGGCCCTATACGGCAATCATAAAATAAACTACAGCACAGTTTTCCTGGTTAATAAACAACATCTTTGGGGTTGTCTCCAGGAATTTCTCCTGGGGCAGAATACATAAACTTTTTCATTGCAAGTTGCTAGGTAGCTTAACCACACTCGCACTTCCCGTTTTCCTGAGCGAGGCCAAGCTTATGCAAGACTGCAGACATATTTCACACCAAGCAGCCCTCTGACTAGGAGCTACTTTGAGTAGTGCAGAAACACGCCCGCGGTGTCCCTATCAGATTCTTAATGGCGGCCTAAGCCGAGGTGGCGGTTCGCCAGCTAATCTTGCCGGAGTGGCAGTCCGACCTCTAATTTCCCATGCTAACAGGGGGCCCTCCTGAGTTCTTCTCAAGAAGTAGCATCGTGCCCAGCCAGATCTCACACACGTGCAGGCCGGCCCCCTAATTTTGCTTCTCATCAACCAAACAGTCGTCCCCCCCGTCCCCTTTCCACAGGTGGATATTGTGCCTATGGTATATTGGAGTATGCCAGTAAAGGGTCAGCGCTCCTGGGGTGTAGATCCAGGGACCAACCAACTTTTGGAACCTCTGACAGGGGCTCCAGTAAGGCTGATCCTCTAACTGGAAATCTGGGGGAGAATTCATACTGTTATACCGTCCAATTACAATTCAATAAGGTATTCAACAGACAGACAACTAAAACACAAGGTCAGGGAGGGGGTCACATATATGGGATCCTATTCAGCCGCTTCTCTGCGGTCCCGGCCCACCGCGCTCTCACGGGCGGGAATCGCTGTACTGGCAGATCCACTATCGCTTCAATACCAAGTATTGTCTCAGGCACACGTCATGCACACATCACACAGTCCAGACGAATATGTTTACTTAAATGTTTCTGTTTGCAATGCTTCCTTCCTTTTTTTTTTGTATAACACTGAATGTACCCCAACAGTGTTAATTGTTTTCTATTACACAGCTTTGTATCGCTGTGGGAGCAAGATAGGGCTCCAATGAGGGCACACCGGGTGTGTCCCTAGGACGCTGCAGGGAGAACAGTAAGCAAACCTCCCCAAGGCAGCGTTTTCTTCCCAGACAGACAGGCAAATGATGCGTAGGCTCCCCACAGCCTCAGTGGTGGGGAACCCAACACGTAGCTCCCTGCAGCCGCAGTGGTAGGGAACCCCGGTCTGTCAACTCCTGAAGGCAAGCACAGTTTCTAGGGCGCTGGTGGAGAGAACCACTTCCCCTTCCAGCGGGCTATACTAGGGTGCTGCCGGCGCGGGGTGGTCAGGCCCGCCGTCCCTCCGAGAGAGGTCACAAGCTAGGGGCCCCTGCCGTAGTGTCTCACATGGAGGGGGGAAAGCAGTACCTCCAGTGCACGAGGATTTGTCATACTCACACCTAAGACGTCTTTGGTAGCTGGTTCCTGTCACCTTTTCCTCTGGTTCGATTTAGGCTGTCGGTCAAAGGTCAACTGAAGACGGGGCAGACAGAGGACGGTCGGCCAAAAAGAAGGCCGGGAGCTCCCACCGTGGATCTGGTCCTCCCTGCCAACAGCAGCGATCGACCGGGCTAATCAGGGGCTAAAGGCCCCGGTCCCATCTGGGTCGCCAAAATTATGTAGCAGGAAAAGTCCTGTGTTGTCCAATTAATATTAAATCATACTTACAAACGAGGTCTGAGGCGAGATCAGGAAAACAGCCAAGCTTTATTTAACGTGCACATGGGCCCTTGTACACGGGCTTCAGACCCAGGGTCTGAGCAAAATCACAGAGGCACACAGATCTTAAATATCCCTGGTTTCACAATGCCTTGACCAATCAACTTTCTACATGATCTAATTTTTCTGACCCTTTTGGGTCATTTCCCTACTTTCTGCTTCACCTTTAACCACAGCTTGCTGAAGACCCTACTTCTGCTTTTTTGCGGTTTTGCTTTGCTGCTGACCTTTCAGTTTCCTCATCTCTCTACTGCAAGCATCTCTGGTGCAATCTAATCAAAATGCATTAAGCTTTATTATGCTTTATTAAGCATATATCTTATTAATCCTTTCATTAATATTCCTTATTGATCTGCCATCACACTCCTGGACAGGCTTTCTTGTGTAGGCTATGTAAGGCTATGGGAGGCCTACGTTTGCCACAGCAAAGGGCAACTAGAATGATTACAGGTTTGGAACACTTTCCCTATGAAGAAAGGTTAAAACGCTTGGGGCTCTTTAGCTTGGAGAAGCGTCGACTGCTGGGTGACATGATAGAGGTTTACAAGATTATGCAAGGGATGGAGAAAGTAGAGAAAGAAGTACTTTTCTCCCTTTCTCACAATACAAGAACTCGTGGGCATTCGATGAAATTGCTGAGCAGTCGGGTTAGAACGGATAAAAGGAGGTACTTCTTCACCAAAAGGGTGATTAACATGTGGCATTCACTGCCACAGGAGCTGGTGGCAGCTACAGGCATAGCCAGCTTCAAGAGGGGGTTAGATAAAAATATGGAGCAGAGGTCCATCAGTGGCTATTAGCCACAGTGTGTATATATATGTATATATATAATTTTTTGGCCACTGTGTGATGTCAGACTCTGTTCATTGATGTTAATGCTAAACTGCTGATTACTAACCATATGAATCAATGTGCCTATATGCTCACTAACCTATAGCCATAGAACAGTAGGGGGGGCAACGTAGAGAGTAGCTTACCAAGAATATCAAAGGTTGCTGGGCCTGCTTTGAAGTAGAAAGTGTCTGCCAGATTCTCACCTCCTCCCCAGAGGCAGCAAGGACATGCCGCCGGGAACTGTAACCACCAATGGAAAAGATTGTTGATGCGCCCGTGCTTAGTGAGGCTGGTCTTTAGTGACGCAAAGAATAAAGGCTTGCACACAGTAGCTGTTAAAACCACTATATACAACTTATTTACACCTTTCACTCTCCAATCCAACAAAGTGCTCCGCTGCTCTCCACCATACATATCCCACACACAGTAAAGTGTCTTTGTACATTTATACATAAGGTCCAGCCAGGTAACCAATCAGCTTCCTGCTGAGTCATGCTGACTTTGCTCCAGCTGATGCAATCTGGCAACCAGCCACCTCCTGTCACTTAGATGATCTACCTGGCAGATCAGTTTCACTTTCCCAGCATGTGCTAGAAACTGTCAAGGCTTTTGCATATAACTCTGACACCCCTCCTCAGTTTTAAGCTCATGCTGCAATATATTTCAATATTACATATTCAATATGCTCCACAGTAACATTGATACATAGTTTACATTTGCTTTCTTATTTACAATTGTCACAATTCAGTATTCAGCCTCTGAAACTCTGTGTTGGCACACACACATTTAGCTCTGCTTGTTAATTACCATTGCAAGCACATTCTTATCAGTTAGATAGCCTCCCCCCCCACCCTGGCTCATCACTTTCTTATCTCCTCTGGCCCATCCTGCCAGAGCATATACCGTACCATCTCTAGTATAGAGGCACATTGATTTTACCATATTTTACAGCTTTGAGTTTTTACACTTCAGTTTAACATTCACAGTTTATTTCTTGCTTAACACATTTGTAGCAGCTAGCATTGTCTTTGGAGTTACCTTTATTTCTTTAACATTCTCAGTCTGTTACACATAGAGCCCTTTATTCAGTTACTTTATTAAAGCCTCACTTTTCAGGCTTTTAGCTTATGACTCTTCCCTCTCTTTGGAAGAAATACCATAAAGCAGTTCCATTACACTTGGATAACACTTAGGCTCCTCATTAGCCAGATGACCTCTACCCCCTTCCTCCTCCGTGAAAGAGGTACCATAGTTTAGGTCCAGTACACTCTGGTAACACCTGGGCTTTCCATTAGGCAGATAACCTCCATTGTCCAGATAATGTATGTCACTGTCATAGCCGTACCGTTTCGGTGGCACTCCCTTATTTTCCCTAGCAGACACCCTGATTTCAGGCTTTTCACATTTTACAGCCTCAGAGCTCTCCTGCTTCACACTGCCTGAACTGGTAGCATTTTCTTCTCTCTGTTCAGCTCTCTTAGGCATTTCATTTGCATGGATTTCTGACCAGTTCTCATCCTCACAGAACGAAGCTGCACAACTCAGCTTTATTACATTGTTTTCATCCACAAACCTGTAGGATTTCATGCCATTTTGATAGCCCACCAATAACAGTTTCCTAGCTCTGGCACCACCCTTCGTCCTTTTGTCCAGAGGAATATTGACCCATGCCTTAGACCCAAAGATCCTAAGGTAGTCTAGGTTTGGCTTTTTTCCATACAGCACTCTATATGGTATATCATCCAGAGCCTGTGTCCGCAATCTATTAGAAATAAAACAAGCTGTTTTTAATGCTTCTCCTCAATATGCCAACTTCAGTGCACTGTCTGCCAGTAAAGCGTGGCACATGGCCTGGAGGAGGCCCCCTCTGCACTCTGCCACCCCATTCTCCGCCGGAGAGGAGACGTTGGCAACCCTGTGATTAATGCCTTCCTCCTTCAGATAGCCTACGAAGCTTTGACTCATAAATTCACCCACCATATCGCTCTGGACAGCGGCTATCTTACAGTTTAATTGCTTCTGGATGCTCTTTGCCCAGTACTTGAAAGTAGGAAAAACATCACTCTTATGTTTGATTGCATACACCCACGCAAACCTGCTCCATTCATCCACTATAACCAAGCCATATCTATTTTTTTATACACTGGGTGCATATGGCCTCACAACATCTGTGTGAACTAATTGGAGTGGTCTTACCGACACCCGGTCACTTTTCTTAGATACCGGGAATGCTTTTGATTTTGCCTCCTTACAGATATTGCAATCCAGAAACACATTACATTTGTCTAATACATGCCCTTGCAATATACCCAGTGTTTTGTTTATGGTATTGTAGCTAGTGTGGCCCAGTCGTCTATGTAAATGGTGAATGCACCTGCTGTGGGGTTGCTTATTCCACACTGCCTGTGCCTTTCCCACCGCCTGGTCTAGCTCATACACATTAGCTTTTAACACACCTTTAGCCAATAGTTTACCTTTACTCAGTATCTCACAGCCCTTGGCATCAAAAGACACTGTAAAACCAGCTGCTGCCAGCACTGAGACGCTTAGCAAGCTAGTCTCTAGAGCTGGCATACACAGCACGTTGTTAAAGGTGTAGTTAGTCCTGGAAAATGGACCGTGCCTTGGCAAAGCACATCAGCCACCCAGCCATCAGCCAAGCTTACAGTTTTTTGACTGGCCGGTCTGCTGTCCTGCAACTGGTCTTGCTTGCAGCAACGATCCACGGCACACTCTGTAGCCCTGAGCCAGTTCTCACCAGAGTTGCCTGCTGTGTCCTTGAAGATGGCTGCCGGACTTGCTTCTGCTGCTGAGGACAACTCCTACGCAGGTGTCCAATTTGATTGCAGATATAGCACCGCTTCTTTCTTACTTGCAAAGCTCTTTCCTCCGGCTCTGCCTGCCAGCTGGAAACACCCCCGACAGGCTTCTGCTTGCCCTTGCGGTCGCGGTCAGCCTGCTCCTTACTTTCAAGCTGTCTTTGCTCTTCAGCCAAGAGTTTCCCAGTCACATAAGGCAAAATCATCTTCAACCGGCCGGGGTACAAACGGAACCCAGGAAGCGGCAGCGACTCACCACCGGGCATGTACAAAGGGGAGCGGTCCCCCAACCCTGACATCCGGCAACAGGGATCAGAGTCAGAAGATGAGGAAGAAGGGCCCTCTCCGAAAGACCCAGAGCCCGTTGAGGCCCTACGGGGGGAAGTGTCCACCCTAGCCCAGGACCTAAGACGCGAGATGAAGGAGAACATGGCCCTGATGCTGCAAGAGGTCCAGAAGCAAATCGATCGAGCCCTGACGGGAGGAGTCAGAAGACTAGCCTGACTGCTGGCTGCAGTGCCCCCGGCCGCCCCAGCAGCACCAGCTGCCTCGGTAGCGCCGGTGGCCCCAGCCGGGGCAGGAAGGCGAGCGAAGTCCCGAGAGCTGGACGCTACGTTCGATGGGAACCCCGAAGGAGTGGAGTATTTTATAATCCAGGCGAATAGCTACATGCACTACTGGGGGGATACTTTCCCAGACGAGTTCAGCCAAGTCAACTACCTGGGGTCGAAGATGAAGGGGGCCGCCCAGAGATGGTACGTGAGGTAATCATGTTGAGGTAACTTTGGAGTATACAATAAATGCAACTTTGTTTCAAACAACAAGTCTGCTCATTTGGAAGCTTCAATGAACCTTCACTGACATGTGATACAGAGTGTTGGACTGGATGGACCGTTGGCCTGATCCAACATGGCTTCTCTTATGTTCTTATGTTCATAGAACACGGGTTACCAGCAGCATGAGGGCAGATTTATGGATATGGAAAGAGTTTTTGGAATCCTTTAATGGGATTTCATTTTGGAGAGATGACATGAGGCTTGAGGTGGAGCTTCAGGTCATGTCTGATGCCGCTGGGTCTTTAGGTTTTGGGGTTTATTTCCGTGGACATTGGTGCACAGATACATGGCCAGATTCATGGTGTCAGGGAGGTGTGAACCGAGATCTTATGTTTCTCGAGTTCTTTCCCATCTTTGTTGCAGTTTGGCTGTGGGGGAATTATATGGCCAATTGCATAACTCATTTTTGGTGCGATAACATGGCAGTGTTCCATGTCATTATTTCCCTTTCATCCAAATCTCAACAGGTTATGAGATTGGTGAGGGCCTTCGCTCTGCATTGTCTGCATCTTAACATACTGTTTTTAGCCAAGCATGTTCCTGGGGTGAATAATGGGGTGGCTGATGCTCTCTCTCATAAACAGATGGAGAGGTTTTGTCAGCTGGCCCCAGATGCTGATTGAGAGCCGGCGTCAGTGCCCCAGGAGCTATGGCTGATTGGAGAGCTGAAGCCTGCAGAGCAATAGGCCTAGCCATTGCTTCTAGCACCAGGAAGTTTTACAAACCTGCTGCGCAGCAGTTTGAGGACTTTAGGACAGAGGTAAGGTATCACATTGTTTGGCCCCTCCCAGTGGAGCAGTTGCTCCACTACTGTGTTTCTCTTAAAGGTAAGGGATTGACTGTGCGATCCATTAGGGGACACCTGTCTGCTCTGGCTTTTGCTAGTAAGGCATTGGAGTATAAGGAGGAAACTGCACACTTTCGTATTCGAAAGTTGCTGGAGGGCTGTGCCAGAGAGGTTGGGCCTAATCCTGATGCTAGGAAGCCTATTTCTCCTCTGATTCTTAGGTAGGCTTCCCAAATCCCCTGCCTGGGCGGGGGACCCCCGATTTGGAGCCTCCTCCCTCCGCTTGGCAAAAATCCAGAAAGCAGGGGGGAATGGCGGCCCTTCCCATGCAGCCTAGAACCCAGCAGCTTCTCCTCTCCCCTTCCCACCGATCCCTGATGCTTCTCCTCCTCCCTTCCCTTCTCACCTCCGATTGCAGCAGCTTCTCCTTGCTCCTCCCCTTCCCACCCAGCTCCATCACAGCAGCCAGAGCTTTCCCAGGCTGCTTCCTGCCCCGCCCCAAAGGACCATGTGCCTTTGCACCTCCGGAGGTGGTGAAAGGCTTCAACTTTCTGTGTCTTTGTTACTGTGAAGAAGCTGTCTGGTGAGCAGAGAGCCAATCCCCTACATCAGATCTGCAAGAAGGGGTGTGTGTGGAGGAGAGGGAAACGTCGTCATTATTCCCTATGTGAAATATTTCTCATAGGTTATAATGGGGAATTGATCTGGAGGTTTCGGGGGCTCTGGGGGAGCTATTGTTTGAGTTAGAGGCACCAAATTTTCATTATAGTATCTAGTGCCTCTCCCCAAAATACCCTCCAAGTTTCAAAATGATTGGACCAGGGGGTCCAGTTCTATGAGCCCCAAAAGAAGGTGCCCCTATCCTTCATTATTTCCTATGGAAGAAAGACATTTAAAAAGGTGTGCTGTCCCTTTAAATGTCATGACCAGAACTCCCTTGGAGTTCAATTATGCTTGTCACACCCTTGTTCCTGGCTCCACCCCCAATGTCTCTTGGCTCCACCCCAAAGTCTCCTGGCTCCACCTCCAAAGTCCCCAGATATTTCTTGAATTGGACTTGGCAACCCTATTCTTAGGGGCCTGAAGGGGGTTTGGGGCACAGTATTTTGAATCCACACTGTTTCATGCTGCTTCCTTGGTTTCCTTCTTTGAGGCCCTTTGAGTTAGTGAGTTAGTGGCAGGCTCCAGAAATGATGTTTCTGGTAATGCTTTGTTGCTACATGACCTGAGGTTAGTCGAGAGTAAGGTGGTCATTACTGTTCGACGCTCTAAGACTGACCAGTGTCACAAGGGGACCGTTTTGGAACTGAGCTCTGAGCAAGAGTTGTGTCCTGTTTCCGCTTTGGCTGCTTATTTGACAGTACGAGGTCTCAATGATGGGTTTTTGTTTTTTCATCTTAATGGCATCCCACTGACAAAGCATCAGTTTTGGGCTGTGACTTCCTGGACTTTATCTAGGCTGATGTTGTCTGGGATGCGGTTTGGTACCCACTCCTTTAGAATTGGGGCAGCCTGTACGGCCGCTGCCCTGGGTTATCCTTCATCCTCCATTCAGTGCCTGGGCTGTTGATGCTCATCGGCCTATAAATCCCATGTTCACCCTCTGCTCAGTCCCTAGCTTTGTGTGTTTTAGCTTGAATGTTATGATTCTTGTTTCTAGTTTGACTGTTTTCTCATTTTAGATGCTGTTGTTCCTGGCCAGAGGAGCCGGGTTCCTATGTGTTTTGGGCTGCACATCAGACTCGGAGAACTTCGGTCAGCTCTCAGTTGGGACTCAGCCAATATGCTACTATTGAATGGTGTGGGCACCAGGGTCTTCATTCGCCTGGCCTGCTGCCATTGTTATTCCATGGAAATGCCAGCCCTCCTCCTCAGGTTTTAATTATTCACCTGGGAGGGAATGATCTCAGGCTAGCAAAAGGCAAGGCTTTAGTCTTGCAGTCCAGGGATGATTTTTGGGCCATTAGAGAGAGATGGCTCAGGACCACTATAATCTGGTCAGCCATGATCCCCTGCCTTGTTGGGCATAGTGCTTGGGACCCTGCAGGCATCGAGAGGGCCCGTTACAAGGCTAACAAGGAAATTAGGAAAGCCTTGGAGAGGGGGTTGGGCCACTATCTGCCCCATCCGGATATTTCTACAAAATTTCCTGACCTTTACAGAGGGGATGGGGTGCATCTCTCTGAAAAGGTGACATGCTTTTCTTGAGAGATCTCCGGCAAGGGCTGCAGGTGGCTGGGCCTCCCGGTGGGTGCTAAGACCTAAGTAGAGACTTGGTCTTAGTGGTGGCAGGTTTTTACTGGGGTTTTGGTACTGTGCAGTAAGGGGAGGACCAGAAAGCATCCCCCTTTTGGGGAGTTAGGGGTCTGGCAGGATCAACCTTGGGGTTTGATGACCCGGGGAGGGAGAATGCAGACCACCTTTGAGGCTCAACTGGAGGTTGCCTTCCATTGAGACGTGCCTCTGGGGATTGCCTTCTTGCTGGGCTGGCCTGGCAGGAGCTGTGCCACACAGCTCTGGCTGGGGGCTGGGTCTCTCACCCGCTAATGGCAGGGGAGCGGTCTGTTGAGACCCCGGGCCCTGACCAGGCTGCAGTTCTGGTTTGCCCTTGCCATTTTATTCTTATACATAATAAAGTGGCCCTTAGTTATACCAATAACTTGTATCCGACTCTTCATTCCAACTTGGAGGGCAATCTTGAATTGAAAAAAAATATTTTCTTTTCTTTCCTAAGGATTCTAGCTAAACAATTACAGTAGATTATTTTGCCTAATTCAAAATGTGATTCCTTTAGAATTGATTTCAGGCTATTCACTGTTAATATTTCTGAATGTGTTCTGATTCCTTCCTGCTTTTCTAAGACCTTTTTATCTTCAAAATCTTGATATAATTATTATAAATATGTATTTTTTCTTAAGCCTTGTTCATGTGTTACAGTGAATACATGTGCATCCATCCTCTATGTGTGCACATTTGTTTTTAAGGAAGAGCCGACGTGCTCATTTTGCAAGTTAAACATGGGACCAATACCTAAATAAGTGGTGGATTTGTATAACATATTCAACTGTGCATATGCTAACTGCAACATGAGAATTAGTCAATACACATACATAAAATAATGGAATGTAAACTGGACATCGATTGTACTTGCATTCATTGTAACTTGTGAGCAGGGCTTCAGTTACTAATACACTTAATAATTATGATATGTGATTAATGGTTCAGTAACATCATAATGATCCAGCAATTCCTCTTCTTCTCTTTCCATCCCCATTTGAATGTTCAGCCAAGGAGATGGAGGGTGGGGTGGGATGGAGGAGTAGAATCATAGCTGTTGTGCTTGTTTTGGTCAATTCAGCATTGTACCTGTGGCTCATGAACAAAATAAAAAATGATAGATCTTCATCATGAATGGATTCTTCTAATGTCTTATAATTTAAGGGACTTTCATGCTTGCCTCTAGCAATAAATGATGTGCTTTCACAGTCGACAATGTTGCTTCTTCCCAAGAAGATTCAGAAGTGCTGCCTGAATTTCTTTGTTTTTCAGGCTGTAGATTAGAGGGTTCAACAAAGGAGTGATGATGGTGTACAACACAGAGATCACACGGTCATCTTCCATGGAGTGGCCAGAGGAAGGTCTCAGGTAAGTAAAGATGGCTGTGCCGTAGAAGATACTCACCACAGTAAGGTGGGAGGCACAAGTAGAGAATGTCTTGATCCTGCCCTGAGCCGTACTGATTTTGAGCACAGATAAGACAATCAGGACATAGGAGAGGAAAATTAAGGAGACAGTCACTATGATGATGGTTCCAGAGATCATAAAAGTAATCAATTCAACAAAGGAAGTGTCGGAGCAGGACAGATGCAAGACAGGTGGGATGTCACAGAAGAAGTGCACTATCTTATTGGGACCACAGAATTTCAAGGAGAAAACAAAGGCAGTATCGACAGTGCCGTTAACTCCTCCAATCGCCCATGACATTGCGACAAGCCATCTGAGCACAGGTTGGCTCATGAGCAATGTATAGTGCAATGGGTGGCAAATGGCAGCATAGCGATCATATGCCATGACTGAGAGTAGAGCACCTTCCGTAGCTGCTGTGGTTAGAAAGCAGAACATTTGAGATGAACAGCCAGCAAGAGAGATTGTCTTGTTCCCTAACATGAGATCCCATAACATCTTTGGCATGGTGGAGCTGATGTAGCACATCTCAGTAAAGGCCAGATTACTCAGCAAGAAGTACATTGGCGTCTGGAGGTGCTGGGCAGTCTGTATCAAGGCAATAATGGCCAGATTCCCTGCTAATGTGAACATATATATCAACAGCCCTGTAGCAAACAGGACCGTCTGGATGTTAGGATCATCTGACAGTCCCAAGAGAATGAAGTCTGTCACAATTGTCTGGTTCTTTCTTTCCATTTTCCCAGTGAATTATGTATCTGCAAAGCAACTGCAGAGGGATTCCATCATTGCATGAAGATCTGCACAATTACGAAAGGGGTAACATTTATTACAGATAACTACAACTGCATATTATCTAAAGCAGAGGAGCCCCATGGCGCAGAGTGATAAAGTGCAGTATCACTGTCCAAGCTGTGCTCACAACCTGAGTTCAATCCTGGCAGAAACTGGGTTCAGGTAGCTGGCTCAAGGCTGACTCAGCCTTCCATCCTTCTGAGGTCAGTAAAATAAGTACCCGGCATGCTGGGGGTAAAGTGCAGATGACTGGGGAAGGCAATGGAAAACCACCACATAACAAAAAGTCTATCAAGAAAACATTGTGATGTGACATCACGCCAAGGGTTAGTAACAACTCGGTGCTTGTACAGGGGATTACCCTTATTATTATTATTTTATCATCATCATCATCGGCTCAGAAGCCTTCTACATCTATCGAATGCATATAGAGTGATTTATTTCTGACTATATCTGCATAGTGAAGAGTGGGAGTCACTAATGAAAAGGAAGAGGCTCTAATGGTGGTTAGCTATTTCCTGTCTATGTGGAGTAGCCCTGTACTATGCTTGGTAGTATCCCTTCCAAATACTAACCAGGGCTTAGTTTCCAAGGTCTGACAGGATCATACTTGCCTGGGCCATCCAAGTCAGGCTTCCTGCCACACCACTGTTGAAACCTAGGTGATTTTCAGAAATAATTTATTTCTGTGAAAAGTGGGGCTCCACAGTGCAGCACAAAGTCAACAGTACTATATAGTTTCTGAAATCTTATGTATGCAAGAGATAGCTGTTTGGATACTTACCAACATTTATTTGGGACCATGACTATAAATGATTGCAGCTTACCTGTCCCTTTAAGTGCAGATCTGTCCTCATCACAAATGTGCAAGGAGTTCCCCTTCACTCACCATGGTTAGTAGTAACTGTCCTCCATGAATCTGTTTAGCTCTCTTTAAAGCCATCGACACTTGTGGCCATCATTACATTCACTGACAGTGAATTCCACAATTAAATTACTCATTGAATAAAGAAGTGTTTCTTTTTTCTCTTTTTCTTTAACCTATGCCTCAACAATTTCTTTGGTGCCTCTGAATTATAATATTAGGGGACAAAGGGACAAAGCTCTGTCTAGTTTCCCCACCTCATGCATACTTTTATTAACCTCCATCAAATTCTCGCTTAGCTATATTTTTTTCTAGACTGAAAAGTTTGAAATCCTTTCACTTGTCCTCACACGAAAGCTGCTGCAACCCCTTAATCATCTTGGTTGCCCTCTGCTGTATTTTTTCAGTTCCACAATATTCACATACCTTCTCCACAACAACTCTGTTCTTCATCTAAGGGGCAGGAGACCTGGCGAGGGGAAAAAAGTGACATTGAGGGACATCCTGCAAGATGGTAAGCCATAGGAGTAGGGAGAAGTTAGATGACATCCTTGAAAGAATGTTTTTTTGTTTGGAAAACTGAACCCTCCATAGTGATCCCACATTTATAGAATGGGTGTGACACTATCCTTGTAATTTTGCCAACCCATTGGGAAATATCACAAGAACATTTTCCCCTAGATTTTTCTTTTCTTTTCTTCAGGACAAAAAGGTTGATCATGTTCATTCCACCAACATTTTCAGACAGCAATTTTGAAGTCAAAAACCAAACTTCCTTTCATTGGCTGTGCCTTTTTAACTATTATTTCTTCTTGACAACTTATTGTATAGAAAACTGCAGCTGAAATGATGTAACTTGGTGTAATTTATGTTATTTCTCTGGGGGACTAGTTAGAATGAGTCAATCTGAAAAATGTTAAAAATACACTCGAATCATCAGCATAGTCTCAGGTGGGAGAAGCAAGAAATACTGAGGGAATCCTTCCAATGAGAGAAATCAATAAAATAAATTGCTTGTGGCTTGTTGTTACTCTGCCATTCATGCCTTTAACTTAAAAAAAAAACATGTCAAGGTTATGGAAGAAAGCTGTGGTGAAACCTGTCTGCTCTAATCTGGAGGCCCTATTCCACCCTGCCCTCCAAATTTTTCTTAACAACTGGAGAGGCTTTTTTCTCTCTCTGGTAACCCACTACTACCATCTGACTTTTGCAGCGATTACCCACTAGGAAAGTCAGGACTTTAAAATTCCCTTCCAAGTTCTGAGTCCTTGCCACTGTGTTGCCCACTGCCCAGTTCCTGGTCACCATGGGGACCATTTACTGCCTTGTGCACCCCTGGAGAAATAGCCACTTGCCAACTGACTTGCTTGCCCCTGATGCTCCCATTAAGATAATATGCCCAAGAACCACTACCAGCACCCAACGTTATAAAGTTTTAGGAATAATGCCTGTTATGTGAATAAATGCAACAGGTTCTAGAACAGGGGCATCAGTTGTGCAGCCCAGGGGCCAAATTATTCCCCCAGAGGATTCCTATCAGGCCTGCAATCAAGTCTATTCTCTTCTTCCTCTCTTTTGCTTCCTTCTGTGTCACAGCTTGCTTTGCCAGGCTTGCTAAATTGCACAGGAGCTATACATCAAAGCTTCTGTTTTCTCCATTGGCTGAGACTCCTCACTTGGGAGGAAGGAGAGATTGCTATGCCAGGCTCTCTCAATCACACAGCAGAGCTACTGAACCAGGCCTCTTTTCCTTCTCACCTTGATAGGGTGTGTTGTCCCCACATACATTAAGGAACATGGGCAGATGATAACATACACCATTTTTTTATTTGCAATTATTGAAAAATTTGAATTAAATTCTGAAATCTCTATTAAATGGCAAAACTTTTTTAGTTTCAACTGATAGTGGGCATCCTGGCCACATATAAATTGGCTACGCTTGGTGCAAACATGCTGCCCATTTAAACACTTTTGATTTGGTAATAAAAAGCTTCCTCAAACCTAAAAAAAAAATTATGCTCAGAAATAACATCTAGCAATTCTATTAAAAAATGGGTCAGTGGATAGGGGTCTTAACGTAAATCCAATGTATCCTGAACTACTATGCAAACTTCATCTAATGGAATACTGGTGTATAATGCTGATATATCCAGCTCATTAATACTGCCGAAAAAGGGAGATCCATACCCTCAAATTTGGAAACAAAATCTCCAGTGTCTCTAATATAAGTTTGCATTTGCCATACAAACAGTTGTAAAAAGAAATCAACAAGCATAGAAAATGGTTCCAACAAAGAGTTTGTTCCTGAAATGATTGGTCTACCAGGTGCTGGAAAGTGTGGTTTATGAATCTTTGGTAAACAATAAAGAACCAGAACACAAGGAGATTTATTAAACAAAAATGTGTACAAAGAAGAATCCAAATCCAAATATCTTTATTGGCATGGAAATAAAGAAGAATCAATGTAGCCCAACATAAGAGCTTCATCCAACATCACCTTGATTACACTGGTTAAATGCGTAGTGGGATCACCAGGGATCCATTTGTAACTAGACTCATCTGACAACTGCCTATGCACTTCTGTACAATAATCCACTTTATTTAACACAACAATTGCCCCACCCTTGTCTGCCAGATTGATAATAATCTCTGAATCCTAAACCAAATGCCTCAAGGTCTGGTAATCCCAATAAGTCATATCGTACCAAGCTGTTCTGAATTGAGACTCTGCTGCTTCTAGATCCCTCAATACCATCTTTTTAAAGCTTAAAATCATAGAATCTGAAATATTAGGCATGTTAATTGAGGAGGGATGGAGCTATGAAAGAGAAACTGCACCCACCAGTTCCTGTTTTCTGTCAATCTTCCCAAACATCCACCTCAGTTTAATTTGGTGAAACAACTTAAACAAATCAACTCTAGTCTTAAATGGGTCATACCAGGGGGTGGGAACAAAGCCTAGACCCAAATTTAACACATCTTTCCTGCTGGGATAACTTACAAGTAGACAAATTAATCACTATGTCCTCTGACTCCCAGAGTGGGGTGGAGCTCTCCGTAAAAAATACTATTCTGAACAGACCTTCCTCCCCCTGGAGAAAATAACTGCTTTGAAGGATGGACTCTATGGCATTATAGTCATCTGAGGCCTCTTCTCTCCTCAAAATCTGCCTTATTTAGATCCCACCACATAATCTCCAGGAATATCCCAACCTGGAACTGACAAGTTTAGTCAAAATTGGCCCCAATGAGTTCTCCCTCAAAGGCCAAAATAGGCCTGGAAAGGGCTTCCTCCTTCCCCACACCTTTACTGACAGAGCCAAGCTTGGAATATTATGGCTTCTTAGCATGAGCCACTGAGGGAAAATGGGACCTGGAGGGACACATCAATAGGACACCAAGGCAGCTCCCCTAGTGGCCCAATCTGTCCTGGGGCTTCAGGCTGGGGTTGTTCTGTTACCGGAAATGCTTTGAGTCTCTTATTTTTAATGGGGAAATTAGCTAAGAGACTTGGAAGAGCGAATTAGGAGTGAAGGATCTTGTGTTCAATAATACAGAGGTCAGGTTTTCAAGCAAGAATACTCCAGGCAAATATATATACTATAATGTTTACTTAAAATATGTAAAAAGGGTACATTCACACACACAAATACACAATAAAGGCAATCAAGAATCTAGGAAAGATAGATGTTATCAATAGAGGAATTGAAGGGTTGCTGAAGAGGATGATATTCACCTGTTCCAGATGTAGTGAGGTCCAGCTACAGCTTGAAGATGCAGACATGCATTACCATTTGCCATGTTTGAGGGCCCCCATTACTTAGAATAGGGTGCGTATGGGGGGGGGGGAACAATCTGGTTACATGTTGCTCAGGCAGAGAGAGAGAAATAAAGTCTTCTCTCCTGTTATAATATTTTGGAAAGGGAGAGGTTCTCCCAAAAAGGGGCTGGCTTGTGATGAGTCTTTTCTGGGTACTTGATTGGGTGCCCACCTCAGGCCAATGAGCAGAACTGACTCTGGTCACCTGAATAGATCTCCAGGTAATAATAAATAGTGCTGGTTTAGTAATGTCCATCCTATGATTACAATGGGTCAGGATATGAGTTAATAGCTTGAGTGGTTCAGCAAAGATACCCCTGAGGAGGAGCAAGCATCTGTCTAGGTGTCAGACATTACCATAGCATTAGAGAAAGAAGCTAAGTTGCTACAAAGAGCCAGGGAGGTGGCTGATTAATCAGTAGCTGAGGATTAGGGCGTGAGTGATACTTACCAGCAGTCCCCGTTGTTATTATGCTTCCTGTTTGGGCGGAGGTGGAAGAGATAGGTGGGGTCACACTGAGAGGGGAGCTTTAGGTGGAGACCAAAACAAACTCTCTGCTCTACTCCATTTTGTATGACGTATTTCTTGGCCTGTTTCTGGTCAGACTCCATTTTGTTTCCAGAAATAGGAGCCCCACTATCTCTCTCTCTAGGTATTGGTATGCTCTGTATTAACAAACAGTGCCTCTCAGTTACAGTTCTCCATGGAGATTGAGCTACATGTGGCTCAGCCAATAGGAGAGTAGGTGAGTCGTCAGCAAGACAGCTTGCCTTTTATATATTTATTTAAATATGTATTTAAATTTAATTTATTAAAAAGAAAGTGTTCACAAGCATATTTTAATACACCACCAGATTGAACAAAAGATTCAATATAAATCAATACAACACAATTCCTATGTCCCTTTCTCTATACATGCCCTATTAAACATTAAAATAGGGGATAGGCTCTTTAGCGTGAAATGTTATAGATCACTACAGATTGATCATTACCTTGAAGCTTTCTCCAGCTCTCCAGGACAGCACATGCTTAAATGACTGCCTCCTCCCAACACCAGTTAAGAGTTCTGCCTGCTCTCATGGACTCCACACCAAAGAGCACTTTCTCCTTGCTCCCCTGAGTTGATAAAACTCAGGGGAGCAAGAAGAAAGTGCTCTTTGGTGTGGAGTTCTTTTCCCCTACCCACTGATCAGATCAGGCCAGGACAGAGAAACTTTTTTCTGAAATCTCCAAAAAGAAAATTTCTCCAGATCTCTATCCTCTGCTTCCTCCCTGCTCTGTTCTCTAGTTAGACCTGTTAACATTTGTATGGACTTGGACTGAGGAAAGGGGGGGCGGGAAACAGGGCCCTTTCAAGACCTATTTTGGCCTTTGAGGAAGTAATAATTGGGGCCATCCCTGGTTAGGATTTCCAGCTCCATGTTGAGATATCCTTGAAGATTTTGTGGTGAAGTCTGAGGAGTGCAGAGTTTGGGGAGGGGGGGCTAAGTATGGTATAAACTTGAGATTGTAGAATGTAAGCAAATTTAGAAGTTTTAATACTGAGACAAAGATGGTGGGAGGAGACATGAACAATGTTAAACCACAAAAAATGCCAGATCTAGATGGTTTATGCAACATATTCTTATAAATCAATACTGGAAGTTTTGTAACAAGCTACGCTGACGTGATGGAACTCTCTGCCTAGTGAGATCCATGCCCTGTGGGACCTAATGTACTTCCACAGGACCTGCAAGGCAGAGGTATTCTACCAAGCCTTTGGCTGAGGAAAGCAATGGTCTTTGTATCTAGCCTGGCTTCCGCTTTCCTTTCCTCTACAGACTGAGGACACAAAAAAGGTGCTGCATGTGCCATCTGTAAATTGTAAATTGTAATTTGTCTCTGAATTTTAAGGCGTTAAATTGGGATATTGTTTTAACTGAGCCCTGCTGCACAGGGGAGTGTGGGTTGTAAGTCAAAGTAAATAAATAAATAATAAAATCAAGGTTGAAAAGAAAGGGGGAAAAAACAACAGTAGTGTTTTCAATCAATTTTATTCTATTCTTGGGGAGGTCACCTTTCAAAGCTGCCAATATATACCTACCTACCCCCTGTACTTACTAAGGGCTCGTTGAACTGCTCCCTGCACTTCCTTATTCCTCAAACTGTAGATCAGGGGATTGAGCATTGGAGTAATGATGGCATAGAGTACAGCAACCAGGCGGTCCTGCTCCATGGAATGACTGGAGGAAGGGCGTATGTAAGTATACATGAGGGTGCCATAGAAGATGCTCACTACAGTGAGATGGGAAACACAAGTGGAAAATGCCTTGATCCTACCTTGAGCTGTATGCGTTTTCAGAACGGAGGAGACAATGAGGATGTAGGAGAGAAGAATCAGACGGAAAGCCACAATCATGTTACCCCCAGAGAAGTTAAAGGTCACCAACCGGCTAACTGAGGTATCAGAGCAAGAGAATTGCAGAAGGGGAGGAATGTCACAGAAAAAGTGGTCAATTTCATTGGAGTGGCAAAAGTTAAGGGAGAAAACCAAGGCTGTGTTGACCAAGGAATTAAAGTTTCCAAGAGCCCAGGAACATGCTAGGAGTCCCCAACATATTTCTTGGCTCATGAGAAGAGTGTAGCGCAATGGGTGGCAGATAGCTGCATAGCGGTCATATGCCATGGCTAAGAGAAGCACACACTCTGTGCCCCCTAATGTGACAAAGAAATACAACTGGAGTGCACATCCTACAAAAGAGATTGTCCTGTCTCCCAGTAAGAGGTCCCACAACACCTTTGGGGCAGTGGTGGAAGTATAACAGATCTCAATAAAAGACAGATTACCCAGGAGGAAGTACATGGGAGTTTGGAGGCATTGATCTATCTGGATCAAGGTAATGATGGCTAGATTCCCCACCAAAGTTAACAGATAGACTAATAAGCCAAGAGCAAAAAGAAGAGACTTTTTCTTTGGGTCAACAGAGAATCCCAAGAGAACAAACTCTGTGACACTGGTCTGATTCTGTCTTCCCAGAGGCTCGATGATGTCCATCTTCATGCAGGACAGTGGACCTTCATTCGCAGAAAAGGGTACAGTAGTCTGATTTGTTAATGTGGACAGTTTCATAAAGAAAAGAGAGAAAGTCAGCACTCAGTTTTTATTATTTACTTCCCATGATGAATACACTTTTAAAATTCAATTTTACTTTCAGAAGGTACAAATGCATCATGTAGGCCATGGAATAGGGTGAAGTACAGTCTATTGGTCAGCCATTATCCCATTTCTAGTAGGCCGCTTAACTCTTCTGATGCTGGAATTCTTGAACCATATCAACCTTGGCTAGACCTTGGAAAGTACTTCATCTGTGCTTAAAGCAAGAGTGCATTCTTGGACTCATTTAACAGATGGCCATTATCTATGTCTACATGTGGAGATACCCTTGCTTTGTAAATTTAAACACACTTTGGTAAGCCATGGGAATCTTCTTGATAGAAAATAAATCAGACAGAATGTCAAATGTAGTTCCCTTGCTTTCTCACTGGATGATGGTCAGATTACTGAATAAATGATAAGAGAAAGGTTTTGTAGTTTTTGGCAGTGAGCAGGTTGCATTCAGGCTTTTCCTTCAATTTCGGCTACTTCCTTTTGGGAAGAAGTCTTGCTGAAATCAACTGCATAACAAACAAAAGGGGTCCTCCAGAAAGCCAAAAGTCTATAGCAGAGCCAGGATGATACACAGCATCCAAAAAGTTGGAATGATCAGTTCCATGAAAAAGAACCCATAGGAAAAAAGCTCACAGGAAAAAACCCATGGTCATAAATGCTCACAGGAAAAAAACCCACATAGAAAAATGCCCACACAGAAAAAAGCCCTCAAGAAAAAAAGCCCATACAGAAAAAAGCCAAATGGAAAGAAGCCCACATGGAAAAATACCATGTAAAGCACCATATATATGCAGGGACATCCAGCATTGGCCATTTGGGAAGCCGGGTCCCTCTGCAGTCCATCAAATATACAAATAACTTAGCAAAAATATTATTTAATTATACTTGATAAAATCTCAACACAAATTGTTGCATGTTACGTTATCCACAATTATAAATACCTACAATGCTTTACATGGTATTTTTCCATGTGTGCTTCTTTCCATGTGGACTTTTTTCTTTGTGGGCCCTTTCTATGTGGGCTTTTTTCCATGTGAGCATTTTCTGTGTGACCATTTTTCTGTGTGAGATTTTTTTCTCGTGAGCATTTGTGACTGTGGGTTTTTCTCTGTGAGCTTTTTTTGTGTAGGCTTTTTTCCGGTTACTGAATTATCAAATGAAAATAATAGGTATAAATCTGAGAAGGAAGGATATAATGAAATATAAGCCAAAACTGAATTGTAATGTTATATCTCTCCATCTAGGATTTATTCCAGGTAATTTCCCTTCTATATTTCCTGCCTTTCAGTTGTTTTGCATCACCCTGGATTTGTCCTAGACCAGGGGTGGCCAATGGTAGCTCTCCAGATGTTTTTGCTACAACTCCCATCAGCCCCAACCAGCATGGCCAATGGCTGGGGCTGAGGGAGTTGTAGGCAAAAAACATCTGGAGAGTTACGATTGGCCACCCCTGTTTAGACTTTTCAAAATCAAAGAACTAGAATGTGTAAACTAGTTTGTATCATCCAAGAAAAAAAACATATATCAGTGATGTCACTGGACCTCCCTCTAAATTGGCCATAATTAAGGGAGAAATCATATGCAGGTCAACAGGATAGTCCAGTTTTATTTAATGGGACTTGTCCAAACAAAGTATCAGAGGTGTGAGATGAGCACTAACTTCTAGAATTTACCCAACCATCTCTTGAATGAGAGGTGGTTCTTTATTAACTAAAACTGTTCTGTTTTTAGAATCTCAGATGCATTTATTTCTGTTGGTTAAAATAAATAATATTCTAATTTCGAATTCAAGCATATAGTTATCCAGTATATTGCTATTATTGCAATAACTTTTTTCAAAAATTTGGCTGGATCTAAATATAATACCTTACAAATGGAGGGGGGGATCTTCTCAATGGCGAATAAAAAATCTTCTACTCCTATTCCATCTCTGAACAGAAGACCTCCTTCCACGAGCACAGTATTTATGACTATTATTTAATGAACTGTTGATTTTTAACAGTTCAGTTCTTTCTCTTATTATCAGTCCTTTGAATGTGTGCATGCATATATTTCTTTAAAACAGAAATATCTGTACTCTATCTGTCATAGCCTCAGGTTCTTCCATGAATATTGACACATTTCTGATTCAAGGGCATTTACAATAATTTATTTGTGAATTTTTTTCTTTGCCGTGCATAATCTTTTTGACTTTTTACATACCTATAGTTATTTATTGATTTGATTGTGAGAAGATCTGAGTGCCAGGGGGAGCAGTACTGAGACTGCAAAATATTTTTTTTAGGGAAAAAAATCTCTGCACATTCTCCATTTTCCCTCCATTTCCACTGGCTTTTCTTCTGCATCGTAGATATTGGCTTGGATCCAGCATAAAGTTTCTGGTCGCACTAGAGCTCTTGTATTCCTATTTTCAAGGCTGCTTATGAAATAACTTGTGAAACCCATTTCTGGGTTCTATATCTAGCAAGGAAAGCTTTTTGTTTTGAACAAGAATTTGTACAAGCAAACTGTGCCAAATTGGTTTATATTTCCACTTGTGCATCACTTAAAGTCATTGATTGTGGTAGCAATTTTTTATATACTTACTATTTTCCTTTTCCTGGTGACTTTTCATTCAAAAGCCAAAGGTACAGTTTTGTAATTGCTTGCTTGGAATCACTGAAATGAATGTCATCTTCTTCCCCTCAGGTTGGTGTTCTATGGATTTCTCAGACATACAGATGCATCCTCCTAAGTCATGTCCATAGCAAAATATCTTCTGCAATGGCTATGCTATAGGGATGATTATTTTAAGGCACATGATCCAGGATAATTCCTGCAAATTTTGTGATAGATTCATCATCTCTTATGTATAACTATAATTAGTATATTCATTTATCTTAGAAAAACCAATCCAATTAAGGAGATCAGATAATTGTTTAAAGGGAAAAAAGCTCTATTGGGAGGTCTCACTTGAGACACATGAATCACAGATGTATTTTCAGCTCATAATTTTTTTGTTGTTTTTTGTTGTTATTTTTGGCTACTGTGTGACAGAGTATTGGACTGGATGGGCCATTGGCCTGATCCAACATGGTTTCTCTTATGTTGCCATTTTCAAAGGCACTATGATGTAGGGGCTAGAGTGGTGACGTTGTGAGCTGGATTCAGACCTTACCTCTACCAGGGGTTCATCCAATGTCCTTGAGCAAAACTCTCTCTTGGCTTCAGTTCTGTGTTTCAAGTATGGAAGGAACAATGAGCCTTGTCTTAAAAGGGTACATAACACAGAAATGCTTTAAAAGTTGGGACTTCTGGTTTCGGTGACCCGAGCTAAAGAGTGACTGGGGTTTGCTCCAGCGGATTACTCTTTAATTGGCAGTGGAGGGGCCCCCTGGGACTGGGGGCTTGAGTTGCAGACCTCGGGGAGGTCTGTGCAGGTTGGTGGCTCAAAGAGAGGGACGGAAATAACAGCGGCGGCTGTATTCCGATCTCCCTCATTGCTGCATACCTTGCTGTCCTGATCGCCATCTTGATGGCTGAAGAGTTGAACACCGGACTTTTCTTTTTTTTCTTTATCTTTCCTCTTCTCCACTCTTTTTGTTTTTTTAACATTAGATTCTGCATGAGTTGAACTGAATGACTGAAATTGGACTGCTGGATTGTAAGTCTCTTTGATTTATCTATAAGAGTTTAGAGAAAGCAGAGCGGACAGCTGAGGCGAGTGCAAAGTCGTTGCAATACTCCACTACAGTTTGAGCTCTGTCTCAGGACAGATCTTGACATGCCGAAAGAGCGGGGGGACTACCCGGCTCCTTCTTCTCCTGTTTCTCCTGTTCCAAGGCTTCTAAAAGACTCTGCTAGATTGCTATAACTATCTATGATCTCGCTCTGGATTAAAGTTCAATGAGTTTACACCATTTTCACTCAAGGAGAAATTTTATATGTATAAAATTGTATGTATAAAATGTCTATACTCATGCACTTGAATGACCATGTAAGCCGCCCTGAGCCCACCTAGGCGTGGAGGGCAGGATAAAAATAGAATTAAAAAATAAATAAAAATTGACTGAGTTCCTAAAAAATTTCATTCACTGAGCTACAGCAGACTGGATTCTTACAGTGAGCGCACCAGGAGGTGAGCTGTATCTTTTCCCTTTGACAACCCTGGACATAGAGTCAGAAAGATTGGGAGTTTATTCTAGAAAGATGCAAGATTTACATTCTGAATAAAACTTTGATGGTCTTAAATGACAAAAACTAATGGAGAAGAAGAGGAAGACAAGAGTGCTGGGCTCTGTTGAATAAACTTCTGCTGGTTTTAAAAGGGTTTACTGTTGTGGATTATATTTTTGTTGTGGAATATATGTGTTTTGTTTTGTACTTTTTTTCTTGTTCTTCTATCGTGGGCTTCCCATTTTCTGTTGGATTATAATTTTGTCTCTTTGGTGTTTTTTTTTTTAATGTTCCTGTGGATTTGGGGGCTTTTTTGGGCTTTTTCTTTCTCTCTTTTTTTTTTTGTTCCATGTTACTTGGCCCTTGTTTTGCCTTTTGGGCTGGTTAGGTATAAGATCTGCTGGTTTTTTTTGGGGGGGGGGGGTTACTTTATATATGGTCCTTGAAAGAGGGGAGACTGCCTGGAGGTGATTTCTTGAATTACAACTTATAGTTTTTTTATGGTTTTGGAGAAGCTCTTTATCTGGCATGATTCCCTTGGATTTATTGGATTATTACCTGTAACTCTCTCACATTAGATACTGGCCTGAACTATCGGAAAATTAGGACTGCCTGAACCATTGAATCTGTCTTGAGGACATAATCTAAGAGACTTGTGTTGCTTTCTGGACTTGGTTGTTTACTGAGACATTGGACATTTGAGAGTGTGTTATGGTAATATTGCATTCTTGAAAATATTTTCCAGCTGTTATTTTGACTTTCCAGTTTCTCTAACTTGTTGAATTAGGAGACTAGCAACAGTTTCTAAACAAATTACTATCTTGTAAAAATATTGATAGTTTCTGCAAGATACTGGGATAGCTGACAGAAAAAGGAACATTGTGTTCCATAACAAACTTTAGAGTTTAAATTGGTGGTGTGTTACCCTCTGGTGGCTTAAGGTGGTACTACAATAGAAGGAGTTTATAATACAATGGCATTGGGCACCAAAATGAAGAGATAACACAGAGAGTAGAGTAACAACCCAGTCACCCATTTTTCATTTGGTACAGCGAGACTTACAACTTCAACTTCAATGATGCACAGAGATATGAAAGAAATGCAAAATACCATTTTAACAGCTATAGCACAACTGACAGAAAAGGTAGATAATATAAGAGAACAAATGACAGAAATCAAACAAAAACTACATGAAAATAGACAGAAGAGACTAAAAAAGCCTTAACGGCTTTAAATGTACAAGTGATAGATGATACCCAAAAGGTGGAGCAGCTGGAGAAAGAACAGAAAACATATGATACCAGACTTCTCCAGCTAGAAATTGATAGAGCAGCCTATATACTAAGGTTTCAAAATGTCCCAGAAGAGAAATCTGAAGACCTGCAAAAAATGCTAAGCCAAGCCCTTTCAGAAATTTTACAACTTCCCCCAGATAAAATAAAAGAGGAGATTGATCAAGTCAAGAGGGTTCCCTCAAGTTTCACGAGGAGAAATGAATTGCCTAGCAAAATTCATTTGAAACTTACAAAAAAAAAAAAAGGTTTAGAGACAATATTTTGAGGCAAGCAAGAGACATGACAGTCGTGATTGGAGGAAATATGGTGAATATTCTGAGGGAAATCCCATTGCCAGTAAGACAGAAGAGAAGAGAATGCCAAGCGCTGACTAACTTCTTACGAGAAAGAGAGATACCGTAGACTAGGCTGATGCCAGAAGCTCTACTTTTTACATACCAAGATAATAAGTATAGGATCAACTCTGTATTTAAAGCTGAAAATTTTGGGGGAGAAAATTGAGAAGGAAGGAAGGAAGGAAGGAAGGAAGGAAGGAAGGAAGGAAGGAAGGAAGGAAGGAAGAAAGAAAGAAAGAAAGAAAGAAAGAAAGAAAGAAAGAAAGAAAGAAAGAAAGAAAGAAAGAAAGAAAGAAAGAAAGAAAGAAAGAAAGAAAGAAAGAAAGAAAGAAAGAAAGAAAGAAAGAAAGAAAGAAAGAAAGAAAGAAAGAAAGAAAGAAAGAAAGAAAGAAAGAAAGAAAGAAAAGGAATTAACAGAAGGCAAAGATCCAAGTGGTGCAAGGAAGTATCCTACACGGGCTTAGACAAAAAAGAATAAAAAAGATATTGATAAAAAAAAATCCATAATGGCGTCATTAGTTTCTATTAATGTCAGTGGACTCAATTCCCCCTCAAAAAGAAGAAAGACTTTTTAAATATTTAACCAAATTGATATAATCTGTCTACAAAAAACTCATATCTTGGCAAAAGATCAGCATCTCTTGAAAAATAAAAAAATTGGTAGTCTTTTTGTGGCAACAGATTTAAATAAAAAGAAAAGAGGTTTGGCAACATATGTAAACGAAGATGCCTCAGAAGATGGAAGAATGTTGTTTGTGGAAATCACCATAGAAAGTAAAAAAAAAAAATTATTGGCAAACATTTATGCACCGAACAACCACCAAGATTTTTTTTTAAGGACCTGCACCTTAAGTTGCTGAATTTGGGACATTTTGGGTGTTGCTTAATAGGAGACTTCAGGGTAGTATTTGATAGACAATTGGACAGGAAAACATATAAGTATTCTAAAACCAAAGGTCCTCAGCTCCCAACAAGTTTTTTGAAATTAGCTGAAGAACTGGATTTTATCGATGCTTGGCGAACAAGGAATCTAAATTCAAAAGACTTTACCTACTACTTAGCCAGTCATCAATCTTGGTCAAGAATAGATATGTACTGGATCTCTGCGGACTTGGTTAAGGTTTTATCAGAGGTAGAAATCCAACCAAGAGTGATATCAGATCATAACCCAATATCTATTAAGATTAAAGGACCTCAAAAGGCAATGGAGGTTGAACACACAAACTTTGAAAGATAAAATTTTTCTTCAAGATACTGAAGTGGAAATGAAATCTTTTTTCAGACAAAATGTTATTCAAGACATGAAGATGCAAGTGGTATGGGATACAGCTAAAGCATATTTCAGAGGCTTAGTGATCAGATATAGTGCCAAGGAAAAGAAAGAGAAATCAGAGAGTTTTTAGAAATTAATGACACAAGCAGGAAAAGTAGAAAAGGAATTAAAAGCACAGCCTAGTAAACAGGAGCTTCAGGATAGGATCAAGAAAATATAGCATCAACTAAACTTATTGTTGCTAGAAGCAGTGGAGAAAAAGCTAAGATTTGCTAAAAAAAATTTTTTTTGAATTCGCCAACAAACCCAGAAGATGGTTGGCATACATACTGAGAAAAGAAGGTATGAAAAGAATAATAATGGTCTTGAGGGATCAAAATAATAAAGAGAAATTTCAAAGACAAGAGATAGGGCAAATCGTAGAGCAATTTTATAAGAAGTTATATGAGTCTAAGCAACTCAAAGAAGAGGAGTTGGTAGAATACCTCAAAAAGAATAACTTTAACAAATTTACTGAAGAGCAATGAAAAATTTTGAATGAACCAATGACAATAAGAGAATTAGGAGAAGCCACAGCGAATCAAAAGAACACTAAATCACCTGGACCAGATGGTTTGCCTGCAGACTTCTATAAAGCATTTGAAGATTGTTTATTGATACCATTTAAACACTTGATAGAAGTGATCCAAAAAGAAGCAGAAGTTCCAAAGTCATGGCAAGAAGCAACAATATCCTTAATTCCAAAAGGGTGTGGATTTGAAAGACATAAGAAATTTCAGACCAATTTCATTGTTGAATGTGGATTACAAAATTTTTGCCTCAATTCTTGCCCAACGTTTTAAAAGAGTATTATCAATGGTTATACATTAAAACCAGGCAGGATTTATTCCTAGAAGATATTTGAAAGATAATGTGAGAACAATATGTAACTTAATTGAATATTATGAAACACATCCAGAGAAGCAGGCCATATTAATAAACTTGGATGCAGAGAAGGCCTTTGATAACATTCATTGGCAATTTATGATACAACAATTGAAAGGAATGGAATATGGTGAAGACTTCTTTTTTATGTTAACCAAATTTATTAAATTTTGCAATATATTGAAATGTATTTCAAATAAGAAAAAAGAGAAAAAAGCAATATTTCAATCCTTATCAATACATTACACATTTTCTTTTTTTCTCACTTCCCCCACTTCTTTTCTTGGACCTCCATCAGTGCTTCAAGCTATTGAGAAAAAAACAATTAAGGTACCATCCGTTTGATAATCTTGCAGTATAAAATTTACATAAAATCTAATAACATCTCTATATCTCTATTCATAATTCTGTCTTCTAGCTTTCCTTCAGGACATTGTTAGCACCCCTGAACTTATTTATCTCAATATACTAAATCATATCACCTTAACCTTTTAATTCACCCATAGTATTACAGTTATCTTTCATCTATTATCACACCAGTTATAACTATTTAATTCTTTTTAAGTATTACACTTATCTTTCATCAATCTATTTTCACATCAATTATAACTGTTTGTTGTAATTATCACTATATTTTCTAACTGCTAATAAAAGGAGCTATCGTATATTGATTCAAAAAATTCTTTCTAATAATCTGTCTCCCCCATTTTCCCCAATTTCAGGTTATACTTTCAAAAACCACCAAATGTCTCTTAACTTCACATTGCTTTTCAATATAGTGTCAAGACATGGAACTTCAAACAGAGATGGATCATATTGTTGCAAAATTAATCCATTTATTTGAGAACAAACAGTCTAGTAAGGAGCCAAGTTGAGTTTGATAACTCTCGAGGCTGAAGCCAGCCTTTTTGTACATTTCAAAGGAAAGAAACAATACAGCATTTTCACACTCCCAGAGACAGTTGGCGCTTCCCATACCCCTTATCTCCTTCCCAGGAAGCAATACACTAGTCACCTTGAATATGCTAACTTCAAAGGCCCCAGATGGTTTCTAGGCCGGGTGTGAAATTCTTCTCCTTGCAGTTACAGATTGCTTTGGGGAAAGATACATGTTACTTGTCACGGCTGGGGCCGGGTCAGGCAAAGTCCAGAGGCAGGCCGAGGTCTGTAGCCAGCAAACAGGAGTGTCCGAGGTGCCAAATCCAAATCGCTGTGCAAGTATCGCAGGTCCGAGGTCCAGAAGCTGAGGTCAGGGAGTCCAGAAGTCAAAAGCCAAAGTCAGGGAGTCAGGAACCAAAGTCAAGCCGGAGTGGATGCTAGAACGTCAGGGAGATGACTAGTTGCTTCCACAAAGCCTCCTCCCAAAGCCCACAGCTATATAGCCCTCTGCTGGCTGTTGCCTGTTTGGGCTAATTGCTGGCTCAGGGAGGCAGCCAGGATCCTGTTACCACTCAAGCATCCTTGCTCTTAGAAGGGCCAGAATCCTCTCAGAACTCAGGGCTCAGGGAGCGTCTTGCTTGTGAGCGTGCCGCCCTCCTCCGATCCCTGAGGTCCTGCCGGAGGCGGTCACGCACACGAGCCACCCGAGAGGGCGAGGCAGGGGGGCTGGGATCTTCTCCAGCAGGAGGCAGGGGCACTGGTGCAGGTGGCAGGGGCACAGTTTCCACATCAGACTCAACTTCCTCTGAAGGGTCCCCAGCACCCATGACACTATCCCCCCCCCCAGGGCCCCCCTCCGTCGAGGGACCTGGAAGGTCGGGGTGATAGTTGTGGAACCGGTGCACCAAGTCCGGGGCATGAAGATTGTCCTCGGGCTCCCAAGACCGGTCTTCTGGGCCGTATCCCTCCCAGTCCACCAGGTATTGGAGGCCTCCACGATGGTACCGGGAGTCCAGGATCTGGTGCACCTCGTATTCTTCTTCATCATCCACCAACACCGGTGGTGGCGGCGGTGGGCAAGGAGGCCGAGCTGGGTCAGGGGTTGCAGCTGGAACAAGGAGGGAGCGATGGAACACCGGGTGAATGCGGAGATGGGGTGGCAACTGGAGCCTGAAGGCGACGGGGTTTATTTGGTCCGTGACGGGGTAGGGGCCAATGAACCGCGCATCCAGCTTGTGAGACCGACCAGGCCGGCGCAGGTAGCGAGTTGAGAGCCACACCTGATCCCCTGGCTGGATTGGGGGGCCCTCCTGCCTCTTCCGGTCCGCAGCCAGTTTGTAGGCTTCCTTGGCCCGCTGTAGCTGCTCCCGGAGCAAGTCTTGGCTGGCGTGGAGTTCTTGCAGGTAGGCCTCGACGGCGGGGACATTCGTGGGTGGCAGGATCGCCGGGAAGAACCGAGGGTGGTACCCGTAGGTTGCAGCAAACGGGGTCATTTGGGTGGACGAGTGGACCGCGTTGTTGTATGCAAACTCCGCTAGAGGCAACAGAGTGGTCCAGTCGTCCTGCTGGTAGCAGGTGTAGCAGCGGAGATATTGCTCTAGCGTGGCATTGGTGCGCTCTGTCTGACCATCTGTCTGTGGGTGGTAGGCTGAGGACAGGTGCACTTGAGTACCCAGGCTGGAATGGAGGGCTTGCCAGAACCGAGAGGAGAACTGGGGGCCCCGGTCTGAGATCAGGTGGACTGGGAGTCCGTGCAGACGAAAGATGTGTTGAAGATAGAGCTGGGCTGTCTCCTGAGCTGTGGGAAGTTTCGGGCACGGAATGAAGTGGGCCATCTTGGTAAATAGGTCGACGACCACCAAGATGCAAGTCTGACCTTTGGATCGTGGGAGTTCTGTAATGAAGTCCATCGAGATGGTATCCCAGGGTCCTGAGGGTGCGGGCAAGGGCTGTAACAACCCCGAGGGTTTGGCCGGGACGTCCTTGGCCCGCCGACAGACGTCACAGGAGCTGACATAACGGGCAACATCGGAGCGAACTCGTGGCCACCAGAATTCTCGCGTCAGCAAGTGGGTGGTCTTATGCTGTCCAAAGTGCCCGGCGGGTAACGAGTCGTGGGTCAGGCGTAGCACTTCTGCCCGCAAGGGCCCGGGCGGCACATAGAGGCGTTCGCGGTGTAGCAAGAGACCGCCTCGAGTTGTGAACTCGCCTGCCGAGTTGTCTTGGAGTGCCTGGAGGTGTTGCTGGACCCAGGGATCGTTGGCCTGGCTAGCACAAATGTCCTCCACGAGTGTGGGTGAAGTGGAGGTGGCTGCAAATACTGAGGGCGGCAGGATGGGAGCAGCGGGCATGGCCTCAGTTGAAGCAGGGGCATATTCCGGTTTCCGGGAGAGTGCATCTGCTTTTCGGTTCTGGGTATGGGGGATGTAGGAGATCCGGAAGTCAAAGCGAGAGAAGAATAGGGACCACCGGATCTGGCGCTGGTTGAGACGGCGGGTGGTCTGGAGGTGCTCTAAGTTCCGGTGGTCAGTGAGCACTTGAACAGGGTGGCGAGCCCCTTCGAGGTAATGCCTCCAAACCTCAAAAGCTGCCTTGATCGCGAGCAACTCCCTCTCCCAGATGGTGTAGTTCCTTTCCGCAGCCGTGAGCTGGCGCGAGTAATAGGCGCAGGGCTGGAGTGGCTGAGATGGCTCCTCGCGCTGGGACAGCACTGCTCCCAGGGCCACGTTGGAGGCATCAGCTTCCACCGTAAAGGGAAGCTGGGGGCAGGGTATCTCAGGAGTGGGCCGGTGGCAAAACGGGTCTTCAGGGTGGAGAAGGCGTTATCGGCCTCTGGGGACCAGCAGAAGGGTTCTTTGGGGCGGAGTAGTCGAGTCAGGGGTGTTGTCAGGGAGGCATAGGCCGGGATGAATTGCCGATAGTAGTTGGCAAAACCAAGGAATCGCTGCAGGTCTTTGCGATTCTGAGGAGCCTGCCAGGTCAGGACCGCTTCTACTTTTTTCGGGTCCATGAGGATCCCTTGCGGGGACACAATGTGACCGAGGAATTCGACAGAGCGCAGGTCGAAGTCGCACTTCTGCAGCTTGGCGTAGAGGCCATGGGTTCGCAGGCGCTGCAGGACCTGGCGGACGTGCTCGGCGTGCTGGGCAGGATTGCGGGAGTAAATTAGGATGTCATCCAGGTATATGATTGCGAAGCGGTCGAGCAAATCCCGGAATATGTCGTTCATGAACCTCTGGAAAACAGCGGGGGCGTTGGTCAATCCAAAGGGCATCACCAGGTGCTCGTACTGCCCGTACCGGGTCCCAAATGCGGTCTTCCATTCGTCTCCGGGCCGTATGCGCACCAAATTGTACGCCCCACGGAGGTCCAGCTTGGTATAGATTTGGGCCCCCTTTAAGCGATCCAAGAGTTCAGGGATCAGTGGTAGAGGGTACCGGTCGCGGATGGTGATCTTGTTCAGGGCCCGGTAATCATTGCACAGCCGGAGCTCCCCACTTTTCTTCTTCACGAAGAGGACTGGAGCAGACAGGGGAGAGGTTGAGGGTCGGATGAAGCCGCGTTTCAGGTTCTTATCTAGGAAGTCTCGCAGAGCGGCCAACTCAGGCTCCGACATTGGGTACAGACGCCCCACCGGGAGTGGTGCCCCAGGTACCAAGTCAATGGCACAGTCATAGGGCCGGTGAGGGGGAAGCTGATCCGCTCCTGTCTCTTCGAAGACATCGGCGAAATCCGCATACTTCTGAGGGAGCTGAGGACCACCACTCGGGATGCCAGATGCCAGAGTGGTGGGAGGAGTCAGATGGGGGCATGGGTCTCGGAAGCGTAGTTCCTGCTGGGCCCAGTCCACGATGGGGTTGTGCAGCTTCAGCCAGGAAAGGCCTAGAATCAGCGGGAAGCGAGGCATGCGGGCGACATCAAACTGCAGCTGTTCTTGGTGCTGCTGGACGTGGAAGGTGATGGGACAGGTCTCCTGGGTGACGGGGCCAGAACGGAGGAGCCGCCCGTCAATAGCCTCCACCAGTGTTGGAGTCTCTTTTGGCTGCACTGGAATCTGGTGCTGCTTTACAAAGGCGGCATCTACGAAACAGTGGGCCGCTCCCGAGTCCAGCATGGCATACACGAACAGCCAGCGTCCATCGGGCAGACGGAGTTTGACTGGTAGCAGGAACGGGCCCGGGGTATCAGCCTGTTGTTCGGAGGACCCAGCTAGTCGCCCCAGGCTGGAGGGTCCACTTACGCCTGGGGCTGGCCTTTTGGCGGCGGTGGCAATGTAGGTCCGGGTATCCGATATTTAGCAGGGCAGCCAGAGGCATAGTGGCCTGCCGTGCCGCAGTAGAGGCACAGGTTCTGCGTGCGGCGTCTGGCCTTCTCTTCTGGAGTCAGGCGGGGTCGAGCAGCTCCAAGCTGCATAGGCTCACTCTTGTCTCTGGTACTAGCTGGGGATGGGAGAGGAGCCAAGTGGCATGGCGCAGGGAGCTGGCGCCCTCGGGTCTTGGCTTGGCGGCGACTTTCCAGGCGGCCATCAATGCGGAGGCAGAGGGTGATAAGTTCCTGGAGGGTGGGGGGCCGCTCCACCCTGGCCAGTTCATCCAGGACTTCCTCTGCCAACCCCTCGGTAAACTGGTCCATCTGAGCAGCCTCATTCCACGCCAAGTCTTGGGCCAGGAGCTTGAATTCGGTGGCATACTGAGCCACCAAGGACTGGCCTTGTTTCAGGGCCCTGATTTTCCGGTTGGCTGTGGCTGCTTGGACTGGGTTGGAGAAGGCAGCAGACAGGTGGGCCTCAAACCCCTGGTAATCAGTCAGTAGGGGAGAGGACCCAACCAGTAGGGGTGTGGCCCACTTGGCCGCCTGCCCCTTTAACAGACTAATGATAAAACACACCTTCGTCTTGTCATTGGGGAAGTCCCGTGCTCTTAGTTCAAAGTACAGCTGACACTGTGCCAGGAAAGCAGGAAATTCTTCCACGGCACCCCCAAATCTGTCAGGTGGGGGAACTGGGCACTTGGCTGGAGCACTGGCCGCAGGTTGTTGCTGCAAGTGCACTACTGCCTGTGTTAGCTGCTGTACCTGGGCTTGGAGTGCAGCCAGTAGTTCAGTGGTTTCACTTGCTTCAGCCTCCATCCTGTGGAGTGGGTGTTTGTTGGGTGGAAGCAATCTGTCACGGCTGGGGCCGGGTCAGGCAAAGTCCAGAGGCAGGCCGAGGTCTGTAGCCAGCAAACAGGAGTGTCCGAGGTGCCAAATCCAAATCGCTGTGCAAGTATCGCAGGTCCGAGGTCCAGAAGCCGAGGTCAGGGAGTCCAGAAGTCAAAAGCCAAAGTCAGGGAGTCAGGAACCAAAGTCAAGCCGGAGTGGATGCTAGAACATCAGGGAGATGACTAGTTGCTTCCACAAAGCCTCCTCCCAAAGCCCACAGCTATATAGCCCTCTGCTGGCTGTTGCCTGTTTGGGCTAATTGCTGGCTCAGGGAGGCAGCCAGGATCCTGTTACCACTCAAGCATCCTTGCTCTTAGAAGGGCCAGAATCCTCTCAGAACTCAGGGCTCAGGGAGCGTCTTGCTTGTGAGCGTGCCGCCCTCCTCCGATCCCTGAGGTCCTGCCGGAGGCGGTCACGCACACGAGCCACCCGAGAGGGCGAGGCAGGGGGGCTGGGATCTTCTCCAGCAGGAGGCAGGGGCACTGGTGCAGGTGGCAGGGGCACAGTTTCCGCATCAGACTCAACTTCCTCTGAAGGGTCCCCAGCACCCATGACATTACTGTTCTCACGGTTAGTAAAGCAGGGGTCACAGCAGAGTGCAATATGGCGTTAGTCATGTCAAGCTATTCTACTATATAGTTCACTTTACTATAAGCAAGTTACACGTCTGACATATAGTCCTGAAACTTCTTCCATTCATCTTTAAATTTTTCTGCATCACTGTCTTTCAAGATTCTAGTAAGTCTATCCATTTCACTCCAATGTAAAGTTTTTTAAATCCAGTCCCATTTATCTGGTATTTCAGCTTGCTTCCACCTTTGTGCAAACAATGTTCTTGCAGCTGACAACATATACAACACCAAAGTCCAGTCTTGCTTCGGAAAACTTTCCATTTGTAATCCTACCAGAAAGGTATCTGGTGCCCTTTTAACTGCATGTCCCAAAATCTTCGACATCTCTTGTTGAATCATTTGCCAAAATTGTCTCGCTTTTTCACATGTCCAACACATATGGTAAAAAGAGCCTTCATGCTTTTTACATTTCCAACACTGATCAGATGCCTGCTTGTTCATTTTTGCTAACTTCTTAGGTGTCATATACCACCTGTATTGCATTTTCAAACAGTTTTCTTTTATATTATTACATGTCAATATTTTCATAGAGTTCTTCCATAGGTGTTGCCATGTCTCCATTGACATTTCTTTATTCATATTTATTGCCCATTTAATCATTTGAGATTTTACTACTTCATCTTCTGTAGACCATTTCAATAACAATGTATACATCTTTGCAATCAACTTTTCATCTTCCCCTAATAGCACTTTTTCCATTTCTGTCTGATCTTGCCTTATACCTGTAGTCCTGATATATTTATCCACTAAACTTTTAATTTGTAGCATCTGGAACCAAATAAATTAGTCTTGCAGTTCTTCCTCTGCTTTTAATTCTACTTTGCCACCCTTAATTTTTAGCAATTGTTTGTATGTAACCCATTTGTCTTCCTGTGAGTCAGAAATCCATTTTATAACTTCCATTGGTACAATCCACAGTGGTTTCCTCTCATCACCATATTTAAAATATTTTTTCCAAGTATTCAACAAACTTCTTCTTATAAAATGATGCCGGAAGAAACTATCCATCTTCTCCTTCCCATAATACAAATATGCATTCCAACCAAATAGATTTCCATGACCTTCTAACGCCAATAACTTGGATAAGGTTATCCAGTCCTTGAGCCATACTAAACATACTGCTTCATGATATAATTTAAGATCAGGCAGTTGAAATCCTCCTCGTTCTTTCGCATCAGTTAGGATTTTCCTTTTGATTCTTGGTTTTTTTCCCGCCCATACAAATTCAGAAATCTTTTTTTGCCATCTATTGAATTGTTTAACATCTTTCACAATTGGAATTGTTTGGAAGAGGAACAACATTCTTGGTAAGACATTCATTTTCACGGCAGCTATCCTGCCCAAAAGAGACAGGTTCAGTTTATTCCATTTCAACATATCAGCTTCAATTTTACACCAAAGTTTATCATAGCTATTTTTAAACAGATCTATATTTTCATCATGATCTCTACACCCAAATATCTTACTTTCAAGGTGACTTCACATCCAGTTGCATTTTGAAGTTCTTTCTGTTTGCACAATAATAATTTTTTACTTAAAATTTGTGATTTTTCTTTATTTATGTAAAACCCAGCAAGGTCACCATATTCTCTAATTTTTTCCAATAACAATGGTAATACTTGTATTGGATTTTCAGTAAGAAACATCACATCATCTGCAAAGGCTCTATATTTATAAGTCCATCCTTTCAGTTTTAGCCCCTCTATTTCCTTATCTTCTGTTATTTGCAACAAAATCTCTAGAGTCATTATAAATAGCAATGGGAATAGAGGGCAACCTTGTCTTGTACCTTTGCTGATAACCATTTGCTCCGTTAAATCTGAATTAACACATAGCTTGGCTCGCTGTTCAGTATATATCGCCTTCACTATTCTTATAAAGTCTTTTCCCAACTCTACTTTTTCCATCACAGCAAACAGAAAGTCCCAATTCAATTAAGATTGTCAAAGGCTTTCTCCACATCAGCAAAAAAGAGTGCCACTTCTTTTTCTGGATGTTTTTCATAATACTCTACAATGTCCACCACTATCTTGATATTGTCTCTAATTTGCCTCTTTGGGAGAAAGCTTGCTTGCTTCTCACAGATAAACCTATGCAGGTATTGTTTTAGCCTTTCCGCCAAAATTTTTGCAAAGATTTTGTAGTCATTGTTAAGCAATGAAATCGGTCTATAATTTTTCACATTTGTAGCATCTCTGTCTTCTTTTGGTAACAATGAAATAACTGCTTCTTTCCAAGTATTTGGCACTTGCCCATCCAAATGGATATTATTCATCAATTTTTGGAGCCTTGGAACTAATATATTTATAAGAACTTTGTAAAATTTTATTGAAAAGCCATCTGGTCCCGGTGCTTTCCCTATTTTCATTGAACTGATTGTAGCTTCTATTTCACCTTTTTCAATTGGATCATTCAATGTTTCTTTCAACATTTCTGTAGTTGGATTTACCTTCATGCTTTGTAAATAAGCTTCTATTCTTTCTTCATCAACTCGCTGGCCTTTAAATAAGTTAGCATAGTACTTGTAGAATTTCCTTTTGATGCCCTCCTGGTCTACAATTTCTTTGCCACCGGTTTTAATCTTGTTTATGTATTTATTTTCCCTTCTTTTCTTCATTTGCCATGCCAAATACTTTCCAGGTTTGTTTGCCCCTTCAAAAGATTTTTGTTGGAGTCTTTTCAAATTCCACTCCACCTCTTTATTCAGTAAATGACTTAACTGACTCTGTAAAATTGTAATTTCTCACAAAATTTTCTTTACATAAAGAATGAGCTGGAGCCAAAACTGACTTTTAAAGATAATGAAGGTAGATATTTGGCAGTAGAAATTTTGATGTATGGCAAAAGACTCTGTTGTTGGGACTTTATGCTCCTAATGGGGCGAAGACTGACTTTTTCAATGATATTATGAAACAACTGGATCAAGTAACATACGATCAGATAACGCTTATAGGTGACTTAAATGGAACTATTCAGAACTCCTTAGATAGATCTGGGGGAAAAAATGCAGATGGGAAACTACCTAAAGCATTTTTGAACTAATCAAACAAGAGATTTTAGAAGACATGTGGAGAAAATTCAACCCCAGGGTATGAGACTATACTTTTTTTTCAGCCAGACATAATACCTTTTCTAGGATTGATATGTTATGGGGTTGAGCTGGGGTTGATCACAAAAAAGTAGAGATTCTTCCGAAAATAGGTGCAGACCATAACTTGTTGATGTGGTTGGCTAAAGGGAGGGAAAAAAGAGAGGAGGTGGAGGATAAATGATGACTTATTACAGAAAGTGGAGGTAGTGGCATCTCTAGAAAAAGAAACTAACGATTTTTTCCAAACAAATGACAACCAAGAGGTACAATTTCAAACTGTTTGGGATGCCTATAAGGCTGTGAAACATTAATTACATTGAATAATAAGGACAGAAGGGCAAATGAAAAGCAATTGTTGGACTTACAAAAGGAAATAAGTAAAAAAGAAATTGAATTAAGAAAGAGACCAGGGGAAAAGAATGTGGTGAAGACTTCTTGAGGGTTGTACAATCAATCTACTCTATACAAACGGCAAAGGTGAGAGTTAATGGTGAATTATCAGAAGCATTTCCCATACAGAAAGGAACTCGGCAAGGCTGTCCATTATCACCGCTGCTTTTTATTTTGACTCTGGAGATATTGAACAATCAGATTAGAGAAGATCCAAATATTAAGAGGGCCTTGATTAAAGGTGAGCAATTTAAACTGAGGGCATTTGCAAATGATTTGGTTTTTATATTGGAACAACCAATGGATTCAATTGGCCACTTGATGGATAAAACTGAACAATTCAGTGTCTGGGCAGGCTTGAAGATAAATTATAATAAAACAAAATTTTTGGCCAAAAATATGGCAACAGAAGAAACCCAGTTCTTTCAGCAAAAATCAGGTTTTTTGCATGAGAAAAAAGTGAAATACTTGGGTATCCATATCTCGAATAAATGTAGTAACTTAAAGATGGATAATTATGACAAACTACTTATAGAGATTAAAAAAGACCTGGATAAATGGCAAGACTTGAATATATCATTGATGGGAAGAATAGCCTCCCTAAAGATTGTTATTTTTATTCCAGACTATTCCGTTGTTCCTGATTAATGCCTTCTTTCAAGAGGTGAATAAATTGATTTTGGGATTCATATGAAAAAAACAAAACCAAGAATTACATTAAAAACACTCCAAGACACCAAAATAAGAGCAAGTTTGGCTCTGCCAGATGGGCAACTATATTACAAAGCTTCAGTGTTATCCTGGGTAAAAGACTGGGTACTTTTGAGTGACAAAAGATGATTATTGTTAGAGGGACATGATCTTACTATGGGCTGGCATGCTTATCTTTGGTATCAAAGATTAGGTCACTCATATTTTAAAAATCACTGGTTTAGGAAATCCTTATACCAGGTTTGGTCATGATTGAAACCTAAAATGTATCAGAAAATTCCAAGATGGGTCTCTCCAGTCGAAGCATTTACTCCACCAAATCTTATAAAATCAAACCAGCTATATAAATATGATCTGTTGAAAAAGGATAATGATTTGAAATCAAAAGAAGAATTAGAAGATATTGGTATTAAAATGAGTTGGTGGATGAGACTGCAAACATAATCCAGGTATGCCAAAGATAAAATAATGGGTTTTAATAAAGAACACTATGCATTTGATAAAATATTTTTGGGTCCTCAAGAGAAACTAATGTCGAAGATATACCCCTACTTTCTACAAATGAGAATGCAAGGTGAGATTGTGAAGGACTGAATGGTTCAGTGGGCTAAGAATCTGGGCCGTAATATTATGTTAGATGAATTGGAAGTGTTATGAAAATCTAATATTAAAATGACTAGATTGGTAGCCTATAAGGAAAATGTTCTATAGGTAGTATGTAACCCCTCAGAAACTTGCAAAGATGTATCCTAACATGTCTAATAAGTGTTGGAAATGTGAAAAGCAGGTGAGGTCGTTTTTCCATATGTGGTGGATGTATGGTATGGTGAAAGACTTTTGGAAGATGGCTCATGAGCTATTACAAAAAATGTTGAACGTCAAGTCTGCTTCAACTCTGGTAAAGTCTGTATTTCATCTTTGGTTCAGGGGGGAGCATTCTGGGTAAAAGCCACACTGTATACCAATGCTGCTAGCTCGAACTCTCCTCCCCCCCCTCCCTTCCTTTGTTATGTAGCTTTGCTTTGAAATGGGAATATGTGAAAGAGATTATAGTGCCTTCTCAGGCTGGGCACCGGGGGGAGGATACGCCCAAGGCCACAACAGGCCTGAGAACGAATTTGTAACATCAATGTGTGAATGTGCCCTGCATAGTACCCCCTCCCTAAAGAATCCCTTTTAAGTATACCTTATATGATTACACTTTACTGTATGATCCTCAGTCTTTCAATCTCCTTGTAGTCGAGAACAATGATATCAATAAACTAGAAACTTTGTATCAACAAGGCCTCGTTATTGAATCAGCCGACTTGACATTGAAGACACATATTCATTTTAAACCAGAACTTTTTTTATTGAACATTTTGCCTAATACATATACAAAGGAGAGGAGACACTGAATTGTTCATTTCAACACAGCAGCCAGAATTCTTTTGGCACAGAAATAGAAACTTCAGGAAATTCCTTCCAGATTTGATCTGATGAGCAAAATCCTGGAGGCGATGGAAGCAGACTATTTATCTCAGCTCTTGGCAGCGAAGCCGAAGGAAGATGAAGGGAAATGTTGGGAGAAGCTTTGTCTGGCTAGACATGTAAGCCATGGTGTTGTAAATGTCAAGCGTGTCTAAATCTGATTGATAATTGATGGTTTTAGGGTCCTGCCAAAGTCTGGTCTGGAAAACGTCATGGGAGACCCAGATCTGTAAGTTTGTTATTCTTTCCTGTTTATTACCTTACTTTATGGTCGTTAATTAGAAGTAGTGAGAAGAGAACTAAATAATCAGTGCCTTCCCAGGGAACTTCTGAAGGGAGGATCTGCCATCTGTGCATGGCAAGGTCGGAACCCGATAACACTCTGGAAATGTGAATAGTTTTGACACTGTCTGTGTGAACGCTCTCATCCCGTCCCCCCTCCCTTGGAATTCTTTTGAAGTAGTCCTTAAAAGTATTGTATCAATGTATCACTTTCATTATTCTCAAGAATTGGCTTCGGCCAAAGTATCTGTCTGTCAATAAATGTAGTCTTTGTATCAACTTCGACTCGTCATTGAACCCACATGCTTGACATTTTGAGAAGAATCCTTTAAGGAGTTTAACCACCCTGGCTACCTTGTAACCTGATGGCCGAAAGGATTCCAGGAGGTGGTGAATTCCCAGAGCCCGACGAGGGGGTGCCTGCACTGGCCCCTCCATGGCACATTCTGGATGCAAGGAGAGGTCCAAGTTTGCCTCTCCACATTCAACAGCTGTTAGTCACCCCCTGGCAGTGGCAGTTGCGGACCTCGACAACCACAATGGACGAGGCCCCAGTGTGCAGAGAAGCCATCCTCACCAGGCACATGCATCGGGTGAGGATGACCAACGAAGGGGGTGGCAACCCGGGCAACCCAGGACCGGGAGAGCTGGAGGAGATCGACAGCATTCTAGTCGTTCCACTGCCGAATCCCGATCCAGCGCAGGGAGGGGACAACCCGGACGCCCCAGGCAGGGGTGATCCGAATACCCCGGCCCCGAAAAAGGAGGAAGACGAGATAGCCTATGAGTTCTGAGCGATGGTCCGGAAGGAGGTAGTGGTCAAAGGGCTGCGTGACGAGATCCAGGTGATGATCACCCGAATGGCCGGGGTGTTTAACGGGCAACTTAACCAAGCCTTGGTTGTGCCTGGACCTCAGAGGGTGCCACAACTCCCTCCAGACAGACCTCCAACAGCCCCTCCGGCAGCACCGCCCACCCTGCGCCCTCCAGCCCTGGCCCCGCAGCCAGCGGCACCCCTGATTCCCCAAGAAGGAGATCGGGGACAGGAAGTGGAAGCTACCTTTGACGGGGATCCGGAGGAGGTGGAGTACTTTATGATCCAAGCCAATAGTTACATGCACTATTGGGGGAATACCTTCCCATATGAGTTTAGCAGGGTAGACTACCTTGGATCGAAGCTGAAGAGAGCTGCCAGAAGATGGTACGTGAGTCTGTACAAAGCCATGAGCCCAGAACTGGACTATGTTAATAAGTTCCTGCAAGTGCTGATGGCTCAATACGAGGACCCCCTCCAAGAGACCAGGGCATTGGCCGCCTTATGAGACATGCAACAAGGATCCAAATCGATCCGGGAGTATGCTGCGGCATTTCGGGCCAATGCCGCGAAAGTAAGGGGTTGGAGTGAACTCATGAAAATTGAACACTTCACCTGGGGGCTAAATGCCGGTATCCTAGACCGAGCCCTCACCCAGGCTAGATCCACAACACTGGTAGGCTGGGTCCAACTGGCAGGCGAGGTCGAGACCAACATGAAACGGGCGGCCATGCAGCGCCAACATCAAAGCAACAAATCAAGCCACGATGCCAAGTTGGGATGTAAAGCAGAGGTGAAGAAACCCCAAGGGGGGGCGGTGGTGGGAAGCCTGCGGGGCCTCGCAAATGCTTCAGATGTGAGGACCCCAACCATTGGGCCAGCAGTCGCCCGAACCCCCCCAGAACCCCTTCGAGCACCTCCAAGACGAGCACCCCAGCACCCAAGAAAATGCCGGGTCGCCAAAAGCAGAGCGGCAGCCGTGACGGAGCCAGATGACGACCCTCTCCTCCCAGACGAGCTGAGTGAGCTGGCATGGCTGGATGAGCCATCGGGAAATGAGGACAACCTGCTCTAATGGGTGCCATTCTGCAGGTCACCGAAGAAACGGCACCACTCAGGGTGAGGCTAATGGGATCGCTGTACTTTGTACAAGTTATACTGTTAAACCCTAACATCAAAAGATTTGTGCAGGTGAAAGCCCTAATTGACTCTGGGTGTAACAGGGACATCATCACCCCTAAGCTGGTGGATGCGGGGGGAACCTTGTGTGTCAGCGACCCAGCTGGTACCAGTGGGGATTGAGGATCATTGGGACCAAGAGGCTTTTGTAATCACCCCTTCTTCCACCTATGATGTGGTCTTAGAGGTGGGGTGGCTAGCCAAGCACAAGCCGAGTATATGGTGGGGAGACCAGACAATAAAATTTGTCAACCCACTGTGCGGAGGGCATCATTGGAATATTGACTGGGGGCCACAGCCTCCTTCCAGGAAGGATAAGGTCTGTTTAACCCTGGAGGAAGTCCCAGCCATCCCCAAAGTCTACCAGGACTTGAAGGGGGTGTTTAGTGAGCAGGGGGCGGATGAACTGCCGCCCCACCGGAGCACAGACTGCACCATTGAAATGATACCGGGGCTGACGCTGCCTAAGGCAAAGTTGTACTAGATGGGGTGGGCCGAGAAAGTGGAATTGCGGAAATTTCTAGACAAAAACTTAAAGTGAGGGTTTATTAGACTGGCGACGGCCCCCCACGCTGCCCCCGTCTTGTTTAGAAAGAAGAAGGATGGCTCACTCAGGCTTTGCACGGACTTTTGCGGGATTAATGGGATTTCGACTTCAAATGCCTATCCTATCCCCCTCATCAAGGACTTACTAAGCATGGTGTCTGAGGGGAAAATTTTCACCAAGTTGGACTTAAGGGATGCATACTTCAGAGTGCGCATTAAAGAGGATGGAAAACAGCTTTCAAAACCCCCATGGGACAGTTTGAGTACTTGGTCATGCCATTTGGGTTGCAAGGAGCACTGGGGGTGTTCATGAACTTTATCAATGATGTGTTGAGAAAATTTTTGTTCAAAGGGGTAGTGGTGTATCTGGATGACATCATTATTTATTCACAGGATGAGAAATCCCATGTAAAATTGGTGAGGGAGGTATTGAGCACCCTGTTGAAGCATAAGTTGTCTGCTAAATTGTCCAAGTGCGAGTTCCACAAAACGGAATTAGACTATCTGGGATTCAGAGTCTCCGCTCAGGGGCTGGCAATGGATCCGGCTAAAGTGCAAGCAGTATTGGATTGGGCTCCCCCGAGGACACGTAGACAGCTACAATCTTTCCTCGGGTTTGCAAATTTTTACAGAAACTTCATAGCTGGGTTTGCCCAAATCATGCCCCCCCTGACTGAGTAATTAAAAACAAGGGGAAAGGGGCCGGAGGCAAAGAAGCTGGGGGCCCGTTTAAATTGGACACCGAAGTGCCAGGCAGCCTTCAATAAACTCAAACAACTGTTTACTAGCGAACCGGTCCTGAGCTACCCGAATGAGCTGAGACCCTTCATTGTGAGGAAGGTGGGCTGAGGCCTTGCGCGTACATCTCTAAGAAGTTTTCACAAGAGCAAAGGAATTGGTCGGTGTGGGACAAAGAGGCCTTTGCTATAACTTATGCACTGAAGACCTGGTGGTCCTGGCTAGAGGGGGCAAAGGTCCCGTTTGAAATTTGGACAGATCACAAAAATTTAGAAGCGCTCACTGGGAGGAGAAAACTGAGCGAAAAACAAATTAGATGGGCAGGCTTCTTTTCCAAGTTTGACTTTGTGCTGAGACACATCCCTGGGGCCAAGAATTTCTTAGCGGACACTCTCTCCCGCCTGCCTCAGCACAACAGTCAAAGGGAAGAAGTGGTAGATTCTTTAGTGCCGCCCTCTTCAGTGGCGGCAACAGTAACCACTCAGTCAAAGACAAAACTCCGCCAGAGCGGATGGGCGGAGGAATGAATGGCCATAGAAACTGAAATGGAGGGAGAGGACTGACCAGGAGAAGTGCAGAAAAAGGAGCACGGGTTGTGGTACAAAGGGAAAAAACTGTATGTCCCCAAAAGCATGAGGTCGGAAGTTTTACAATACTGTCACTCTAATAAGTTGGCTGGTCATTTCGGGTACGTGAAAACACTCCACTTAATTAGTAGACAGTTCTGGTGGCCATCACTGAAAAAAGACGTGTCTGAGTTTGTGGCTTCATGCCCCATCTGCCTAATGGCCAAAAGGAGGGGTGGAAAGCCACCCGGACTACTGAAACCAATAGAAACGGCCACGAGGCCCTGGTTGGTGGTGTCAAGCAAGTGAGTTCATGAGATTTCAAAGTAACCAGTCTTTGATTTAATGAAACAAAGTTGAGTTTATTGATAATCCAAGTAACTCATCCAAGCGAGATATTGGAACTGATACATACTAGCAGTGTAAGGCATACTTAAAGATGGCACATCAAAGATTCTATAAACAATACTACATTCTCAAAACAATCTAGTCTTCACGTGTGAAAATTCACACAGCGGTTACTCCCTTATCTGTCTTATGGCTGAACATCCGGAGTGGCCTTGCTGCCTTGCAGGCCTGTCTCCGAAGGCTTGAACTTCAAAGAGCGCATTCCTGCATTTGTTAGTAAAAACGAATAGGGAAGGGGGGGTGCTACTACTTTGATGTACAGAGCTCAATTCAGTATTAGTAACATTTCTACATTCTGATAACCATACTAAAGAAAATGAATTAACCATGAACATTGCTTGACATACTGCCCCCCCTAAGCTCTTGCTTGGGGTTTGTCTTGGTGCAGTAGGTAAAATCTTTTAAGAAGTAGGGGGGCTTTCAGATCTGTTGACTTGACCCATTCATCGCAGCTGGGAGGAAAGTACTTCCAGCGGACCAGGTAGTATAGGACCCCCCTCTTTACTTGAGTGTCTAATATCTCCCGCACCTCATGGTGACTTTGACCCTTCACCTGAATCGATTTGGGCTCTGGAGGGTGGGGGTGCCAGCTCGTAGCCCTCAGATCTCATTGAAGAAGGCTGCAATGGAAAACAGGGTGGATTTTACTAAACATTTTAGGCAGTTCTAGTTCCACGGTTACTTTATTTATAACTCTCTTGATTTTGAATGGCCCCAGGTATTTGTACGCCAGTTTTTTGGAGGTCTGGGGTAAAGGCAAGTTCTTAGTTTACAGGAACACCGTTTCTCCCACTTTGAACTTCCACTCTGGGGAATGCTTTTTGTCACACTGGGTTTTATAGTCTCTCTTTGCCATCTCCAAATTGTCCTAGATCACTGCCCAGCCCTTCTCCAGCGTTTCCCACCATTGCTGACAAGAGGTGGGAGCGGGAGTTCGGTGGTTACTCGGTAGCAGGGGGAATGGCTTCCCTTCATAGCCGTTCACAATTTTAAATGGGGTTGTCTTAGTTGAGCTATGAAGGCAATTGTTCTACCCATACTCTGCGAATGGTAACAGCTCCACCCAATTGGATTGTTGATAGTTTACATAGCATTGGAGATACTGTTCAAGAAGGGAGTTCACCAGTTCCGTCTGTCTGTCCGTCTGCGGGTGGTATGCACAGCTCAGCCCTTGCTCCATTCCAGTTAATTTACAAAACTCCCACCAGAAGTTGGCAACGAACTGCGGTCCGTGGTCGCTAATGACCTTATCGGGGAACGAGTGGGCTTTGACCACGTGTTGGAAGAATAAGTAAGCCAATTTCTTAGCAGTGAGTAACTTTTTACAAGGAATAAAATGGACTTGTTTGGAAAAAGTGTCCACAACCACTAATATCACTGTCCTACCCTGTGAGGCTGGTAGTTCCACGATGAAGTCGATAGAAACCACCGACCAGGGGCGTTCCACTGTCGGAGTGGGTTGGAGGAGGCCCAGAGCCTTTCCCCCCCTTTTCTTGGCCATTATGCACACTGGGCAGGAAGTTACAAACTCTGAAATGTCTTTTTTCATATGCGGCCACCAGAACTGCCGGTTAACCAAATGCAATGTTTTAACATAACCGAAGTGCCCTGACAGCTTACTGCAGTGAAAGTGTTGTAAAACTTCCCATTGTAGAGTTCTGGGGACATATAGTTTCCCGTCGTGGTACCAACCCCCCCCCCCCCATTCCCTTTTCCAGCCCTTCTGGCCTCTCCTCCCACTCGTGTTCTGTTTCCTTGATCAGTCGATTGTCCCCCCCATGGTTCCGCCGTTTTGGGCTTTTTCCCCAAGCGGGTGGTCGCGGCGCCGGCCACCGCGCTAGGGGGAATGATAGAGTCCACCACTTCCTCCCTTTGACTTTCATGCTGTGGAAGCCTAGATAGCGCATCAGCGAGAAAGTTTTTGGAACCAGGGATGTGCTTAAGGGTGAAGTCAAATTTTGCGAAAAACCCGGCCCATCGAATTTGTTTTTCTGTTAGTTTTCTACTGCCAGTGAGAGCTTCCAAATTTTTATGGTCAGTCCAGATCTCGAATGGCACTCTCGCCCCCTCTAGCCAGGATTACCAGGTTTTCAATGCAAAAGACACAGCGAACGCTTCTTTGTCCCACACTGACCAATTGCGCTGTTCTTGGGAAAACTTTTTAGAAATATAGGCGTAAGTTCTTAACCTTCCCTCCTCATCTCTCTGCATTAATATGGTGCCCACGGCCATGTCAGAAGCGTCGCATTGCACCATGAAGGGTTTGAGTTCGTTCGGGTGGGTTAACACTGATTCGCTCGTGAACAATTTCTTAAGCCTCTCGAACACGCTCTGGCAGTCCTGTGTCCATTTTAGTTTCACCCCGGGTTTTTTCATCTCAGGTCCCTTTCCTTTGGTTTTTAGCAAGTCTGTTAGTGGTAACATCACTTGGGCGAACCCCTGAATGAAGGTCCTGTAAAAATTTGCGAAACCGAGGAATGATTGTAGCTGTCTACATGTCCTCGGGAGTTCCCAGTCTAACACGGCCTGAATTTTGGCGGGGTCCATAGCTAAACCTTCCCCTGACACTTGGAAGCCCGTCTGATGGAACTCACACTTAGACAGTTTTGCATACAGTTTGTGCTTGTACAGGGTGGTGAGCATCTTCCTCACCAGTTGGACATGCGATGCCATATCTTTTGAATAAATAATGATGTCATCCAGGTACACCACCACCCCTTTGTACAGGTACTCTCTCAGTACTTCATTGATAAAGTTCATAAACACCCCCGGGGCCCCTTGTAGTCCGAAGGGCATCACTAAATATTCGAACTGCCCCATCGGAGTATTAAACGCTGTTTTCCACTCGTCCCCCTCTTTGATCCGCACTCTGAAGTAGGCATCCCTCAGATCCAGCTTGGTGAATATGGATCCCTCGGATACCGTACTTAGTAGATCTTTGATCAGGGGAATGGGATAGGCATTGGACATTGAAATCCCATTTATTCAGCGGAAGTCCGTGCAAAGTCTAAGACTTCTGTCCTTCTTCTTCCGGAAGAGCACCGGGGCGGCATGTGGAGCGGTGGCTGGTCTAATGAAACCCTGTTTTAGGTTTTTGTCTATAAATTTCCACAGCTCCACTTTCTCAGCTCACCTCATCAAGAACAGCTTGGCTTTGGGCAGTGTCTGACTGGGAATCAGTTCAATCGCACAGTCCGTGTTCCTGGTGGGGGGGAAGTTCGTTTGCCTCCTCCTCACTAAACACCCTGCGCAGATCTCTGTACTCTCGGGGGATGGATTGGACTTCCTCCACCAACACACACATTTTCTCATTCTTTGCGGGTGGCGATGCCCCCCAGCTCGCTAGCCAATGGTGGTGCTTACACCTTCTATCGGTGAAGTCTATAGTCTGGTCCCCCCATTGTATATCCGGTTGGTGCTTGGCTAGCCATCCGACTCCCAATACTATGTCGAATGACGATGAAGGGGTGATTACAAACACTTCTATGTCCCAATGGTCCTCTATCCCTACCGGTACGCCCTGTGTTTCTTCCATGCATGGTTCCCCCCTCATCACCGTCCCGTCCATTTGCTTGAATTGGATTGGGCAAGGCAAGGGTTTCCGTTCTAACCCCAGGACATCTATCAGCTTTGGGGTGATGATCTCCCTTGTGCACCCTGAGTCAATAAGGGCCCAGGCGTGGACGAAGCGTTTAAGCTTCTGGTTTAACAAAGTCAATGGAACGAAAAATAGGGATCCCATTTTTCTCACCCATAATGGTGCCATAAGATCCACGACCTGCCGTCCGGCACCGTTCAGTACAGGTCGCTCTCATTTTCCGCCAGCTCGTCTTCCCACAATTCTTCACTCAGGTCGTCCAGGATTATAGTATCCTCATCTAGCACCATTGAGGTTGCAGTGCTTCCATGAACTGATTCCTTGGGCCTGGTGGGTGACTTCTTTGGTCGACTTCAGAGTAAGGGGGGGGGGGGCTCAAGGTCTCTCCAGGCAGTTGGCGGCTAAGTGGCTTGGGTCGCCGCAGCGGAAGCACTTACGCACCTGGGGTTTTGGGGGGGTCCCCCCTGAAGCTGAGCCCCTTTCCCCCTCTGCTTTGGGCCCCCACCAAGCCTCACATCCCCCCTTACCCCCTTGCTGCAATTGGCGTTGGAGGGTGACTCTCTTCATGTTGGTCTCCACCTCACCAGCTAGCTGCAGCCACCCGACTAAAGTGACCGAGTGGGCTTGTTGTAGGGCCCGATCTAGTAGGCTGGCATTTAGCCCGCGTTGGCACACCTCTATCATCATCTCGCTCCATCCTCGGAACTTAGTGCATTGGGCCCTGAAGTCAGCTGTGTATTCTCATACCGACTTTGCTCCCTGTTGCATATCCCTCAGGGCAGTGATGGCCCGCGTCTCTTGTAGGGGGTCCTTGTATTGTGCCAACAGCGCTTGCAGGAACCCGGGCACCGTGTCCAGTTCGGGACTTCGGGCCTCGTCGAGGCTCATGTACCATCGCCTTGCTGCCCCCTTCAGCTTCGACCCCAGGTAATCTACTCGGCTGAAATTGTCTGGAAAGGTATTCCTTCAATAGTGCATGTAACTATTGGCTTGTATGGTGAAGTACTCCACCTCTTCGGGGTCCCCGTCAAACGTGGCATCCAACTCACGGCCTCTCCCATAATCTTGGGGTCCCCATGGTGCTGGGGGCCCTCGGTGCGGCTGGGGCCAGCGGTGGCACTGGGACTGTCGGGGCCGCAGGTTGAACTGGTACTGCCGGACGTATCGGTGGTGCTGGCAGCTGCGGTGGGGCCGGTGGGGCTCCTCCAAAGTCGCGCAACAGCAGTCGGTCAATCTGTTTCTGCACTTCTCACGTCATGAGGGTGGCGTTCGCTTGCATCTCACCCCATAGTTCTCAGGCCAGTGTGGTCATCTCCCCTCTGATGGTCTTTAGGATGTACGTATCTTTAGGGGGGCTCCCACTTTCATCCTCGGAGTCCGATCATCCCTGGCGATCATCATCGGGTCGTGGATCTCCTCTTTCATCCTCTCCCCGGATCAGGCATTCGTCCTCGTCGTCCCTGGGGTTCCCTCTCTTACTCCCTTTTACTGGTCTGGTCAGGAGGGTTTTGTGGCGTGCTGGAGCCTCGTCCATCAGGGTGGTGGATATCCGCGGCTCCCACTTCCACGGGGTGATGAACAGCTGTTGCACGTGCAGGGGGGGCCCTGATCCTCTAACTCTCCGGGCTCCGAGGACGTGCCAGGGGGGAGACTTCAGTTCTGCTCCTTCAGTTGATCATGTAGGCTCTCTGTCGTCTAGCACTCTTTCGGCCATCTGGCTTAAAAGTCGCTAGTTCAGATAAGCCTTTAATATGGATCAGTTCCAAAATGTCAAGCAAGTGAGTTCATGAGATTTCAAAGTAACCAGTCTTTGATTTAATGAAACAAAGTTGAGTTTATTGATAATCCAAGTAACTCATCCAAGCGAGGTATTGGAACTGATACATACTACTACTACTAATAATAATAAGTTTTATTTATATCCCGCCCTCCCCGCCGGAGCAGGCTCATTAGCAGTGTAAGGCATACTTAAAGATGGCACATCAAAGATTCTATAAACAATAGTACATTTTCAAAACAATCTAGTCTTCACATGTGAAAATTCACACAGGGGTTACTCCCTTATCTGTCTTATGGCTGAAACATCCGGAGTGGCCTTGCTGCCTTGCAGGCCTGTCTCCGAAAGCTCAAACTTCAAAGAGCGCATTCCTGCATTTGTTAGTAAAAGCGAATAGGGAAGGGGGGTGCTACTACTTTGATGTGCAGAGCTCAATTCAGTGTTAGTAACTTTTCTACATTCTGATAACCATACTAAAGAAAATGAATTAACCATTCAGTTTTCCGTGAACATTGCTTGACAGGTGGTATCAATGGGCTTTATAGTCGAGTTGCCACCTTCCCAGGGAAAATAGTGATCCTGGTGGTGGTAGACACTTTCTCTAAACAAGCCCACTTTATCCCCTGTTCGCAATTGCCCGCAGCCAAGTGGCTAGCTTATCTTTTTTCCCACCATATGGTGAAACTTCACTCATTCCCTGACAAGGTAATTAGTGACAGGGGGCCACAGTTTGTTGCCAACTTCTGGCGGGAGTTTTGTAAATTGTCAGGAATCAAGCAAGGGCTAAGTTCTGCCTACCACCCCCAGACTGACGGGCAGAAGGAACGTGTGAATGCCTTGCTGGAACAATATTTGCGGTGTTATGTAAATCACCAACAGTCAAATTGGGTAGACTTATTGCCCTTCGCAGAGTATGGCTATAACAACAGCGTACACAGTTCAGCCAAGGCTTCCCCATTTCAGATTGTCAACGGGTATGAAGGGAAGCCTGTTCCATTGCTGCCGGGAGGGGAAAAAGCCTGAGAACCCACCTTTCCAAGCAATGGTGGGGGAAATTGGGGGACAGTTGGAAAGGGATCCAGGAGAATTTGGAAGCAGCAAAGGAGGCATACAAGAAGCAATATGACAAGTCACATGTCCCTGTCTGGGACTTCAAAGTGGGGGATTCAGTATTTGTGTCAACCAAAAACCTCCCACTGAATCGACCCTCTAAGAAATTGGCATACCGGTTCCTGGGTCCCTTTGAGATCAAACGGGTGATAAACAAAGTGACTGTGGAATTGGAGCTACCCAAAATGTTTAGTAAAGTACATCCTGTCTTTCATTGCAGTCTGCTGCAAAGAGACCCTGGTGCATCCCCATGGCACCCTCGATCATCTGCACAGCATCCTATCCAGATTGGGATCCAAAGTCACCATGATGTGCAGGAAATTCTGGACTCCAAAATGAGACACGGAACATTATATTATCTGATTAGGTGGAAACACTTCCCCCCTAGTGAAAATGAGTGGGTGGCCCAAAAAGATGTATTAGCCCCAGATTTGGTTAATAAATTTCATCGAAAGTTTCCTCACAAACCCCCCAAAGGGGGGCAGTATGTCAAGCATGTCTAAATCTGATTGATTATTGATGGTTTTAGGGTCCTGCCAGAGTCTGGTCTGGAGAATATCAGGGGGGACCCAGATCTGTAAGTTTGTTATTCTTTCCTGTTTATTACTTTACTTTATGGTTGTTAATTAGAAGTAGTGAGAAGGGAACTAAATAATCAGTGCCTTCCCAGGGAACTTTTGAAGGGAGGATTCACCATCTGTGCATGGCAAGGTCGGAACCCGATAATGCTCTGGGAATGTGAATAGTTTTGACACTTTCTGTGTGAACGCTCTCATCCTGTCCCCCCTCCCTTGGAATTCTTTTGAAGTAGTCTTTAAAAGTATTATATCAATGTATCAGTTTCATTCTTCTCAAGAATTGGCTTCGGCCAAAGTATCGGTCTGTCAATAAACGTAGTCTTTGTATCAACTTCGACTCGTCATTGAACCCGCATGCTTGACAGTGAACTAGTATTTTTATTCTATCTCCAAAGATACCTACTGTATGTAGAGAAGTAATATTTTGTACTCAGAAACATATTTCTAGATTTGATTTACGATCGGTATAAGATTTTTTTTTCTTTTACAGATTATGAAAATAAGCGTAAAATGAGCAAAAATTGTTATTATTTTTTAGGGAAGATTTAAGTTCATGCAGATTGTATTATAAGTGTATTTCTAAACTGTTTTCTTTATTTTTACTTTCTAATTCCCATTCCTCTGTTTTCCCCTTATTCTGGAAACTAAATAAACTTTTAAATTCTAAAAGAAATGCCTTAGTAGTTAATTTGCAACTTGACATTGTTATGTCAGAGAGTGGAACACAGCTATTCTGGAAAATATGTTAATATACTGGAGTGACCTCTGGTGGTCATGGCACAGTTTTCTTCAAAGATCATGAAATGACCTGTTTTGGAATTCAAAGTATGAGAATGTATTCCCACCACTGAAATTTAGATATTTAGTTAGAAAAATCCATAGTTTATTATTTTGAAAATAATCTACTTAATGGGAAAGATACTACTTTTTTCGTTGGCATTTCCCTGCAGTCTTTAAGAACAATTTTTTCCCTACCTGAGATTGCTAATTCTGATTTGGGAAATTCTTGGAGATCTGGTGTGATGTCTTACTACATGTTTGGGAAGGAGGAAGCTGTTTTGCCATAGATTCTACCCTCTGAATCTACCATTTCCTTCAGGGAGCTGATCTGTGTAATGTGGACATCAATTATAAATCCATTTCTGTTTCCTCACCATCCTTAGTCCCTGCTATGGGAAAATCTTAGGCCCCTATGAGTGGGAAAATCTGCATTTTAGACTACAGCCTAGTGAGCAAATGCAGTTTTCCCCACTCAGACTAACATCCCTCCTGAAATAAAGACATGAAACACAGATATAATTATTAATATTAATTGTCTGGCTGATTAGCATAATGAACTACTCATCTCTTTTTAAGAACAGGCTGTAATTGTTGGCTACCTGTGTTTGGGCATCTCCACTCTGGCTCCAGAAATAGTCAGGGTTTTAGTTGCCTTTGGTTATCATCACTTGCACATTTCCAATGCCAAGAGGTGCAATGCTCCATCCCCTTCTACCTACATTCCAATCAAGCAACTAAGGGTTTGGTCAGTGCTGCTCAGCACCAAGGGTATCCCCTCCACAACCCTCAGATGCTCAGCATTCTAGCCGTCATCCTACCCATTTCATTGACATCAGCTCCTTAATGTGTGACTCTGTACAGTTGTCAGAGCCTGGACAGAATTATCTACAACAGAATTATCCCCAAGTGCCAACAGGAACCCATCAGGAGCCTGAGAGAGACCATGTCAATGGGTCCAGTAGAGGATGCAATAAATCTGAACTCGATCAGGTAATAATCTGTCTGTGACTGTCAAGATCGACTAATAATGACTTAAGACTGGGAGATCATGGCCTAAGCAATAGGCCCTGTTAAAATCTTAATGGATCCACTGCTGCTAATGTTCTACCTTAGTTGCTCCCCTTCCTCCCTTTTCTTATTTTGATTTGTAACTGGGGTGAAGGAAATAGCCGGCGCCTTCTCAGGGCCTGAGGTGGGAGGAAGCCTTGCATAACAATTCAAGAGCATTTGCTAGCTATCGTCTGAGGAAGTATCTAGTAGTTGTGTGTGGATGTTTCCTCCTGTAACCCCCCCCCCCAGGAATGTTTTTGAAGTGTACCATGTATCACTATATTGGTGTCATTCTTAGCAAGCTAGAGGCTTGCACCAGAGTACCGGTTATCAATAAATGAAGACTTAGTATCAACTTTGACTCATTCTTGAATCCATCGACTTGACATTTTGCTAAGAATCAACTTCAAAGCTTAACCACCCTGGCCACTTTGCAGCGAAATGGCTGAAAAGATACCAGAAGGCGGTGAGTTTCCTGATGCCAAAGAAGGGCCATCCATTCACTGGCATGCCCTGGATGCCCGGAGAGTAGTGGCATCTCCTCCACAGTTCCAGCAGCTGCTTGTCACCCCAAGGCAGTGGCAGCCCCAGACCTCCACCAGCACCATGGAGGAGGCCCCGGCTAGACACGAAGCCATCTTGACCTGACACATGCAAAGGATGTGAATGGTGAATGCGGAAGGGCCCAATCTGGGACCCATAGAGCCGGAGGAGATCAACACTATCGTGGTGGTCCCGCTACACGGGGAGTGCCCGCGACCAGAAGAGGGAGAACTGGGGGCAATGGCCCCAAAGGACGAGGAGGATGAAACAGCCAGGGAGTTTTAAGCCATGGTCCGCAAAGAAGTGAAGAGCGTGGTCAAGGGCCTGAAGATGGAGATGCAGGCCATGACCAACCGCCTGGCAGGAGAGATCACCAGAGAGATCTCTTGCTCTCTAGGGCTGCCTGGGCCCAGAAAGATTACTCAACCTGCCCCTATCCAGCAGCCACCAGCACCAGCGATTCCCGTGCCAGCGGCACCAGCCGTGGCCCCAGCGCCACCCGCAGCACCCCAGCCAGCGGGCCCCCCTCTTGCGCTTCACGATGGAGAGAGAGGAAGGGAGCTCGATGCTACCTTTGACGGGGACCCGGACGAGGTTGAATACTTTACAATCCAGGTGAACAGCTATATGCATTATTGGGGGAATACCTTCCCAGATGAGTTCGGCCAAGTGGATTACCTTGGGTCGAAACTGAAAGGGGCAGCCAAAAGGTGGTACGTAAGCCTGTACGAAGCCATGAGCCCGGAACTGGACTATGTAGCAACGTTCCTACCGGCTCTGTTGGCCCAGTACGAAGACCCCTTCCAGGAGACCCGGGTACTGGCGGCCCTACGTGACATGCAACAGGGGAAGAAGTCGATCCGGGAGTATGCTGCAGACTTCTGAGCCAATGTCGCCAAGGTGTGGGGGTGGACTGAGCTGATGAAGATCTAGCATTTCACCCGGGGGCTGAACCCGGGCATATTGGATCGGGCCCTCACCCAAGCCCGACCTGCCATGTTGGTCGGTTGGATCCAGCTAGCGCGTGAGGTTGAGACTAATATGAAACACGTCGCCCTGCAACGCCAGCAACAGAGCGGAAAAAAGGGACGGGACCCGAAAGAAACCCCGAAAGCAGAGGTGAAGAAGTCGGCCAGTGGGGGTAAACCAAGCGGGTCCCGTAAGTGCTTTCAGTATGGAGACCCAGGGCACCTGGCAAGCAGCTGCCTGAACCCGCCGCGAGCACCACCGAGTGCCCCAAAGCAGAGCACTCTCGTCCCGAAGAAGGCTCCTGGCCGGCCTAAGGAAGCAGCGGAAGGCAACGTGGCAGCCATCGAAGAGGGGGAAGAGGAACCATTCCTGAACGACAAGCTGGGTGAGCTGGTCTGGATGGAGGAGCCATCGAGAAATGAGAACAACCTGCTCTGAAGGGTGCCCACCAGCAGGTCGCAGAGGAGCCGGCACCAGTGAGGGTGAGAGTGACTGGATCACTATACTTTGTACCAGTGAGACTGTTGAACCCCAAACTCAAGAGGTTCATGCAAGTGAGGGCGTTAATTGACTTGGGATGCAACAGGGAATTAACAATGCCTAAGATAGTAGACGCCTTAGGCCTGAGTACCACCCTCCCCTGCCCCATACAGTTGGAGCAGATGGATGGCTCAGTGATGCGGGGGGAGCCCTATGCTTCAGAGACTTCTGCCGATGGGGACCGAGGAACATTGGGAGCAGGAGTCTTTTGTAATTGCCCCTTCCTGTTCCTACCCAGCAGTGTTGGTGGGTGGCTGGCCAGGCATGAACTGGACATTCGGTGGGGGAGACAAACCATAAGGTTCATAGACCCGCTGTGCAAAGATCACCTATGGAACTTAGAGTGGGGGCCTCACCCTCCGCCGAGAGGGTGTGCCTGACATTGGAAGAAGTCCTGGAAATCCCCTGGGCATACCGGGACTTGCTGGGGGTGTTCAGCAAGCAGGGTGCCAATGAGCTGCTGCCCCATAGGGACTCGGACTGTGCTATCAAGTTAATACCGAAGGAATCGCTTCCAAAAGCCAAACTGTACCTGATGGGTTGGGTGGAGAAGGCGGAGCTGCGCAAATTTCTGGACAAGAACTTAAAATGGGGGTTTATTAGGCCGGCCACGGCCCCCCACGCAGCTCCGGTCCTGTTCCGGAAAAAGAATGGCTCGCTTAGACTTTGCACAGATTTTCGCGGGATAAACGTGATTTCAACCTCCAACGCCTACCCCATCCTCCTCATTAAAGACTTCTTGAGTACTGTGTCGGAGGGGAAAATTTTTACAAAGTTGGATTTGAGAGATGCATATTTCCAGGTGCGCATTAAGGAGGGGGATGAGTGGAAAACGGCGTTCAACATACCACTGGGGCAGTTCGAATACTTGGTGATGCCCTTTGGACTGCAAGGGAGCCCCGGGGTGTTCATGAGTTTTATAAACAATGTGTTAAGAAAGTTTTTGTTTAAGGGAGTGGTGGTGTACCTGGATGACATCATTATTTATTCATAAGATGAACGATCCCATGTGAAATTGGTGCGGGAGGTGTTAAGCACCCTGTTGAGTCATAAATTGTATGCTAAGCTGTCCAAATGCAAATTTCACAAAACAGAGCTAGATTACTTGGGTTTCCGAGTGTCCACTAGGGGACTGGCAATGGACCCGGCAAAAGTGCAAGCTGTATTAGATTGGGCTCCCCCGAGGACACATAGACAACTCCAATCATTCCTCGGGTTTGCAAATTTCTATAGGACGTTCATACTGGGGTTTGCACAAATCATGCCCCCCTTAACTGAGTTGTTAAAGACGAAGGGGAAGGACCTGGAAGCCAAGTGACCGGGAGCCCGGTTAAATTGGACATCAAACTGCCAGTCAGCGTTGGATAAATTGAAGAGGCTGTTCATAAGTGAGCCGGTCCTGAGCCACCCCAACGAGCTCAAACCCTTCGTCGTGCAATGCGACGCCTCCGATGTATCTGTTGGGGCCATTCTCATGCAGAAGGACGAGGAAGGGAAACTGAGGCCGTGTGCTTACATCTCAAAAAAGTTCACGGCAGAGCAAAGAAATTGGTCAGTGTGGGACAAGGAGGCATTTGCAGTAATGTTTGCTTTAAAAACATGACGGTCTTGGTTAGAGGGGGCGAAAGTGCCGTTCGAAATATGGACCAACCACAAAAATCTCGGGGCCCTCACAGGGAAAAGGAAACTGAGCGAAAAACAAATCAGGTGGGCCGGTTTCTTCTCTAAATTCGACTTTGTGCTAAAGCACATCCCCGGCATGAAGAACTTTCTAGCAGACCCGTTGTCTCACTTGCCCCAGCACAACAGTCAAAGGGAGGAGATAGTGGATTCATTAGTTCCGCCCACCCGAGTGGCCGCTGTTGTAACTACTGTCAGCTTGTGTTCTGTAACCCTATTGATACTAACCATATTACCTATAGTATTTGTTTGCTTAGGACTAACCTCAATGATCCCTAGTAGAATTTTAGGTATGCCTGAGGGGGAAGAGGAAGGTGGGAGGGAATTGGGCGCCAAAAGCAATAAACGGCTTGGGAGTGCAAAAAGACACCGCTGCCGCTTCCCAGGCGTTGCAAGGACATCGGCCGGAGGGGGAGTGGATATGGCCCAGCCAGAGGGAGATAACAAGTGTGTGAATCAAACACCTCTGAAAGCAGAATGTAACTTTATTATGAGAATGATTTAAAGCCCCCCAGGCTTTGATGTACCCCCATAAATGCTAGTGCTTATTCCCCATACGTTATCACTCTCAAAGACCTTCTGCATGAGTAACATTGTGTATTCAATAAATGAAACTTATTTTCAAAAAGAAAAGAGTCCATTCATTGTTGAAGCCTAGATGAACCCTGCGCTGACAACTACATGGTCACAAAAGAAGCAGCAACTACAAAGGTGGGGAACAGAAAAAATGGCAGCAGAGACTGAAAAGGAGGGGGACGAACGGACAGGGGAAATCCAAAAATGAGAGGATGGGCTTTGGTACAAAGGAGAAAAACTATACGTTCCTAAAACCATGAGATTAGAAGTATTACAGTTCTGTCACTCCAACAAACTGGCAGGGCATTTTGGGTACATCAAGACCTTACATCTGGTCAACAGGCAGTTTTGGTGGTCCTCCATGAAAAAGGATGTATCTGAATTTGTGTCTACCTGCCCTATTTGCATAATGGCTAAAAGAAGGAGAGGGAAACCCCTTGGGCTACTCAAACCGCTGGAGACCGCCTCTAGACCCTGGTTGATAGTCTCTATGGACTTTATTGTAGAACTACCACCCTCTCATGGCAAAACAGTAATATTGGTGGTAGTAGATACTTTTTCCAAACAAGCCCACTTTATTCCCTGTGCCCAACTCCCCACCGCAAAGAAGCTGGCTTATTTATTCTTCAACCATGTAGCCAAGCTACACCCAATCCCCGACAAGGTGATTAGTGACCGCGGCCCACAATTCGTTGCCAACTTCTGGCAGGAGTTCTGTAAACTGATGGGTTGAGTTCCGCCTACCACCCACAGACGGACGGACAGATTGAGCGTGTGAACGGACTTCTAGAGCAGTACTTAAGGTGCTATATAAACAATCAACAATCCAACTGGGTGGATCTATTGCCCTTCGCAGAGTACTGCTATAACAACAGTGTCCACAGCTCCACCAAAGCCTCCCCCTTTCAGACCGTGAGTGGGTATGAGGGAAAGCCCCTCCCGCTGCTACCAGGGGGGGAAGTAAAGAAAGTGGTGAGCCCTTTTGATCAATGGTGGGGCACACTGACTAAAAGTTGGAAGGAAATACAGGAGAACTTGGAAGTAGCCAAAGAAGCTTATAAAAAGCAATATGACAAAAGCCATGTCCCTGCCTGGGATTTCAAAGTAGGAGACTCAGTGTTTGTGTCTACAAAAAACCTTCCACTCACTCAGCCATCCAAAAAGTTGGCTTACAAATACCAGGGTCCTTTTAAAATCAAGAGGGTGATAAATAAAGTTACAGTAGAGCTGGAGCTGCCAAAGATGTTTAGTAAAGTGCACCCTGTCTTTCATTGCAGTCTTCTTTGGAAAGACCCTGGTTGTTCCCCTTGGCATCCTCGGCTGGAAGCACCCCAACCTATCCAGATGGGGAGCTAGAGTCACCATGAGATCCAGGAAATCTTGGACTCAAAGCTTAAACATGGGAAGCTATATTATCTAATTAGATGGAAATATTTCCCTCCTAGTGAAAATGAGTGGGTAGCAGAGAAAGATGTGTCAGCCCCTGACCTTATCAAGAAATTTCTATCTAAACACCCTCAGAGGCCGAGAGGGTCAGCTTAAGGGGGGCAGTATATCAAGATCGACTAATAACGACTTAAGACTGGGGGATCATGGCCTAAGCAATAGGTCCTGTTAAAATCTTAATGGATCCACTGCTGCTAATGTTCTACCTTAGTTGCTCCCCTTCCCCCCTTTTCTTATTTTGATTTGTAACTGGGGTGAAGGAACTAGCCAGCGCCTTCTCAGGGCCTGAGGTGGGAGGAAGCCTTGCATAACAATTCAAGAGCATTTGCCAGCTATCGTCTGAGGAAGTATCTAGTAGTTGTGTGTGGATGTTTCCTCCTGTAAACTCCCCCCCCCCATAGGAATGTTTTTGAAGTGTACCTTAAAACCCATGTATCACTGTATTGGTGTCATTCTTAGCAAGCTAGAGGCTTGTGCCAGAGTACCGGTTATCAATAAATGAAGACTTAGTATCAACTTTGACTCATTCTTGAATCCATCGACTTGACAGTGACAAGGGAGTAAGCTTTAATTCTCCCACATCCAGATGACCTTCTTCATCGATAGCCCTGCTGAATGTGTGTGGTCAGAAACAGAAGCAAAAGCTCATGGCCAAATGCTATAAAATGTATATTCTATTTGCAAAAAGTATATAATAAAGTTCTACAAATATAAATTATTTTGAATTCTTAAAAAGTTATTTAAACATAAGTTGTACACAGACAGCCTAGAAAGATTCTATGCAGACTCAAAAAAACAGAAGTTCCCATACAGGAACTAATCATAATGCACTGGAATATTGCTCTTTCCCCTTGTTCATTTAAAGGTCTCAATAAATCAATCCAGTCATCCCGGTGCAAGGAAGCGCTATGGATAGCTTGCAATAGCAAGCCATTTCTCAACAAGGCTTCATCAGGCGCATAATTCTGGGACAATTCATACAGTCAAAAACTGACTTCAAATCTTGCAACAAGGTTGGTGTCTTCAGATGTGTAGCCAGCAATTGCTTGGGACAGGCCCATGGTCATCATGGAGGTCATGAAGTCCTGAGCCACTCCTGACAGCCTGGTCTCAGCATGGATGTTAAAATTACTCAGGGCCACCATTCTTGGTGTTTCCACTAACATGCCGTAATCCAGATTAACTAGCTCAGGAAGAGAGACAGCTGAGCAGTGGAGTGGATGATACACCATCAGAATTCCTACCTTGTCCTAGTCACCCACCTATAAAAACACAGGTGGACTGCTGGATGAGGCATCTTGACAGTGGAATGGACACATGGTAGGTCACCATGTCTCCTCCCCACATCTCCCCAACCTGGTTTGCTGCTGCATAGAGAAATCTGGAAGACAGAGCTGGGTCAGATTTGCAGCCCCAGCCTCATCCAACTAAGTTTTTATATGCATGTGAAGTCAGGCTGGTCTTCCAGGATTAATTCTTGAATGCCAGTAGTTTTTACCATTTACTGACCTGGTATTCAGCAGCAGGATCTAAAAGGCAAAGGACCCAGCCTCTGTGCCACCATTGGCTGAGAGGCAGATTTGAGGGATGAGTGACCAACTTTGTCATATCTTTGATGGTGGCTACTTTGGTGGTGGTCTCACACCCATGGGGGTGCGGTCAGACGTCCAAAAAACCCCGCTATGGGCATGAGTTGAGCCCGCAATAGGGTGACCATAATGTCTGAAGGCCAGGCAGGGACACGTTGGGGGGGGAAGGTAGGAGTGCGCACGCGCAAAGCGCGCGCGCCGTCGGAAACAGGAAGTGACGTCACTTCCGGTGACGTCATGCCACCACAGGAAACAGGAAGTGACATCACTTCCTGTGACATCATTTCCCCGCGTCACCTGCCGGAAATGGGAAGTGACATCACTTCCGGTGATGTCATGCCACCACAGGAAACAGGAAGTGACATCACTTCCTGTGACATCATTTCCCCGCGTCACCTGCCGGAAATGGGAAGTGACATCACTTCCTGTGACATCATTTCCCCCAAATTACATCATTTCCCCCAAATGCCACTGCCGGAAACAGGAAGTGACTTCACAGCACTTCCTGTGACATCCCCAAAAATCCCCCAAATATCACCGCCAGAAACAATTTTGTTCTGAAATCCTGTATATACTTCATCAGTATATGGGATAAGGCACTTTCTCAACTGTGCTGCATAATGCAGCCTATTTATTTTGTCCTGTTTGCTCTGTTGGCTCTATCTGCGCCACCTTTCGGGGTGTGGATCCCCCAGTGGGGTGCTCTCCCGACTCCCTCCGCCGGCTGTTTCTGATAGCCCTGCGCCCCCTCTTTCATTTGATATGTGTCCCGTGCGGGTGCCACCCTCCCGCCGGGAGATGCCACAAAATGAGCCCCCTTGAGGCTTATGGCGGCAGGGCTCGGGGGAAGCGAGCTAGACTGCTGTTCTTTTGAGGGGTTATAGAGTGTTTCGAGCCCGTCCCTGTGGCATTGGTCCCATCGTTGTGGGGCCCAGGGGGCTGGCGCAGCGGCACGCCGAAGCAGCCTGTCACTAATAACACAGGTCGAGATGCAGGACAGGAACCCGGAAGTGACCGACAGGCTGCTTCAGCGTGCCGCTGCGCCGGCCCCCTGGGCCCCACAACTGGTCGGCGCTGGTCCCGGAAGGCCTTCCAGAGGCTCTGGAAGGCCTTCCGGGACCAGCGCCGGGTGCTCCGCGGCCTCCCCGCGGCCTCCGCTGGTCCCTGGAGGCCCTCCAGAGACTCTGGAGAGCCTCCAGGGACCAGCGGAGGCCGCAGGGAGGCCTTCGCTGGTCGGCGCTGGTCCCGGAAGGCCTTCCAGAGGCTCTGGAAGGCCTTCCGGAACCAGCGCCGGGTGCTCCGCGGCGTCCCCGCGGCCTCCGCTGGTCCCTGGAGGCCCTCCAGAGACTCTGGAGGGCCTCCAGGGACCAGCGGAGGCCGCGGGGAGGCCTTCGCTGGTCGGTGCTGGTCCCGGAAGGCCTTCCAGAGGCTCTGGAAGGCCTTCCGGGACCAGCGCCGGGTGCTCCGTGGCCTCCCCGCGGCCTCCGCTGGTCCCTGGAGGCCCTCCAGAGACTCTGGAGGGCCTCCAGGGACCAGCGGAGGCCGCGGGGACGCCTTCGCTGGTCGGCGCTGGTCCCGGAAGGCCTTCCACAGGCTCTGGAAGGCCTTCCGGGACCAGCGCCGGGTGCTCTGCGGCGTCCCCGCGGCCTCCGCTGGTCCCTGGAGGCCTTCCAGAGACTCTGGAGGGCCTCCAGGGACCAGCGGAGGCCGCGGGGAGGCCTTCGCTGGTCGGCGCTGGTCCCGGAAGGCCTTCCAGAGGCTCTGGAAGGCCTTCCGGGACCAGCGCCGGGTGCTCCGCGGCGTCCCCGCGGCCTCCGCTGGTCCCTGGAGGCCCTCCAGAGACTCTGGAGGGCTTCCAGGGACCAGCGGAGGCCGCGGGGAGGCCTTCGCTGGTCGGCGCTGGTCCCGGAAGGCCTTCCAGAGGCTCTGGAAGGCCTTCCGGGACCAGCGCCGGGTGCTCCGCGGCCTCCCCGCGGCCTCCGCTGGTCCCTGGAGGCCCTCCAGAGACTCTGGAGGGCCTCCAGGGACCAGCGGAGGCTGCGGGGAGGCCTTCGCTGGTCGGCGCTGGTCCCGGAAGGCCTTCCAGAGGCTCTGGAAGGCCTTCTGGGACCAGCGCCGGGTGCTCCGCGGCCTCTCTGCGGCCTCCGCTGGTCGCTGGAGGCCCTCCAGAGTCTCTGGAGGGCTTCCAGCGACCAGCGGAGGCCACGGAGAGGCCTCCACCACCGCCGCCGGGCCCCGCGCGCGGGCGGGGAAGGCGGCGAGTGAGGGAGGGAGCATCCCTGCGCGTGCGCAGGGCCCTGCGCAGGCGCAGGGACGCTCCCTCCCTCACTCGCCGCCTTCCCCGCCGGCGCCCGCGGCCCACCGCCTCCGGGGCTGGCTAAACCGGGACCTCTAAATGGTCCCGGTATAGCCAGCCCGGGAGGCGGGAATAGGGGGCCAGAACCGGGACATTCCCGGGCTCCCGGGACGGTCTGGCCACCCTAGCCCGCAAGCATGTCGGATTTTACCCGGACGTTCACACGTCCACATCTGTGAAGCGTGCTTAGCCCGTGCCCGTTCCACGCTGATGCGCCTTGCTCGCGGATTAATTTGCTACTGCTTTTAATCCGGAACAAGACGCTTCCTGAGCGCTTCCTGAGCGCTCTGGAGCATCTGAACGGGCAATCGTTGCTGAGTCACAGCAGCGCTTCCCGCTTCCAGCTTCCCGCCACGAACAAAATGCATATCACTGCGCCATCGAAGGAAGGAACTCGGAAAAATTGCTTATTAGCGGCTGTATTCCTAAGCTTAATTGGGGGGGGGGGGGGCTTCCGAAACGTGCGTGCCCGGCCTTTTTTTTTTATATATTTTAGTTTATTGCGTAATAGCGATATATCGAAATCTTGATATGCGAGTATCGAGATTTCCAGCATGTGAGGCGATCTTTTCCGAAAAGTAGTGCAAAAAAAAAAAAGAGCCATTTTTATTTAATTTTTTTCAAAAGGTGCATTTAAACAAGAAGCCGGGTAAGGATTTCGCACCCTGCATTAGACATGCCCCTGGAACAGCTTTTGCATGCAAAAGATTTCACTTCGTCACACTTATACAAAATCAGCTCTGAAGCATCAACGTGATTGTACATGGCATTTACATTGGGGGGGGGCAGGGAGGGAGAAAAGGTTCTACAATACAGTTACGGCTCCCCAAAAGCCTCTGTGCGTCTGTGTCGTCGATGGAGCCCTTAACCAAACATCGCCCCGCAGTTAGGGCATCTCCGTTGCCTCAACGCAAGGCAGAAAAGAATTCCGTTAGGGAAAAAGGCAATCGCGCAAAAGACGCCGAGACAGGTGAAAGTGTGTCTTCCAGGACTCCGACTCTGCATGCTGGCAGCCACCTACTACTACAACCGAGGTAGTGGTTGTAGGTTGTTGGATTATCGTGTAGGTGGTGTTGGGGTAGGCATGCGGAGAAGCAGCAGGAGGAACAACGTAGGCTGTGGGGGACCCCGTGGGGTACGTGTAGGGCGGCGGCTGAAAGCCCGGCTGGACTGAAGGGATGGTCCCGTAGCCCCCCTGCTGCCCATACTCATAGCCGCCTCCCTGGGCGGCCGGGCTGTAGGCGGGGGGTCTGTCTTGCAAGAGGGGCTTATTGTCCATTGCTCAGGCAGGGCGAGCCGCCCTCCCCAAGCCAGAGAATCGGCAAACGTTGCTGAGCCAACTTTTTGCACCCGGCTTTTGCAACGGGAGGAAAGGCAGGAGGCGCCCAGGGAGCAGCGCTAGAGCTGGAGAGCTTGCAAAATAAAATAAAATAAAATAATAACCGGCGCTTGCAAAAAGATCCCACCCCGCACACGCCCCGCAAGGCAGAGGCAACGCTAATTCGACACAACGATATATCGATATATCGATAGAGCTGCCGGGGAAACAAAAAAAAAAAGGCTTAAATAGCCGGAAACCCCGCTACTGCAAACGTGCATGCTCTCAGCAGAAACACACCCTCTGTTAGCCCAGCACTGCGCCTGCACTAATGCGGATTGCCGCCATCTGAAAGAAGTTCCGGAGGGCGCTGTGTGATCGAGCAGGGGACGGGATCAACACGGCATACCATCGGAACAGTAAAGGAACAGCAGCTGTCTGATCGGGAAACAGGATGCGGCGGATTATCTGACATACGAAATAACGGCGCTTTAAAGATGGGTTGCTGATGGATTTAATGTAAGTGTGACCTCACCCTGGGAGTCCTGGCTTTATTCCAGAAGGCCTGGGGAAAATGATGATGCAATCCTATCTCCTGCTCCATGCATTTCTTGACCATTTACAAAGAATCTTGATTTTTTTAAAATTCTTTTTATTTCTTTCCTATGGATTCTAGCTAAACAATTCCAGTCAATAACTTTGTCTAATTCAAATGTATTTTCATTATAAAATATTTTCCCCTAGGGTGTTCACTGTTAATATTTCTTGATGTATTTTGATTCCTTCCTGCTTTTCTTAGACCTATTTATCTTTTAAAAACTTGATATAATTATTATAAATCTGTAATGTGTCTCAAGCCTTCTTCATGGGTTACAGTGAATGCATGTATGCCCTGTATGCAGATTGACTTTTAGAGAAGAGTCAACATATGCTTATTTTACAAGAGAAACTGGGGACCAATGCCTGAAGAACTGCTGGATTTCTATCACATGTTCAGCTGTATGTATGCTGAAGTAACATCAGAGTTAGCCAATATACACATAGAGGACAATGGAATGTACACTGGGCATCGATTGTATATGCATTCTCTGTAACTTGTGAACAGGGCTTCAGGAACTGATGCACTTAACAATTATGACAGATGATTAAGAGTAACAGTTCTGCAGTATCGTAAGGATACAGCAATATCTCCCTTCTCCTTCTCTTTCATTCCCATCTGAATGTTCAATAACATTTTCAGCCAAGGAAATGCAGGGAGGGGGGAAGGAAGTAGGATGCTAGCCAGTGTAGTTGCTTGGGTCAATTCAGCATTGCACCTGTGGATCATAAATGATAAAAGACAGGTCTTCCTCATAAATGGATTTTTGTAATGTTTTATAATTTAAGGCAGTTCCAGGCTTGCATCTAGCAATTAAATGATGTGCTTTTACAACTAAGAATGTTGTTTCTTTCCAAGAAGATTCAGAAGTGCTGCCTGCATTTCTTTGTTTTTGAAGCTGTAGATTAGAGGGTTCAGCAAAGGATTGGTGACGGTGTACAACACAGAGATCACACGGTCAACTTCCCTGGAGCGTACAGAGGAAGGTGTTGCATACATTAAGATGGCTGTGCTGTAGGAAAGACTCACTGCAGTAAGGTGAGAGGTACAAGTAGAGAATGTCTTCATCCTGCCCTGAGCTGTACTGATTTTGAGTACAGCTAAGACAATCAGGACATAGGAGACAAAAATGATAGAGACAGATGCTACCAAGATGCCTCCAGAGATCACAAAAGTCACCAGTTCAGCAAGGGAAGTGTCAGAGCAAGACAGATTCAAAACAGGTGGGATGTCACAGAAGAAGTGCACTATCTTATTGGGACCACAGAAGTTCAAGGAGAAAACAAAGGCAGTATTGAAAGTGGCATTAACTCCTCCAGTGGTCCAACATGCTGCAAGGAGCCATCTGAGCACAGACTGGTTCATGAGTAACGTGTAGTGCAATGGGTGGCAAATGGCAGCATAACGATCATATGCCATGACTGTGTATAGGCCACCTTCAACACCTCCTGTAATTAAAAAGCAGAACATTTGGAATGCACAACCAGCAAAGGAGATGGTCTTGTGCCCTGACATGAGATTCCATAAAATTTTCGGCGTGGTGGAGCTGACATAGCCAATATCAGTAATGGCTAGATTCCTCAGCAAAAAGTACATTGGAGTCTGGAGGTGCTGATCAGTCCATATCAAAACAATAATGGCCAGATTCCCTGCTAATGCAAACATGTATATCAACAGCCCTGTAGCAAAAAGGACAGACTGGATGTTAGGATCATCCGACAGTCCCAAGAGAATGAACTCTGTCACAATTGTCTGGTTCTTTCTTTCCATTTTCTCAGTGAATTATGTATCTGCATAGCAGAGTGAAGAACAATCACAGAGGGATTCCATCATGGCAGGAAGATCTGTACAAGCAGGAGAAGGGTAACATTGGTTGCAGAAAATTCATTACTACTTCATATTAGCTATGGCTCAGAAGCCTTCTACAGCTTTCAAAAGGATATTGAGTTATTCATTCCTGGCTAGATCTGCTTAGGGAAGAGTAGGAGTCACTAATGAAAACAAACAGGCACTGATGGATACCGGGCAATTTGAACTGGAGGGATTCTGCCTCTTTCTGTACATGACTGATCATCCATTAAAGCATCTGGATGGATCTAGGGTCAGAGCAGGGCTGCAAAGAGTCACAATGCTACCCCCCCCCACACCACCATTTGACCCTAATCCAAACTAAATATTATTGGAGTACTGTTACCATACACTAACAGAATAATAATTTTTCATTAGATAAGAAACAATGGAGCCCCATGGCACAGAGTGGTAAAACTGCAGTACTGCAGTCCAAGCTCTCTGCTCATGACCTGAGTTTGATCCCACTGGGAGCTGGGTTCAGGTAGCTGGCTCGAGGTTGACTCAGCCTTCCATCCTTCCGAGGTCGGTAAAATGAGTACCCAGCTTGCTGGGGTGAAAGTGTAGATGATTGGGGAAAGCAATGGCAAACCACACTGTAAAAAGTCTGCCGTGAAAATGTCATGATGTGATGTCATCCCAGAGTCGGAAACGACTGGTGCTTGTACAGGGGACTGCCTTTATCTTTTACTTTAAGAAACAGTAAAAAAAAGGAGCAGGATTCATAAAGAACAGATTTTAATGAAATTATTTATGCAGTGCACGTTGCAATATGGTACAGTGCAAAAAAAAAAAAAAAGCCCACTTTCAAACCACCACCACTTAAATCTAGCTTCTTCCCCAGTAATATATCTTCTCTGAAACAAAACAGAAGTCCTGGCTGTCCCCAACCTTGATGAACAGGTGCCTTGAAACAAGCCAGGAGGTGCCTCCTCTGGACCTGCAAGGGGCACTTCTTTGGATCACCCATACTAAAGAATGGGAACAACAGAAAAAAGTACTTATACTCACAGATGGGGAAATGAGCTATCACAGAATCATTAAGACTCCACAGCCAGAACCCTGCTATCCTCTATATGTTAAAAGTAGATGATACATAAATAACTTCTGGGAATAAGCAATGTTGAATATGGTGAGACACACCAGCCTAAACACGGTTAATGGGGGAAGAAAAATAGGGGACATGGGGAAAGTCCATCTTATCCTCCACGGGATGAAGGCAGGTGATCAGAGTCCTACATCTGCACTAACTTTAGAAAGCAACTCTAGTTCCTGGATACTGAAACCCAACTGGCTTAGCTCTCCATTCCTCCATTCCTCCTTCCCTCCTGTTGCTGTCTCCGTAAACAGAACACGGGGAGAACAAAGAGAGAGCATCCCATCCTCTGCTCCCAGCCAGGAAGTGCTAGACCTTTGTTCTTATTTATTTATTTATTTTAAAAAAATCAGGCAGGTTCTCTATGCTTAGACCTTCCTGGAAACATTTTTTCTTCTCCAGCATCACAGTGTGAGGTATCACAGCCCTGTCCCCTTCAATATATTCTCTGCAGCATGAGATGATTTAGAACTCCCTCAACCCAGCAAGGTCATGCTCGTCTGCTCCAAGTGGAGGCAGCTTCCTGGGCCCATGGTGTGTGTGTGTGTGTGGGGGCCCTAGACAGCACCCCTCCCCCATGCAACTGCTCTCCCACTGAGCCATGGTCCTTCTACTTGATGAGATCCTAGCTCACAGAGGGTCTCAGGCAGAGGGTCTTTCAAATCATGTAGAAGCTAACCCTTTGAACTGGAGATGCTGGGAACTGAACCTGGGACTGTTAGCATGCTAAGCAGATGCTCTGCCATCCAGCAGATGCTCAGCCGTTGAACCATGGGGGCGGGGAGGGAAGGGGGGGGACAAAAAAGTCATTGGTCAGCTGTAGAGCTCAGGCCTTCTAGCACCCACACACACAAACACACCTGGGTGGGCAGTGACCCCTAACATCTCCCCCAGGAGAGAAGCCACAGATGAGTCAGGAACTCCCCGCCTCCCTCACCTCTTCCAGCTAGGGGTTCATTTATCAGCTGACAATCATGCTCTTTAGGTAGAGAATTGTCTCTGTCCTGCTGAGGAAATGGGAGCAAGGTAGCAAACAGCAGTTTATTTGGGGTTTTGTATTATTTTGCAATGCACAGCATGTGAAGCTGGCTGGCTATGCAGTCCCAGGAAGGGGGCAGGCAGAGGAAATGTAACCCACCCCCAGGAATCCATCTCACTCTCTCTCTTCCCCCACTCCCATATGCATGTGTGTGAGAGAGAGATCGACACCAAAAGCAGAGACATTCTAGGGAAACTAAACTGTTCAGCGTCAGCTCAGGCCCCCCCCCCCTTCCCCTGTACCTGCGGGAGGATAATATACTGTCTATGCTCTGTCTGCCAGTCTAAATATCAATTGTATGGGGATGGAATACTTTCCCATTGGATCTGTTTTAGCACTGATGTAACATGTCTCCTAAGGAAGATATCTGTATTCTTTTCCCTATAAAAATACTGAAAGGTCCAAGATCCTTCCTTTCCATTTTTACTGGCAGAGAAACGAGTTAGATCCCACACATAACACCCTTGCACCTTCCCATACATAAACTTGCAGGTCTCTGCTTAAGTGGATCCAAACTTGTTTATCCAGAAATTTTCATGTGGTTCCTCTGCCGGCACATTTAACTGCACTTCTAATTCAGTTTATGGACAAAGATGCAAGGGACATTAAGGAAGCTGTGTAACAGTGACATGTGGAAGTATGAAACTGGCAGAAAGGAACCATTGGCACAGACCAGTCTCCTAAAAATCCTGTTTGTAAGGAATTTGGTGACTCTTCTATTTAACAACAGCCATCCAGGCTTCCTGGTGATGGAAAGTACCATCAAGTTGCAGCTGATTTATGGCAACCCCATAGGGTTTTCAAGGCAAGAGTCTAAGAGAGGTGATTAGCCATCTATGCCTCAATGGAACAGCCCTGGACTAGGCTTGGTGGTGTCCCTTCCAAATAATAACCAGGGCTTAGCTTCCAAGGTCTGGCTGGATCAGACTAGCTTGGGACATCCAGGTCAGTCTTCCTGCCAAACCACTGTTGAAAATTAGCTATTTTCATAAATAGTTTATTTCTGCGAACAACAGAGCTCCGCAGTGCATCAGAAAGTCAATAGCAGTATATGGTTTCTCAATTCTTTATCCATGCAAGAGGTAGCTGTTTGTATCCCAACCAAAATTTCTTTGGGGCTATGACTATAAATGATGGCAGCAAAGTCATCTCTTTATATGCAAGTCTGCCCTCATAATCTATGTGCAAGGTGGTCCCCTTAACTCACCATGGCTAGAAGTAGCTGTCCTCCATGAATCTGTTTAACCCTCTTTAAAGCCATCTATACTTTTGGCCATCAGTACATTCTTTGACAGTGAATTCCACAATTAAATTACTCATTGAATAAAGAAGTGTTTCTTTTTGTCCCTCTTGTACCTGTGGTTCAACAATTACTTTGATTGCCCCTAAATTCTAATTATGGGACAACGGGGAAAAGCTCTATCTAGTTTCCCCACCCCATGCATAATTCCATAAACCTCCATCAAATTCCCCCTTAAGCTATTATTTTTCTAGACTGAAAAATCTGAGATCCTTTAGCTAGTCCTCACAGGAAAGGTGCTCCGACCCCTTAATCACCTTGGCTGCCCTCTTCTGCACTTTGTTAGTTCAACAATATTCTCTTACCTTGTCTCCAAATGCTTCCTTTTTTATCTAAGGGGAGAGAGAGAAGTCAAATTGAGGGACATCCCACAAGGTGGTAGAGAGGAGTAAGCAGAAGACAACTCACATAACTGGAAAAAATTCCTTTGTTTTGAAAATTGAACCCTCCACAATGAGCCCACATTTATAGAATGGGTCTGTCACTATCCTTGTAACGGCCTACACACGGGGAAATATCACAAGGACATTTCCCCCAAGTTCTTGCAGGACAAAAAAGGCTGATCTTGTTCATCCCACTGGCATTTTCAGACAAAAATTCTGATGTCAAAAACTTCCTTTCATTAGCTGTGCCTTTTTATCTATTATTTCTTCTTATTCACAACTTAACTGTATAGCAAATTGCTTATGAAATGATGCAACTTGGCGCAATTTGCATCATTTCTCTGGGGATGTAGTTAGAATGAGTCCATTTGAGAAATGTTAAAAATGCACTCAAATCATCAACATAGTCTCAGGTGGGAGAAGCAAGAAATGCTGAGGGAAACCTTGTAATGAGAGAAATCAATACAAGAAATTGGTTGTGGCTTGTTGTTACTCTGCCATTCATGCCTTTGACTGATTTTGCACTCACACCGCTCTCACATCTGTCTTCTCAGCACAGTGTCCTCCCAATTTCCCACTATTTGTGTCGGGGCTGCAGCAAACATCGTGGTTTCATGCAGCAAATGGAAACTGGTTTCTCACGGTTTCTGTTCGCTGCACGAAAACCACGATGTTTGCTGCAGCCCCGGTGCAAATAGTGGGAAATTGGGAGGACGCTGCACTGAGAAGACAGATGTGAGAGCGGCGTAAGGGTGAGTGCAAAATCAGTCTTTAACTTAAGAAACAATTCACGATTATGGGGAAAAGCTGTGGTGAAACAGGTCTGCTCTGGCTTGCAGGCCTTGTTCCATCCACCCCTCTAAGGTTTCCCATTATGAGCTTTGGGCACCCGGTATCAATTTGCTGTTGTGTTGACATGCTAAAAAAGTATATAATTTTTTAATGAGCATAAGGAGTCTTTTATCAATACTTGTTTGTTCCAGTTTATCCCACAACAGGTCTCTGTCAATTGAATCAAATGCTCCCTTTAAGTCTAAAAAGGCAACATACAATTTCATCTTTTTCCCAATAGTGTATTTAGAAATTAGATGGGACAAAGTATTACAATGATCGAGAGTAGTTTTGCCTTTACAAAAACCCAGCTGTTCCGGACCAAGAATTTTTTCTCGTGTCATCCATTGTTCAAGTTTCCTCAGCAGATACTTAGAATATAATTTACCAATGGTGGATAGGAGACTAATCGGCCTGTAATTATTTGGAATGGCGGGATCTCCTTTTTTATAAATTGGAACCACTATTGAATTAAGCCACTCTGGAAGATCTACCTGAGAAAGTTTGAAAGGTCTAGAAGTGTATAGTTTACTTTGGTAGAACATAGAGAAGAAATATTGGTACCAGACATTGGGGGAAATGGCAGACATAGAAGGGGTATCAACTCTATGGGCACCGGATACAATAGACCAGAATTTTTTAGAGTTCTTTAAGATTATGGCCTGGTATAGCTCCTCCCATTGAAGTTTAGCATAATCATTCTTTTTGCTTATAATAAGAACATAAGAACGTAAGAGAAGCCATGTTAGATCAGGCCAATGGCCCATCCAGTCCAACATTTTGTGTCACACAGCGGCCAAATATATATATATATATATATATACACACACACACACATGTATATATATATATATATATATACACACACACACACATGTGTATATATATACACACACACATGTATATATATATATATATATATACACACACACACACACACACTGTGGCTAATAGCCACTGATGGACCTCTGCTCCATATTTTTATCTAACCCCTCTTGAAGGTGGCTATGCTTGTGGCCACCACCACCTCCTGTGGCAGTGAATTCCACAAGTTAATCACCCTTTGGGTGAAGAAGTACTTCCTTTTATCCGTTTTAACCTGGGACAGCTGATTTTTAAGATCAAAGTACTCTGATGGTAAAGACAAAGCCCCAGAGTCGCGGTAACATTTGTAGGTGTTACGCAACAGAGTTTTAACGGCTCTACATTCTTCATCAAACCAGGGCTGCAGAGATTTTATATTTCTTCCCTTTTTTACATTTTTAGGTTTAATATTTAGTGAACTAAGAATGTTAGATACTAGAGAATCATAGGCACTGAAGAATTCGTTGCGGTGGTTAAAACCCTTCTAAGATTTAAAAGGGAATGAGAATTTAAAAGTAACTGAGCTGCTTGTTCAGTCTGACTATTCCAGCAGATTTTTGGTAAAGATGTAGACTCCAACAAGTGTATAGAGGGATTAAGGGAAGAGTCTGGGGAAGATTCTGTATGAAGGGTCAAGATAAGTGGAAGGTGATCACTAATAATGAGATCACCTATACAGAAATCTTTTATGTAAAATTCTAGTGAGAAAGGAACAGTAATATAATCAATTATACTGCAACCTTTCTTAGAAATGAATGTAAAATCCCCCGAATGAGAAAATCTTTCCAAACCATTTAACCAGACCCTATTGTGTTGGATACAAAATTTGGCAAAGCAAATGCCTGCCAAATTTGAATAGCTATCCTTAGATTGCCTCCTATAGGAAAAAAAAAGGTGGTAAGGTATCATCTAGATTGAGGTTAAGGGCCTTAGAAAAGATTTTATCATCATTGCCCACTCTTGCATTAAAATCTCCTGCTATTATTATTTCAAAAGAGGGAAATTTGGTTTCAAATTCACTCACAATTACATTCAAACGTTCCCAATGATGTAAAAGGGCCGATTTATCTAGGGCAGGAGGGATATATATGTTTACCAAAATCAAGGAAAGATACCCATAAACAAGCTTGATAGCTTGTTCCATAACACTTCCAGCCTGTAGGGGGATGTCTACAGAATTGTGAAGAAGAGACACAAACATAGACAAACCCATTTGAAAACGGTCAGATACTGACCATCATAGTCCAAAACTTGGTGCCAGACATGTTCCCTTACTGTTATATGCGGATGATACAGTCTTACTTTCTTGTTCCAGAAATGGATTAAAGCGTTTGCTTGTTTGCTATATCACCTTCCTTAACAGCAATAAGCTCCTATTGAACTATGACAAATCTAAAATTGTTGTTTTTTCCAAATCTTGGAAACCAACTAAATGGTCAATAGGCAGCAAAGAGATAGAACAAGTAAAATACTACTAATACCTAGGAATTCATTTTCAATATAACACACTTTGGACTAATCATCGTAACTGTATAATTAAGTCAGTCAATGTTAGTGTTGCAGCTATCCAGCGCTTCTTTTACAGCAGAGGCAATCAGTTTATCCCAGCTGCGCTAAAAATCTTTAAGGCTAAAGTGATACCGCAGCTTTTATATGGGGTCCTAGTGTGGATCACAGCCTTGGATAATAACATTGAAGGTGTCCAATCAAAATTCCTATGGAAAATTCTGGGATTCCCAAAGTGTGTTCCATATGCAGTTTTGTGTTTAGAAACAGGGACGAATCTTGTGGAAACACAAGCATGGCTAATGTCACTTAAATACTGGCTTCGGCTACATTTCCACTCTGACTTAGAGAGCCTTTTATATCAACTGCTCTCAGAATCTAATTTGTCAAATTGGCTAGTATTTATTGAGAGGAAAATAAAATCTATGGGCATTGATTTAGATTCACTTCTTATGCTATCCTTAAAAGAAGCTTTTTTGAAACTTAAGCTCAGAATTCTAGATATTGAAATGCAAACGTTATATAGCCTGGCCAACAAGTCCTGCTCCCAGCTGAATTTTGAACTTCCTCTTTCAGTAGGGAAATTAGCGTCGTATTTCTCCTCTCTGCAAGCTCCATAGCAACAGCATGCGTTCTCGTTAACGAGATGTAATGCATTACCATCTGCTATCCTATTTGATAGACTTTTTTTCACATTTAAACATTTTATTGAGGCATAAAAGTAGCTTACAATCCATAACGCAAGAAGTTTACCGTGAAGATTAACAGAAATAACATCGTAAGCTTAATGGACAGAATACAGAGCAAAAACAACATTTAAAAACAAAATAAACAAAATACAAACTGAAGGTAATAATAATTATAGTTATTATAACACAGTATTTAAAAATAAATGGTAGATTTAACAGGATTGAGTACTCTACACTGTCTTTGTTTTTTATTTATTTATGATTTGTATCCCGCCCTTCCCACAAGTGGCTCAGGGCGGCTCCCAACAATTAGTCAGACATAAAATTAAACAATTATTTGAATATATAAACAATTAAAACATTTAGAGCAGATAAAACATTAAAACCATTAAACATTACAAAGCTATGTGAACAGGAGTCTGGCAAAGCTACATTGAGTTTCTCGTCTCAGCTAGGTATAAGCTAGCCAGAAGAGGGTTGTCTTACAGGCCCTGCGGAACTGAACAAGGTCCCCCAGGGCCCTCACCTCCTCCGGCAGCTGATTCCACCATGTAGGGGCCATAACAGAGAAGGCCCTGTCTCTAGTGGATTTTAAGCGGGCTTCTTTTGGCCCAGGGATAGCGAGAAGATTTTGGGTTCCTGATCTCAGCACTCTCTGGGGAACATGTGGGGAGAGACGGTCCTTCAGGTAGGCAGGTCCCAGGCCATATAGGGCTTTAAAGGTAATGACCAGCACCTTGTACCAAACTCGGTACATCACTGGAAGCCAGTGCAGGGTCCAAAGACCCGGCCGAATGTGTCCCCACTTTGGGAGACCCAATAACAGCTGGGCCATGCCATTCTGCACCAGCTGCAGTTTCCAAGTTTGGGACAGGGGCAGCCCCATGTAGAGGGCATTGCAGTAGTCCAACCTCGAGGTGACCGTAGCATGGATCACTGTTGCTAGGTCGTCGCGCTCCAGGAAGGGGGCCAACTGCCTTGCCCGCCTAAGATGAAAAAACGCGGACTTGGCAGTGGCTGCTATCTGAGCCTCCATCTTTAAAGAAGGCTCCAATAGTACCCCCAGGCTCTTGACCCTGTCTGCCGCCATCAGCAGCGCACCGTCAAAAACTGGCAGGGGGATTCCCCCCCCCCGGTCCCCGACGACCCAAGCAAAGGACCTCTGTCTTCGTAGGATTTAGTCTCAGTCCGCTCAGTCTGAGCCATTCAGCCACGGCCTGTAGTGCCCGATCCAGATTTTCTGGGGCGCAGACCGGCTGGCCGTCCATCAGCAGACAGAGCTGGGGGTCATCAGCATACTGGTGACACCCCAGCCCATACCTTTGGGCAATCTGGGCAAGGGGTCGCATATAGATGTTAAATAACATCGGGGAGAGAACCGCCCCTTGGGGCACACCACAATCGAGTGTGCACCTCCGGGATAGTTCCCCCCCAATCGCGACCCTTTGTCCCCGACCATCAAGGAAAGAGGAAAGCCACTGTAAAGCCAACCCCTGAATCCCCGCGTCGGCAAGGCGGCATGTCAGTAGCCGATGGTCGACCGTATCGAACGCAGCCGACAGGTCCAACAACATCAGCACCGCCGAGCCACCCTGATCCAGATGCCGCTGAAGGTCATCTACCAGGGCAACCAACACCGTCTCCATCCCATGACCCAGGCGAAAGCCAGACTGAAATGGGTCAAGGACGGAAGCGTCCTCCAGAAAGGTCTGTAACTGCATCGCCACTGCCCTCTCAATAAGTTTGCCCAAAAAGGGCAAATTTGAGACCGGCCGATAATGTGCCAATTGGGCCGGGTCTAAAGATGTTTTTTTTAGGAGGGGACGGACCACTGCCTCTTTGAGCGGCGTTGGAAAATGCCCCTCCATCAGGGATCGATTTATGATATCCCGTACAGGATATCTGAGATCCCTCTGGCAAGATTTAATAAGCCAGGAGGGGCATGGGTCCAATTTACAACTTGTTGGGTGAGCAGATAAGAGAATCCTGTCAACTTCCTCCAGGCTGAGGGGGCTAAAACCATCCAGAGTATAATCCGAAGACAGGCTCGGGGCCTCGGTTTCACTAGCTGTCTCAAAACTGGCAGGGGGGTCGGGGCAGATTGATGCGATTTTATCTGCAAAAAAAATCACAAAAGCCTCGCAGCCTATTTCCAATTCAATAGAATTTGGTCTGCCTTGCGGCAGCATTGTAAGTCCTCGAATTATATCGAACAGTTGTGCCGGGCGCGAAGTTGCGGACGCAATCTTAGCCGCAAAGAATATTTTCTTTGCGGATTTGATTGCCATCTCATAAGCCTTCAAACTCTCTCTATAAGATGTTCGGGTCACTTCGTCTCGAGTACGCCGCCATTGCCTCTCCAGTCGTCTGAGACCCCGCTTTAATTGCCGCAGCTCCCGGTTAAACTAGGGCGACGGCTTCGAGCGGGGGCGCAGAGGGCGCCTGGGTGCGATCACCTCGATAGCTCTGGAGAGTCCATCGTTCCAGGACTCTACCAGATCATCCAGGGAATCGCCAGTGGGCCAGGTATCCCGTAGGGCCAGTAGGAACCGTTCCGGGTACATCAGGCTCCACGGGTGAGCTAAAATACGCTCTCCACCTAAACAGGTTTTGGGTGACACATCCATACGAGCCTTAAGGGCAAAGTGATCCGACCATGGCACTGCTTCCATTGCAATATCGTTCACTGATATCCCGGCCGCGAAGGCCAGGTCCAACATGTGTCCCGCCTGATGAGTGGGCGTTGTAACAACCTGGGAGAGTCCTAGTGTCGCCATGGATGACACCAGGTCCATCTCCTGGCTGGAGGCCGCGTCGATGTAATTCCAAGTGTACACTGTCTTTGTAATTCCAAGTGTATTGAAACTATTTCCCATGTACTACTGTCCTCTTTATGATGATATTCATTGTATATACTTGAAAGATATCTTAGCAGATATCTTAGCAAATATGTTGGGCTGTGCTGATTCAGGCAAAGTCCACAAACTTTAAATGACACTTGCGCTGAGGTAACTTTAATGGTGGCTAGATTTCTCCAACAGGCCATGAAAATACGACAGAGAATGGTTCTGGAATGACCACATTTTATTTGTTTTAATTATTTAATTTGGCTAAACTCGACTCATATATATTTTACTTATTTTATGTATTTTAGCTCCCTATTTACTTTATAATCTAAGATTTTATATTATTTATATTGCTATTTTACTGCTAAATCTGTTTTATGCCAATAAAGGCTTGCTATTTGCTATTTGCTATTTGACATGCTAAATCTCAGCATTCCTTTCATCTGGAGTACATTCTTGCCACCTTTTCCTGTTGTATTCAACCTTGCAGCATTTAGCATCAGTGTGTGCTTGTGGTTTGATCTGTTTTTTTGTTTTTTTGTTTGTTTTTGCTTGACATGGTTGTGTTATGGTATACCGTAGAGATTGAACCTCAAGATAGCTATTTTTTGTAGGGGAATTGACCTGACTTCAGCTTTCCATCTCCTCTCCCATCCCTGCAGACTCTACCTAGGAAAAGTACAGTCTTTCTTCACGATGGGGACCAAAGGAGGGAAGCAACCTCAGCAGTGTAGGAAGGCACAGAGTTTATCCTGGAAAGCAGCCATTTTCTCCAGTGAAGTTAACCCTGCCATCTGAACAGCAGTTGTTATTGAGTGATCTCTGGTCCTCACCTGGAGATACGTGCCCTATCAGATGTTTAAATAGAGGACAGGTTCCTTAGGTTGCAATATTATAGAGCTCTACAGAGTTTTCATTTCCTTGAAGCTTTCTCCAGCTCTCCAGGACAGCACATGGTTAAATGGCCGCCTTCTCGCAACTTCACTTAAGAGTTCTGTCTGCTCTCATGGACTTCACACCTTGCTCCCCTAAATTTTATCACCCACCCACTGCTTTCTCCCACCCACTGACCAGGTCAGGCCTGCTCAGAGAAGCTTTTTCTGAAGTCTCCAAATTTTTTATTCCTCCAGATCTCTAACCCTTCTTCCTCCCTGCTCTGTTCCCTAGTTAGATCTATTAGTTAGACCTATTAGCATTTGTATGAATGTGGCTGAGGTAAGTTTGGAAGGCAATTGAACTGACTCTCTCCTCCCTGCATGTCCTCTGCCAGGGGGCAGGGGACCATTTAAAACACAAAGCAAAGGTTTTGCTCATTTCAAACCTTTGAAGAAAAAATTTAATTCTTCACAAAAGCATTAAAGACACATAGGACCCGTGTGCATTTTTTACATCATGTTTAAAGTCCTGTCAGTTATCTAACCTCACATACAATAACAGTATAATAATCTCTTAGAGAAAGATGCATATATTTACCTTATGAAGTTAACTGGTCTTTTTTTCTGCTTTCTGACCGATGTTCCCATTCCACAAGCCTAGTTGCAAAGTATCTTTTGGCTGCCATAACAATCAGGGAGCAAAGGACTAGTTCCCCTTCTTGATGTTTCGCTGTTTTTTACAACAGAAACCATGCTGTAGTTTTTATTTCTATGCCAATAAAGGGATTTGGATTGGATTGGATTGGTATGTGTGATGTTTCAACATACGCTGGACAACTACATTTTTCAAATAACTTTTTAGTCAATGTATATTATAACCTGAACTAGGTTTTCTGGTGTTGAAAAAGGGAGGACTGGGTCTCCTCAGACCACAACTATGATGGAAATGTTGGGGCCTGCCACATCACACAGGGATTGTGTTAAGGAGTGGACATGGATGAGACTAAGGAAAATGTTTGGTTGGATGCAGCATCTTGATACATATTGTACTCTGAAATCAGGTTCACCATGCAGAACCCAATGAAGACACAGTTTTCAGTACCTTAATTGCATGAGCCTGATTCAAGGACTTTGCTTAAACATTCTTACATTGTTAGTCATTCCAAAGTGTTCCTTAAAAAGAAGCTGGTTAACAGCAGGATTTCATGCAAGAAAAGCCAGATATTTGTCTTCTATGCATTTTTAAGCAGAACAGAATTCAAGTCCAGTAGCACTTCAGAGCATCTTTGGGTTATTCTTTATTAAGCTATCCTATGTAAGCATTAGGGAGGGAAGCCTATATTGGTAGAGCCCAGTCTCTTCAGACTGGGAACTCCCAGAAGCTAAGCAGGGTCAGTTCTTGGAAGGGAGACCACCAAGAAAGACTCTGCAAAGGAGGGCAATGGCCAACCATCTGCTTCTCACTTGCCTTAAAAGGCCCTTGCTGGGGGCTTTGTATGCACACACGCACAAAAGTAAGTATTCTACTTCCTTACCTTTTATATGTAGCCATCTCTTTTCCAATTAATCTATTCCAATATGATTTTTTTTCTATGATAAAATGTAATATGGTCCAGAAAACTATAGATTCAAGGATATCATAAAGGAGCAATCAATCCTCCATTATGAAAGCTCCACCAACAGCTTTTGAACAAATTATTCAATACTCCTATAATACTAATAAATAAATAAATAAACACGTGTAATATCTAAAATTTATAGCTCACTCACTGACCTAGAGAGCATAATATCTAAAATTTATAGCACACTCACTGACCTAGAGAGAACTCAACCAGTGGTGAAAGGATGAGAAGAAAAGCATTATGCTAATGCACCAACCACACATATACCTATATGTGAAATGTGTATATGTGCATGAATATAGTGTATCTGTTTGAGTTCAGATTTCATTTTAGTGAGAACAGTTTTGAACAATATCAATCCCCGGCCCCTGCTCTCTCTGCTGCCACTTTTATCACCATGGCTCTTGTGGTCCCCCTCTACGCAGCCCCTCCCCCTCCCTTCCACCCAGCTTTTCCAGTCGATCACGTGATTGACTGGGGGTGACCTTGCAGAAGCCCCGGAGCCCGCTTTTTACAGTTTCGCCCAGTGGGTGAGTGAGTGGCTGCGCAGGAGGAAGGGGGAGGTGCCGCATAGAGGGGGGCCACCAGAGCCACGGTGAGAAAAGTGGCGGCAGAGAGGGCAGGGGCCAGGGAAAGGAGGGACCATAAAGTTCCGAAGGGGGGTTGGGTAAACAGGCCAGCCCCCCCAGGCCCCCTCCCATGGCTATGGACTTGCTCCCAGGTCATGCTGTAGTAAGTAGTTATGTTAATCTCTCTGATGTTTTGAACATCACTGGTTGAGTTCTCCCAGTCTAATACTGCATTGAGATGCTAGCCGATCATGCAGATGGGTGCAGGCCTGGCATGTGGGAGTAGGCCAAGTAGGCAGCCGCCTGTGCCTGCCTGCCTCCCTGTGCCTGCTGCTGACCCCACCATACCACTGTTGCCTCCCTTCCCACCTCTCTGCACCCCCTCCCTGCACTGCCACTGTTCAGCTCCTCCCCGCACTCCCCGTCACCGGCCACCACCTCCCCTTGGCTGGCTTCGCTCTCAGGCTGGCTCTCCTGCAGCAGGAAAGGCAGCACGAGAGCGAAGAGGATGCCCTGTGCCAGCTTTTTCCCCTGCCTGAGATTTGGGCAGAGGAAAGAGGCTGCTGCTCAGCTTTGCTCTCGGGCTGGCTCTTCTGTAGCAGGAAAGGCCTCCTGAGAGTAAAGAGGATGCCCTTCGCCGGCTTTTTCCCCTGCCCGAGACTCGGGTGGAGGAAAGAGGTGCAGAAAGATTGGGGGGGGCATTTGCATAGCAAATGGTGCTGGGGCCCTCCCCCACTGGAGGAGGGGGCGGAGCCTGCTGCCCTTCCAGACTTTGCCGGTGTCTACTGAGGCTTGGGAGTTCTCAGCAAAGTTGGGGGGGGGGGCATTTTTGACAGTGACATCATTGTAACATCACTGTCAGACAATGGAACTTCAAATTAAGCAGACTCCATTTGTTACAATGTTTAAGCCTTTATTTGATAGTTCATAGTTTCTGAGCACAGCAAGATTGGAACTGGTACTTTTCCCTAGAAGCATAGATATTTTAACTAGTTGTACATCAAAGGTTTTCTAAACAATCTACATTCCCACAATGAAGTGATACATTTCACACAGTTGGTTTCTCTTACCTCGTTGCGGTTCTCCTTCTCACAGGAACAGCCAAACTGGCCTTCCCTGAGGCATTTTATCTTCAAAGGATGTTTGCCTTTGTTAGTATCAGGGACAGGAATTCACACCAGTGTTAGTAGCAACTTTACTTCTGCTTTGATATGCAAGGTTTCTGCTTGGGGTTAATAGCATAGCATAGAAAATGAAGTCAGTTAAGCTAAGCAGTTCATCACATTTTAAATTCAACATTACATTATATCATAGTAACTTTCCAGTGTTTGACAATCACCAGTGCACACTCACTTTGTGCATGCTAAAATGACCAGGGGTGGTAGTGGGGCAGATGATCACAGTCTGGCATATGGGCACAGGCACCCCTAGCACCAGGCCTGGCTGAGTGCTGCACTTTCTCATCTGAGCTGGGTTTTCCTTCAGTAAAACAATTTTTATTAGTAACATATGGTAATAAATCTATATCTATATCTTACATCTTTGAAAATTTCTTTTATCTACCCCATATATTACTTTCCACCCACCCCTCTCCCCGTTACTTGACCCCCGCCAGTGTTATTTACTTAAAAAAACAAATATTAAAGGTATTCTTAACTATTAAAACAAAAATTTATATTCTTCTTCTTTTTAAAACTTTATTATCAAAAATTGTCCAATGTCCTTTTATTTTCCACTCTTTTTCTATATATCTTTTAAACTTTTTCCACTCTGTCTTAAAAACTTCTAAGTCATAGTCTCTTAATATTCTTGTTAATTTGTCCATTTCACTCCATATCATAACTTTTATAATCCAATTCCATTTCTCTGGTATTTTTTCTTGCTTCCACAACTGCGCATGCAATGTCCTAGCAGCTGAAAGCAAGTACCAAATTAAAGTTCTATCTTCCTATGGAAATTTTTTCCATCTGTAATCCCAATAAGAAAGTCTCTGCAACTTTCATTACTTCATATCCCAATATCCTAGAAATTTCTTGTTGAATCATTTGCCAATACTGTTTTGCTCTTTCACAAGTCCACCACATATGGTAGAAAGAACCTTCATGCTTTTTACATTTCCAACATCTGTCTGGCATCTTGTTATTCAACTTTGCTAATTTTTTAGGAGTCATATACCATCTATACATCATCTTAAAACAGTTTTCTTTAATACTTTGACATGTTGAAAGTTTCATAGAGTTCTTCCACAAATATTCCCAAGTTTCCATCTGCATTTCTTTATTTATATTAATTGCCCATTTGATCTTTGAGATTTCACTACTTCATCTTCCGTAGACCATTGTAGAAGTAATTTATATACTTTTGAAATTAATTTATCATTGTCGCCAAGCAGAACTTTTTCCATTTATGTTTGCTCTTTCCTTATTCCTTCAGTTTTAATATCATTCTCCACCAAGCTCTTTATTTGTTGCATTTGGAACCAATCGTATTTATAATTCAACTCTTCAGCAGTTTTCAGTTCTATTTTGCCACTTTGTATTTTTAATAATTGATTATATGACAACCACTTTTCTTCACCTATCTCAGCCGTTATTTTTATTACTTCAGCTGGCACTATCCATAACGGTCTTCTCTCATCTCCATATTTCTTGTATTTCATCCAATGTATTTAGTAAATTACTTCTTATATAATGGTGAGAGAAAAAACCGTCCATCTTCTTTTTTCCATAATACAAATACACGTGCCAGCCAAATTTATTTCCGTGACCTTCCAGCGCCAAGAGTTTTTTATTTAACAACGTTATCCATTCTTTTATCCACACTAAACAAACTGCTTCATGATATAATTTTAAAACTGGTAGTTGAAATCCGCCTCTCTCTTTTGCATCAGTCAAAATTTTCATTTTAATCCTTGGTTTCTTCCCAGCCCACACAAATTCTGAGATTTTCCTTTGCCATTTATCAAATTGTTTGCCCTCCTTCACAAAAGGAATAGTTTGAAACAAATACATTATTCTTGGTAAGATATTCATTTTAATTGCAGCTCTTCTACCCAGCAATGACAAATTAAGCTTGTTCCATTTTAGGATGTCTTCATTCATTTTACGCCATAACTTCTCATAGTTATTTTTAAACAAGTCAATATTTTTCATTGTAATCTCTACCCCTAGGTGCTTTACCTTAGAAGTGACTTCACAGCCTGTTAGTCTCTGTAGTTCTTGTTGCTTAATCATCTGCATATTTTTACACAGAATTTTTGATTTTTCTCTATTAATACAAAGTCCCGCCAACTCCCCATATTCTTGTATTTTAGCTAACAACAAAGGTGTAACTAGTATGGGGTTTTCATTTATAAACATTATATCATCAGCAAAAGCTCTGTATTTGTAAGTAAATCCTTTTATTCTTAGACCTTCTAGCTCTTTTTCCTCTTGGATCTGCATCAGTAATATTTCAAGAGTCATTATAAACAACAATGGTGAAAGTGGACAGCCTTGTGAGGTAAGCCCTACTTGGAGGAGAGCACATGTCAACACATCTCTGAGCAGCACACCTAGTGACTTTCTGAATCAGTGCTCTCACAAGTGAACAATGGATGGGGCTTTGGGGAGGAGTTTTCCTTTGGGGAGGGAAAGTTCTACAATTACAAACTTAGGTCCGCATGTTCAGGCAAACTCCTGTTCAAAACTACTCTTGAGAACTGCAGGGCAACTTCAGGATGAAAGGATTTCCATTGCTGATTTAAAAAAAACGAATGTAGAAGACTTAAGAAAATACAAAGTAAGACAAGTGACCATGATAAGCCAAAGGATTTTGTTTTAACTGGTAATTTTAACTGGTAATGATGTTTCTAAATTTTAACTGTTTGTTTGTATTTTAGGGATAATTTTTATTCTGTATAACTTGGTAATCCTCTTACTCTGAATAACTGATTTCTTTTATGCCAATAAAGGATGATGATGATGAGCGATATGATAGGTAGATGATTACTTTTAAAAATGCACAGAGACAGGATTTTCTGCCAAGTGTAGAAACAGCCAAAGAGAAATGGAAGGAAGGTAGACAGAGGCTTCAATCACTTATCAAATAATGCAGTTTCAATCCAGTTTCAAAGCACTTTCCATCTGGATTTAGCCAGTTCACACAGTAAAATCCAGTTGGAAAGTTCATTGGAAGTAGATTGAAAGTAGGGTTGCCAATCCCCAGGTGGGTGATTGAAAATTTACAATGACCACTGTGTATAAAGCATTTCAAAAATTCATGCTGAACGAATTCATACTCTTTATATTCTAAAGATTTCTCAAAATATGCAATTTATAATACTTAATTCAAATTCAATGTCCATACATCAAAATTTAAAGTAACAGTCCAATCCTGGATGCTGAAAAAAAAGATGGGTACTGACACCTGCTGTGCAATCTTGTGTATTCAGACACAGGTAGTACCAAATAGAAACGATTAAATTCTTGAGGCAGCTGTTCTCTATTTTTTTAATTATTATTTCAAATTCTTATTAACAAACATTCTCAATTTACAATAGTCAGAAAGCATGTAGTTTTTTATAATACAAAGTCAGCAAAATATTCTTCTGATACAAGTTGAGACTGCTTTATGCAAACTTCCAAAAAATACTTAAATTTTGCTTATTACTAATTAGAATTGTAAGTAAATCAAATTATTGGTATATTTTATGCTTAGCAGTCCTTTCTTCAACCGGTGCGGCTACACAGTTCCTAGGTTTAGTTCGTGTTTCATTTGCCACTTCCACTGGCTGCAATAACTTAGCTAGGAACTCGTGCTAAGGAAACCGCTCACCTATGCATAAGCACAATGATTCTAATTTGTGCGAATGGTTCTTTCTTTCCTAAGGATTTTGGCTAAACAATTCTAGTAGATTATTATGCCTAATTCAAAATGTGTTTTCTTTATAAAACATATTGTTTTCAGCGTGTTCACTGTTAATATTTCTGAATGTGCTCTGATTCCTTCCTGCTTTTCTAAAACCTATTTATCTTCAAAATCTAGATATAATTATTATAAATCAGTAATTTGTCTCAAGCCTTGTTCCTGTGTAACAGTGAATGCATGTGCATCCAGTCTGTATGTGTGCACATTTAGATAGATTCAGGTGGTCTGAAGCAATCGAACAAAGTAGGAGTCCAGAAGCACCTTTAAGACCAACAAAGTTTTATTCAGAATGTAAGCTTTCTTATGCATGCATACTTCTTCAGACAAGGAATGAGGTACAGTGAGCAGAAATGCATACACTGGGCAGTGATTGAGAATGCAAAGTGGAACTAAGTTAAAATCCAATGGCAGAATAGTGAAATTAACAATTGAGAGAACATTGGATAGCATTTGCGAGGGAACCGAATAAAACAGTAACATGTCAGAATGTGAGACTGTCTGTTAATTACTCTATTGCTAGCAAGCCTGGGCCAAAATGAGGACATTTCTTTCTTAGAGTTTTTTCATGACCAACTAATTTACCTTTTAACATGTAACATACATATAAACATCATTCTAGTTTGCCATTAGAAAAAAATATTGGAAAATGGGTTCAGTATATGTAATGAGCTGTGCACATTTGTTTTTTAAAGGATGAGCCAACATGGGCTCATTTTGCAAGTTAAACATGGGACATGAATAAGTGGTGGATTTGTATCACATATTCAACTTACGTAAGCTAACTGTAACATGAGATTTAATCAATTCACATATAAAATGATGTAATGTACACTGGACGTTGATTATATTTACATTCACTGCAACTTGTGAACTTCAGTAACTGGCACTTAACAATTATGATAGGTGATTAAGAGTAATGGTTCTGCAACATCATAATGATCCAGCAGTTCCTCTCCTTCCCTTTCCATCCCCATGTGAATGTTCAGCCAAGGAGATGGAGGGTGAGATGGAAGGAGTAGAATGTTAGTCATTCTGCTTGCTTTGGTCAATTCAGCATAGTACCCGTGGCTCATGAACCAAATAATGTAAGGCAATTCCATGCTTGCCTCTAGCAATAAATGATGTGCTTTCAGAGCTGACTATGTTGTTTCTTTCCAAGAACATTCAGAAGTGCTGCCTGCATTTCTTTGTTTTTGAGGCCGTAGATTAGAGGGTTCAGCAGAGGGGTGATGATGGTATACAGCACAGAGATCAAACGGCCATCTTCCTTGGCGCGGCCAGAGGAAGGTCTCAGGTAAGTGAAGATACCTGTGCTGTATCACAGCACAGATAAGACAATCAGGACATAGGAGAGGAAAATTAAAGAGACAGCCACTGTGATAATGGTTCCAGAGATCAAAAAAGTCATCAGTTCAGCAAGGGAAGTATCAGAGCAGGACAGTTGCAAGACAAGTGGGATGTCACAAAAGAAGTGCACTATCGTATTGGGACCACAGAAGTTCAAGGAGAAAACAAAGGCAGTATCGACAGTGCCGTTAACTCCTCCAATCACCCATGACATTGCGACAAGCCATCTGAGCACAGATTGGCTCATGAGCAATGTGTAGTGCAATGGGTGGCATATGGCAGCATAGCGATCATATGCCATGACTGAGAGTAAAGCATTTTCTGTAGCTACTGTGGTTAGAAAGCAGAATATCTGGAATGCACAGCCAGCAAAGGAGATAGTCTTGTTCCCTGACACCAGATCCCATAACATCTTTGGCATGGTGGAGCTGATGTAGCAGATCTCAGTAAATGTCAGATTGCTCAGCAAGAAGTACATTGGAGTCTGGAGGTGCTGGGCAGTCCATATCAAAGCAATAATGGCCAGATTCCCTGCTAATGTGAACATGTATATCAACAGCCCTGTAGCAAAAAGGACAGATTGGATACTAGGGTCATCCAACAGTCCCAAGAGAATGAACTCTGTCACAATTATCTGGTTCATTCTTTCCATTTCCCCAGTGATTTATGTATTTGCAAAGCAGAGTCCAGAACAACTGCAGAGGGATTCCAATGTGTCAGGAAGATCTGCACAATCAGAAGGGTAACATTTATTACATATAATTACAACTGCATATTATCAAAGGCAGAAGAGCCCCATGGCGCAGAGTGGTAAGCTGCAGTACTGCTGTCCAAGCTCTGCTCACAACCTGATTTTGATCCTGGTAGAAGCTGGGCCAGCTCAAGGTTGACTTGACCTTTCATCCTTCTGAGGTTGGTATAATGAGTACCCAGCTTGCTGGGGGTAATGTGTAGATGACTGGGGAAGACAATGGCAAACCACCCCATAAAAAGTCTGCCATGAAAATGTTGTGAAAGAAATGTCACCCAGAGTCCGAAATCACTGATGCTTGCACAAGGGATAACCTTTTACCTATATGTACTAGTTAGACTTATTGGTCTATCAAATAGAAGGATGTAACACAATTTATATATATTAGAGAAGAAGAAGAAGAAGAAGAAGAAGAAGAAGAAGAAGAAGAAGAAGAAGAAGAAGAAGAAGAAGAAGAAGAAGAAGAAGAAGAAGAAGAAGAAGAAGAAGAAGATATTGGATTTATATCCCACCCTCCATTCAAGAGTCTCAGAGCAGCTCACAATCTCCTTTATCTTCCTCCCCCACAACAGACACCCTGTGAGGTGGGTGGGGCTGAGAGGACTCTCACAGCAGCTGCCCTTTTAAGGACAACCTCTGCCAAAGCTATGGTTGACCCAAGGCCATTCCAGCAGGTGCAAGTGGAGGTGCAGGTGTAGCAGGTGCAGGTGCAAGTGGAGGAGTGGGGAATCAAACCCGGTTCTCCCAGATAAGAGTCCACACACTTAACCACTACACCAAATGTTGTTGAGATGCAATATCTGTCAGACGGTGGAACTTCAAAGTAAGCAGACTTCCATTGGTTACCATGTTAAGGCTTTATTTGATAATCCAAAGGTTCTGAACAAAGAAGCATTGGAACTGATGCTCTTGGACTGGAGCATAGATGTTTTAACTAAAAGTACATCAAAGGCTTTCTAAACAAATCTGCATTCCCACACTAGAATGATACATTTAACACCATCAGTTCCCTTATCTCCCTGTGGTTCCCATTCTCACGGAACAGCCCTGCTGGCTTCCCTGAGGCATCTTATCTTCAAAGGGTTGTTGCTTTTGTTAACATCAAGGACAGGAATTCACAGTAGGGTTAGTAACATTTCCATTTCTACTTTGATATGCAAGGTTTCTGTTTAGGGTTAGTAGCAAATGTTACAAGATGGAGTCGGTTAGGTCAAGCTGTACATGGCAATCTAAATGCAGCATCATATCATAACATTAAAGCGTTCCAGTGTCTGACAATATCTTTTGTTTACTGAGCTGCAGGGTGTCTATTGATATAAATACTTAAAAACTTCAAATACGAAAGTTCGTCTTGTACATGAATCAGTTAACATTTTTTCCTGAATAATAGTGTCTGTGCATGTTTTTCACTTTTTTAACATTGGTGTTAAAGTGTAGATGACTGGGTAAGGGAAAGACAAACTACACCGTTAAAAAGTATGCCATGAAAACATTGTAATTGGTCACTACTGCATGGGTTGGTAACAACTAGGTGCTTGCACAGTGGACTACCTTTACTTAAAAAAAATATCTAAGGCTCAGAAGCCTTCTACAACTATTGGAAGGATACTGAGTGATTTATTCTTGAATATATCTGCATAGTGAAGAGTGGGAGTCACTAATGAAAAGGAACGGGCTCTGATGGATACCTGGTAGGCAACTTGATCTGGAGAGGCTAAAAGAGGTGTTCACCTATTTCCTGTCTCTGTGGAGCAGCCCTGGACTACGCTTGGTGGTATCCCTTCCAAATACTAACCAGGGCTTTGCTTCCAAGGTCTGACAGGATCAGACTAGCCTGGGCCATCCAAGTCAAGCTTCCTGCCACACCACTGTTGAAACTAAAGTGATTTTTAAAAAATAATTTATTTCTGTGAAAAGTGGGGCTCCACAGTGCATTACAAAGTCAACAGTACTATATGGTTTCTGAAGCCTTGTATGTGAAAGGTAACTGTTTGAATCCCAACCAAAATTTCCTTGAGACCATGCCTATAAATGATGGCAGCAGATCCGTCTCTTTATATGCAGGTCTGCCTTCATCACCTATGGACAAGGAGGTCCCCTTCACTCACCATGATTAGTAGTAGCTGTCCTCCATGAATCTAACTCTTTTTAAAGCCATCTACACTTGTGTCCATCATGTCAGAACTTGTAACTTTCCTGTGTGCTGTTAGCTGGACTGACTCCATATTGTAACCAGATACTAACCCAGTGTACCCTGCTGTAGGCCACTAACCAAAATTCCTATGCATTTCAAACAAACTGTGATCACTGGCGGGTGACAGATAGCCTCTGGTCAACATCTGCAGGTGCCCCTTTGAAGCCGAGCCGGCCAGGCCTTCTCAGCAGGACTTCATCCTCCCTCGCTGATAACAGACCCTGAGAAACAGACAGTTGTCTCTGGCCGTGTGAAAGATCATTTTATTGTTGTTGCCATAACCGCATAAAATGTAACTAATGCTAGCTTTCGGTATCAGTGTTATCCTGTACCTTCAGCCTTGTAGTTCTCAATAAACGCCTATACTTTTGTAACGAAGTCCTGGGCCTCAATTGAAGTTCTTCCAGTTCTGACATTATAACACTGATCCCTTTATACTGGGACTTATCTGAACTGGCAACCTGGCTGGATGGCAGCAAAGGCTCCAGACAACGAAGAGCCCAGCACACCACCGGAGGAGAGGCCGCTGGAACCCGGAGTGACCGCGGTGAGACGCAAAGTCAAAGACCCGGCGCACTTCTCCACCGCCATCTTCTCCTCGCGGAGCTGGAGCCCGCGGAAGTCCACCACGCTCATGGACGCGGTGGACGAGAGATACTGGGCGCTCGCCACCGGCACAGGCGGAGATGATTGGGACCTCGACAGAGAAGAGGGCCCGATCCCCGGGAGTGAGGACCCGGCCCGAGTACTCCGCAACGAGCTGTTCCAGTGGGTGAGAGAGATACACAACCAGGTCCACGAAACCCGCGTCCAGATGGCGGAGGAGATGCAGCTACAACTGGGCGCGATTCGCGATCAAATCTGGGCGCTGCAAGGGGCCGTGCCGGTGGCGGCGGCTGGGCCACCGGGCGGAGGGCCTGCCCCACCGGCAGCGCCTGCCGGCGGGGTCCCTGTAGCCCCAGCCGGCGGGGCGCCGGGGCAACCTGCTGTCCCTCCCGACGGGGGAGGAGGGGGCCCGGTCGGGCCACCAGCAACCGCCCCGCCGGCCCCGGCCACACCGCCGGCCCCGGCCACACCGCCGGCCCCTCCACTGGTGCCAGGCCCCATAGCCCCACCCCAACTGCCCCCAGCCGGGCCGCCGCCTGCAGCGCCCGCGGCACCGGGAGGAGGCGATGGCGGGAGGGTCCGCGAACTGCAGATTACGTTCGATGGAGATGGAGACGAGGTGGAATATTTCACCATCCAGTGCAACAGTTTCATCACGCACTGGGGAGCAAGCTACCCGATGGAAGCAAGCCGAGTGGACCACATCGCATCCAAACTCAAGGGGGCCGCGAGAAAGTGGTACGTGGGGTTATACACTGGACGAAAACCCGAGCTGGCCACAGTAGCAGAGTTCCTCCAAGCGATGCTACGGCAGTACGGGGACCCCCTGCGAGAGGAAAAGGCCATCAAAGCCCTCCAGAGGATTGAGCAGGGGAACCGCACCACCCGAGAGTACGCCACCGAGTTCATGGCCCACTGTGCCGCGGTGAGGGGTTGGAGCGAACTGATGAAGTACACGGCGTTCAAGAATGGCCTGAACGCTAACATATTAGATAGATGTTACCATCAAGGGAGACCCGATACCCTGGTGGGTTGGATCCAGTTGGCAGGAGAAGTGGAGACTAACCTGCAACATGTCGGAATGCACCGCCAGCAGCAACTGGGGAAGAAGGGGGGAAGGCCAGCCCCCCAGGCACCCAAGCCAGAGGGGAAGAAATCGCCCGCGACCTCTACCCCGATCGGGACCAGCAGGAGATGCTTCAGGTGTGGAGACCCGGGGCACCTAGCCGCCAACTTCCCCGCAAAGCTGCCGCCGGCCACCCCACCGCCCAAGCCGTTCGCGGGCACCCCGAAGAAGGGAGGAGGACGCGCCAAAGAGCCCAGTCGGGGCGCCGTCGCCACATCCATGGCGATTGACGAGGAAACTATAACCATCGCGGAGTCGAGTGAGGAGTCGTGGGACCCCGAGTCGGCGGGAAATGACAGCGACCTGCTTTAATAGGTGCCACAAAGCAGGTCCAGGAAACGCCGGCACCGATGACGGTGAGAGTTACCGGGGAACTTTTATTTATGGCAGTGACTTTATTGAACCCCAGCCTAAAGCGCTTTACGCACACCCGAGCCCTAATTGACTCAGGGTGCACCAGGGACATCATCACCCCCCGCCTAGTAGAGGCCCTCGGGCTAGCCAAATCCCCCCTGCCCCACCCGATCCAGTTCGAACAAATGGACGGGTCAGTGATGAAAGGGGAACCATGCACCGAGGAGACCCAGGCGGTGCCGGTAGGGACCAAGGATCACTGGGGGATAGAGGTGTTCGTAGTAGCGCCCTCCTCCTCATTTGATGTGGTGGTGGGGGCGGGTTGGTTAGCGAGGCACCAGCCAGATATACAATGGGAAGCACAAATCATGCGCTTCCCGGACTGGCGGTGTGAGCACCACCACTGGCGGAAGGAATGGAAACCCAAAGCGCCGCCTCAAAACGAGCGACTGTGCCTGACCATAGAAGAAGTGAAATCGATCCCCAGACAATACCGGGATCTGAGAGGGACCTTTAGTGAACAGGAGGCGGATGAACTGCCCCCGCACCGCCCAACCGATTGCGCCATCGAGCTAATACCAGGGCAGGAGCTACCGAAAGCTAAGCTCTACTCGATGGGCTGGGCGGAGAAGGCGGAACTAAAAAAGTTCATAGACAAAAACTTGAAACGGGGGTTCATCCGGCCGGCCACGGCCCCCCATGCCGCCCCCGTGCTATTCCGCAAGAAGAAGAATGGAAGTTTGAGACTTTGCACAGATTTTCGCGGGATAAACGGGATTTCCATGTCAAACGCCTACGCAATCCCGCTGATAAAAGACTTGCTAAGCACGGTGGCAGAGGGCAAAGTGTTCACCAAGCTTGACCTCCGCAATGCATACTTTCGGGTCCGAATCAAGGAGGGGGACGAGTGGAAAACGGCGTTCAATATGCCGATGGGACAATTTGAATACTTAGTGATTCCATTTGGGCTGCAGAGAGCGCCGGGAGTGTTTATGAACTTTATCAATGAGGTGCTAAGGGAATATTTGTACAAGGGAGTGGTGGTCTACCTGGATGACATCATTATTTACTCAAAAGACCTTGAGTCGCATGTGCCATTGGTCAGAAAAGTGTTAGATACCCTGTATCAGAACAAATTGTATGCGAAATTGACCAAGTGCGAGTTCCACAAGTCGGAACTAGATTACCTCGGCTTTAGAGTGTCGGGGGAAGGGCTAGCGATGGACCCTGCGAAAATCCAAGCGGTCTTAGACTGGGAGCCGCCCCGAACCCGACGGCAGTTACAATAATTCCTCGGGTTCGCAAATTTTTACCGCGGGTTCATCAAAGGGTTTGCCCAGGTCATGTTGCCCCTCACAGAGCTCCTCAAAACAAAAGGGAAAGGGGAGGAAGTGAAAAAACCCGGAGCGCGCCTGCCATGGTCGCCCGAGTGCCAGCGTGCCTTCGAGGAGTTGAAAAGGTTGTTCACCAGCGAACTGGTGCTAGCCCACCCCAACGAGTTAAAGCCGTTCGTGGTGCAATGCAACACCTCTGACGTCGCGGTGGGGGCAATATTGATGCAGCGAGACGATGAGGGGGGGCTCCGGCCTTGTGCGTACATTTCCCACAAATTCTCGAACGAGCAGAGAAACTGGTCAGTATGGGACAAGGAAGCTTTTGCGGTCACGTTCGCTCTCAAAACCTGGCGATCGTGGCTGGAGGGAGCCTGGGTCCCGTTCGAAATTTGGACGGACCACAAAAATCTGGAAGCGCTAACCGGCCGCCGCAAATTAACCGCCAAGCAAATACGGTGGGCGGGGTTTTTTGCCAAATTTGACTTTGTGCTAAAGCACATCCCCGGCACCAAAAATTTCTTAGCTGACGTGCTCTCGCGCATGCCCCAGCATGACAGCCAAAAGGAGGAAGTAATAGACTCCCTCATTCCCCCCACCCAAGTGGCGGGCGGAGTCACCACCCGGCCGGGAAAAAAAAACAGGGACCCCAGAGCCAAAAGAAAAGGAACGCTTCATGGCCGAAACGGAGGCGGAGGGAGGGGAAAGGCCTGAAGGGGTAGAAAAAGGGGAAGGGGGGCTCTGGTACCACGGTGGGAAGATCTATGTGCTGAAGAGCCTACGGAGGGAGGTGCTAGAGCAGTGCCACTCAAGCCGCTTAGCGGGGCACTTCGGCTACGTGAAAATGCTAAACCTGATCACCCGGCAATTTTGGTGGCCGCAATTAAAAAGGGACGTGTCGGAGTTTGTAAGTTCCTGCCCGACATGCATCATGGCAAAACGGAGGGGGGGGGGGAACCGCCCGGCCACCTAGTCCCCCTGCCAACCGCAACCAGACCGTGGGCGGTGGTCTCGATGGACTTCATAGTTGAACTCCCCCCCTCCCAGGGGAAAACCGTGATCCTAGTAGTGGTAGACACTTTTTCTAAACAAGCCCACTTCATCCCGTGCAAGCAGCTGCCCACCGCCAAGAAGTTGGCCTACCTATTCTTTACCCACGTGGTCCGCCTCCACTTGTTCCCAGATAAGGTCATTAGTGACCGCGGGCCACAGTTCGTTGCCAACTTCTGGCGGGAGTTTTGCAAAATGGCAGGGATAGAGCAGGGACTCAGCTCCGCCTACCACCCGCAGACGGACGGCCAGACAGAGAGGGTGAACGGGCTTCTAGAACAATACCTCAGATGCTACATCAACTTTCAGCAATCAAACTGGGTAGAACTATTGGCCTTTGCCGAATACGGGTACAACAACAGCTTGCATAGCTCCACAAAAACCTCTCCGTTCCAAATAGTGAATGGGTACGAGGGCAAGCCCTTCCCTCATCTCCCATTACCAGCGGGGGCCCCCGAACAAACCTCTTGTCAACAATGGTGGGAGGGGGTCCGCCAAGGGTGGGAAGTGATTCAAGAAAACCTGGAGAAGGCCAAAGAAGAATACAAATGGCAGTTTGATAAGAAACACTCCCCCCAGTGGGAATTTAAGGAAGGGGAGAGAGTGTTCCTGTCAACCAAGAACCTTCCCCTACCTCAGGCTTGCCGGAAGCTGGCCTACAAGTACTTGGGTCTGTTCAAAATAAAACGAGTGATTAACAGCGTAACTGTGGAGTTAGAGCTGCCCAAATTACTGAGTAAGATCCACCCTGTTTTTCATTGCAGCCTTCATCGCAAAGATCCTGGAGCTACATCCTGGCACCCTCGCCCTCCCGAGCCACCTCCTACACGAGGGAAGGGCCAGAGCCACCATGAGGTGCAGGAGATCCTAGACTCCAGGGTCAAGCGGGGGGGTGCTGTACTACTTAGTCCGTTGGAAGTACTTCCCCCCGAGCTGTGACGAGTGGGTCAAAGCTAGTGATGTTTCCGCCCCACAACTGCTTAAGAAATTCCACCTACTGTACCCACACAAGCCCAGGGCGAAAGCTTAGGGGGGTCAGTATGTCAGAACTTGTAACTTTCCTGTGTGCTGTTAGCCGGACTGACTCCATATTGTAACCAGATACTGACCCAATGTACCCTGCTGTAGGCCACTAACCAAAATTTCTATGCATTTCAAACAAACTGTGATCACTGGCGGGTGACAGATAGCCTCTGGTCAACATCTGCAGGTGCCCCTTTGAAGCCGAGCCGGCCAGGCCTTCTCAGCAGGACTTCATCCTCCCTCGCTGATAACAGATCCTGAGAAACAGACAGTTGTCTCTGGCCGTGTGAAAGATCGTTTTATTGTTGTTGCCATAACCGCATAAAATGTAACTAATGCTAGCTTTCGGTATCAGTGTTATCCTGTACCTTCAGCCTTGTAGTTCTCAATATACTTTTGTAACGAAGTCCTGGGCCTCGATTGAAGTTCTTCCAGTTCTGACACATCATTACATTCACTGACAATGAATTCCACAATTAAATTACTCATTGAATAAAGAAGTGTTTCTTTTTGTCTCTTTTTAACCTATGGTCCAACAATTTCTTTGGGTGCCTCTGAATTCTAATATTAGGGGATGAGAAAAAGCTCTATCTAGTTTCCCCACCTCTTGCATACTTTTATAAACCTCCATCAAATCTTTCCTTAGCTGTCTTTTTCCAAGACTGAAAAGTCTGAAATCCTTTAGCTTGTCCTCACAGGAAAGGTGCTGCAACCCCTTAATCACTTTGGTTGCCCTCTTCTGTATTTTTTTCAGTTCCATAATATTCACTTACCTTCTCCACAACAACTCCATTCTTCATCAAAGCAGTAGGAGTCCTGGTGAGAAAAAAAAAGTGACATTGAGGGACATCCTGCAAGGTGGTAAGCCATAGGAGTAGGGAGAAGTTAGATCACATCCTTGAAAGAACATTCTTTTGTTTGGAAAACTGAACCCTCCATAGTGATCCCACATTTATAGAATGGATCTGCCACTATCAGGCTGATTGTGTTCTTCCCACCAACATTTTCAGACAGCAGTTCTGAAGTAAAAAATCAAACTTCCTTTCATTGGCTGTGCCTTTTTATCTATTATTTCTTCTCGTTGACGACATTATATAGCAAACTGCAGCTGAAATGATGTAACTAGGTGTAATTTGTATTATTTCTCTGGGGATATAGTTAGAAAGAGGCCATCTGAGAAATGTTAAAAATGCACTCAAATCATCAACATAGTCTCAGATGGGAGAAGCAAGAAATGTTGTGAGAATCCTTGCAATGCGAGAAATCAATACAAGTAATTGGTAGTGGCTTATTGTCACTCTCCCACTCACACCTTTAACTTAAAAACATGTCAAGTTTATGGAAGACAGCAGAGGAGAAACAGGACTGCTCTGGCTTTAATGCCCTGTTGTACCTTGCACTCCAAGGTTTTCCCACAACCGGAAAGTCTTTCTTTCCCTTTCTCTCTCTGATAACTCACCACCAGCACCTGACCTTTGCAGGAATTGCCCATTATGATAGTCAGGACTCCCAGGTTCCCTTCCATGTTCTGAGGCCTTGCCTCTGTGTGGTATGCTGCCAGTGCCTGGTCATCACCTGGACAGTTTACTGCCTTGTGCAGCCTTGGTGGAATAGCTGCTTACCAACTGACTGCCATCCCCCTGGTGTGCCTTTTAAAATAATGGGTCCAAAATTGTGGAGGTCTATATTGTACAGAGAACCACTACCAGCATCCAAAGTTATAAAGTATTTATTAAAAAGAAAATGTTCACAAGCACACTTTTAGCACAGCACCAGATTGAGCAAAAGATTCAAAATATATGAGTAAAACACAATTCCTCTCTCCCTGTCTCCATACATGCCCTTTTTGTCTCTTTTTAACCTATGGCCCAACAATTTCTTATCTATCTAATATGTTCGCGTTCAGGCCATTCTTATTGTTATTCCTCTCTCCCTGTCTCCATACATGCCCTATCAGATGGGGGATGCTCCTTAGCTTAGGATGTTATACATCTTTACAGACTTTTCATTACCTTAAAGCTTCCTCCAGCTCTCCAGGACAGCACATGGTTGAATGACTGCCTCCTGCCAACCTCAGTTAAGAGTTTCTGCCTGCTCTCATGGACTTCACACCCGAAGAGCACTTCCTCCTTGCTTCCAAGTTTTATCACCACTCTTTCCCCCACCCCCTGACTAGATCAGTCACAGTCAGATAAGCTTTTCCTGAAGTCTCCAGAATTTTCATTTCTTAAGTTTTTCTGGTCTTTAATTCCTCTAGACCTCTGTTCCCTGCTGCGGGGAGGGGGGGGCTAGCCCAGCCCATCCAGCCATCCAGTTGTCTCTAGCTAGACCTATTGGCATTTGTATGAAGTTGGGCTGAAGTAAGTCTGGAAAGCAATTGAACTGACTTTTCCTCTTTCCTGCCTGTTTTCTGCCTCGGGTGGGGGGATCATTTTAAACACAGAGTGAAGGTTTTGGTCATTTCAAACCTCCAAAGGGGGAAAATGTATTTATTTACAAAAGCATTAAAGACCCATGCCTAGTGGCATCAACTGAAAACCATGTATATAGAAAATAATATGATCTGTTCAAGATATGCTGTTTTAAATGGTTTTAATGGTCCATAATTTATTTGATATTTTTAGACTTTGTTGTGATCTGCCCTGAGCCCACTTGTGGGAAGAGCAGATTATAAATTGAAACAGAATAAAATAAACATGTGACTCATGTGGAGTTTTTCATGTAATTGATAAGTTCTGTCATTTATCTAACATCACATTACAATAACATGATAATCACCTCTTAGAGAACAGAGAGAGGAATATTTTTACCTATGAAAATTAACTAATGTGGCTACTCAAGGTAAAATGACCTTGTGGGTGTTCTAACATCTAGGGGTGATGTTTCAGTATATCCTGTCCAAGTGTGTTTTTCAAGGAACTTTTTGGTCAGTGTAAATCATAACCTGGAAATGGAGTTAACCAGGTTTTCAGGTGTTGAAAAAGGGAGGAGTGGGTCTCCTCAGACCATAACAATGCTGGAAGTGTTGGGGCCTGCCAAAACAAAAGCCATATCACACAGGGACTGTATTAAGGAGTGGATATGGAGCAGATTGAAGACTATATTTGGTTGGATCCATCCCCTGGATGTATATTGTACTTAGAAATCAGGTTCACCATGCAAAATCCAATGAATACTTGCTGTTCATGACCTTAATTGTATGAGCATGATCCAGGGACTATACTTAAACAGTCTTACATTGTTTAGTCATTCCAAAGTCTTCCTTTAAAAGAAACTGGTTAGCAGCAGGTTTCCATGTATTACCTGGGTCTTCCTATTCCTAGAACTCTGCCTGCATATTTTAAATTCTTAACTGTCCCCAAATATAGAATACAGTTTACTACGGCTAGATTAAATGTTTTATTACTGGGGGAATTAGCAGGAAGATTCCTAGGGATTCCCTTTTTTGAATGTTTTTGCAATTGCAAATCAGGGAATATAGACACTATTTGCCACTTCGTTATTGACTACAAAAAGCATGAACTCATTAGAGATAAATTGATCACAGTGCATATTCAGAATTGGGGACACATTTCAAATCAAGAAGCAGTTACAAAGCTTTTGACTGACACTGATCCAAGTGTAACTCTTGCTGTGCCAAAAGTTTTATCTGTGGTTTTTAATTATTTCTTTTTTTAATAGGAATTCTATTTTCTGTACTTAGTATTTTGGTTGGTTTGATTACTCTTTGTATATCTGAACTGTATTTTTCTGTACCATTGGACTATTAAATTTGCTTGCTTATGACCTGTTGGTCTGTGAGCACATAGAATACATGGAAATGGATTTCATAAAAAAAAAAATACTGAACATTCACCTTCTATGCACTTTTAATCAGAAGAGAATTCATGTGCAGTAGCACTTTAGAGACAAACAAAATTTTCCAGGGTATAAACTTCCACAAGTCTCCTACTACAGACTAAAATGACTACTCACCTTAGAACACTGGGGAGGGATGGTGGATCAGTGGCAGGGCATCTGCTTGGTAAGCAGAAGGCCCCAGGTTCAATCCCTGGCATCTCCAAAAAAGGGTCCAAGCAAATAGGTGTGAAAAACCTCAGCTTGAGACCCTGGAGAGCCGCTGCCAGTCTGAGAAGACAATACTGACTTTGACGGACCCAGGGTCTGATTCAGTACAAGGCAGCTTCATATGTTCATATGTTCATCTCTGTAAAAAGTTACTAATATCTGTGTTCATGTTCATCAGCTTAGCTGGATTGTTAATAGTGCCGTGAATTAGGGCAACATGGATTTTGATACTTTTCATGAAGCACAATATTTGAATATACAAGAATGATTAAAGTTCTGTCATATAGTTCTTGTGCCTTTCACTTCTGCAATAAGTCATTGCAGAGAAGTTCTGTTTTTATATATAGTAAAGAAACTCATAGCAAGATGATCATCCTGGTTAAAGAAACCAACATCTGGGTAGGTTGCAATGTTGCATCTTATTGCTGGAATCAGAAGCAAGGACCTGTATTCTGAAGAATGTTATTTTCCTTTGCAGGGAAGCAAAACACCTACTACATTAGATTCACAAGCAACTTCCCCCTTCTAACCGAGGAGCAGACTATTGTTAAAGCTGGTAGAAAAGCACAGTTGTACAGTGGTTAGACTGGGACTGCAGAGACCTAGCTTTGTTTCCCAGTCTGCCATAAAACACAGTGGGTGCTCTTGGAGCAATTCTATTTTCACCTGTTTTATAGGGTCATGTACTCATCTTCTTTCCAAATAATCAGTTCAATTATGATTTTTTTTTTCTGTGACAAAATTTAATATGGTCCAGAAAACATATTGGGCGTTTTCGCACTCACCTTCAAGTGGTGCGACCACCCTCCTCACGCCGGCGGATCTGCAGGGATTTCGCACCAGAAGCGCCGGCGCACCCAAAAGAGCCGGCGACTTCCGTCGCGAAACCAGCTCAAACGTTTTCCTGCTTCTTGGCGGTTTCCGTTTGAGCTGGTTTCGCGACGGAAGTCGACGGCTCTTTTGGGTGCGCCGGCGCTTCTGGTGCGAAATCCCTGCAGATCCGCCGGCGTGAGGAGGGTGGTCGCACCACTTGAAGGTCAGTGCGAAAACGCCCATAGACTCTGGATATCATGAAGGAACAATCAATTCTGTATTATGAATTATATTATTTTTATTACTTTTTTATATTTTGAAAAACAAAACAATGATATATAGAGGATACACAAGGAAAGAAGGATCATATAACAAACTACATGTATCACATGTCATTGTCATGGAGATAATGATGCAACCCAAGTGAATCTAAGGTTGGATCCAGCCAGTCTTTGCGCTCTATCCCATCCAACTCTCTTTCTTATTACAGACCCCATCTAACTTGGCACTTGTCCATGCAGGTCAAAAGATCCCCAGTATAGCCTTTTTGCAGTTGTCAAAGGGGGCCATTATCACTTTCTCACTAGTGGAATAACTAGTTGGATGAAAGTCATACTTAATTTTCACTACTATTCTTCAATATTGATTGGTTACAGAATATTAAAGCTGCTAAAAACGCACATTCATTTGAGCCCTAAAAACAATTCCTCCTGTTATGTCCTGCCCATTCTTTCCAAAGGACATTTTGTACATCCCTGTTCCTCAAGCTGTATATGATTGGATTAAGCATAGGTGCTATGATACCATAAAAAACAGACAAGGCCATTTTCTGAGAAGTAGAGTTGGGGAGAATATATGTAATGATTGCAGTGCCATAAAATACATTGACCACAATGAGGTGAGAAGCACAGGTGGAGAAGGCTTTGAGGCGTCCATCCTTTGTATTGATCCTGAGGATGGATGTGATGATGTTGACATAAGAGACTAGTGTACACAGAAAGGAACCAATTAATATACTTCCACCCACCATGAAGACGGCAATCTGATTGATTTGAGTGCTGGAGCAAGAAAGCTGCAAAAGATGTGGGACATCACAGAAAAAGTGATGGATGACATTGTCCCGACAGAAGGACAAAAGGGACATCAGGCCAGAATGCACACCTGAATTAGCCAAGCCCAGAAACCAAGCAGCGGCTGCTAAAGAGGCACAAACTTTGTGGCTCATAAGCACACTGTAATGTAGTGGATGACAAATGGCAGCATATCGGTCATAGGCCATGACACCCAGCAGGAGGCATTCAATGCCAGCAAAAGAGATGAAGAAATACATCTGGGAGAAGCAACCAGAAAGAGAGATAGTTTTGTCCTGAGACAAGTAATTCATCAGCATCTTGGGGACAGTGCAAGTTGTATACCCAATGTCTACTACAGAGAGATTGCCTAGGAAGAAATACATGGGGCTATGAAGTTTGCTGTCCAAGCTGATGGCAAGAAGGATAAGAACATTCCCCAACAGGGCCACCAAGTAGATGAGCAGGAAGAGACCAAAGAGAATGAGCTGGGCTTCAGGGTTGCTGGAGAGTCCCAGGAGTATAAATTCAGTGACGGCTGTGCCATTCTGCAATATTTGGAGTGGGAGATCCATCTGTGAAGGAATATCAACATTTTGTAAATTTTGATTTGGTTGGAAACCATCCCTTGACTGCAATACCTTGTTAAAATAGTTCCCCCTGTTGATTCAAATATGAACTCTAAGGGTCAACATTTCTTTCTTTTTTATTTTTAAACTCTTATTGTGTATTCAACCGAATGAATTACAGCATATTTTCAAATCAACATGCAAGATTTGTTATTATTATGGATTCTTATTAGAACAACAAATTGCAGCAAGCTAACTAGTCAATGAAACAAAAGCAAATCTTTGGTCCTGGATGTTTGGAGGTTTTTAATTCACCAGAAAAAATATGTATCCATGCTGACCATTTATTCATCACATTTTATTGCCTGCAGCCTGCAGCAACGCTGCTAGGCTGCACAGGCAAGCTTTGCTCCCCTGGGGAGGAGAGGGAGGATCTTCAGCCCATTTGGGCACGAGTCTGAAGAGGCGGGGCTTGGCCATGCTAACAGCCAAGCCTCCGCTCCATGTTGCAGTCTCGGACGACAATCGGCCCTCCCGCCTGCCCGGTTTGTTATGTAGGCGATTGCTGGTTGTCTGAGGTTGGGAACCCGGGTAGGAATTTTTTGCTCCCCAGCTGATTGGCAGTGCTGGGGGGAGTTTTTCGCCTACCCTACATAGTAAATCAGTGGATTGTTGATTTGGCTATCGGGAGGCACTGTTAAATAGATGTCAGAACTTGAAGAACTTCAAACGAAACTCATTACTTTGTTTCAAAAGTATAAGACGTTTATTGAGAACTATGTTCAGGGAAAGCACAAGTTGACTCTGATAACGGGTTCAGCTATCAATACATTCTTTATGCAGTTGTAACAGAAACAATAAAGCCATTTCTCACACTCTGGGAGACAGTTGTCTGTTCCCAGGGTCCCTTATCTCCATGGAGGAGGAAGGAGCCCTGCTGTGATGCTCTGGCAGGCTAGCTTCAAAGGACACCTGCAGATGTTTTCCAGAGGCTATCTGTCACCCTTCAGTGGTTACAGTTTGTTTGAAATGCAAAGCATTTGGTTAGTAGGCCTGACTACAAGGACATAGGATTAGTAGGCGGTTACAATATGGAGTCGGTTAGGCTAATATCACCAAGCTCAGCATACATAACAGATACAAGTTCTGACAATAGGTTGGTTACTTTAGTTTAGCAGGTTTTATTGGGTTTGGGGTATTATGCAGCTAGGGGAGGACCATGAAGCATCCCCCCTTTTGGGGAGTTAGGGGTCTGGCATAATCAACCTTTGGGTTTGATGACCCGGGGTGGGAAAAATGCAAACTGTCCTGGAGGCTCGACCAGAGGGTGCCTTCCATTGAGAGGTGCATCTGGTGGTTGGGCCCTCTGGGGCATGCCTCTTTGCTGGGCTGGCCTGGCAGGAGCTGTGTCACACAGCTCCAGCTGGGGGCTGGGTCTCTCACCCATGAATGGCAAGGGAGCAGTCTGTTGAGACCCCTAGCTCTGACCAGGCTGCACTTTTGGGTGCCCTTGCTGTTCTTATTATTATGTTTAATAAAGTGGCCCATAGTTATACCAATGCCTTGTGTCTGACTCTTCATTCCGACTTGGGGGGGCAATATGTGATGACAGTTTACCCTCAAATCACTCCACCCAATCTGTAATTTTGTCCAGCATAAAATATCTCCAGGTCTTTAAATGCCACTGGTGCAATGACAGAATATGTCAGAGACCTCCAATTTGTAGCTAATACATTCTCTGCTGCTATTAATAAAGTCAATGTGAGATCTCTAGTATCCCCAGGAATTGAAGTTTCCTCCTATAGATTTAACAAAATAAGTAATGGATCCCAAGTATAGTATACCCAGATATATAGGGTCAACATTTCTGGACAATAAAATGAAGAGAATTTCTGGTTGCTTTGCTACAACTATACTGTCATCTCCTGATTTATTTTTCTCCTGAACCCTGCTACAGAGTTTCCCAGGCAGTAGCAGTTGATAATTCTTAACATAATCATTGCAGCATAGGTTGTCCCTGCTAGACACTGAAAAAGAAGTCCAAGTTCCCAGGAAATTGAATAGCTGGGAAATGTTATGAAGCGGTATGAATTAAATAGACTTATTTGTGATGCTAAAGTCCAAGGATGTTAACACAATTTATATATATTAGAGAGTGTCGTTGAGATGAAATATTTTTTGTTTACTTAGTTGTGAGATGTCTATTTATACACATACTTAAAAACTTCAAACATAAAAGTTTGTCTTGTACTGATAAACCAGTTAACACTTTTTACTGGGTAATAGTTTCTGTACATTTTTTTCACTTTGTTAATATTGGTGTTAATCAACTAAAAATGGAAGAAAGTAATTTCAGAGCTCTTCTCTCTGAACAGCATTTGAGCACACATTTCATCAAAGAAGATGAATGGTTTGGGAACAAAGGCCTGACTTCTTATAATTAAAGCATCCTCCATTATCCCCTCTTATTTCTTCATGCTTTAAACCCTATTATTTACAAGTGGGAGGGACGGTGGCTCAGTGGTAGAGCATCTGCTTGGGAAGCAGAAGATCCCAGGTTCAATCCCTGGCATCTCCAAAAAAGGGTCCAGGCAAATAGGTGTGAAAAACCTCAGCTTGAGACCCTGGAGAGCTGCTGCCAGTCTGAGAAGTCAATACTGACTTTGATGGAGCAAGGGTCTGATTCAGTATAAGGCAGCTTCATATGTTCCTATGTTCATATGTGCTTTTCTTGCTGAGTTACTAATAGTGCAATTAATGTCTATTCAGAAGCAAGTCACATTATACTCAATAGTGTTCCCAGATAAGTATGCTTCATATATTAGTTCAGTGCCTAGCACTGATATTCTAAGGAAGGGCTGGGATCAAAAATGTCCATCATACCCTACACCAGAAGGACCCAACCTTCTGCCTGCCATTCATTCATTCTGAATAAATCCTTACTAAGCACTAGATGTAATCATATATAGAGGACTGGAATACTTCAAGATGTGTGAACGAGCTTTAAACTCATACATTTCCATCAAGACCTGTCCTCCTCACCCAATATGGGGTGAAAGAGTAATCTTGTGGCTCTGAAGCCCAGCTTCTCAAGATAAATAGAGGAGCCCCAAAATGTTAACTGGTTATCTGAGACCGGTGAGATGATGGACTATATGTCAGTGACATGAAGGGATTGTTCCAGTAACAGAAAGAAGAATCATAGCATGAAGAGATGCCTTTTGTGATCAATATGCCTTCTGTTTTCCTTAATTTTGTGAAACATTTTTCCAACTTGATTGGTTAGTTGGACTGCTAGGGAAAGTCCAAAGAGTCAGTGACCCTCTTCATTCATAAGTAATACATGGGTAAAGCAATTATTCCTTCAAGGAAGTCAGAGCAGGATTCCTGTGTCTTCCCCTCTGTTTTATTCTCACAAAAGCATTTCAGGTCAGTTAGGCTGAGATAGAACAACTTGCCAAAAATCAATGAATGAGTTTCACTGCTGAGTGGACTTTGAACCAGGGTCCCCCAGGTCATGCTCCACCCTGGCTCTAGGAAGTATTTATGTTCATCTGTCTGGTGTTTTGAACACCATGGTTGAGTTCTCCCACTCTAACACTGCTCTGAGAGGCCAGCTACAAGATTGTAATGTTATGATAGCCTTCCATCTCAGATTTATATATTCCAGATAATTTCACTTCTATATTTCCTGCCTTTTAGATATTATGCATCACACTGGCTCTTCCTTGGTCTTTTGAAAATCAACAGAACTTCCAGAGAATAGACTGTTCATATCATCCAATAGTTTGTCTCTTCCAAAAAAAAAAAAAAAATCAAAGTATGTCACTAGAACTCCCCCATCTAAATTGGCCATAATTAAGGGAACAATCATATGCAGGTCAACAGGGCAGTCCCATTTTATTCAGTTGAGCTTGCTCCAAACAAAGTATCAGAGGTGTGAGATGAGCACTAACCTCTAGAACAGGGGTGGCCAAACTTGCTTAACGTAAGAGCCACATGGAATAATGTCAGATGTTTGAGAGCTGCAAAACATGAACATCAGATGTTTGAGAGCCACTGGACAGGAAGGAAGGAAAGAAGGCAAATAGATTTCCCAGGCTGCTAACTGGCTTGGTTTGGAGAAGCTATATAAAGAGAGAAGTGTGTTCTCCAAACTGGCCAATGGGGCAGTGAGGACTTTGAGAGCCACACAATATGTGTTAAAGAGCCACATGTGGTTCCCAAGCCACAGTATGGCCACCCCTGCTCTAGAATTTATCCAACCCTCTCTTGAATGAGAGATGGCTCTTTATTCCCTAAAACTGTTCTGCTCAGAGTATCTCAGATGTATTTGTTTCTTTTGACAAAAATAAATAATATTCTCGTTTCTAATTTAAGCATATAAATCTCCGGTATATTGATATTATAGTAATAACTGTATTTTCACTTGGGTGAATCCAAAGATGATACCTTACAAATGCGGGGGTGGGGGGGGAGGATTTCTCATAAACAAAATTCTCTCTCCAAACAAAAGGTCTGTCACAAGCACATGTCCGTTTATATAATATCTTGCAGAATATTTCTGCATCCTATAATATGTAGCAGTGAAAGCTTTCAGTTTTGAACAAGAATTTGTGCTCGCAAAATGTGCTAAGTTGGTTTATGAACATCAGATGTTGGTTTATGAACATCGGATGCATCACTTGGATCCAAGCTATAGTTTGTGGTAGAAAATTTTTATATACTTACAATTTTCCTTTTCCTGGTGAGTTTCCATTCAAAGGCCAAAGGTACAGTTCTGTAATTGCTCGCTTGGAATCAATTAAATGAATGTCATCTTCTTCTCCTCAAGTTGGTGTACTATTGATTTCTCAGACATACAGATGCATCCTCCTAGGTCATGTCCATAGCAAAATATCTTCTGCTATTGCTATGCTATAGAGATGCTTGTTCTAAGGTATATGACCCAGGTTAAATCTTGCCAAACATGTGATAGATCCTTCATCTCTTATGTATAATTGTAATTAGCATATTCATTTCTCTTAGAAAAACCATTCCAATTAATGAGAAGAGAATCTGTTTAAAGGAATCATGCTCTGTTGGGAGGTCCCACTTGAGACCCATCTGTCTCCTAAAGCAAACAAATACATTTAATCTTGCCATTTTCAAAGGCACTGTGGTGAAGTGGCTAGGGTGGTGGCCTTATGACCTGGATTCAGGCCTCACGTCTACTAGGGGCTCATCATTGCCCCCCCATTCGGAATAAAGAGACTGACAACAATGTGGGATAAAGGGCCACTTTATTTAAAATAACGGCAATGGGAATAAACATGGGGCCAGGTTGAGCCAGGGGTCACTTAAACGCAGACCACCTCCCCAACCTGAAACTGGGCGAGCCACAGGCCCCGGGAGTGAGCCGACCCAACGGCTCAAACCCGGCCGGCCAGGCACTAGATCCAGCTCACTGAGGTCCACCCTCCCCCGTGCCGTGCAGCCTGGGCTGTGGACCACTCCCTAGAGACTGGATCACCAGGCTCCCTGGAGCCAACCTTGTGCCGTGCAGCTTAGGTCCCCCAGGGGCGCCTTGCACCCCCAAAGGTGCATTGCCATGTGAGCTCACCAAATGCCCCCAAAAGAACACGTTAAAACCGCCAGTGACCAAACTAAAAGCAGCACTGCCGTAGCCAATTGCCAGCACACCATCTACAGTGTAAGGTAGGCGAAAACACTCCCAAGCCAGCCAATTTGCTTGGAAGCGAAAAATTCCTACCTGGCCCCAAAATCGGCGACCAGCCTGTGCCTACACTGCATGACGGGCGGGCGGGCGGGCCGACAAGCCCTGAGAACGACTGCACAGGGAGGAGACAGGCCAGCCTCCTTAAGGCTGCCCCACCCCCCAGGCAGTCAGGGCAAACCAAGTCTCCCTCTCCAGCAGGGGAGGCAAAGAACGGCCCCCATCCTAAGGCGGCCGATTGGCCGCCCGGCTGGGTGGTGCCGAATTGCCCCCCCATTCGGAATAAAGAGACTGACAACAATGTGGGATAAAGGGCCACTTTATTTAAAATAACGGCAATGGGAATAAACATGGGGCCAGGTTGAGCCAGGGGTCACTTAAACGCAGACCACCTCCCCAACCTGAAACTGGGCGAGCCACAGGCCCCGGGAGTGAGCCGACCCAACGGCTCAAACCCGGCCGGCCAGGCACTAGATCCAGCTCACTGAGGTCCACCCTCCCCCGTGCCGTGCAGCCTGGGCTGTGGACCACTCCCTAGAGACTGGATCACCAGGCTCCCTGGAGCCAACCTTGTGCCGTGCAGCTTAGGTCCCCCAGGGGCGCCTTGCACCCCCAAAGGTGCATTGCCATGTGAGCTCACCAAATGCCCCCAAAAGAACATGTTCCCAACGTTAAAACCACCAAGGACAGCGCCAAGCCTCTGCTTAGGCCACTGACCCCCCACCAGAGAGAACATGTTCCAGCCCATGCCTCAAGTCGGCCAAAAAGGCCTCGTTGCCCTTTATCGATAAATGAACGCCATCAGGCCTGTACCAATCACTACGTTTGGCCTTGATGGCTGGGTGGGGCACGTAAACTCCGAGCCCGGCCTCCATATATAAACACAAGGCTCTATTGGCCTTCCTTCTGGCCCGCGCCAAGCCCTCCGGGTCCCAGGCTACCCGCCACACCCGGCGCGGCAACATGGCCGACCACAGGACGAGGACGCCAGGCCATCTTCGTTTAATCAAGGTGATGTCATCCCGGGCCTGAATAGATAGGGCCCTACCCTTCATTAGGCCCAAATCATTCTCCCCCAGGTGAATCACCAGGATGTGCTGTGGCGGGCCCCTCCTCTCTCTAAATAGAAGCGAGAGGAGTCCCGCCCACTTCATGCCACGCCGTCCCTGCCACTCAATTGTGGCCTGCTCGCTCAGGCCCAACTGAGATCCTCCCGGCATCCGACGTGCCTGATGCACCGCCCAAAAGATGATACTGTGGCCGCAAATAAGGATCCTCCTTCTATGCGAGCCAGCCACAGCACCTAAGAAAGAAATAAATTCAGAACAGTTAACACCGTGAACATAACCAAATGTTGAAAAACATCCCTAAACGATCTCAAGGAAGCAGAGGCCTAATATAGGACTTAAAAGCCCGGGACTTCCACTGACCCACCCGACGGATGACATCACCTCCATAGCCCATAGCCGCAGCAGTAGATGCTGCGCCTATGCGAAAAAAGTGAGTGCCAAACCTCGAGCCGCCAAGTCCCAACTTTTCCAGTGCCCGAGTGGTAATGGCCCAAAACTGAAACTTGGAAAGCGGGGAGGAGTCTTCATGGCGGAATAACAGGCCCTGATCCATCCCTCGTACTTCCAAATAACGTGCCAAAGCTAGGACAGGGCACAACTCCTCCTCAGGACACGGGCCCAGCGTAATCGCACAACCTTTTTGTGCTTGATCGGTCTTAGACCGCCGGACACGAATGAGCGCCTGCCCCTTTTCCAAAGTAACATCATCCACCCTCAGGGCCCTATCAGAGCTGTCAGTCCGCGAACCTGCAACCAGCTCGGACACCCGCAACGCCCCGAAAAAAGCCGTCAACGCCGCGGCGTGAAATAGAACCCTCTCGTAACTGGATGCACATACCGACACCCAGGTGGAATGAAGTCCCCGTAAAATAGATGGCGAAATTGGAAGCCTGCCATCAACTTGGCGACCTACCTCCCGAGACCACCCCTCCAGCATTCTGGCAATCCGAAAATCCTTGGTGCCATCCGCACACCCACGGGACTTGCTAATAAAAGCCAACCCCGCGAGCTGGCCCCTAATGGACCTCACGGAGAGACCGCGATCCTTCTGCCAGACTCAGAACTGCAGCAAATGCGCAACTGGGACCGGCCATGTTTTATCCAGGCCGGCACCTACTCTAAACAACGCAAACTGCTTTGCCACCCGATCATACGACCTCCTCGTACTGGGTGCAATTGCCAGATGGATGGCCCGGCTCACTTCCTCCCTCCAATTCGCCAAAGCTCTGCCGGCATGGGCGCTGGACAGCTGTCGGCCTCCGGGGCGAGCTGACGAAAGCGCTCCATCTGTTGGCGAGACAGAGCGTCCGCCACCCCGTTACTAGAGCCCGGCACATGCCTGGCCGCAAACAACACATTCAATTTCAGGCAACGTAGTGTAAAACGCCTAACCAAACACATAACTGGAGGGGACCTGGAAGTGAGATTATTGACAACATGGACCACCGCCATGTTGTCGCACCAGAAATGCACTGTGTGGTTGGCCAAAGAGCTTCCCCAAATAAAAACTGCAACCACAATAGGGAAGAACTCTAAAAATGCCAAGTTGCGAATCAAATCAGAGTTCCGCCACTCGGCTGACCAAGGCTCAGCGCACCAGTGCCCCCGAAAATAAACCCCAAAGCCAGTGGTGCCCGCAGCGTCAGAGACAATCTGCAATTCGGCCTCCAAAAGCATCGCCTCCCTCCAAAAGGAAGTCCCATTGAAGTGTTGAAGGAAATTCTCCCAAACTTCAAGGTCCTCCCGCATGCTCCTGGTCACCCAAGTAACGTGATGAGGCAAACGCAACGCCGTCATACCGTCGCAAAATTGCCTTAAAAACGCCCTGCCGGGCGCCACCACCTTACACGCAAAATTCAGGTGGCCAACTAGCTGCTGAAGCTCCAGAAGCGAAACCTTCTTCCTTGCCCTCATTGCTGCCACCTTTTCCCGCAGGCTATGCAACTTATCCTCAGGCAACCTGGAAGACTGCTGTAAGGTATCAAGCTCAATACCTAAAAACGTCAACAAGGTCGCGGGGCCCTCAGTCTTTTCAGCTGCCAAAGGCACTCCCAGCTCAGTGGCCAGACTCTCAAAAGACCTAAGTAGATAAGCACATTGACCTGAACCCGCGGGGCCAGCGAACAGGGAGTCATCAAGGTAATGCGCCGTATCGCGGATACCTGTCCTGTCCTGCAATGCCCACTCCAAAAAAGAACTAAACCGCTCAAAAGCCGCACAAGACACAGAACACCCCATAGGGAGAGCCCGGTCCATATAGAAACTGCCTTTGAAACAAAAACCCAACAACTCAAAGTCCTCCGGGTGTACGGGCAGCAATCTAAAGGCTGACTTGATGTCGCATTTAGCGAGCTCCGCCCCTACCCCGCAATGGCGAACTATGCGCACCGCCCGGTCAAAAGAGGTGTACCTAACCGAGCACAACTCGTCAGGAATGGCATCATTAACTGACCGGGCCCTAGGGTATGACAAATGATGGATTAGGCGGTACTCCCCCCTGGCCTTTTTAGGTACCACCCCAAGCGGGGAGACTCTCAAATTAGGCACAGGAGGTTCCGCAAAGGGGCCCATAACGCGGCCTTCCGCGCACTCCTTCTTAATTTTCTCGCGCACGACGTGCTCTAGCCCCCTCACAGATTTCAAGTTGGAACACAAAAAGGGGGGCTCGTGGACCTTGATAAGGGATCCGGAAACCAAACATAAAACCTTGCAACAGATAATGCCTATCATCCCAACGAGGATAACTTAACAACAACCTACTGAGGACCGCTATTCTGATGGGGCTTGGGCCCTTTTCCAGGTGGCGGGTTGGAACCTCCCTGCCTCCTGAAGCCCCTATTTGGCTTCGCCCGACTACATGCTGTGAAGGCATGCGGTCCCCCACACACCGGACATTCGTGCCTGTAACGACAGTCCTTCCTGGCACAAGCCCCCTGGGAGGTGAACTCCCAACAAAGCAGCCGGGGTTGAACCGGCTGCCCCGCGGGGGCGCGGGGAACAGCAGGCTGATTGGTCCTCTGGACAATGTGACCACTGTCCGATCTGTCGCCAGAATTAGGCTTCGCGGGAGCCATCAGCTGTAACCATAGCTGTTGGCTGATTTGATCCCACGGCAACCCGGGATTTACCGCCGCCCTCATGCGAAACGCCTCATCATATTGAAGCCACGCTCCGCCCACAAAGTCACTATATGCGCGATAAATAATATCGCAGTATTGAAAGAGTGCGGCTGCCCTCCATGGTTGAGCCCTGGCAATTACCCCAGCATAGATTAAAAACCCCGGCAGCCAGTTCGACCAGGACCTGTCCACCTTCCTACTCTTAAGCTTTTCCTTATCCTTCTCATCCATCTCCTCTTTTGGCTTTTTCTCAAGCTCACGATACAATAAGCTGAATACGTCAACGTATTCACCCTTTAAAATCTTTTCTCTAGTTGCGACCGTAAGGTGGTCGCCTAGAGGCATAGCCGAATCACCAAAGGGTATAGCGTGGAAAGGAATCGACGCGTTGGAAAAGGAAGGTTGTGTTGGAAACCCAAGTCCACCCCACTGCTGCGTGGACCAAGGCAAAGAGGACGGAATGGCTACCTGACCACCCCAAGGAAGAACTCCCCCAGCCACTAGGTTTGACAAACCACCAACACCGCCTGGAGGGCCCGCTGTAAGCGGCAAAGATGACCAAGCAGACCCAGTACCTGCTTGCCCAGTCGTGGGAGAAGAAAAAGGCGACCACCCCAAAGGAGGCTGTTGGCTCGTGGAGGGTCCTCCGGCCAAAAATGGAAAGCCCTGCCCTTGTGAAGGCACAGCTGTACCAGCCCCAGGCCCGATGACCGGGCCCCAAGGCCCCCAAGGCCAACCAGACCCACGAGACTGAGCCAGCAACCTACCTTCCTGTTCCAGCGGGACCACTGCCACGTCTGCTGGCTCCTGCCCCTGCTCATCTTCTGGAGCGACCTGATCCGGCGAACCACCATCAGTTCCACCCTGCAAGGCAGATAAGCGAGAAAGAACCTCTCTCTGAAATGCGATGGTTGCCGCCCTGCCGCTTCCTGTAAGACCCGAAACTCGCCGTGAAGGGCCGGCCACGCCTCTTTCCCCTTCTAAAGCAGCCAAACTGTCAAGGATCGCAAGGCGAGTGGCACCATCATCCCAGTCCTCTGCCAGGGGTAACCCTGGACAGGGCCGCTTAGTTGGCTTTTTGGCAGGCTGCTTGCCCTTTGAAGGGCCCTGGCCCTTTTTAGGACCCATCACGTCCAATCTGATCAGTGACCCAACAGAGTCCAGACGTCAGCTGGGAACGAGCCCCTTTGGGTAAGGTCCTACTGAACAATAAGCCCCACCCAATTGACAGTATAAGGAAGGGAGGCTTAATCCCAAACCAGCCTGGAGGCAGCAAACTATTTCTTCCCCCAATCTACAAGCCAGCCACACAAACACAAGGCACACAGCCTAAACTGGAATATAGGGGGAGGGGGGGTGAACTAAAGCTGAATCCCACACTAAAAAACAGCCCTGGTGCCTGGGCTATAACCAACCCCAGGCCAGCAAAACCTCCCACCAGAGCACACAGCACACACCACCACCTAATCAGGATGGAGGGGAAGAAAGGTGAGCAGAGGTTCAAAAGACCCCTCCCTAAATCCCCACCCTTGAAGTCAATGCACAGCAGCCCAACACAAAAAGGTGGAAGGAGGTTAAACGCTCTCTCCAAGCTAGCTTCAGGGCAGAATTCCGAGCCCTAGCAACAGGTCTCGATGGGCCCCCTATAGTATTTTAACAGAACCAGCACGAGAAGAGAGAAGGGCAGGATTCAAAGCCCTAGCAACAGATCCCAAAGAGGCCCCCTATCTTGACTCCAAGGAACCAGCGCCGAGGCAGCCAAGCAAGAGGCCCAGCAAGGCAAGTAAACTGAATACTCCCTGTAGGAGCCCGTTCTTTCCGCGGCTCCCTCGGACGCCAACAGCACACTTCGGACAGCTGCCCAAAAACGGCCCGCCCGGCCGTCGCTGGCACCTCCGACGCAGCTCCCGACGCGAACTAAGGCCCAGCACAGCCACGCCTAATCGTGGCAACGCTGCAGACCTTCTCCGACAAGCCCTGAGAACGACTGCACAGGGAGGAGACAGGCCAGCCTCCTTAAGGCTGCCCCACCCCCCAGGCAGTCAGGGCAAACCAAGTCTCCCTCTCCAGCAGGGGAGGCAAAGAACGGCCCCCATCCTAAGGCGGCCGATTGGCCGCCCGGCTGGGTGGTGCCGAAGTGTCTTTGCACAATACTCCATCCCTTGGCCTCAGTCCTATGTTTCAACTATGGAAAGAATAATGAGACTTATTAAAGGACACATAGCACGAATGCCTTAAAAGTTAGTTTGCACAATGATCAAGTTTGAAAGGTTGACATTATTAGGAGTCAGATGGGAAAAGAGCTATTAAGGAAAGGATATTAATACACTTGAATACCCTCTGGTGGTTATGGCAGTTTCCCTCAAGGATTGTGAAATGAAATGTTTTGGAATACAAAGCATTAGGAGTTATTCCCACCATTGAAATTTAGATTTTAGTTAGAAAAATCCATAGTTTGTTTTTTTGAAAATAATCAAGTTGACGGGAAAGATGCCTCTATTTCTTTGGCATTCCCCTGTAGCGCCTGAGATCAATTCTTCCCCCTACATGAGATTGCAAATTCTGGCTTAGGAAATTCTGGGAGATCTGATGTGAAGTCTAACTAGGAGTTTGGGAAGGAGGAAGCTCTGATGCTGTAGATTCTGCTCTCTGAATCTGCCATTTTCTCCAAGGAACTGATCTGGACATCAATTATAATTCTGTTTCTGCACAATCCTTAGCCCCTACTATGCGAAAATCTTAGCCTCAGAAGTGGGGAAATCTCCATTTGGACTGTGCCCTAGTGAGCTCACTAGAGCATAATCCAAATGCACATTTCCCCACTCATGCCAACATCTGTCCTAAAATAAAGACACAAAACACAGATATTAGTGAGTTAAACTAGAGTTTTATTGATTGAGTGGCTGATTAGCGAAATAAACAATTCATTTTTTTAAAGAACAGGCTGTAACTCAAAAGCCAACAGGTTATCTATGTTTGGGCATCTGCACTCTGGCTTCAGATTTAGTTAGGGCTTCAGGAAGAAATAACTCTGAACTCTATGAGGTAATGAGCTGTCTGTGACAAGGGAGTAAGCTTTAACTCCCCCATCTCCAGATCACCTTCCTTATCTATAGAATAGTGTCTGCTCTGCTAAATGTGTGTGGCCAGTAATCACTTTGGACAGGCCCACGGTCATCATGGGGGTCATGAAATTCTGAGCCTCTCCCGACAGTCTGGTCTCAGCATTGATGTTAATCTCAACCAGAACCACCACTCTTTTTTTAAAAAATAGACCAGATTTTTATTAGCAGATTTTCAGTCCACAAAAAAGAACACTGTGATATATCACCTCAAAGAATATAGCCTTAATGAGGAGATAATTAGCAAATTTAAAAACCCCAAGAAGGCCCGGCCCTTCCCAGCCAAGCCGGCATTGCCGGCGCTCAGGCTGGGGGCCGTATTTGCCCCCTTGGAAGGAGGGAGTGACGGAATGCCTGACCCGTACATCCGGGTCTGTTTCTGGGCGCGGCGTCAGGGCTATATAAGCCCCGGCCCTGCCCAGATCTTCTCAGTGCCTTTGGGCTCTCTCAGAGAGAGCCACGTGTAAGAGCGCTAAGGCTCAGAGCAGCGAGGGACGTTGCCGGTTGGGTTTGTTTAGGTGCGAGCACTAGCGGAGCGGTGCTGACGGCGGTTGCTGCGCAGGCGGCAGTGGCAAGCGCGAGCGTCTGTGTGGCCTTCACTTTGTCCTGCAGGCTGGTGAAGCGTGTGGGGTCCCGAGAGTGGTCGGTGGCGCGTGCGGGGGCCATTTTGGGTGCCTGGTTATTTTGTAAGGCGGCAAAAAGAGTCAGGACGTGTGCGGGGCGCCTGCGCCTGTGGTAGGGCGGATGGTGCGCAGCGGCTGCTGGCCACGGCCCGCGACGCGTGCGGCAGCCATTTTGTGGGTTGACCTTTTAAGGCGGCAAAGAGAGTCAGGACGTGTGCGGGGCGCTTGCAGCGGCCATTTGGCAGCATAAGAGAGTCAAAGGCGCGTTTAGTGGCCCTGAAGCTCGGTAAGTAGAGCCACGTCTTCCGGCGCCGTTTGGGCCAAGGCTTGTGTGCGTGAGCGGCAAGCCCGCGCGGTGAAGGCCCCTTCTTAATGTTGCTTGGTCGGGGCTGTGAGGAGCAGTTCGGGACGGCGCGGGACGGCTATTAATTAGCCACGTCTTCTGGCATTGTCGGGGGCCGAGGCTTGTGCACGCGAGCTGCAAGCCGGTGCGGCGCGGGCCCCTTCTTAAAGTAACCTGGTCGGGGCTACATGGAGCAGTTAGGGGCAGCTTGGGACAGCGCTGGACAGCTTTTAAGTCGCGCATGAGTGGCGAATTAGTTTTGTTCGGGTATGAGGGGAACCTGAGCGGGGGTGCACATGGTGAGGCCGGGTGGCCCCCCCCTTTCCGGTGGTTGTGCTGGAGGGTTGGCCTGAGGAGTGCGGGCAGCACATGAGTTGTGGGTAGCCCCTCCCCCTCCGCTTGCATCCTCGGAAAGAGGTGATGGCCCGGTTACAGGGCATCTGCTTGGTAAGCGGAAGGCCCTAGGTTCAGTTCCCGACATCTTCAATCAATAGAGGGTCCAGACGGATCGCTTCAAAACTTCAGCTTGAGTCCAGGGGAGCTGCCGCCAGTCAGTGCGGGCAATGCTGACCTCGGTGGACCCGGGGGCCTGATTTAGTATAAGGTAGCTTCATATTTTTATATGTTCAAAGTTTCCTTTGGAGCCAGTTTGGTGTAGTGGTTAAGGTGCGGACTATTATCGTTTCACCTGAATGGCCCAGGCTAGCTGATCTTGTCAGATCATAGTAACTAAGCATGGTCTGCTCAGGTTAATACTTGGATGGGAGACTGCTGAGGAATGCCAGAGCTGTCATGCAGAGGCTGGCAATTAGGGTGGCCAGCCTCCAGGTAGGGCCTGGAGACCTCCCACTTTGGGAGAGCCGGGTTTGATTCCCTACTCCTCCACTTGTACCTCCTTGCATGGCCTTGGGTTAGCCATAGCTCTGGTAGGAGTTGTCATTGATAGGGCAGCTGCCATGGGAGCCCTCTCCAGCCCCATGCACCTCACAGGGTGCCTGTTGTGGGGGAGGGAGGGAGGGGACATTGTGAGCCGCTCTGGGACTCTTCGGAAAGGAGGGAGGATATAAATCCAATATCTTCATCCTTTTGAAAGGGTAGCTTCAGTGTGAGCTCTCTTCAGCAGGACCAGGCTGCAGGCCTGCCCCCCAGGCGGGTGGGCAGGCTGTTCACCCTTAGACCTGCCCTGCACTTTCATAGGTGCCTTCAGGATGCCTCCAACCCGCAGCCAGGACCACTGGAGTAACTGTGCAACACCTTTCCAGCCGGTCTCAAGTTCCCCTGTCAAGCCTAATTGACACAAGAAGTGGAAGGGTGCCCAGAAGGTTAATGCACCCATTGGTCACTCGCCCCAACTAGGGGAGAGAAAGATCAAGCGAGACCCTAAGCTGCCCCAATATAGATGGCTGAGTCAACCTCGAGCCGGCTACCTGAACACCCAGCTCTGCCGGGGATCTAGCTCAGGTCATGAACGGAGCCTGGGACTGCAGTACTGCAGCTTTGACACTCTGCGTCGAGGGGCTCTCCCAACCCCCCCCCTCCCATAGGGGGCATCCCTCCAATAGGGGAGCCCCTATGGCAACCATTTATTGCTCAAGAGCCTCCAGTTGACTCATGATGACCAACTGGACCCGCTCCCCTGCCTTGGGTTTGGGGCATGCAAGGGGCGGCCCCCTATGGGTCCACATTGGGTAGTTTAGGCTTACAGGCCGTGGGTCAACAGGCTGCCCCGGCAGTGGCACCTAGTGTTCCCATGGTGCTGCCCCCCCGGCATTTTGCCCTGGGGGGTAGCAGTATGCGCATAAGCAGGTGGCGTGGCCTAGTGTGCAAAACGTGGCACTAGGTGGTGCCTAGTGTGCAAGGCAGAAAGCTCTGCAATTTCACGCACGAGTGTCCACTTTACAGCGGGGTTCACACTTCTCCGCCTGTAGCAGGTCGAAGCCGAGGCCCGGGGGTAGGCGCCCCGGGGGTAGTGGTGGTGGCAGTCAGCAGCCCCCCCTGGAAAAGGGGCCCAGCCCCATTCGACTGAGGGTACTCAATAGATTATTGAGTAAGTACCCACATAATAGCAGAGGGCCAGCATTATCAGGGGCCTGCCCCCCCCCTTTTTGGCTGCTAATCTTTTGTTGGTGGCGGGTCTTGATCATGTAGTTAGGGCTAAGAATGCCAAAGAGTGTCAGGGGGGTGGGGTCTTAGGACCCTTTGATATGCCGTCTGTATCCACATTGTGCGTATCGCCGTTGTGGGTGGGGTCCAATAAGGGGCCTGGGGAATATCGCCTCATTCATTACTGGTCCTACCCCAGAAGGGTGTCAGTAAATTATGGAAGTATGTTCGGTGCGGTACGCTTCCTTTGATCAGTCGGTCAAAGTACTGCGGGGTTGGTGTCGGGGATGAGATGGCAATATGTGACATCAAGTCGGCATTTCGCCTCATGCCAGTTCATCCCAGGGATTTTGAGTTCCTGGGTTTTGGTTTGAGAGCAAATTTGACATTGATTGCGCCCTTCTGATGGGGTGCTCGGTCTCCTGCACGGCATTCGAGTGCTTTAGCTCTTTGGTTGAGTGGGTGTTATAAGATAGGACCGGACTTAATGACACGGCGCACTACCGGGGCGACTACCTTTTGCCGGCCCAGCGGGCACAGGGTGATGCGCCCGGTTCTTACATGCTTTTCAGGAGTTGGCCATCAAGCTAGGGGTACCTTTGGTGTATGAGAATACTGAGGGGCCCAGTACGGTGCTTACATTTTAGACATTGAGCTCAATACCCATCAGCAGGCGTTTCAGCTGCCGGAGAATAAGGTTGCTGACCTTAGGGGCCGGTTGGCTGCCCTGAAGGGGCAACGCAAGGTGTCGCTGCTCTAATTACAGCGGGTGGTTGGTCACCTTATCGTTGCATGCAAGTGGTGGCACCTGGCAGGGCCTCTTTGAGGCATCTTTGTGACGCTATGGGTCACCTGCGTGGACAGTGGGTTCAGTAGGGACCTGACATATTTGGAATTTTTGCCTTATTCTAGCGGTCGTTTGGCTTTGGGGTGAGCAACTCGCCAACTAGTTGTTGCTTGTTTGGGGCGACAACATGGCGGTAGTACATGTTACCATCTTTTTCACCTCTAAGTCGTGTTTGGTGATAACCTGGTTAGGTTATTCACACTTTGTTACCTCCGGTGGGATATTTGGCCCCTGACAGGGCACATACCCGGAGGCTGCAATGGGGTGGCGGACGCTCTATCTCGCTAATAGATGGAGCACTTTTGGCAGCTCACCCCGGAAGTGGACTCGCGGCCGGCGCAAAGGCCACTGGACCTTTGGCAATTTGGGAAGCGGAAGCTGGTTGGGACATTCAGCTGGCTTTGACGCCCAGTACCAGAGGGGCTTACGGTAGAGCGGCTTCCCTATTTTGGGAGTTCGGTGGGCCGCTGCGCTGCAGGATTGCTGGCCAATTTCGATGGCTCATATTATGCAATGCTGCGTGTTGCAAAAAGAGAGGTTTGGGGTTGCGGGCTATTGGGGGCCAACTGGCGGCATTGGCCTTTATCTGTAAAGCCCATGGGTTCGCTGAGAAGACCTATTAACAGTAGGGCATTCGACAGAGTGGCTTCCCAATTCCGGACAGTTGGGAGCGCCGTGGGACTGCATGTTAGTGGCGGGTTCCGTGACACGGGTTATGCAGTTCCCCGGTCGGGGCCACTCTGCTTCATGCGGCCTCGTTGATGGCCTTCTTTGGCGCTATGTATTAGAGAGTTGGTGGTGTAGCCTAAGATCTCAACATTGGTTGGCCGGTGGAGGGCGACAGCCTTGTGGGACAGTTGTGCCCGTTGGTCACTCAGGGGGTATTTGGGGGGGGGGGGCTCTTGGTTTTTTCCCTGTTCTGACAGTTTTTCTGTTTTTCAGGCGCTGTGGCTTGTAGTGAGAGGCATCGTGTTCTCATCCGCGTGCACAGCAGGGTGTTCCAGGCGACCCATTAAGCCAGGCGGTCTCCAACGGACACCCAGCTGGGCTTCAGCGCTGGGGCAGTGGGTGTATGGCTGGGTCGCCGGGGGCCGGTGTTGGCCGAAGTTTAGGCCATCGTAGTGCGGAGAGAGGAGGGCACCTCCTCCGCACATTTGGGTCATTCACTTGGGCCGTTTCAGGGGAGCACCTATGGTCTAGCACCAAGTGTGCAGGTGGTCTGTATGAACCGCAGATGGGCTACACGGCTCAGTGCGGGGACTGCAGATCACTGAACAGCCTCACCAGAGCATATCTTTCCGTGGGGGATTGACGCTAGCACAGTTGGTGAATGGCTCGGGGCCTGGCCGCTCAGCAACAACCCGAATCTGGCAGGCTTGTGCTGGGGGCAGGGTGCTCACCCTTTGGACAAGGCGGGGTCCGGGGGTGACCCCAGGGCTTGTCCTTCTTGGCTGGTCCTGGTATGGTCAGCTTGATCGCCACGTAGGAGTTGGAGGTGTCCCCCTTTCACCTGCTGGGATAGAGCGGGCTAGGCGCAAGGCCTATAGGGCCTTGTAAAAGCCATGGAGAATGGCTTGGGAATTGTTCTCCCTCATCCGGCCATACGGGTCGAAGACGCCGACCTGCATCGGCCAGATGGGGTTCATTACTCGGAGTTGGGTAACCGGGCCTTTTTAGAAGAGTTGCGGCAGGGTTGCGGTCGGCTCGGGGCCGTCCGTTGGGGTGCTAATGCCTAAGCAGAGGCTTGGCATTGGCGGTGGCTGGAGGATGTTTTGGCCACAGTGTTTTCAGGGGAGCACCTATGGCCTAGCGCCAGTGTGCGGGTGGTCTGCAGGAACCGCAGATGGGCTACACGGCTCAGTGCGGGGAATGCAGATCACGGAAAGCCTCACCTGGGCGGATCTTTCCATGGGGGATTGATGCTAGCCCAGGTGGAGAATGGCTGGGGCCTGGCCACTCAGCTACAACCCGAATATGGCGGGCTTGTGCTGGGGGCAGGGTGGCTCGCCCTTTGGACAAGGCGGGGTCCAGGGGTGACCCCAGGGCCTGTCCCGTTAAGGTCCCATCCCTGCCAGTTATAGGCTGATTAATTATTTAATAAAGCGGCCCGGTTTTATACCCAACACTTTGTGTCTGTCTCTTCATTCCGACTGGGGGGGCAAAAAGAAAAAGTATTTCATAAAGTAGTGAAACAAGAAGCACTCATATAATTATACTGAAGATCATCCAGTGTCAATATATTCTATTGACTAATTCTACTGTAGGAATGTACAAAGAACTGTCCCACTATTGTATTAAGAAATTTAATTAATCAAACTCCACTACTGAGAGCTCACACTTCTTTGTATTCAGCCCAGAGGAGAGAAAGTGAGCCCAGAATATATTAGAAATAGAGCATATATTGATAAAGAACTGCTTTTTGGGGGAGAATATAATGTTTGGTGAGATAGTCCACTATTTGGAACCAGAACACAGTAAATTTTTATTGCGTACATTCTGTCAGAGCATCAGTACTGTAAACAGAGATTTTACTTATTGGAAGCAGGGCTTTTTTTGAGCAGGAATGCACAGAAACCTAGTTCCAGATGGCTTGGTGTTGAGGGGTGTGGCCTAGTATGTAAATGAGTTCCTGATGGGCTTTTTCTACAGAAAAGCCCTGTGTGAAACAATGGTGGCATCAGGGGGTGTGGCCTATTGTGGAAATGAGTTCCTGCTGGGCTTTTTCTACCAAAAAAGCCTTGGTAGGAAGTAATCCCACAGTCTGGTTCTCCAAGTATGTATTGAAGACAGAGCTTTGTCTTTCCAGTGTGCACCAACCTCCATCATGCTACTGCCAGAAAGAGGGCAATCCTGTCTACAGTAATTTTTTGGATGGTGCATTGGGCCACTCAGGACCACCACTCTTGAGGTTTCTACTGACATGCCTGAAACCAGATTGCCTAGCTCAGGAATTGAGATGGCTGAGCACCGAAGTGTATGATACACCATCAGAATCCCTATCTTGTCCTTCAGGAACCAACACACAAACATGGCAGGCTGCTGGATGAGGCACCTTGATAGTAGAGCACCATGACCCTTCCTTCCAATGACCCTGGTCTTACATGCTGCTGCAAAGAAACCTGGAGGACAGAGCTGAACCAGGTTTACACTGTCAACCTCACTGAAGTTTCCATATTCAGGTCAGTTCAGGCTGCTCTTCCAGGATTAAATCCTGAATGCTGGTAGACTTGGTATTCAGCAGCAGGACCTAAAAGGCAAGGGACTGAAACTCATTGCCACCAGGACACCTTTGGCTGGGAGGCAGATTTGAAGGAGCATTGGCCAGCCATTGGCTAGACCTCATTCTCCTGAAATAACTAGTCTGCATCCCACCATGACACCTTCCTCTATGGAGGATCAGGGGAAGGCTGTCTCCTCCCCATGTTTAATATTTATTAATATTTATTGATAACCATGGTTTTATCTGTTTTTATTTGTTTTAAATGCTGATCCCTTTATATGTTTAAATACTGTAATTTTGTTGGATCTATCACTGGAAGCCGCCCTGAGCCACTTGTGGGAAGGGCGGGATATAAATCCCAAATAAATAAATAAATAAATAAATAAATAAATAAATAAATGGCACAAACACACAGGTTATCTCCGCAGTAAGGAGCCTTCTGAAGACTAGGATTTGTACCTCCCACCCAACTCACAAGCCCTTTAGCCCTCCCAATACCTCTGATTCTGTTAACAAATCTTCACCCTTGGAACCCCACTGAAGTGGCTCCCCCAATGTGGTGCCACCTTCTGGTATCACCCTTTTGAGGGTGACCACTTTAGTGGCAGTCCCGCACCCACAGGAGTCCAGGCTATCACAGAAGCCCTGGGAAAGATGATGATGCAATCCTGTCTCCTGCTCCATGCATTTTTGACTATTTACATAGAATCTTGAATTTTTTAAAAAAACTTTTCTTTTCTTTCCTAAGGATTCTAGCTAAACAATCACAGTAGATTATTTTGCCTAATTCAAAATGTGATTCTTTTAGAATTGTTTTCATGGTATCCAGTTAATATTTTTGAATGTGCTCTGATTCCTTCCTGCTTTCTTAAGACCTATTTATCTTCAAAATCTTGATATAATTATTATAAATATGTAATTTTTCTCAAGCCTTGTTCATCTGTTACTGTGAATGCATGTGCATCCATCCTGTATGTGTGCACATTTATATTTTAAGGAAAAGCCAATATGTGCTCATTTTGCAAGTTAAACATGGGGCCAATGCCTGAATAAGTGGTGAATTTGTATCATATATTCAAATGTACATATACTAACTGCAACATGAGAGTTAGTCAATACACATGCATAAAATAATGGAATGTACACTGGACATGGATTGTATTTGCATTCGCAATAACTTGTGAGCAGGGCTTCAGTAACTAATGCTCTTAATTATTATGGTAGGTGATTAATGGTTCAGTAACATCATAATGATCCAGCAATTCCTCTCCTTCTCTTTCCATCCCCATTTGAATGTTCAATAATGTGTTCAGCCAAGGAGATAGAGGGTAGAATGGAGGGAGTAGAATGGTAGCTGTTATGCTTGCTTTGGTCAATTCAACATTGCACCTGAGGCTCATGAACAAAATAAAAAATGATAGGTCTTCATCATGAATGGATTATTGAAATGTCTTCTAATTTAAAGGAATTCCATGCTTGTGTCTCGCAATAAATGATGTGCTTTCACAGTAGACAATTTTGCTTCTTCCCAAGAAGATTCAGAGTGCTGCCTGCATTTCTTTGTTGTTCATGCTGTAGATTAGAGGTTTCAGCAAAGGAGTGATGATGGTGTACAACACAGAGATCACACGGTCATCTTCCATGGAGTGGCCAGAGGAAGGTCTCAGGTAAGTAAAGATGGCTGTGCTGTAGAAGATACTCACCACAGTAAGGTGGGGGGCACAAGTAGAGAATGTCTTGATCCTGCCCTGAACCGTACTGATTTTGAGCACAGATAAGACAATCAGGACATAGGAGAGGAAAATTAAGGAGACAGTCACTATGATGATGGTTCCAGAGATCATAAAAGTAATCAATTCAACAAAGGAAGTGTCGGAGCAGGACAGATGCAAGACAGGTGGGATGTCACAGAAGAAGTGCACTATCTTATTGGGGTCACAGAAGTTCAAGGAGAAAACAAAGGCAGCATTAACAGTGGCATTAACTCCTCCAATCACCCATGACATTGCGACAAGCCATCTGAGCATAGGTTGGCTCATGAGCAATGTGTAGTGCAATGGGTGGCAGATGGCAGCATAACGATCATATGCCTTGATTGAGAGTAGAGCACCTTCCGTAGCTGCTGTGGTTAGAAAGCAGAACATTTGGGATGTGCAGCCAACAAAGGATATGGTCTTGTTCTCTGACATGAGATCCCATAAATTTTTTGGCATGGTGGAGCTGGTGTAGCAGATCACAGTAAAGGCCAGATTGCTCAGCAAGAAGTACATTGGAGTCTGGAGGTGCTGGGCAGTCTGTATCAAGGCAATAATGGCCAGATTCCCTGCTAATGTGAACATATATATCAACAGCCCTGTAGCAAACAGGACCGTCTGGATGTTAGGATCATCCGACAGTCCCAAGAGAATGAACTCTGTCACAATTGTCTGGTTCTTTCTTTCCATTTTCCCAGTGAATTATGTATCTGCAAAGCAACTGCAGAGGGATTACATCATTGCAGGAAGATCTGCACAATTAGGAAAAGGGCAACATTTATTTCAGATAATTACAACTGTATATTATCTAAAGCAGAGGAACCCCATGGCGCAGAGTGCTAAGCTGCAGTACTGCTGTGCTCACAACCTGAGTTCAATCCCGGCAGAAACTGGGTTCAGGTACTTGGCTCAAGGCTGACTCAGCCTTCCATTCTTCTGATGTCAGTAAAATAAGTACCCGGGTTGCTGGGGGTAAAGTGTAGATGACTGGGGAAGGCAATTCATCCATTCATTCATCATTTTATTTGTATCCCGCCCTCCCCGCCGAAGCAGGCTCAGGGCGGCTAACAGCATTAAATCAATACAGTAAGTACAATAATATTCAAAACAATAACTAATTTAACAATTAATTAAAATTCTAAAATTAATAAAATTAATAAAATTGACATCCTGGTGCTATTAAAACAGATGGTATTTTTTTATTCCTTAGCAGTCTCTCTCTTTAATCGGTGTCTCTCTCTCTCTCTCTCTCTCGGCTTGACTTCGCGAACAAAGATTTAAGAAGGGTGCAGTAGTCCACGTCTGCTGCAGGCTCACTGGTGGCTGACAAGACCAATGCGGGACAGGCAGATCCGGCCACAGTGGCTGCAGGGAAAAGTCTGATTTGGGGTTGGTGCTGTAGCAGTGCGATTCTTCCTCAATCTCCTTTTGTCCTCAAGACCAGCTATGCATGTGTTCTCAAAGGAAGAGACAGCCTGGTGGATGGTGTGCCTCCATGCTTTGCGATCTGAGGCTAGGTCAGACCACTGGTGATGGTTGATGCGACAGGTGCCAAGGGATTTCTTCACAAGGAGTCCTTGTACCTCTTCTTTGGTGCCCCTCAATTTCGATGGCCGGTGGAAAGTTCGCCATACAGAGCAATCTTGGGAAGGCGGTGGTTTTCCATCCTAGAAATATGCCCTGCCCAGCGCAGCTGCGTCTTCAACAGCAGTGCTTCGATGCTTGTAACCTCCGCCCTCTTGAGGACTTCAGTGTTGGTCACAAAGTCACTCCAGTGGATGTTGAGGATGGTGCGAAGGCAGCGCTGATGAAAGCGCTCAAGGAGTCGCAGGTGATGACGGTATAAAACCCACGATGCGGAGCCGTAGATGAGGGTTGTCATCACAACCGCTTTGTAAACATTGATCTTTGTGCCTTTTTTCAGATGCTTGTTGCTCCACACTCTTTTGTGCAGTCGGCCAAATGCATGGTTTGCCTTTGCCAGCCTGTTGTCAATCTCCTTGTCGATCTTGGCATCTGAGGAGATGATGCACCCCAGGTAGCTGAACTGCTGGACTATCTTCAGAACTGATTCACCCACAGTGATGCAGGGAGGGTGATAATCTTCCTGGGGTGCAGGCTGGTGGAGAACTTCTGTCTTCTTCAGACTAACTTCTAGGCCGAATAGCTTGGCAGCCTCTGCAAAGCAGGACGTCATATGCTGCAGAGCTGATACCGAGTGGGAGACGAGTGCAGCATCATCAGCAAATAGTAGCTCTCGGATGAGTTTTTCCATTGTCTTGGAGTGAGCCTTTAGTTGCCTCAGGTTGAACAGGCTGCCATCGGTGCGATAGCGGATGTAGACACCATCGTCATCATCTAGATCTACTGTGGCTCTTTGAAGCATCATGCTAAAGAAGATCGTAAAGAGAGTTGGCGTGAGAACGCAGCCTTGCTTTACACCTGTGCCTATTGGGAAGGGCTCCGAGAGGTCGTTGCAGTGTCTGACTTGGCCTCGCTGGTCTTCATGTAGCTGGATGATCATGCTGAGGAACCTTGGGGGACATCCTAAATGTTCCAAGATTTGCCACAGGCCTTTCCTGCTAACGGTATCGAAAGCTTTGGTAATCGGTGTAGGCCATCCTAAAAAGGATGGTCTTGCAGGCCCTGCGGAACTGTTCAGGGCAACTTGCAGGCAATGGCAAACTACCACATAACAAAAAGTCTATCAAGAAAACATTGTGATGTAATATCACCCCAAGGGTTAGTAACAACTCAGTGCTTGTACAGGGGACTACCCTTATTATTATTATTATTTTATCATCATCATAGGCTCAGAAGCCTTCTACAACTATTGAATGCATATTGAGTGATTTATTTCTGACTACATCTGCATAGTGAAGAGTGGAAGTCACTAATGAAAAGGAACAGGTTTTGATGGATGCCTGGTAGGCTACTTGAACTGGAGAGGCTAACAGAGATGGTCAGCTGTTTCCTGTCTCTGGGGAGCAGTCCTGGACTACCCTTGGTGGTATCCCTTCCAAATACTAACCAGGGCTTAGCTTCCAAGGTCTGACAGGATCAGACTTGCCTGGGCCATCCAAGTCAGGCTTTCTGCCACACCACTGTTGGAACCTAGGTGATTTTCAGAAATAATTTATTTCTGTGAAAAGTGGGGCTCCACAGTGCATCACAAAGTCGGCTCTAGTCTGCAGGCCCTATTCCACCCTGCCCTCCAAGTTTTTCCTAACAACTGGAGAGGCTTTTTTCTCTCACTGGTAACCCACTACTACCATCTGGCTTTTGCAGGAATTACCCACTAGGAAAGTCAGGATTCTGAGGTTCCCTGCCAGGTTCTAAGGCCTTGCCACTGTGTTGCCCACTGCTCAGTTCCTGGTCACCATGGGGACCATTTACTGCCTTGTGCACCCCTGGAGAAATAGCCACTTGCCAACTAACTTGCTTCCCCCTGATGCTCCCATTAAGATAGTATTCCTAAGAACCAATACCAGCACCCAACATTATAAAGTATTAGGAATAATGGCTGTTATGTAAATAAATGCAACAGTTTCTATAACAGGGGCATCAATTGTGCAGCCCAGGGGCCAAATTAGGCCCCCAGAGGATTCCTATTCTCTTCTTCCTCTCTCTTACTTCCTTCTGTGTCACAGCTTGCTTTGCCAGGCTTGCTTAATTGCACAGGAGCTACACATCAAAGCCTCCATTTTCTCCATTGGCTGAGACTCCTCACTTGGGAGGAGGGAGAGCTTGCTATGCCAGGCTCTCTCAATCACACAGCAGAGCTACTGAGCCAAGCCTCTTTTCCTTCTCACCTTGATAGGGTGTGTTGTTGTCCCCACATACATGAAGGAACATGGGCAGATGATTACGTGCACCAATTTTTTATTTGCAATTACTGAAAGATTTGAATGAAATTCTAAAATCTCTATTAAGTGGCAAAAATTCTTTAGTTTCAACTGATAGTGAGCAGATTAAACAATCTCCACACTGATAATGACCACTTACACTAGAACCCACAGGCTAAGAAGTCAAAATGTCTGATTTAATACTTAAAAATGTCTGATTTAATAGTTAAAAAATGGGATAAGTTGGCGACATGGAACATCTTTAAGTAAGTCCCAATGCCTACAAATTATTCTCCAGATTTTCATGAATGGTGTGAAGTCAAAAGCACACCACATATTATTCTGAACTTGCCTTTCTGTTCTTTGGAAAAGATCATCTCAATCTTTGGCATCAGCCCTATGTCTTGCAAATCTTACAAAATCAATAGGAAAACCTCAAGACAGAAAGTCTCCTGCCATCCTATCATAGGGTTGCCAAGTCCAATTCAAGAAATGTCTGGGGACTTTGGAGCCAGGAAACATTGGGGGTGGAGCCAGGAGCAAGCATAATTGAACTCCAAGGGAGTTCTGGTCATCACATTTAAAGGGACAGCACACCTTTTAAAATGCCTTCCTTCCATAAGAAATAATGAAGGATAGGAGCACCTTCTTTTGGGGCTCATAGAATTGGACCCTCTGGTCCAATCATTTTGAAACTTGGAGCGGGGGTATTTTGGGGAGTGCACTAGATGCTATACTGAAAATTTGGTGCTTCTATCTCAAAAAACACCCCCCACCCCAGATACCTGCAGATCAATTCTCCTTTATACCCTCTGGGAATCAGTCTCCATAGGGAATAATGGAGTGCATTTCCCTCCCCTCCTTTCTGATTACTCTGAAACAGGAGAGGGCCTCCAACCCAGGGGATCCCCTGCCCTCACCTGGGGATTGGCAACCCCAGGGATTTTTTGTAGAAAAAGCTCAGCAGGAACTTATTTACATATTAGGCCACACCCTGACATCCCCCCCAGAGCCCCCAATACCTGTGGATCAATTTCCCATTATGGGAATAATTTCCCATAGGGAATATTTGCCCAGTAGACATTTTCCCCACACCGCTTTCTGATGACCCTAAAGCAGGGTGGGGAAGGCCTCCAAACCTGGGGATTATCCAGTAGACATTTCACCACCACCACTTTCTGATGACCCTAAAGCGGGGGTGGGGGGGGAGGGCCTCCAAACCTGGTGATTGGCAACCCTCTCTCTCTCTCACACACACACACAAAACACACACAGTTGCTCTGAAACGAAAGCAAAACAAGCCGAGGGACTGTGTTCCCATGAAGTATTTCCTGCTCAACTTGAAAGCATACACACACACACACACACTTTGAAACAGACCTGTTTGCCGGTTTCTCAACCTGCCCAAGATCTAGAGCTGCAAGGTGGCTGTGGGCAGGGGGAAGCCTGTAAAACCAGGGGATCCCCCATTGGGACCTGGGGATTGGGAAGCCTATCCTATCACGATCCCTTATGTTATGTGAATGGGCAGTCAAATTTCTTTTTACCCTTAAAAATTGACTAAAGGGCAAATTATGCTTAAAATGAGAAGAATGAAAAGTATGGAAATGTAAATATGTGCTATGATCTGTTTCTTTCCTATGGAGCTTTACAGCTAATTTAAAACAAGCAGATCTGTACGCTTCCATGTTCAAAGATACCACTGAATTCTTGTCAAATGATCCTGCAAATTTTATATTGAGATGGAGACCATTTAACCAATTAATCAAAGGCTGAGCCACTTGTTTATTTAGAAAAACAAAGAACTGATCATCTATAAAATGTTCGTATGCCAAAATGTCTTTTAAAATGCATTACACACATATTCGTCTTCCATCCTGGCCACATATAAATTGGCTACACTTGGTGCAAACATGCTGTCCATTGAAACACCTTTGATTTGGTAATAAAATCTTCCTCAAACCTAAAAAAAAATTATGTTCAGAAATAACATCTACCAGTTCTATTTTAAAAGGAGTCAGTGGATGGGGGTCCTAACATAAATCCAATGTATCCTGAACTACTATGTGAGCTTCATCTAATTAAATACTGGTGTATAATGCTGATATATCCAACGTCATTAATACTGCTGAAGAAGGGAGATCCATACCCTCAAATTTGGAAATAAAATCTCCACTGTCTCCAATATAAGTTTGCATTTGCCATACAAACAGTTGTAAAAAGAAAGCAACAAGCTGTCATGGGTGCTGGGGGCCCTGCAGAAGAAGCCGAGCCTGAAGAAGAAACTGTGCCCATGCCACCTGCACCAGTGCCCCTGCCTCCTGCTGGAGAAGATCCAAGCCCCCCTGCCTCGCCCTCTAGGGTGGCTCGTGTGCGTGACTGCCTTCGTCAGGACCTCAGGGATCGGAGGAGGCAGCACGCTCACGAGCAAGACGCTCCCTGAGCCCTGAGTTTTGAAAGGATTCTGGCCCTTCTAGGAGTGAGGGTGCTTGAGTCTCAGCAGGATCCTGGCTGCCCTCTGAGTCAGCAATTAGCCCAAATGGGCAACAGACAGCAGAGGGCTATATAGCTGTGGGCTTTGAGGGAAGGCTTTGTAGAAGCAACTAGTCACTCACTTACCTGACGTTCTAGCATCCACTTCGGCTTCGGAGTTCGGCTTCTGGACCCCCTGACTCTGGAATTGACTTCTGGAACCCCTGACTTTGGCTTCTGAACCTCTGAACTATGATACCTGGACTGTGATTCGGTTTTGGCGCTTTGGACCCTCCTTGCTACCCAACTACAGACCTTGGACTGCCCCTGGACTTCGCCTGGCCTGGCTCCAACCCGTGACAGATTGCTTCCACCACCACAAACACCCATTCCACAGGATGGATGCTGAAGCAAGTGGAACCGCAGGACTACTGGCTGCTCAACAAAGCCCAGGTACAGCAGCTGACACAGGCAGTAGTGCACTTGCAGCAACAACCTGTGGCCAGTGCTCCACCCAAGTGCCCAGTTCCCCCACCTGACAGATTTGGGGGTGCCGTGGAAGAATTTCCTCCTTTCCTAGCACAGTGTCGGCTGTACTTCGAATTAAGAGCACGGGACTTCCCCAATGACAAAACAAAGGTGTGTTTCATCATCAGTCTGTTAAAGGGGCAGGTGGCCAAGTGGGCCACACCCCTACTGGTTGAGTCCTCTCCCCTGCTGACTGATTACCAGGGGTTTGAGGCCCACCTGTCTGCTGCCTTCTCAAACCCAGTCTAAGCAGCTACAGCCAACCGGAAAATCAGGGCCCTGAAACAAGGCAAATCCTCAGTGGCTCAGTACGCCACCGAATTCAAGCTCTTGGCCCAAGACTTGGCATGGAATGAGGCTGCCCAGATAGACCAGTTTACTGAAGGGTTGGGGGAGGAAGTCCTGGACGAACTGGCCAGGGTGAAGCAGCCACCCACGCTCCAAGGACTTATCACCCTCTGCCTCCGCATCAATGGCCGCCTGGAAAGTCGCCGCCAAGCCAAGACCAGAGGGCGCCAGCTCCCTGCGCCGTGCCACTCGGCTCCTCTTCCACCCCCAGCTAGTACCAGAGACGAGGGTGAGCCTATGCAGCTTGGAGCTGCTCGACCCCGCCTGACTCCAGAAGAAAAGGCCAGACGCCGCACGCAGAATCTGTGCCTCTACTGCGGCACAGCAGGCCACTATGCCTCTGGCTGCCCTGCTAAGCGTCGGATACCCGGACCTTCATTGCCACCGCCGCCAAAAGGGCAGCCCCAGGCGTAAGTGGACCCTCCAGCCTGGGGCGACTAGCTGGGTCCTCCGAACAGCAGGCTGATACCCCGAGCCCGTTCCTGCTACCAGTCAAACTCCGTCTGCCTGACGAACGCTGGCTGTTCGTGTATGCCATGCTGGACTCGGGAGCGGCCCACTGTTTTGTAGATGCCGCCTTTGTAAAGCAGCACCAGATCCCAGTGCAGAAAAAAGAGATTCCGATGCTGGTGGAGGCTATTGACTGGCGCCTCCTCCGTTCTGGCCCCGTCACCCAGGAAACCTGTCCCATCACCTTCCACGTCCAGCAGCACCAAGAACAGCTGCAGTTTGATGTCGCCTGCATGCCTCGCTTCCCGCTGATTCTAGGCCTTTCCTGGCTGAAGCTGCACAACCCCATTGTGGACTGGGCCCAGCAGGAACTACGCTTCCGAGACCCATGCCCCCATCTGACTCCTCCCACCACTCTAACAGCCGGCATCCCAAGTGGTGGTCGTCAGCTCCCTCAGAAGTATGCGGATTTCACGGATGTCTTTGAAGAGACAGGAGATGATCAGCTTCCCCCTCACCGGCCCTATGACTGTGCCATTGATTTGGTACCTGGGGCACCACTCCCGGTGGGGCGTCTGTACCCAATGTCGGAGCCTGAGCTGGCAGCTCTGCGAGACTTCCTAGACAAGAACCTGAAACGCGGATTCATCCGACCCTCAACCTCTCCCCTGTCTGCCCCAGTCCTCTTCGTGAAGAAGAAAAGTGGGGAGCTCCGGCTGTGCAATGACTACCGGGCCCTGAACAAGATCACCATCCGTGACCGGTACCCTCTACCACTGATCCCTGAACTCTTGGATCGCTTAAAGGGGGCCCAAATCTACACCAAGCTGGACCTCCGTGGAGCTTACAATTTGGTGCGCATATGGCCCAGAGATGAGTGGAAGACCGCGTTTGGGACCCGATACGGGCAGTACGAGCACCTGGTGATGCCCTTCGGACTGACCAACGCCCCCGCTGTCTTCCAGAGGTTCATGAATGATGTATTCCTGGACCTGCTCGACCGCTTCGCGATCATATACCTAGATGACCTCCTGATTTACTCCTGCAATCCTGCCCAGCACGCTGAGCACATTTGCCAGGTCCTGCAGAGCCTACGAGCCCATGGCCTCTACGCCAAGCTGGAGAAATGCGAATTTGACCTGCGTTCCGTCGAGTTCCTTGGTCACATTGTGTCACCGCAGGGAATACTCATGGACCCCAGAAAAGTGGAAGCGGTCCTGACCTGGCAGGCTCCTCAGAATTGCAAGGACCTGCAGCGGTTCCTTGGTTTCGCCAACTACTATCGACAATTCATTCCGGCCTATGCATCCTTGACCACACCCTGACTCAACTACTCCGCCCCAAGAACCCTTCCACTGGTCCCCAGAGGCCGATAACGCCTTCTCCACCCTGAAGACCCGCTTTGCCACCGGGCCACTCATGAGATACCCCGACCCCCAGCTTCCCTTTACTGTGGAAGCTGATGCCTCCAACGTGGCCCTAAGAGCAGTGCTGTCCCAGCGCGAGGAGCCATCCCAGCCACTCCAGCCCTGCGCCTATTACTCGCGCCAGCTCACTGCTGCAGAGAGGAACTATACCATCTGGGAGAGGGAGTTGCTCGCGATCAAGGCGGCTTTTGAGGTTTGGAGACATTACCTTGAAGGGGCTCGCCACCCTGTCCAAGGGCTCACCGACCACCGGAACTTGGAGCATCTCCAGACCACCTGCCGTCTCAACCAGCGCCAGATCCGGTGGTCCCTATTCTTCTCCCGCTTCGACTTCAGGATCACCTACATCCCCCATACCCAGAACCGGAAAGCCGATGCGCTCTCGCGGAAACCGGAATACGCCCCTGCTTCAACTGAGACTGCACCTGCTGCTCCCATCCTGCCGCCCTAAGTGTTTGCAGCCACCTCCACTTCACCAGCACTCGTGGAGGAAATTCGTGCTAGCCAGGACAATGATCCCTGTGTCCAGCAACACCTCCAGGCACTCCAAGATGGCTCAACAGGCGAGTTCACGACTCGAGGCGGCCTCTTGCTACACCGCGAACGCCTGTATGTGCCGCCCGGGCCCTTGCGGGCAGAAGTCCTACGCCTGACCCATGACGCGTTACCCGCTGGGCATTTTGGACAGCATAAGACCACCCACTTGTTGACACGGGAATTCTGGTGGCCACGAGTTCGCTCCGATGTTGCCCGTTATGTCAATTCCTGTGACGTCTGCCAGCCCGGAGATGGGCCCAGTCCCAAAGACATCCCAGCCAAACCCCCAGGATTGTTATAGCCCTTGCCCACACCCTCAGGACCCTGGGATACCATCTCGATGGACTTCATCACAGAACTTCCGCGATCCAAGGGTCAGACTTGTATCTTAGTGGTCATCGACCTGTTTACAAAGATGGCCCACTTCATTCCGTGCCCAAAACTTCCGACAGCTCAGGAGACGGCCCAGCTCTACCTGCAACACATCTTTCGTCTGCACGGACTCCCAGCCCACCTAATCTCAGACCGGGGCCTTCAGTTGTCCTCTCGGTTCTGGCAAGCCCTCCATTCCAGCCTGGGTACTCGAGTGCACCTCTCCTCGGCCTACCACCCACAGACGGATGGTCAGACGGAGCGCACCAATGCCACGCTAGAGCAATATCTCCGCTGTTACACCTGTCATCAGCAGGATGACTGGACCACCCTGTTGCCCCTAGCAGAGTTTGCGTACAACAACGTGGTCCATTCATCCACCCAAATGACCCCATTTGCTGCAACCTACGGGTACCATCCTCGGTTCTTCCCAGCGATCCTGCCACCACGAATGTCCCCGCCATTGATGCCTACCTGCAAGAACTCCGTGCCAGCCAAGACTTGCTCCGAGAGCAGCTACAGCGGGCCAAGGAGGCATATAAACTGGCTGCGGATTGGAAGAGGCAAGAGGGCCCTCCAGTGCAGCCGGGGGATCATGTGTGGCTCTCAACTCGCTACCTGCGCCGGCCTGGTCGGTCTCACAAGCTGGATGCGCGGTTCATTGGACCCTACCCCGTCATGGAACAAGTAAACCCCGTCACCTTCAGGCTCCAGTTGCCACCCCACCTCTGCATTCACCCCGTGTTCCATCGCTCCCTCCTTGTCCCGGCTGCACCCCCTGACCCAACTCGGCCTCCTTCCCCACCACCACCGGTGCTGGTGGATGATGAAGAAGAATATGAGGTGTGCCAAATCCTGGACTCCAGGTACCATCGTGGAGGCCTCCAGTACCTTGTGGACTGGGAGGGATACGGCCCGCAAGACCGGTCTTGGGAGCCCGTGGACAACCTTCATGCCCCGGACTTGGTGCAGCAATTCCACACCGACCACCCCGACTTCCCAGGCCCTTCGACGGAGGGGGGCCCTGGGGGGGGATAGTGTCATGGGTGCTGGGGGCTCTGCAGAAGAAGCCGAGCCTGCAGAAGAAACTGTGCCCCTGCCACCTGCACCAGTGCCCCTGCCTCCTGCTGGAGAAGATCCAAGCCCCCCTGCCTCGCCCTCTCGGGTGGCTTGTGTGCGTGACCGCCTTCGTCAGGACCTCAGGGATCGGAGGAGGGCGGCACGCTCACGAGCAAGACGCTCCCTGAGCCCTGAGTTTTGAAAGGATTCTGGCCCTTCTAGGAGTGAGGGTGCTTGAGTCTCAGTGTCAAGTCTGATATTTCAATAATGAGACTCTTTTGATAAGAAGGTTCTAGTTTATTGTAACATGTTGCAGAGCTATAGACGAAAGATTGCAAGACTGGCGAGCATACACAAAGGGCAAACTTTTAAGGTACAAATCAAAAGCATTCCTGAGGGGGGGCACACTATGCAGGGTACATTCACACATCATTGTTACTTTTATCGTTCTCAGGCCTTGGTTGGTCTTGGGCGCTTCCTTAGCGCTCGTTATCTCTGAGAAGGTACCATAATCTTGTTCCCATATACTCGTTACCAAGCTGTGCTACATAACAAAGGAAAGGAGGGGGGAAGGAGAGGTTGAGCTAGCAGCATTTGAATATAGTATGGCTTTTACCCAAGGGCCCTCTTCTGAACCAGTGTTTGGGCCTAAACTACTCAGACATTACAGCAGAGTTGACATACTGCCCCCCCCTAAGCCCCCTCCACCGCACGGGGAGGGTGTATAGTTGCATCACGCACCGGGGCTCCTTGGTTGAAGGCACATTGGTCGGTTAGGGCGATGGTGGCCCCCGCAGGTGGAGGATGCCAGCTGGACGGCCCGGGGTCCCGGCGGATCAAGCTGCAATGAAAGACAGGGTGGATTTTACCTAGGGCGGGGGGCAGGTCCAATTCTACAGTTACCAGATTGATCACCCTTTTCACCCTGAAAGGCCCTAAGAACTTGACTGCTAGTTTTCGTGGAGGTTGGGTCAGAGGTAGATTCTTGGTTGAAAGATTCACCGAGTCCCCTATCTTGAAATCTCCCACTGGGACATGGGATTTGTCATATTGCCTTTTGTAAGCCTCTTTGGCCGCTTCCAAGTTTTCCCTTATGACGGGCCAACATTTGCTCGGTCCCTACCACCATTGTTCGAACGTGGAAGGAGTGTCTCGACTGCCCCCTCCCGGGAGCAAGGGGAGGGGCTTCCCTTCGTAACTCAACACTGTGGAGAAGGGGGAGGCTTTGGTGGAGCTTTGCATGCTGTTGTTGTAGCAATATTCTGCAAAGGGGAGTAGATCAACCCAATCGGACTGTCGTTGGTTCACAAAGCACCTTAAATATTGCTCCAGCACCCCATTGACCCTCTCCGTCTGTCCGTCCATTTGGGGGTGATAGGCTGAGCTCAGCCCCTGTTCCATTCCCACCAGTTTACAAAACTCCCGCCAGAAGGTGGCAACGAACTGAGGCCCGCGGTCGCTAATGACCTTCTCTGGGAATGAGTGTAGTTTTATGACGTGGTCAAAGAACAGGGCTGCCAGTTTCTTTGCTGTGGGCAGTTGGGAGCAGGGGATGAAGTGGGCCTGCTTGGAGAAAGTATCAACCACCACCAGGATGACTGTCTTCCCCCGGGAGGGGGGGAGTTCTACAATGAAGTCCATGGACACTATGGCCCAGGGGCGTTTGGCCATCTCTAGCGGCTGCAGGAGCCCCGGTGGCTTCCCCCCCTCCTTTTGGCCATTATGCACATTGGACAGCTCGTAACAAACTCGGACACGTCCTTTCGGAGGGACGGCCACCAGAACTGCCGATTGACCAAGTGCAGCGTCTTTACGTAGCCAAAGTGCCCCGCCAGCTTGGATGAGTGACAAAGCTGGAGAATTTCTCTGCGCAGGCACTTGGGCACGTACAGTTTGTTTCCTTTGTACCACAGCCCATCTCCCCCTTTCTGCACTCCCTCGGGGCATTCCTCCCCCTCCCTTCTGGTTTCTAACTTTAGGCGATCCTGATTCACCCCCTCTAATTCCTTCCTCTTCTGGGAGCGGGTGGTGACCATGGCCGCCACTTGTGATGGCTGAATTAGAGAGTCCACCACCTCCTCCCTCTGACTCTCATGCTGCGGGAGCCTTGACAAAGCGTCAGCTAGGAAGTTCCTCGTCCCAGGGATGTGCTTTAAGGTGAAGTCGAATTTGGAGAAGAAGCCCGCCCACCTGATCTGCTTTTCGCTCATTTTGCGCTTCCCCGTCAGTGCCTCGAGGTTTTTGTGGTCGGTCCACACCTCGAAGGGTAGTCTTGCTCCCTCTAGCCAAGACCTCCAGGTTTTTAGTGCGAACACGACTGCAAACGCCTCTTTGTCCCACACTGACCAGTTGCGCTGCTCATCCAAGAACTTTCGGGAGATATAGGCACAGGGTCGCAGCTTTCCCTCCCCGTCCCTTTGCATGAGAATGGCTCCTACGGCCATGTCGGAGGCATCGCACTGGACCACGAAGGCCCTCTGCTCGTCCGGGTGGCTTAGGACTGGCTCGCTAGTGAACAACCGCTTCAGGTGATCGAACGCTTTCTGACACTCTGCTGTCCATACCAACCTCGCCCCGGGCCGTTTCGCCTCTGGGCCCTTGCCTTTGGTTTTTAGGAGGTCGGTCAAGGGTAGGGCTATGCGCGCGAACCCCTCTATGAATTGTCTGTAGAAATTTGCGAACCCCAAGAAAGATTGGAGCTGTCTACGTGTCCTCGGGGGGGCCCACTCTAATACTGCCTGGACCTTGGCCGGATCCATGGCCAGGCCTTGTTCGGACACCCGGAACCCCAAGTAGTCCAGTTCAGTCTTGTGAAATTCGCATTTGGACAATTTTGCATATAACTGATGTTTCAGCAACGTGCTGAGCACCTCCCTTACTAACTTTACATGCGACTTCAGGTCTTGAGAATAAATGATGTCATCCAGGTAAACCACCACCCCCTTAAACAAATACTCCCTTAAGACATCATTGATGAAGTTCATGAACACTCCCGGGGCCCCCTGTAGCCCAAATGGCATAACCAGATACTCAAACTGTCCCATCGGGGTGTTGAAAGCCGTCTTCCACTCATCCCCCTCTTTGATGCGCACGCGGAAGTAAGCGTCGCGCAAGTCCAGTTTGGTGAAAATCTTTCCCCCTGCCACCATGCTCAACAAGTCCCGGATGAGGGGGATGGGGTAGGCGTTGGACATGGACGCCGCATTAATCCCGCAAAAATCTGTGCAAAGTCTAAGCGAGCCATCCTTCTTCTTCCGGAATAGCACCGGGGCGGCGTGGGGGGCCGTGGCCGGTCGGATGAACCCACGCGCTAGGTTTAAGTCTAGGAACTTGTGAAGTTCTTTCTTCTCAGCCCACCCCATCTGATACAGCTTAGCTTTGGGCAGGGTTTCCCCCGGAATCAGTTCTATGGCGCAGTCAGTGCTTCGGTGGGGGGGGGGCAGTTGGTTGGCCTCCTCCTCACTGAACACCCGTCTCAGGTCCCGGTAGACCGCAGGAATTGGGTGCACTTCCTCTACCGATACACATGCCCTCTCGTGCGCCACCGAAGCCTTGGGTCCCCATGTGGGGTTCCAGAAGTGCTGTTTGCACCCTGGGTCTAAAAACCTGATGGTCTGCGCCCTCCACCGGATCAGGGGTTCGTGCTTTTCCAACCACCCCACCCCCAGTACGATCGGGTAGGAGCAGGACAGGGCAATTACAAAGAATTCCTGATCCCAATGTTCCTCTATTCCCATGGGGCAGGGCAATGTCTTGCGGGTGCACGGCTCTCCGCACATCACAGAACCGTCCATTTGCTCAAACAGCATGGGGTGGGGCAGCTGCGCGCTTTCTAGTCCCAATGCCTCCACCACCTTGGGAGAAATCAGTTCCCTGTTGCACCCTGAGTCTATAAGGGCTCGGACCTGCATGAACCTCCGCAACTTGGGGTTCAGTAATTTAACAGTCACAAAGTACAGTCTCCCCTTTACTCTCACCGTCAGCGGCGCCTCGTCGCGGTCAACCTGCCGTTGGGCGCCCTTCAGAGCAGCAGGTCGGGTTCGTTTCCCACCGGTTCTTCCACCCAGGCTAGGTCGGCCAGTTCTGCGGAGAGGAGCACCTCTTCCTCCTGCACCAACACGCTGGTCTTCGCCGCGTCCTTAGGGCGGCTGGGCGTCTTCTTTGGGGCCGGGGTGCCCGGTTTCAGGGGGGCCGGCGACGGCCGGGCCGGCGGAGGTTGGGGGCAGGCAGACGCCAGGTGGTTTGGGTCTCCGCATCGGTAGCACCTGCGGGGTCCCGCTGGCGGGGCAGTCATTGGCTTCTTCGCCTTGGCCTGTTCGCCCTTCCCCGGGGCCCCCTTCGGGTGGGCCTTCCCCGATTGGTGTTGCCGGAGCATGGCCACCCTTTTGAGGTTGTTCTCTACCTCACCGGCCAGCTGAATCCACCCCACCAGGGTTGTCGGACGGGCTTGGGTGAGGGCTCGATCCAGGATGCTGGCGTTCAGCCCGCTGGTGAACTGCTCGATCTACATCACTTCATTCCAGCCCCGGACACGGCCAACGTTAGCTTGAAAATCGGCTGCGTACTCGCGGATGGATCGGGCCCCTTGTTGCATGTCCCGCAGGGCTGCCAATTCTCGGGATTCTTGCAACGGGTCTTCAAACTGGGTCAGCAAGGCTTGTAGGAAGGTGTGCACATCGTCCAGGATTGGGCTCCTGGCCTCGCACAGGCTCACATACCATCTCTTTGCCGCCCCTCTCAGCTTCGACCCCAGGTAGTCGACCCGACTGAACTCGTCCGGGAAGGAATTTCCCCAGTAGTGCATGAAGCTGTTTGCTTGGATCCCGAAGTAGTTCACTTCCTCCGGGTCCCCGTCGAAGGTGGCGTCCAGCTCACGGCTCACATTTCTCGGCCCCCCCGGAGGCGCTAGCGGTGGCGGGGTAGGGGCTGGTGCGGTCCCCGCCTGAGCCGGGGCGGTCGGTGCGGCGGGTTGGCTAGGGCGGCCCCCGGTTCCCACCGGGGCCACAGCAGGTCTTCGGGAGGTAGGTATCCCCAGCGCCCTCCCGAGCTGGATGGTCAGGTCTCGCACCTCGTCCCTCAGACCCCCTATGGCTCCGTCCACCTCTCTGCAGACCATCGACCGGAACATTTGATAGTCCTCCTCGTCCTGGTCTCGGAGCCTCCGCTCCCCGCAGTCGGCCTTTCGGCTTCCCGCCTTGTCATCTCCATCGTCCCCGACCTGGACGACGATGATGCTGTCCGCTTCTCCCGACTCCCCCGAGCCCGGGCTCGCGGCTTCAGGTCCAGCCACCTGAATTGACCTGATGTGGCAGTTCAGGATGGCCTCTCGGCACAGTGGGGCCTGATCCATGATGGTGGTCGAGGTCCGCTGCTGGTATTGCCGGGGCGATAGCACCAGCTGGAACTCCAGGGGGAAGTCCGCGGCTCTTCTAGGATCTAAGACGTGCCACAGGGCTGGCCCCTCGGTTCCCGGGTCGAGTGGGAGTTCTCCGTCGTCCGAAATCTGGTCGGCCATCGGGCCTTTCAAGTTGCTGGAATGGTTGGATCCCAAAAAGGGAGTCTCGCAAAATGTCAAGTCTGATATTTCAATAACGAGACTCTTTTGATAAGAAGGTTCTAGTTTATTGTAACATGTTGCAGAGCTATAGATGAAAGATTGCGAGACTGGCGAGCATACACAAAAAGCAAACTTTTAAGGTACAAATCAAAAGCATTCCTGAGGGGGGGCACACTATGCAGGGTACATTCACACATCGTTGTTACTTTTATCGTTCTCAGGCCTTGGTTGGTCTTGGGCGCTTCCTTAGCGCTCGTTATCTCTGAGAAGGTACCATAATCTTGTTCCCATATACTCATTACCAAGCTGTGCTACATAACAAAGGAAAGGAGGGGGGAAGGAGAGGTTGAGCTAGCAGCATTTGAATATAGTATGGCTTTTACCCAAGGGCCCTCTTCTGAACCAGCGTTTGGGCCTAAACTACTCAGACATTACAGCAGACTTGACACTCAGCAGGATCCTGGCTGCCCTCTGAGTCAGCAATTAGCCCAAATGGGCAACAGACAGCAGAGGGCTATATAGCTGTGGGCTTTGAGGGAAGGCTTTGTGGAAGCAAGTAGTCACTTACCTGACGTTCTAGCATCCACTTCGGCTTCTGACTTCGGCTTCTGGACCCCCTGACTCTGGCATTGACTTCTGGACCCCCTGACTTCGGCTTCTGAATCTCTGACCTACGATACCTGGACTGTGATTCGGTTTTGGCGCTTTGGACCCTCCTTGCTACCCAGCTACAGACCTTGGACTGCTCCTGGACTTCGCCTGGCCTGGCCCCAGCCCGTGACACAAGCATAGAAAATGGTTCCAACAAAGAGTTTGTCCCTGAAATGATTGGTCTACCAGGTGATGGAAAGAATGGTTTATGAATCTTTGGAAACAATAAAGAACAGGACACAAGGAGATTTATTAAACAACAATGTGTACAAAGAAGAATCCAAATCCAAACATCTTTATTGGCATGGAAATAAAGAAGAATCAATGTAGCCCAACATAAGGCCAATCAGCCTGTTGAGCGTAACAAGCAAGCTATAAGCTGGACACTTACTGTGGAAATTTAGAGACTGGCTTGAGAACGATTTTTGCCTAGGTGAGGAACAGGTTGGCTTCAGAGAAAGTTGTGCCTTATTAAACCACTGCATGCTGTTGGACCACTTGATTGTAAAATAGTCCTCAAACTTAAGTGTGTCATTATATGCTGCATTTCTAGACCTGAAGTCAGCCTTTGACTCTATCGCTAGGACCATCCTATGGGATAAATTAAGAGCCACCAACCGATAGATGGCTGTTATTTCTTATTCAAGCCCTTTATGATCAAACAACCATCCGGATCATATATTTCCATCAAGGCTATTTGACAGACCCTACCAACAGAGGGGTTAAGCAAGGATGCCTCCTGGCCCCCTACTTATTTAACTTCTATATTAATGATTTGGTTTCGCATATAAATAAACCAGAATGTCACCCACTGAAACTAGGTAACAAACATATGGGGTGTTCTTTTATGCTGCTGATGCTGTTTTACTTTCAAGGACTCCTTTAGGCCTCAGAAGAGCCTTGAAAGCTTTCGCTCAATATTGCCTGGTAAACAATCAAGAAGTAAATTACGCTAAAACCGAAGTAATGGCCTTTGGCAAAAAGACACCAGATCACACCATTGGTACTTAAATTCTATTCCCATTGTGTCAGAACTTGAAGAACTTCAAACGAGGCCCAGTACTTCGTTACAAAGTATAGGTGTTTATTGAGAACTAAGGTCATGAAGGCGCAGAATAACTCTTATAACGAGTTAAGCATTGGTTACAATTTTATGCAGCTGTTACAGAAACAATCAAGTTGGTTCTCACACCTCCAGAGACACTGGTCTGTTTCCAGAGTCTGTTATCAGCAGAGGGAGGAAGGAGTCCTGCTGCGCTGTCCCGGGCGGTTGCCTTCAAAGGATACCTGCAGGCTATTCCCAGGGGCTATCTGCCATTCCTCCAGCAGTCACAGTTTGTTTGAAATGCAAAGCACTTTGATTAGAGGCCTAGCTACTATACAGGGTTAGTATTAACACACAAGATGGAGTCAGTTAGGCTAGCATTACTAAGCTTGGCAAGCAGGGAAAGCACAAGTTCTGACATACTGCCCCCCCTAAGCCCTCGCTCAGGGCTTGTGCGGGTACAGTAGGTGGAATTTCTTGAGCAATTGCGGAGCTGATACATCACTGGCTTTGACCCACTCATCGCAGCTTGGGGGAAAGTACTTCCATCTGATCAGGTAGTACAAGACCCCACGCTGGATCTTGGAGTCTAGGATTTCCTGCACCTCATGGTGGCTCTGGCCCTTCACTTGAATAGGAGGTGGCTCGGGAGGGTGAGGGTGCCAACACGTAGCTCCAGGATCTTTGCGAAGAAGGCTGCAATGAAAAACAGGCTGGATCTTACTAAACAGTTTGGGTAGCTCCAGTTCCACAGTCACCTCATTGATTACTCGTTTGATTTTGAACAGACCCAAGTATTTGTAGGCTAGTTTCCGGCAAGTCTGCGGTAAGGGGAGGTTTTTGGTCGAGAGGAATACCTTCTTCCCTTCCTTGAATGTCCATTGTGGGGGAGTGCTTTCAGTCAAACTGTTTTTTGTACTCCTCTTTTGCACTCTCCAGGTTGTCTTGTATCACCTCCCACCCCTTGCGGATACCTTCCCACCATTGTTGGCACGACGTTGGTTCAGGTGCCCCGGCCGGCATGGCTAATAGCGGGAAGGGCTTGCCCTCATACCCATTGACTATCTGAAAGGGGGAGGACTTGGTGGAGCTATGGAGGCTGTTATTGTACCCATACTCGGCGAAGGGTAAGAGCTCTACCCAATTGATCTGCTGGTAGTTGACATAGCACCTAAGGTATTGCTCCAGCAGCCCGTTCACCCTCTCTGTCTGTTCGTCCGTTTGTGGGTGGTAAGTGGAGCTGAGCCCCTGTTCCATGTCCATGATTTTACAGAACTCCCGCCAGAAGTTGGCAACGAACTGTGGCCCGCGGTCACTAATTACCTTATCGGGGAACGAGTGAAGGCGGACCACGTGGTGGAAGAATAAGTGGGCCAATTTCTTAGTGGTGGGCAGCTTTTTGCATGGAATGAAGTGGGCCTGCTTGGAGAAGGTGTCTACCACCACTAGGATTACTGTTTTCCCCTGGGAGGGTGGCAGTTCCACTATAAAGTCCATCAACACCACCACCCAGGGCCTCGTCGCGGTGGGTAGTGGGTGCAAGAGCCCAGGTGGTTTCCCCCCCCCTCCGTTTGGCCATGACACAGGTTGGGCACGAGCTCACAAATTCTGACACATCTCTCTTCATTTGCGGCCACCAGAATTGTCTAGTTAGTAAATGCAGGGTTTTCACATAGCCAAAATGCCCCGCCAGGCGGCTGGAGTGGCACTGTGCGAGGACTTCCCCTCTTAGGCTTTTTGGCACATAAATCTTTCCGTTGTGAAACCAGAGCCCCCCTTCGCCTCTTTCCAGGCCCTAGGGCCTTTCCCCTCCTTCAGCCTCTGACTCCTTCACAAATCGTTCTTTCTCTTTGGGCTCTGGGGACCCGGTTGTTTTCCCTGATCTGGTGGTGACCGCTACTTGAGAGGGAGGGATGAGTGAATTGACCACTTCCTCTCTCTGACTGTCGTGCTGCGGCATGCGGGAGAGCGCGTCAGCCAGAAAGTTCTTAGTACCGGGGATGTGTTTTAGCACAAAGTCAAATTTGGCGAAAAACCCCACCCATCGAATTTGCTTGGCGGTGAGCTTGCGCCGGCCTGTCAGCGCTTCAAGGTTTTTATGATCTGTCCATATTTCGAACGGGACTTGGGCCCCTTCCAGCCACGACCACCAAGTTTTTAGGGCGAACGTCACTGCGAACGCTTCCTTATCCCACACTGACCAGTTTTGCTGCTCGTTTGAGAACTTGCGCAAGATGTAAGCGCAGGGCCTTAACCCACCCTCCTCGTCTTTCTGCATTAATATGGCTCCTACCGTGACGTCAGAGGCGTCACATTGCACCACAAACGGCTTAAGTTCGTTGGGGTGGGCTAGTATGGGCTCGCTGGTGAACAACCGTTTTAACTCATCGAATGCGTCTTGGCACTCAGGCGACCAATCCAAGCGAGCCCCTGGCTTTTTGGCGTTCTCCCCCTTCCCCTTGGTCTTGAGGAGCTCGGTGAGGGGCAGCATTACCTGGGCGAACCCCTTTATGAACCCGCGGTAAAAGTTTGCAAACCCCAAGAAAGATTGTAGCTGCCGTTGGGTTCGGGGTGGATCCCAGTCCAACACAGCTTGGACCTTGGCTGGGTCCATCACCAATCCCTCCCCCGACATGCGAAACCCCAGGTAATCTAGTTCTGTTTGGTGAAACTCACATTTTGACAGTTTAGCATACAGTTTGTTTTGGTACAAGGTGGTTAGTACTTTCCTGACTAGCGGCACATGCGAATCTAAGTCCTTGGAGTAAATAATGATGTCATCCAGGTACACCACCACCCCTTTATACAGGTACTCCCGAAGCACTTCATTTATAAAGTTCATGAACACCCCCGGTGCCCCCTGGAGTCCAAATGGCATAACCAGGTACTCAAATTGTCCCATTGGCATGTTAAACACCGTCTTCCACTCGTCTCCCTCCTTAATCCGCACTCGGAAGTAAGCGTCCCGGAGGTCGAGCTTCGTGAACACCTTGCCCTCGGCCACTGTGCTAAGCAGATCTTTTATCAGCGGGATTGGGTAGGCGTTGGACATAGAAATTTTGTTTATCCCGCGAAAATCAGTGCAAAGTCTCAGGCTCCCGTCCTTTTTCTTCCGGAACAAGACCGGGGCCGCGTGGGGAGCGGTGGCCGGGCGGATGAACCCCCTCTTTAAGCTTCTGTCTATAAACTTTTTCAGTTCTGCCTTTTCCGCCCACCCCATCGAGTAGAGTTTGGCTTTCGGTAGCTCCTTCCCCAGGATCAGTTTAATAGCACAATCTGTGGAGCGGTGCGGGGGGAGCTCATTAGCCTCCTCCTCGCTGAAGGCTCGTCTCAAGTCTCTATATTCCCTGGGGATCGACCTCACCTCTTCTATGGTCAGGCACAGTCTTTCATTTTGTGGCGGGGGCTTGGGTCCCCACTCCCTCCGCCAGTGGTGGTGCTCACACCTCCAGTCCGGGAAGTTAACGATTTGCGCTTCCCACTGGATGTCTGGCTGGTGCCTTGCTAACCACCCCACTCCCACTACTACATCGAATGAGGAAGAGGGGGCTATCACAAAAGTTTCTATCCCCCAGTGCTCTTTCGTCCCCACCGACACCGCCTGAGTCTCCTCCGTGCAGGGCTCCCCTTTCATCACCGTCCCGTCCATTTGCTCATATTGGATCGGGTGGGGCAAGGGGGACCTGGCTAGCCCAAGCGCCTTTACTAGGCGGGGGGTGATGATGTCTCGGGTGCAGCCCGAGTCTATTAGGGCCCGGGCGTGCATAAATCGCTTTAGGCTGGGGTTTAATAAAGTCACCGCCATAAACAAGAGTTCCCCGGTTATTCTCACCGTCATCGGTGCCGTCGATTCGTGGACCTGCTTCGCGGCACCGATTAAAGCAGGTTGCTGTCGTTTCCCGCCGACTCGGGATCCCAGGACTCCTCGCTCGACTCCTCGATGGTGATAACATCCTCATCAATCGCCATGAACCTTGAGGTTATATACAAATTAGCAAAATTTGACTGGCTTGCCACAAGAATAAGGAAAACTCTAATGATTCAGTCAGGAAATGGCTAAACACCTTTCCCAATCTGTTGGCTGTAACTGTTTTGTTATATTTGTAGTTTTATAACAGTATTTTATGCCTTTTATGTATGATTTTATGGACAATCAGTTTTAATTTTGTATGATTTTACTGTGTTAAATGCTGCCTTAGGCAGTGAATAAATAATTTATTTATTAAGGGAAGAAACAAAGAGGCCTAGATAGGATTTTTAGTTTATCCTTGATTTTAACAGTAATTTTACATCTTCAGTGTCAGTGTCTTAAAGTCTGTATTTGTATTTTATGTATATTTTAGGTGGTATCATATCTTAGTGTATAATAATTATTGTATATTTATATTACCTTTTATTGGTTATGAATTGGACTTTTATGAATTGTTTGCTGCTCTATGACTGTTATAAATAAATAAAAAAAATAAAGAACCGGGACACAAGAAGATTTATTAAACAAAAATGTGAACAAAGAAGAATTCAAATCCAAATATCTTTATTGGCCTGGAAATAAAGAAGAATCAATGTAGCCCAACATAAGAGCTTCATCCAACATCACCTTGATTACATTGGTTACATGCATAGTGGGATCACCAGAGATCAATTTGTAACTAGACTCATCTGACAATTGCTGATGCACTTCTGTACAATAATCCACTTTATTCAACACAACAATTGCCTCGCCCTTGTCTGCCAGATTGATAATAATCTCTGAATCCTAAACCAAATTCCTCAAGGTCTGGTAATCCCAACATGTTATATTGTACCAAACTGTTCTGAATTGAGACGCTGCTGCTTCTAGATCCCTCAATACCACCTTTTCAAAGCTAAGAATCATAGATCTGAAATAGTAGGCATGCAAATTGATGGGGAATGGAACTGTGAAAGAGAAACTGCATCCACCAGTTCCTGTTTTCTGTCAATCTTCCCAAACATCCACCTCAGTTTAATTTGGTGAAACAATTTAAACAAATCAACTCTAGTCTTAAATGGGTCATACCAGGGGGTGGGAGCAAAGCCTAGACCCAAATTTAACACATCTTTCCTGTTGGGATAATTTACAAGTAGACAGATTAATTACTATGTCCTCTGACTCCCAAAGCGGGGTGGAGCTCTCCGTAAAAAATACCATTCTGAACAGACAACAGATCTCCCTCCCCCTGGAGAAAATAACTGCTTTGAAGGATGGATTCTATGGCATTATAGTTAGCTGAGGCCTCTTCTCTCCTCAAAATCTGCTTTATTTAGACCTCACATAATCTCCAGGAATATTCCAACCTGGAGCTGGCAAGTTTAGTCAAAATTGGCCCCAATGAGTTCTCCTTCAAAGGCCAAAATAGGCCTGGAAAGGGCTTCCTTCTTCCTTTACCTTTTACTGGGATGTTATGGTTTCCTAGCAAGAGCCACTGAGGGAAAATGGAGGACCTGGAGGGACACATCAATAGGACACCAAGGCAGCTCCCCCAGTGGCCCAATCTGTCCTGGGGCTTGAGGCTGGGGTTGTAATGTTATAGATCTCTGCAGAGTGCTCATTACCTTGAAGCTTTCTTCAGCTCTCCAGGACAGCATATGCTTAAATGGCTGCCTCCTCCCAACACCAGTTAAGAGTTCTGCCTGCTCTCATGGACTCCACACCAAAGAGCACTTTCTCCTTGCTCCCCTGAGTTTTATCACCACTCTTTTCCTCCACCAACTGACCAGGTCAGGCCAGGATAGAGAAGCTTTTTTCTAAAATCTCAAAAAAAAAAAATCCTCCAGATCTCTGTCCTCTGCTTTCTCCCTGCTCTGTTCTCTAGTTAGACCCATTAGCATTTGTATGAACTTGGACTGAGGTAAGAGGGAGGGGGCAGGGCTCTTTCAAGACCTATTTTGGCCTTTGAAGGAGTAATTATTGGGGCCAGCCCTGGTTAGAATTTCCAGCTCCATGTTGAGTTATCCCTGGAGATTTTGTGATGAAGTCTGATGAGTGCAGGGTTTGGGGAGGGGAGAGGCCTCAGTATGCTATAAAACTTAGATTTTAGAATGTAAGCAAATTTAGAAGTTTTAATACTGAGGCAAAGATGGTGGGAGGGGACATGAATAATGTTAAACCACAAAATATGCCAGATCTAGATGGTTTATACAACACATTCTTATAAATCAATACTGGAAGTTTTGTAACAATCTATGCTGACCTGATGGAATTCTCTGCCTAATGAGATCCATGCCCTGTGGGACCTAATGCACTTCTACAGGACCTGCAAGGCAGAGATATTCCACCAAGCCTATGACTGAGGACAGTAATAGTATTTCCATCTAGCCTGGCTTCCTCTTTCCTTTCCTCTACAGACTGAGGACACAAAAAGTGTGCTGTATGTGCCATCTGTAAATTGTAAATTGTAACTTCTCTCTGAATTTTAAAGTGTTAAATTGGGATATTGTTTTAATTGAGCCCTGCTGCACAGGGGAGAGTGGGTTGTAAGTCAAAGTAAATAAATAAATAATCACATCAAGGTTGAAAAGAAAGGGGGGAAAACAACAATAGTGTTTTCAATCAATTGTATTCTATTCTTGGGGAGGTCACCTTTCAAAGCTGCCAAATATATACCTACCTACCCCCTGTACTTACTAAGGGCTCGCTGAACTGCTCCCTGCACTTCCTTATTCCTCAAACTGTAGATCAGGGGATTGAGCATTGGAGTAATGATGGTATAGAGTACAGCAACCAGGCGGTCCTGCTCCATGGAATGACTGGAGGAAGGGCGTATGTAAGTATACATGAGGGTGCCATAGAAGATGCTCACTACAGTGAGATGGGAAACACAAGTGGAAAATGCCTTGATCCTACCTTGAGCTGTATGCATTTTCAGCACTGAGGAGACAATGAGGATGTAGGAGAGAAGAATCAGACCAAAAGCCACAATCATGTTACTCCCAGAGAGGTTAAAGGTCACCAACTGGCTAACTGAGGTATCAGAGCAAGAGAGTTGCAGAAGAGGAGGTATGTCACAGAAGAAGTGGTCAATTTCATTGGAGTGGCAAAAGTCAAGGGAGAAAACCAAGGCTGTGTTGACTATGGAATTTAAGTTTCCAATAGCCCAGGAACATGCTAGGAGTCCCCAACATATTTTCTGGCTCATGAGAAGGGTGTAGCGCAGTGGGTGGCAGATAGCTACGTAGCGGTCATATGCCATGGCTAAGAGAAGCACACACTCTGTGCCCCCTAATGTGACAAAGAAATACAACTGGAGTGCACATCCTACAAAAGAGATTGTCCTGTCTCCCAGTAAGAGGTCCCACAACATCTTTGGGGCAGTGGTGGAAGTATAACAGATCTCAATAAAAGACAGATTACCCAGGAGGAAGTACATGGGAGTTTGGAGGCATTGATCTATCTGGATCAAGGTAATGATGGCTAGATTCCCCACCAAAGTTAACAGATAGACTAATAAGCCAAGAGCAAAGAGAAGAGACTTTTTCTTTGGGTCAACAGAGAATCCCAAGAGAACAAACTCTGTGATACTGGTCTGATTCTGTCTTCCCAGAGGCTTGATGAAGTCCATCTTCATGCAGGACAGTGGACTTTCATTCGCAGAAAAGGGTACAGTAGTCTGATTTGTTAATGTGGATAGTTTCATAAAGAAAAGAGAGAAAGTCAGCACTCAGTTTTTATTATTTACTTCCCATGATGAATACACTTTTAAAATTCAATTTTACTTTCAGAAGATACAAATGCATCATGTAGGCCATAGAATAGGGTGGAGTACATTCTATTGGTCGGCCATTATCCCATTTCTAGTGGGCCACTTAACTCTTCTGCTGCTGGAATTCTTGAACCATATCAACCTTGGCCAGACCTTGAAAAGTACTTCATCTTTGCTTAAAGCAAGAGTGCATTCTTGGACTCATTTAACAAATGGCCGTTATCTATGTCTACAAGTTTATGTGGAGATACCCTTGCTTTGTAAATTTAAACACACTTTGGTAGGCCATTGAAATCTTCTTGATAAGAAAGAAATCAGACAATGTCAAATGTAGTTCCCTTGCTTTCTCACTGGATGGTGGTCAGACTACTGAATAAATGACAAGAGAAAGGTTTTGTAGTTTTTGGCAGTGGGCAGGATGCATTCAGGTTTTTAGGCTACTTCCTTTTGGGAAGAAGTCTTGCTGAAATCAACTGCACAACAAACAAAAGAGGTCGTCCAGAAAGCCAAAAGTGTATAGCAGAGCCAGGATGGTAAACAGCATCCAAAAAGTTGGAATGATCAGTTCCATGAAAAAAGTCCACAGGAAAAAAAGCTCACAGAAAAACCCCACAGTCATAAATGCTCACAGGAAAAAAGCCCACATAGAAAAATGCCCACACAGAAAAAACCCTGCAAGGAAAAAAGCCCATATGAAAAGAAACTCACATGGAAAAATACCATGTAAAGCACCATAGATATGCAGAGACATCCAGCTTGCCAAATGGCTGCTGCCTACCTCTCCTACTCCCACACATTGGCCATTTGGGAAGCTGGGTCCCTCTGCAGTTCACCAAATATACAAATAACTTAGCAAAAATATTATTTAATTATACTTGATAAAATCACAACACAAATTGTTGCATGTGAACATAACGTATTTTGATCCTAAAATAACAGCATATAGGTAATACCTGTTCATTCATAAATGGTTATCCACAATTATAAATATCTACGATGCTTTACATGGTATTTTTCCATGTGTGCTTCTTTCCGTGTGGACTTTTTTCTTTGTGGGCTTTTTTCTGTGTGGACTTTTTCCCATGTGAGCTTATTTCCATGTGAGCATTTTCTGTGGGGGCTTTTTTTTCTGAGAGCATTTGTGACTGCAAGTTTTTCTCTGTGAACTTTTTTCCTGTGGGCTTTTTTTCTGTTACCGAATTATCAAGCAGAAATAATAGGTATAAATCTGAGATGGAAGGATATAATGAAATATAAGCCAAAACTGAATTGTAATGTTGTAATCCTCCATCTAGGATTTATTCCAGGTATTTATTCTATATTTCCTGTCTTTCAGATGTTTTGCATCACCCTGGATTTGTCAAAATCAACAGAACTAGACTGTGTAAACTAGTTTGTATCATCCAAGGAAAAAAACATATATTAGTGATGTCACCGGACCTCCCTCTAAATTGGCCATAATTAAGGGAGAAATCATATGCAGGTCAACAGGATAGTCCTGTTTTATTTAATGGGACTTGTCCAAACAAAGTATCAGAGGTGTGAGATGAGCACTAACTTCTAGAATTTACCCAACCATCTCTTGAATGAGAGGTGGTTCTTTATTAACTAAAACTGTTTTGTTTTGAGAATCTCAGATGCATTTGTTTCTGTTGGTTAAAATAAATAATATTCTAATTTCTAATTCAAACATATAGTTATCCAGTATATTGCTATTATTATTGCAATAACTTTTTTCAAAAATTTGGCTGGATCTAAATATAATACCTTACAAATGGAGGGGGGGGGATCTTCTCAATGGCGAATAAAAAATCTTCTACTCCTATTCCATCTCTGAACAGAAGACCTCCTTCCACGAGCACAGTATTTATGACTATTATTTAATGAACTGTTGATTTTTAACAGTTCAGTTCTTTCTCTTGTTATCAGTCCTTTGAATGTGTGCATGCATATATTTCTTTAAAACAGAAATATCTGTACTCTAT